>NC_059131.1:15322272-15936590 GCF_020740605.2 Lemur catta | reverse complement strand
TCACATTCTCCTAAGGGTGTTGCCCAACTGTACTCTTAAAAAAATTCATCAGCCCATAATTATAGAATTCCCTTGATTGTTAAAATATTGCTTCCTTTGCTATAGATATTGAATAAAGAACCACAATTCTTCTTTGATTCATCCTTGGTTTAGATCTGCTTTAGAAAAAGTGATTTTTTTCCCTTAATAGTTTTTTTTTATTTTTTAAGTTTTGTTTTATTTTTAACTGACAAATAGTTGTATACGTTTATGAATACTATGTGATATTTTTATGTATATTTACATTGTAGAATGATTAAGTCAAGCTAATAACATATCCATCATCTCACATACCAATTTTTGTGGTGAGAACATTTAAAATCTAATTATTTTATTTTATTTTATTTTACTTTATTATTTTATTTTATTTTTCCAAGTATTACTGGGGTACAAAAGCTTTGGTTATGTATATTGCCTTTGCACTACCCAACAAGCATGCCCATCCCCTAGATATCGTGCATCAGTTAGGTGCAGATTTACCCATCTCTTCCTGCCCCCTCCCATCTTCCTGACACCCTATAAATGTTACTTCCCATATGTGCACATTGGTGTTGATCAATTAGTACCAATTTAATGGTGAGTACATACAGTGTTTGTTTTTCCATTCTTGTGAAACTTGACTTAGAAGAATGGGCTCCAGCTCCATTCAGTATAATACAATAGGTAATTCATCACTATTTTTTATGGCTGAATAGTACTCCATGGTATACATATACCACATTTGTTAATCCACTCATGTATTGAGGGGCACTTGGGTAGTTTCCACATCTTTGCAATTAGAATTGTACTGCTATAAACATTTGAGTGCAGATATCTTTTTTTCCTTTGGGTATATACACGGTAGAAGGATTCCTGGATCAAATGATAGTTCTACTTTTAGTTCTTTGAGGTATCTTCATACTGATTTCCACAGAGGTTATACTAGTTTGCAGTCCACCAGCAGTGTCTGAGTGTTCCTACCTCTCTGCATCCACACCAACGTTTATTGTTTTGGGACTTTTTGATAAAAGCCATTCTCAGTGGAGTTAAGTGATATCTCATTGTGATTTTGATTTGCATTTCCCTGATGATTAGGGATGTTGAGCATTTTTGCATAAGTTTGTTGGCCATTAGTCTATCTTCTTTCGAAAGTTTCTGCTCATGTCCTTTGCCCACTTTTTAGTGGGGTTGTTTGAGTTTTTCTTGCTGATTTTCCTGAGTTATATAAAGGTTCTCGTTATCATCCCTCTATCAGAAGTATAGCATGCAAATATTTTCTCCCATTCTGTAGGTTTTCTATTTCACTCTAGTGATAGTTTCTCTGGCTGTGCAGAAGCTTTTTAATTTGATCAGGTCCCATTTATTCATTTTTGTTGATACTGTGACTTCTTTTGGGGTCTTCCTCATAAACTCTTTGTCTACACTGATGTCTATAAGACTTTTCCCAACGTTTTCTTTTAGAATTTTTATGGTTTCCTGTGTTAGGTTTAAGTCTGTTATCCATTGTTAGTTGATTTAACTTTTATTTCCTTATTAATCAATTTAAACTTTCCCTTCCTTAGACCCCTCTGAGCTAAGCTGCCAATCTCATCAATCTCACACTTTGTGAATGACTCTATTTTAAAAAGTAAAAATAAATGCATGGGTCCATTTCACAAATGATCCCAAAAGAAGGCGCTGCTTTTCTTTTAGTTGAAATGCCATTTAACTTCTGCAGCTTTCCACAGAGATCCTTTTAAGAGTGTTTCTTTTTCTGAAGATGGTGAAATTATTAGCTGAAAATCTAATAACAGCATATACAAATGAAATTAAACTCCTAAATGTGAAAGATAAAACTAAAAAAACTAACATAAAAAAGTAGAAGAATATTTCAGGGTCTTTGGGTGGGGAAAATTAGAAAGATCTAAAATATATGCAAACGTTATATATACATGAAAATTAAAGAAAACTGATCAACAAATGGTACCAGAGAAAAATTAACAGAAGGATGACAGTTGAGCGATGACATTTGCAAAGTGTAAGACTGAGAAGGTATTCTTAACTAGAAAGGGCAAAGGACAACAGCAAATAAGCAAGAAAAATGAACAATCTCCAGGGCAAAAAGTGAGCAAAGAATATGAAAAGGCAATTCATAGAGAGGAAAATCCCAATAACTAATAAAACTATGAAGTCATGTTCATTCTCTTAGTAACCAGAAAAATGTAAATTAAAACACTGAAACATTACTTTATATACTTCCAAATGGTAAAAAATCAAAAGCACCTTAACATTAAGGGCATAAGATAGTGTGGCAATTTTTATGCACTACTCGTAAAAGTGTAAACTGGTATGGCCATCCTAGCAGGGTTTGTTAAAATAGAGTATGTGTGTACCTGGGAGCTTTGCAAAACTTCAGAAAAAGTCTTAGATCCATAGCAAGACATTTTGTAGGAAAGGGTTGAAAGCATGACTATTGATATGTAAAATGTGCAATATTCATGACTCAGAATATGTTTTAGTCCCAAGAAACATATTTCAATAAAATAGCAGAGAAGCTACCAAGAACATGGAAATTAATGGGAAAAAAGTTAAAAAAATGAGAATTGTAGTATGTACCATTTATTTGGTACACATGTCACTATGTATGTTTTTAATATCTTAATTTTTAAATAGTACAAATATGCAGAAAATTATAGAGAACATAATATCAATTCATCCATCTCCAGTGTAAAATTAATATTTTATAATAATTCACTCAGATTAATTTTAAAGTTAAGAAATCAAAGATTCGCATTTTTCAAGGAAATATCTCTATGTAAGTAAATATAGAGAAGGCAGACTTGAGAGACATAATCAATATGCTAGAGGGAGTCATATAGGGAAATGAGTTTGGTGATAGGATGTGAAAGGTAAAAAATGATAAAAACACAACCAATGTGATGGCCTTACTTGTATTGATAATTATAGTGTGCTGTTGACTAACGAGTATGCATAGGTCAGTTGTACACACCTGAAATTCGAAAAGATGAGCAAAGACATTATGAGCCGTGTGTATGTGTGTGCAAGCACACGTGTTTGTAACTTTGTTTTTTTTTTTGCTTCAGTTTATTCCCATGCCTCGATAAACTTTTTCTGAAGTTTCTCTAAGTTTTCTCTTCCCTTCCAACCTATAAAGCTTGGAATCAGACCCTTCATTTAATATCGGGAAAAGCATGGCCTGGTACTCACCTTTTCCCCACTGACTTACTCTTCTGATTAAAATCTTGCCTGTCTTTCTAAGGCTGGCTCAAAGTTGTTACCTTAAATGGTATCTCATCACTCCAGTTGGAAGCAACATTTTTGACCTAGATCTTTTCCATTCCTGATTTCATCTTTTGGCCTTTCTCGTTCATCTGCAGCAACCAAAGCAGACACCTTTACCTTTCTTATCATCTCCTTTATTCTCTTTGCTATGTTAGCTCTGACCTTGCTTTTCTGTAATTTAAGGTGATAATGCTCTTAAGACCAAAGAACCGCTCACTATTTCAAAGAGTATCTCATTTACTCCTGATGGAAATGTGAGTTTCTTGCTGTATCCTGTCTTCCCCTCCTACTTCCCCCCACAAATACACACAGCCTTGTCTTCTGAATAATCAGAGACCTCCCCTCCTGTGAGGCCAGATCAGCTTGAACAGGGTGTAAAAAGGTATTTCTCATGTTAAGACAGTAAGCTCCAGAAAGGGAATGAAGCCTGAACTGGCTGTGGAAGGAGAAATCAATGTTCGCTAAGACATTCCCACACGGAAAGAAGGAGTGCATTCTAGTGAAATTTTCAGGAATGGAATTAGTGAGTTAAAAGCAATTAATATTTAAAAGTATTAAGTAAAATATACTAAAAAGCCTTAATAGGTTTTTAAAAATAGATATTGACAGATGACTTTTCAATAGGGTTTATAAGTAATTTATACTATCATTTATGTTAATATAAATGTACCTCTTTCACCTTCCACCAACTGGTATTGCTGTGTATATTAAAGATAAATAATTGATATTTCGTTGGATTAATAACTATGTATTATTATTATATTATTTGGTATTTATTTGATTCCTCATGAGGATGAGTATCTTTCTTTCAATGTGTTTGTTAAAATGTTTTATTTCTCTTTTGAATTAATTCCATTTGGAATTATCTTCTTACATACATTGCTCATTTATTTACTGATAGATTTATATATTTATTATTTCCTTTTTATAATTTAACTGTTGCATCTGGAGTATGTTCTGAGGTGTAGTCTAATAGCAGGATCCATATTTTAAAAAATAAATTATCTATTACCCTAGCATTTTTCATTATTCTTATCCTTCTACACTGCTTGGGGATGAGTTATTTATTGTGGAACAATTTATTTTATATCTCTTCAGATTGGCTTATCACTTGCATATAACAGTTTATTCTTTTGCTGATAGACATGACAATCCTTTTTTGATTGAGTCTATTTGAAGCTAATAATGGAAAATATAACCAAATCTGAAACTATTTTATAACTGGTCTTTATTTTTCAAAATTATGTTCTATTTCTTTCTTTTTTCATGCACTGTAAGTAACTGCAGAAATACTCAGCTTATTGATTTTAACCTTGGCAGAAAACCTTAATATATTTCAGAAGAAAGTGCAGGAAAACAAATAAGTTATGACCACCTTGTTGTATGTTAAAGCAAAGAGTATATAGTATATTAACCAAATTCAGATATAAGTTTTTGAATTTTTAGTATGGATTAACAGAATTGGGTTTTCTGAATGAGGCCATTTCACACATTTCTTCATTAATTTATTCATTTAACAAGGGTTTGTAGTGGTTATTAAATATGGAATGGCTATTATATTCTCTTTCCTTCTGTTCTCCATTTTGGTTTTTGTTTGTTTGTTGGTTGGTTGGTGTACCAAAAAGTAGGTTACTGAAAAGAAATAGAGATTAATTCAATATAATAAAACATGTCTCAGTAAATGTATCTTGACAGAACGAACTTCCTTTGGAAGCAGGGTGACCATTGCAACATACAAGAAGAGATTTCCAGTAAGTACTGGTGTGAGAACTGCAAACAGTAACCTTTACTGAGTATTGCAGAATAGGGGAGGTGGCCTGGGACTGGAAAAGGGCAAATGCCATTTTCATATTTAATACAAAAAGAAGATGGAATAAGAAATTGAGAAACAGATATTCTTCCTGGCTACTCAAGACATTATTTTAAAACTGTAGAAAAACAATGTCCTTTGAGTCCCCAGGATAGGAAAATATCTCAAGGAGCCATAATGGGCTAAGGAAGTAGTCACATCCAAATTATAGGTTTTTTTTTTTTTTAACTTAACAATGCTAAGGGCATCAATTCAAGAAAATTCAACAGACATACACCAATATTTTAATATCCTTGCAGATAAAGTAGAAATACATTGGGTGGATACAAAGAAAATAAGGTGGATTATTAGCTAGTAAAAGGTATGTTTGAAAAGAGCTTAGGAAAGTATGAATTGGATAAATTGCTAAAGGCCACCAGGATGCTGTCCAATACATTTTTCATTTTAGCATTTTTATCAGTAACTTGAATGTCAATAGTAATTTGAAAATTAACAGATGTTTCCAATTATTGCATAATACTGTGTCAATTGTCAGATATGTCGATTATCCAATTATTTATTGGGGAAAAAAACCTAAGTAGATTGGCAAGAACCAAATTTAAAGATGTGAAATTATCAAGAATAAGTGTATGAATCTAAATTTAGATCTAAAAAAACCAATTGCTTGAACGCAGGATGGGAGAGGCACTATGTATTAGTTATCTACCACTATAAAACAAATTAACATAAAACTAGCAGCTTAAAACATGAAGATATAATTTCTCACACCGTTTCTGAGAGTGGAAATCCAGTAGATGCTTAGTTGGGTGGTTTTGGCTTAGGGTTTCTCATGAGGTTGTATTCAAGGCTTGACCCGGGCTAGAGGTTTTGCTTCTCAGATGAGTTATTCACATGGCCGTTAGGGGTGGAGGGCTCAGTTTTTCATTGCTTGCGTTTCTCCATGAGGTTGTGTCTTCATGAGGTAGCAGCTGATTTCCTCCAGAGTAAGGAAGTCAAGAGAAAGCATGGCAGACATCAAAAATATATTTTACAACATAGCCTCAGAAGTGACATACGTTCGCTTGTGCCATGTTCTACTGGTCACATAAACAAGTTCTGATGTGGTGTGGCAAAGAACTACACAAGGGCAAGAAGGAATCATGGGGCCATCTTGGAGGTTGGTTGGCCACCACGCATGACTTGCTGCAGTTCCATAAAAATAGCTTGAGAATTTTTTTGGTTCATAAAAAGTGGAAGCCATTGGTGTGATATAGCTGCCAAAAAAGTTTATGGGAAATCAGGTGGCATCAAATACACACACGTGCGCACTCAATGCACACGCATGTTATCCACTGTGTACCAGTAAAATCTTAGCTGGTTTTTTTTAAATCAACTTAGAGCTCCATATTTTATGAGAAATATATATATATAAACTGGAATATATTCATAAGAGAAAGTTAAGGAAATTTAAAAGTACAAAATGTGAAATGGAAGAAGAGCCTGGTATTCTTAGCCTGCATAAAAGATCCAGTACAAAGGATTCAAAGGCAAAAATCAAAGAGCCATAATGTGGAAAGGGGAGCAGGCTTGCTTTGTGTGTTTACAAGGGGCGGGAATATTCATCAAAGGGAAGAATACTTCAGAAAGACAAACAACCACTAAATAAAGAGAACCTGTTAATACCAAAGGCTGTATAAAAATGGAAAACCACTGAGTTCTTTATCACTGCTTGTACTCAGAAAAATAGGATCGCGCTTGGTTAAGATATCAATAAGTATGTTTGAGAGGGATTTGAGCATTGGATGAATTATTCATTCTTTTAGTCATTCTTTCAGAAGGGAGTAAATGAGCATCCACTTACTATACGCCGAGAGTTGTTTTTAAGGCCTAGATTGAGACATTGGTGGAGAAGCCGGCAAGATCCTCTTCTGACCAGGTTTCTGTCTGATTGTGAGAGATATACAACAAACACAAAAGCAGGCACCAAAAAAATCAGTTTATTGACCTGAAGTAACACAAGCTGGGGTAATAGAGACGGATGCGGTATTTGTCTGCAGCCGTGGACCCAGAGCGGCCAGGGAAGCTCCCTCTAGGGCAGGGAACATCAGGCCAGGTGCGGGGAGAGGGTTTCAGGCAGAGGGAACAGTCAATACGAGGCCCGTTGGCTCAGTCAGGGGGAGTGTGCCCTGCCTGCAGGAAGCTGGCGTGACCATCACCAGTGATGGGGCAGGTGGGAGGATGCTGAGCACAAGAGGCAACAGTAGGGGCAAAGTACGTGGCTTACACATCATGGTGATGGGTTCAGATTTTATTTTAATATGTTCAACAAGATATACAGGTTTCAGTCAGGGACTGGGGATATAGTCTGCTTTACATTTTATAAAACCATGTTGTTTCCTTTGTGGGTAACAGAGCTAAGCTAAGGGCATCTATTAGGTGAACGCAGGGAAAAGAATAAATGCCTATTCCTGCAGTTTGGGCGGCAAGAGATGCTATCAAATTATTTGTTGACACATCTTCTGGACCAGCCTTTGACTGGTTCCTGGGAATACAGAGACAAAAATAAAATGTGTACTTTGCAGCACCCTGCCTACTGAGGGAATAGGTGTACACAGCTGTGAAATAATTCTGGTGGTTCATGGTGAGGTAGAGATGCTGTTTTCAGAGAAGGAACAAAGACTGAGTGAGTGAGAGGGTAGCATCCAGAATGCATTTGCCTGAAAACTGCACAGATAACGTTTGAGATCCTTTCCAAGTATGGGATGCCGTGATGCGACCAAAACTCTCAAAAGACTTTCTTGCAGCTGGTTATGATTTTGGCAGCATAGGGCTGTGAGCTTACCTACTGCCTGCACGGCCATGGAGACTGGGAAATCTGATAGACTTTTGCATGGTTGAGGAGCAATGATTTCTCTTCCCCTCACCCATGGGCCCTGATAGTTAAGTTCTGAACCTGAATGAGGCCACTGTAATACCACTGAGAGAGAGGTACATGACATAGTGTCTCTTTTTCAGGAGCTAAGCCTAAGGCCAGTATTCCTGAGTCTTTACCGATCTAATTCTTTCAACTACTTTGAGTATGGTTTTTATTATTGGAAAGACAGATAAAAATTGGTTCTACTCGGGTCACCAAGGTGTTGAGATGATAAAAGTTGTCATCACTGCAGACAGACTTTGGAACCTATTTGAAACCTGTGGAAAGGTGAATAGCTATCTTAGAGACAGAAAAGTGAATGGCTAACTGAGAGGCCTTGTTTCTACTTAATGCTCCGTTAGAATAAGCTGCAGTTCTAGCTGGATATCACATTTGGTTGGCCACACACAAAGGAAGAATGACCTTTCAGGATGGTGATTTTTTTCACAGTGCCCTCAGACTAGCAAAGTCTCCCTGAGGGAGTAGGAGGGAGAAATGGGGCATGAAGACAGAGTTAGGCTTTTTAGCACAGATCACCAGTATTTCATATTTGCAAAGAGCTTGAAATCATTTATGCTAATTTCCTCCCCATGCCTGTGGTGGGTGTGCACTGCTAGCCTCATTTATAGAGCAGGAGACCAAAGATAGTAAAATCAAGTAACTTACACTTGGCTTCACAGCAAATGAATCACAAAGCTGGGGAAAGAACTCCTGGGTCAGACTGTGGTTTTAAAACCTGGGACTCAGCAGCCTCTGAGAAAGTGGACCCAATATTCTCACACTTAATCACTTGTAAGTGGTTTTGACAATGGAAAGCTTCTGAACCCTTGAATAGCTCTATTAGGAGATGAATCTATTTCTTTTTCCTTTTTGGGATTTGCTTTTCCCCCATCCCTTTATAAAGATTGTCCAAGTATAGAGCCTTTTTCATGCAACTATACTCATGACATCAGGTCACTATTTAATTCATAAAACAACTACATATTAAGCAAGAACTGGGAGTCTGAGGCAAGATTCATCAAGTTGTATCTTTCAGATGGTCAGAAGTCAGCTGATAAATTAGTGTTTCCTAAGAGATCAAGGACAATAACACACTAATTTTAAAAATGCATGGATAACATTGATTCCCAAAGTATGTTCCATGGAACCTAGATTTGTATTAATAAAAACAAATTACAGGACGTTAAAAGAAATAAGATGGTGTATTTCGACCTTCACTGTAGGTCTTCTAGGAGCTTTTAAAATGATAATTTCTGAGATAGCTGTAAGAAAAGAATATGTTATACAACATTCCCCAGGCTTATTTAGAAATGAAAATTTTTCTTTTTTCTGATGGACATGAAACAGGATTATGTTTCATGTATCAGTTGGGAAACATTGGGATGCAATTTCTCCTGATAATGTTTTGCCGGTATTGATCTTGGAGTTTATCCACAAAATTGGATTTTCCAGCATGCCCTAATGTAGTGTGGCCATCTCCTGCTGTGTTAATCTGTACTTTACCCCTGTTTTCCCGATTCCAGGTTCAAATTTGTGGGAAGTGTGTGGTGTCTGCTCATATTTTCATGGTGTCTGCTTGCTCACACCTAGTTTGACTTTGTTTTCTTCTTTCTCTTCCTTTTGTGTGATAGACATAAAAAAGTTTTCTCAGAGAGCATGTTGATGCATACATGAAGAGCCTCTGTCCTGTAGGGTTTCAAATTTACTTAGGGATTGAATGCATATACCAAAATATGCCTTGGTATATTATATGCATATATTTAAAGGATCAGTTTAAAGCACCCATGTCTCACATGTCCTAGTTGAGGCACCAAGAAGAAAAGGCAGAACTCTCAAAGGAGGAAGGAAATTTGCAGTCAGGGAGTCAGGGAATGGTTCTTGAAAGAAGTCTCTAACCAAAATCTGTTAGTTCAGAAAAATAGAAAATGGAGTTTAGACAGATAAATGCCAGGTGAAAAGAGAAAGATATGGCAAAAATTGTTCAATTCAGCTTTAGAAGAAGAGAATGGAAGTTGTGCTAAAGACACTAGAGCCTTATGCCTGACTGCATCATCTCCTGATTCCTGGAGCCCAAAATGTGGGTGGGAACAGTGAAGCTGCCAAGTCAAGGTGGGTATGTTGAGTTTGCTGTGCTCTGCCTGACGTTGTCATGGGAAGAGCTCAAACTGTATAAAACAGAAGTCTGGAAACTTAATCCAGACTGTTGGAACTCCCCAGAGGCTCATGAATGATTCCTTTTGCTCAGTTGAACTGTGAGTTTTTAGTAAATGTTCTCAACTTAAAAAAAATATATATCAAAAGCTTTCAACTCATACCTGAAATCCCAGAAGTACCAAAATTATCTGAAGAGAAGCTTCTATTATAAACACCAACTGTTTCAGGATTCCTTAATCCTGCTCTCCTTAAAGCACTTGAATAAAGAATGGGAAGTTTATTTTCCAGATGTGAATACATGTAAATAGTGTGGATATTTTCAAAATGTGAATGGTAAACTACGTCGGGATGAGGTCTCCTTAAAGCTCTGCACGTGGCACGGGGGCAAAGCTGAGGGTCTGAGCACAGGTGAGTTAACATAGCAGGCCTGGGGCTGCCTGTCCTTAGAAAGTCCCGCTTACAAGCTCGGTCTTTGTCTGGTGCCTGGAACTTTGCTGGTAAACAGTTGCATGCAGTATAAAACTTTTTCCTAAGTAATAAGAGTGACTTATTATGCAGAGAGTGTGTAAACTATTTGTTTCTGCCGAACACTTGATTTGGTTCTGGGCGTCTACAAATTTTGGAATATGCTAGGTAGAAGGCACCTATGTGACCAGCCCCCAATAAAAACCCTGGACACCAAGTCTCTAATGTATGTCCCTGGTAGACACCACTTCTCATGTGTTGTCACAACTCATGGCTGGGGAAATTATGTCCTGTGTGACTCCATTGGCAGAAGGCAGTTTGAAGCTAGAACCTTCCCCAAACATGTCTTTTCCCTTTGCTATGTTTTCTGTGTATCCTTTCACTGTAATAATTCTTAGCCATGAGTATAACTATAATTGAATGCTGCAAATCCTTCTAGCAAATCACCAGACCTGGGGGTGGGTGGGCTTGGAGATAACTGGCATAGAGCCCCTCTCTGGCTAAGGGCAAGACCATTCATGTTCTTTTCTTAAGATCACTTTCCTCTTCCATGTATTCATTTTACCTTAGCTAATTTAGCAGAAATAATAAGCCCGCAAAAGTTGGTGTTCTATTTAGATATTTCCCCAAATTTCTAGACTCATTTGCGTTTCTCTCCTTCAATTTCTCCACTTCAACTGCAGCATACGTTTTGTCTTTTGTGATACCCTGCAATAGAAGTGACAGAAGTTGCAAGATTCCATGAAAATACATGCAAGCACAGAAAGAGAGAGAAATTGAAAGAGATTTGAATATTCTTATGGTGTTTTCAGCTTGATCAGGAATGAAATACTGTAAAATCGCATGAGAATTCCTGCTATCTTGAGACATGAGGCCAGATTTGTTGATTAGAAAGGTTTGTACCTCAGGATGCTCAGAATAAACTTTTAAATCTTTAGAAGCGTTCAATGGGTTTGAATGTGAATTACAGAGGTTTGAAGCTTCCCATGGGGTCAGGAAGGCAAGGACAGAAAGAAGATGCTTGAGACATTCTCAAACACACACAAAAGACATACAAGTTGGTAAAGTTCGTACAACTGCAGCGTTTTGTCCCTAGAAAGCATCATGGGTTCTGACAATGCAGAGCAGGGGATCTGATGTAGGAAGGATTCTAGGCCAAAGTTTCTCTCTGCCCCCTCCATTCTAAGTTTTCAGCTGCCTGCTGTCATTGGTGGTGGTGTCTCTGTGCTGGAGCAATGAAGTGAAGCTAATGTCATTCTCTGTGTGAGCAGAGGATGTCCACGCATACAGTGGGGTTTGGAGGTAAGGTATTGGGAGCGGAGAGTTTCCTGAAAGTAGTGACTTGGTGGGAGAGGTATTGGGGTCACACTCTCTGTACTCATTCTTTCTTCTTTCCTGGCAGCATATAGAGCCTTCTCACTCCATGTCAGAGTAGTCATTCTCATCTACTGTCAGTGTGTCCAATACAGGGCCGTGACACTTGGGCAGACCCTGCCCCAGCACAAGCTGTACTTACAACCATTTGCAACCCGGATCACTGGGTGAATCTCGTTACCCTGTGCAAGTCCACCCCATTGCAGAAATAAAATAACTTTGGCCTTTTTACAGAAATGAGAATATTTGCTCACAAGTGATCCTTTGTGATCTTTTTAGAAACCTTATCAACAGTTCTGACTTATGTGAAATGGTATCTCCGATGTACCACTGAAACAACAACAGGAATAATTGTTTTTTCTTCTATTAGCTCCTTTAACGAGCAGTTTTCTCCAGAAACCGCAGAGTATATTAAACTTCACACTGCCCTGGAATTTTAAAAAGCTAAATATGACTTCATTTATACTAAAAGTCTTTAATTTTCACTGGTGATAAAAACAGAATCAATGGATTTGAGCACCGAAGGAAAAAAAAATAGTATTTTCTTTCCAGCCAATGTAATTCCTACTCAGAGTATAATGGCTTTGAACTCTGCTGGATAATCAAAAATATTAAATTTGCTTTGTGTAGTTTCTCTTAAGATTTAAATTTATTGTTTATTTAAAAATATTTCTCATCTAATTATTTGTGTAAAATATGAGCTATGACTAGATATGCTATGCCGCAATATATTTTTCTAACAATTCAACAGTTTACTTAGCTTATCTTTAATGCCTCATTACAAATCTCATCAAGACTCATTTATTGAGTGTCTTGATGGATTTATTTTTGCAAATATGATGGATGGCAAAACATTTGTATATTTCAGTTATTTTCAATTTGATTTAATATGTTAATACTCAAAATTTATATCTTTGTGGTAACCTGGACATGTAGGAATCCTCCCTCCTATCAGATGTTATATGGAAATTAATGGGTCCTGGTGGGAGGATCAAGGTTGATTTTTGTCATATTTATTACTCGTTTTCTCTTCCCTCTGGCTTCCTGCATCTGACTTAAGTGTCCACACATAGCTGCCTCTTGGACATAATACAGACAGTAGCCTTTGGAATATGTCGTGAATAGAGCGAATCTATTCATTTAGTGAGAAGTCTTAGTTCATGACCTCATGTATCACTGAGTGCTCATGTATATAGTTTTTCCATGGAAAGAGTTTGGTCTTCTATTTACTCAGGCTTAGACTAATAAGTCAATTTTGCCCCACCAAACTTCTCCCACTTTAAGCTCCAAATCACAGTTATGATGTAGATGTTTGCCTTGAGGAAATAAGAAGCCATGCAGTGGATGAGGATGGACGGTCTGGTTTATGCCTACACTTTATCTGAGAAGGAACATGAGGATCTGGCAGCACATTGCACAGAGTGTTTTCATGGGTATCATGTGTCTGACAAGGTTAGTCAAAGAAGCAAGTATGCTGAACAATAACTTCCTGGAAACTGCAATCTCCTTTGACAAATACTACATGGCAAAGCTAAAGAAATCTAAGTCCTGAATAAATCCAATTGTCATTGACTATGAGAGTGCTGGTTGTGGAGAGAGATGACATTTATGATACCTTTACTAAACATTGTGAAAACCTTTAAACTTCAAATCTAAACTATGACCTTCAAGCGACATCTTATTTTCCTAATAATATGTTTAAATGTCAGCTAAATCATTCTGATGGTGAATCTTCAGAAGACTGTATCATAATAATCAAATAGTCAAGTGTTCCTAGCCAAGGGAAGAAAAAGGGATGGCAAAAAGAAGGAAAAAAAGGGCAAAGGAAGGTAGCAAAGGCAGGATAGGGAACAGGCTAAGCAATGAGGGTAGAAGTTATTGCTAAGAATCTGTGAGTTTGCACATATAGGTCTGTACAAAAGGCTAGAATGTCTTGATGAATGCAGACTGTGGCCATTTGAAATAAGATCATTATAATAATCATTCATCCAAAATAATACCTTGTGAAAATAATACCTATATAATCATCAGCTGCAGTGCCACCAAATATCTCCGTCCTTGCAGAGGTCTTATGAAACCACTTTGGATTAACAATCCAGAAAGGTGAATTTATTTAGCCATCAGATGTTTGATAAACATTTGTCTCAGTTTTGTGAGAGGTGAAATGGAGATGAAATGTATATATTCAAATCCCTGCCCTTGATAAGTTCAGAGGGTAGTTAAGAAACTCACAATGAACTAGCCATTGCAATGGAGTCTGACATAGTATCACAGAGGAGCGGGGATATGAACAGGAAGGGAGTTGACCAAACTAGCTGAGAGGAGTTTCAGGTAGAACTTGTTGAAAATGTGGATGCCATTAAGTGAAACCTTGTGTGCCATGTTACAGGTTAAGAATACCATCCAAATACAGACGGGTGGCCTCCAATAATCCTTGACATCAGGCAGAAATGAATGGAAAAGAACACGGACTAGAGGTTGAGAGACCAGTCAGAAAGCTGAGAGGAAAGACAGGAAGTTTTTGTCCAGGAAAGAGCAGATAAGGACCCAGATCATACCAGGAACAATGGGTAGAGGAAGCAAAGAAATTATTAAAGAAACATTGAGAAGGTTGAATGTATAAAAATTAATTTTCATGTCCTTACTAACTTACACAGTGCCTGGCATATAATAGGTAGGTGCTCTGAAAATATTCATTAAGTGAAATAACAAACAGGGCATGCAATATACATGTCAGTGTTGACATCGTGGTTGTCATTCAGGTTTATCCCCAAATTAGTGAGGGTGCAGGTCTGATCTATATCATCACATGCCAGATGACATCATAATGGCCCACTTTCCAAACTCTGGTTGTAACCCAATAATCATCTCATGCTTAGCCATGATTGGTAGGTGCAAACATATCTATCGTGGATTCCGAGCCTTTCATCACAAAAAAGTACTTTTCATTTAACTCTTAGGGTCAAAAGAATATATTTTTCTATTTAAAATAATGTGATAGATCATTAGCAGGAAATGTGTTTATGCTGACAATCACTCAAAACTTTAAGAGTCTAGTAAATGTGGGGCATTAAAGAAAATTGGGTTCTGCCTTTTACCAGCTGTGTGATTGCGAGCAAGTTGTTCAAATCGCTCTGTGCCTCAATTCCATCATCTTATAACATAGAAATAATTATATTTATTTTACAGAGTTTGGGGAAAAATTAAATGGGTTCTTATTTATAAAGTGTTTAGCAAGTACCTAAAAGGGAGTAGGCTTAAGAAATTAAAATGTTATTTCGTTCAAAATCACCAGCTAGCAGTGATGACACAGTAATTAGTGGAGCCATCTTCCTTTCATTTATCAAGTAAATTTTCTTGTTGGAACCAGGCAAACTCTTAAACTCGCCAACCTATTAGGAAAATGTAAGAGTGCCTTGGAAAGCATTCTTTGGGGAAATGAAGTTCTTCAGTCTTAGTAATTATGATTCCCTTTGCTGTTGTCACATTTTTTGGCAAACAGAAACCTCCCAGAACCAATAAAACATTCTGGACCAAATGTAAACTTCCATTCATGGAAAATGAGTAACTACATTCTTTATCCTTCCATTCAGTCATCTAATGATCCTTTACTGAGCATGTATCAGGCACTTTTTAACTACCTGTTTTGAGTAGGTTATTGAGACACCTGCCTGCACTCAAATAATTCACCATCTAATAGGGAACCCTGGAATATAGGCAGATGGTTATGTTACAGAGGGATTAGAAATTCATACAAGAAATGGTAACCATACAAAGGACCCTCTGATCTATCCTGATAGTGGGATTATGAAAATTTCAGACTATAAGTTATCCTTGAGGAACTAGTTCTCAAAGGAAGGTAGGAAGTGGCTGATAACAACTATAAGATTAAGAGCGGACTTTGATGTATTGTTTGTCTGTTTTTTAACATTTGTCATTTTCTGCTCATGTCATGCCACCCTCTATTAAACTTACATGGTTATGTGGTTGCAGCACTGTATAGATTGTTGCTTATGGTGGTTGTTAGGTAGAAGTAAAGGCATTGAGGGTCCAGGCCCCTTCCCTAGACATTTACATTTGAACCATTCACCTGTTGCCATACACTGGAGCATCCTGTCTCTGCACATGGCCTAACAACAACCTATGCTTTCCACGCTCCTTTGATCTAACCCTTAAAGAACAATTTATGACTCACTCCTAAGTCAAATTTTTGTGTCACTATAGAGGAGATGATCACAGATTCTTGCAGAAGGCAGATATCAGATGGAGGATGCAGATACTTTCTGTCCTGCTTTATGAAGTGGATGGGGGGCAGGAGAGGAAATGCTTTTTTATCACTCATGAGGTGAACTGAGCATTCAAAAGATATGAAGCAAACGTGTAGTGTATGGATTTGGGCCCAGCATGTAGATCCAAGGCACTGAATGAAGGGGAAGGAAGGCTATGCTGGGGGTGAAAGGCGTTACTTTCTCATGTTTCTTGTGAGCAAGTTCTCTCAGTATAGTCCTATGAATAGGCTGAAGTGGGTAATGATGCTATAGGGAGCTCTCTAATAATCCTTCAAAGTAAATGTTTTCAGAGCATGCTAGGAACAAATAAGGAATGGAATGAACAGAGTTGGAAGCTAGAAACAAGGACCATTCTAGATCTTCCATGTCTATTGTCTTTTAGTGTAATTTGCCTTGGGTTGTGACTTACCCCTTCATTGCCACATTCTCCAGTGAAATGCTAACACTCTTAATCCGGGACCCCCCCACCCCCAACCGCATTGGTTCCCATTTGTACCTAATTGCTCTCTCCTACTTAGCCCTACTGATAGTACCACAACACAGTAGGATCTATTATATACTCCAACCTTTGTGAAGGCAGGAATTATTTGACATCAAGAGTCCAATTGGACTACAGAGAGTTGCGAGTCAATGACAATGGGGCAAGGATGGCCTTGGACAGGTGGCATAGAGATCAGGAGAAGAACCAGAGAGAAGGTGATAGGAAGTGAAAGAGAAGTGAAGGTGAAAGGAGGGTAGCTAAGAGCTGGAGGTAGTAGCCCAGGCAGGCTGGAACCTGGGAAGTCTCCTGGAGGTGGCAGCTGGTCAAGTAGATGGTGAGCACTGTGTTACAGGAGTGGGGCCCATTGTGAGGTTAACAGTCCAGGTGGGGAGAACGTGGTGCCTACTAGAGAGGCCTGTCTAAGATCAGGATCAGCTTTCAGGACCCACTCCCCCGGAGAATTGGAGAGAGTGAAGGCAGTTTCTGTAGTCAGAATGGAAGAGGTGGGAAGTCTCAACTGGAGAAGAACTGAGGCAGAGGGACCCACATTAGTGAGAGTGAAACTAAAAGAGATGAGGGGACCTTGGCCGTTGAGGGATAGCAAAAGTCTCTCTTTCTGGCACTGGGGTTCTGGCCAGAGCCAAACTGCCTCTGGGCTGACTTGGTGCTGGGTTATTCTGGAAAGAAAACTCCTCAGTTCTCCCCACCATAGGACAAGGTTAGTTCTCAGGCCCAAGATAGTACTCAGGATGCATATGGCAACTAAGAGATGCCAATATGTGACTAAAGCATGGTGAGGAAGACATTAGGTGGTTCCCTACAGTAAGATCCTGATATGTACCTGGGAAGGATGATGGTAATGGTGACCTCAAGTCTCTGACAACAATAGGTAACTCAGCTTACTCAGAAGACCATGTAGGGAACGTAATAATGAGGCAGTTTTACCCTTCAGCCCTAATGAAGATGTTGTCATTCTGGATCCCAGATACAGCTAGAGACAGACAGGTTATGGGTCCCTGGGAAGTTTGCTGCAGAAGCTCACTACACCTCGGGCAGATGGTCCATGCCTACCTGTGAAAGCCAGCTCCACCCTCACAGTGCTCCATGGACTTCAGCATCCTACTGATTTTCAGCCATTCAACCTAAGTTCTCTTCCTTTCTGCTTGTATTATGTCCATATTAAAATTAAAAAGTTTTCTAGTTAATGTTAGTCCTGAACTAAATCCTACAATTTTCAGCAATTCACACTCAGAGGTGCATTTGTCCTAGCTCAGCTGTTTTTCTGAAGAGTACCTGATTGTGTTGACAAGAATATTTGGAGAAGCTGCTCACTCAGGCTGCTAGAGAGAAGTGTAATTGGCTGATATTAATATATATTACAGTGTTATTTGGTGGATATTACATAACCAGGGTGCTTGCCTCTCTTTTTGGCTCTCTGCTACTTCCTACTTTTCTCTTGTATCATGTTCAGCAAAGAACAGGACTGGAGGGATCCACCCCACCTTCCAACGCTGTATGTGGACAAGTGTGCTTTGGCTTTCAGCACTCAGCTCCCTTCTCCCAGCCCCCAGGTTCTTTAGCCTGGGGCATAGATGGGGCACTGATCCTAACTCCGTTTTCAAAACAACATGGGATAGTGAACAAACTATTATCCTTTCTTCAACAAAAGGGCAAGATCAGGTTTCGTAGAGCCTTTTCAATTCTACATATAGAAGAGAGGAGGAAAAGAAGCAATGGGAGGAACAAGATTCATCCAAATAAAATGCTTCTAGTGGACAGAAGATATAATTATTTGTAAAGCAAATATTAGGACAGGTTTTACTTTAATTTTTATTTGTTGAATGTTGATGACAGGTTATGTGTTATAATCCATATTATACATATACATTTACATATATATTTTGGGGAAGGGGATGGGTGTATACCAACATGATGAGTGCGATGTGCACTGTCTGGGGAATGGACACACTTGAAGCTCTGACTTGGGAGGATTGGGAGGCATGAGCAATATATATAATCTGAACTTTTGTACCCCCATAATAAGCTGAAATAAAAAACAAATTTCTAGAATCTATATGAAGTTGATATTTGCATGTTCAGGTTAGACTTGACCAAATGAAAAGAATGAGTGGTGGCCCAAGGTCACGTGGAGGCCACAGGGCAGAACTAGGTATCTGATCCAGGTCTGAATCCAGTGCTGCACCATTCTTGACCAGTATTATATACCTCCAATTGGCTGAGGCATTAAACTGCTTTTTGCATCTTACTGTATCTGTATATAAAAAAATGAGACTTTATGCCCTACACTGGCAATATCTAGAGATTGTCACGATGGACCAGTAGAAAGTAAACTCAGAAAGAAGAACAAGAAGGTAGACAAAAATTAATCTGATTGGAAGTTATGACAACCAAAGAGGAATTCAAGAAACGCATTGCTTGGTGAGTTTGGTCATGGGGTGGCAAGATTTCTTATTTAAAGCAGTAAGATTGTGGGTGAGGCAGAGCTTTTGAAATGAGGCTACAGATGGCATGTTGGGTCTGGCTCATTGATCTGCTTATGACAGGACTGTCATCAACAGCTAAGGGTACAGACAGAACAGTCCAATCTCATGAGAAGAGGACTATGGGAAGGTCAAGCATTAGCCAAACAGCACTGAGGATTGCCAAGGTTCTGGTCACAGAGAAAGTCTCAATTTCTAGGCATGAAAACAACCTGAACCAACATGGTAGATGCATGAAAAGTTGTGAACAGAGCACCCTTGGGTTCATTGACATTGTCTTACCACAGACTCAGTTCCATCAGCTAGTGGGACTAAGGCTAGTGAGCTAAGGCTGACAGTGTACTATTTGCCTCTTGCAGTCTTGTTAAGGAGGACAGAGCTTGTGTGGTTTTGGTGCTTTATGTCTTTCAAGGAATTAGTCAATCCAAGTGTGGGCATAGAGTTGTTCAGAATATTTCTTTATTATCTTTTTAATGTGTATGGGATCAGTATTGATGACCCTTCTTTCATTTCTGATATCAATTATTTTTATTTTCCCTATCAGTATTCCACTGGTGAGAAACAGACAGAGGTCAGGGTCGATGCATTGTTAGATCTATTTGAAGGGCTAACATTGTCTTATGTTAAGGCATTTTGCTTTCATTCTCTACTAGTCAGTAGGTGGTACAGACTGGACATACTGGCAAGATGAAGAAAGAAGAGAAGGAATAGAATCCAGCCAGAAGTAAGTGATGGTGAAAAGCAAGGGAGTATGAGATTTAGAAAGCAGGAGGTGGGCTCTAACTAGGAAGCATCATCCACAGTCCAAGAACCCCAGGCTAGGTGAGAGACAGCGCTAATAACCCTGAATGTTTCTAAGGTCTCCCTAGCCTTTCTTCCTCCAGGTGATAGAATAAGACATTTTTTCTACATAGAGTTTGATTTTGGGTCATATTATCAACTACTTTGGGGAAACACTTGAAGATAGTCATCATGTTGTACTTATAGTTCAAATGTTGGAAAGTCCAGCAAAGGCTCAACTTATACTGACTGAATTCCACAAAAGAGGAATAATTTATTCCAAGATTTTTGTTTAATCTGCAGAGAAGACTGTAAGTGTGAGGATTATGTGATAATAGAATTTTAGTATTGTAAGGGAAATTTACTACAACATTCTTTTATTTTACAGATAAATTGACTGAGGTCCAGAAGGATTAAGGGAAATACCTAGTTGTAGATATTAAAACTCAAGTCTTCAAACCCCAATTTAGTGTTCTTCCCACAGCAAACACAGTTTATCCTCAAATTTGCATTCTTGAACACATATTTTTGCTTCCATCAAATACACATACATGAATTCTTGCTCAACCATCCAATTATCTAATCTACTCCCTTTACTCAGAATAAAGGCTTGCTGGCAGAGGCTATGAGGGACTGCTCAATGCTCATGTCACTCATACTACAGTAACTCCAGGTGTCTCAAATCTACAAGTGACAATCTCTAATACAGCACCTTTCAAACCCACCAGGGAAATGATGCATCAAGGATGCAAATCTGAATGACAACCTGAAATTAAGGTTAACATTCAGTGACTATATATATATTACAATAACTCAGGACTTTAAAAGTATGTATTTGTCTGCTGTTTCTGTCATGTTAATAACCAATTTTGTCCAAAGGACTCCCATTTACCTTTTCACTAAACCCACAATGCAATAACTTTCTTAATTTTTCTGATATATCTTTACACTTAGAATTATATTCATCACATAATAAAATTGCAGTGTTCTATAACCAGTTAGATGGTTTTATAAACAAAAATTTCAAATTCATATTATATAGGTATTATATGTTTGTGCAATGTATGTATATATACATATTATATTTATTTATTTAGAAATTTTTTATTGAGCATTTTATATGTGCCAGGTGTTGTTATAGGCACTAGAACAACAAGTTTCTTGTCCCAGGAAGTTACGTTGTATAGAGGGGAGACAGAAAAATCACAACAATTTAAAAAATAGAATATATTTTAACATAATTATTCATGCTCTAGAAAAAGTTAAAGCTAATCTGGAAGTATGGAAGTACAGTTATATAAGAAAGCATCCTCTAGTAAGTCATATCTAAATATATGTTTTCTAAATGTATTTTTGAGCTAGTAGAAAAGTAAAGAAATGTGTTACAGGTCATGAAATATAAGAAATCCCAAATCAGGAGGAGAAAGCAAGAACTGATATCAATCTGGGAAATTCCATTCATTCTTGATGACCTGATACATGAAAAGTTGGAACAACTACATGAATCTAGGTGGATGGAAGGTCCACATTCTCAATTGGCATAAAGACGACATAAATGCACCCTACAGTGGAAGATATATGGACTTGTACCCCTCTTGGCACTGTGTTTAAGTGATAATTTTTTTAAAAAAATGTAATGAATATCCCAAACCACAAGTTCTCTCTGGGAGTTCTGAGGCTTAGAATTCATGCTTTCTGTACGTCCCAACTTCTTTTCCACAAAAATGTAATTAGAGGTGCTCTAAATTGGTAGTAGTCCAGGCATTAGTCAAAAGAAAATGATTATCTTCTCTAGAATAACGTTTTCTTAAGCCTAGATTTTATCTCAAAAAATGCCCACAAATAGAGTACCAAGGAACATGTATTCACAATAAAAAGTTATTAAACAAGCCATAAAACTAACCACCATGAGATATAGATGGCAGAAATAAAAAATTACAGAGTTGAGGCATCAAAGACTACTAATTATGAGATTAGGGATTATCAGTATATTTGATATTTTTAAATAAACAAGAGACTATTAAAATATGATGAATGGATAGATAACATTAAAATCAACAGGGGTATATTTACAGAAGAACTAATTACAATTGCAAAACATGGTGACTGGAATTATAAATTTAATGAAAAGATTAAACGTTCAATTAGACATAGCTAAAGAGGAAATTAGTAAACTGGATAATAGATCTGATAACACAAAATGACACTAGAATGCTCCACAGAGAGATGGAGGAAATAGAAAATTTGAAAGAGAAGTTAAAAACATAGAAGACTAATACATTTCTAATTATATTATAATGGTTAGAGTATAAGCCAAGCTGCTCTGATTAGAGATCCTAAAACACAGCAGCATAAATGAAATGGAGTTTATATTTTCCTCCTATAATAATCTAGAAATAAATGGTTTAGAAGTGGTAAAAAGCCTCTGACATTTCAATATATGTTTTCCAAAGTTAAATCTTCACTGTATCTTGCCAAGAATATATGGGAATGAGAAATTCCAGGGCAAGTACTTTGTCTTTAGGAAAGTGACCTGGAAGTTCCCACAGTGCCTTTACTCTTGTACTAAGGGCCAGAATTCCAAACTCAGTCATACATATTTAGCTGCATTTTCAATCTCAACAATGACACCTCAAATTTCCCTTATGCTTCCAGTCTCTGACTATGTCTTCTGCTACCAGCTGTAGAAAACTCTGCTATTAAAAGGGCTTATAGGATAACATTACATCTGTTCAGATAATCTTCCTATCTTATATTCAACTGTGCCATATAGCATAACATAATTATGGGAGAGCTATCTTATCATACTGACAAATTCTGGAGATTAGGACGTGGCACCTTAGAGGCCAATTTTAGAATTTTCTCAACAATGTCAAATAAACACAAACTTAAGGAAAGACAATTTTTAAAAATAATAGTAGCAGTGGAAATTAATCAAGAGGAAAACAAAGACATAATGGAGAGAGGATCAAAAAGACAAAGTGTGTTCTATGGAAAGAGAAATAAAATATACAATTCAATTTTCCTGATAAAGAAAAGTAGAAAGAAAAACCAAAATAAACAATATTGGGCATTAAAATGTGTCATAACTACACATGTGGCACAAATTAATGATAGGCTAAGACATTAAAAGTATATATGTAGGAAACATGTTTCTAGGAATATATAAGTAGCAAAAATAGATTTAAGAAGAACTAGAAGGCATCAATTGCTTAAAGTCATTAAAGAAAATTATATTAAATTTTTCTAAAAAGCACTACTAGTTTTATAGGCAAATTCAACCAACTGTTCATGAAACACATAATTCTAATCTCTCAATGTCATAGAAGATTGTAACCTGTTACTTAAAGACAGTTGAATTTGTTAAAGGGGTTGATACCTTGGACAAATAGATAGAATTGTAGTTGGGTTTGGGGAAGGAAAATGGGTCTAACGCCATGCAAGGAAACTATTAATAGATGCTTAGGGATATTGTCTCCTTCTGATCTTCAGGAGAAGTGGCCTTGTGCTTTCTGACCATTCACAGGGGAAAGAATATTATAAGGATATCAAAATAGTCTTGAAGGGGAATA
Source organism: Lemur catta (assembly GCF_020740605.2). NCBI lineage: Eukaryota > Metazoa > Chordata > Mammalia > Primates > Lemuridae > Lemur > Lemur catta. Next base: position 15,912,971 of record NC_059131.1, on the reverse strand, counting down.
AGAGCCAGGTGCCAAAAGATATGTATAGAGAAGTAGATCTATATCCACCTTGTATCTTGGTTAGGGTAGATGTTTGAGCTGATTTCAAACCCCTTAGCCCAGAGGTTTTCAGAATTTGTTTTTGTGTTTTGTTACTTTGCTTATGTCTTTGTTTTTGTTCTTAAAATACTAATTTTATTAAAGCTAATTTCTTCTATTTTCTTCCACCTTAGCACTCTTGCTGTATCCTTGTTCCTCTTTTTTTTTTTTTAGGTTAAAATCCCTACAATTATGGAGTCATAATCTTATATAGGTTCTGTGGATAATTAAATCCAGGTAGAAACTAATATTAAACCTATGGGATCTAGTTTATTCTCATAAAGTAAATTATGATTATATAATGATATCTGATATCTGAAACAGTTCATGTGCGGCTGTCCTTTTATGTCAGACATCCATCCATATCTCTTCTCATCAAGTGCTTAATTTATATCAAGGAGGAGATTCTCCATTGGCAAACACACTTGCGCTTTATTGCATGGCATTGCAAAAAGGAAATATGACTTTTGGATTGAAGATCCCATTTGATTTTCACTTCTTATGAAATGTATGAACAAATAACACATCTTGCCAAGCTACAAAGACATACATAACTGAGCCAAATTGGAAACTAGGAGTATAGCAGGTTGTGATACTAGTTTCCAGACTGTGGACAATAGGCAAGACTAGGCATAACCTGTATACCACTGGGAGACACTAAGATCCCAAAAAGGGCTATCCTGAAAACTGCATTCTAAAAATGAAGTCAACAATTGAGAATTAGTAGACAAGAGCAGAGGTACTGGGAGGCATGTGTGTTGTGGAGTGTACACCACAGTTCAACTCATTGTACCAAATAGCATCTGTGTTGCCCAGGATTGTTTGAAGTGTAGATGCTCTTCAACTCATGATGGGGTTGCATCTTAGTAAACCCATTGTAAATTGAAAATACAGGGTTGAAAATACATTTAATACACCTAACCTACCAAACATCATAGCTTAGCCTAGCCTGGCTTAAATGGCCTACAGTTGGGCAAAATCGTGTAACGCAAAGCCTATTTTATAATGAAATGTTGAATATATCATGTAAGTTATTAAATATACTGCACTGAAAGTGAGAAACAGGATGGTTGGGTGGGTGGCCTACCCTTGCGCTCATGTGGCTGACTGGGAACTGAGCTGGCTGCCACTGCCCAGCATGGAGAGGGAGTACTGTGACCCACATCACTAGCCCTGGAAAAGATCAAAGTTCAAAGTTCAAAGCCTGGGGTCTGCTGAATGTGCATTGCTTTTGCACCATCATAAAGTCAAAAGTCCTAAATCGAACCGCTGTAAGTCAGGGACGGTTTGCATTTCACACACTCAAGCCTTACGGTATTTTTGCCCCAGACTCTTAGAGCTATCAACTAGACTAAACTCTTTTTTATAGTCCTTCTTGCTCAGGCCTTCTACGATATAAAGACGCTTTTTACTAAAAATCTAGGGGCACCTGGATAAGCACATTGCAAATCCTGATTGCTTATAAAGAGAACTTTCTGGATAAGTTTGTGATTAGAGAGTTTCCATTTTGTTGGGAAAAATCAATCTTCCCTACTGAGCATTGAAAAATCTTATAAATGATGCCTTCAAAATTCCACTTTGGCTTGATATTCTGGATTAGGAGGCAGGAATCTAATTTTTTACCTCTTATATGCACGAACTTGAGGTACTTTCTTCATCTCTTCTCTAAACTTCAGTTTTTTCCTGTGTAGAGAATGTATTCATTCTCTTTCATAGCTGGTTCATGTAAATTAAATTAATTATTAAATGTATCATGTCTACTAAAGTTCTTGGCAAGTTATAAATGTTATTTAAATATTATTTTTATCATCATAATTATACCTAGGCATAGTCATTTTATAAATCTATTAATTGATTAGGAAACAATTACTGATGCCTGGAAAGACACTAAAATAGATGCTGGGATGATGGCAGGAGAAAAATTTTGCACGAGTTTTGTGCCTCAGTTAATTTGTAATCTCACTGGAGTGAGGAATCACATACACACATGTAAGTAGAGCTGCAGGCAATAGGAGCCAGAGAGTGGCAGAGAAAGTCAAGTTCAATCTATTTCAGTGACACCAGATGACAGAGATGGAGGGAGGCCCCTCGAGACTGGGTCTCAGATGAAGTAGGTCCTGAGGCCTTGAGTTAACTCGCCTGTTTGTTAAGGGACATTATTGTATGTGGATGGGGAGGAGGTGGGGCACACATAATGACACCTCTGTGGGTAGATCTCTGTGTTCATTTATTTGGAAGACACCCTGCTTTATAAGTTGTATTATTTCCTGTGGCATAAGAGGAAATACATAGTTGGTCTTTGTCCCTTACTGCTGGCACACAGGTCATAAAACCCTTGGAATCTCCAGAAGGATGAGTGTCTTTTGCATGCTAATGAGATGACTGGTGACTTGGGGTCCCTAGACAGCTATAGGATGGCAGCTGCTCACCAGTAAGATCAAGGCATGGTTAGAAAGTTGGAACTTTCAGCCTTACCCAATGACTCCTGGGGAGGGGAGAGAGGGTAGAGGTTCAGACCAATCACCAATGGCCAATAATTTAATCAATTATAGCTATGAATGAAACATCCATAAAAACACGAAGCAATGGGGTTTGGAGAGCTTCTGGGTTGGTGAGCATATTGAGACGCTGGGGGTGGGGAAGGTGACACTCCCAGAGAGGACATGAAAGCTCTGTACACACTCCCTGCTCTCAGACATTGTCCTGTGTATCTCTTTTATTTGGCTGTTCCCAAAGAATATCTTTTATAATAACCCAATAATAGCAAGTAAAGTACTTTCCTGAGTTCTGTGAACTATCCTAGCGAATTATTGAACCTGAGGAAGGGATTACGGAAATGCTCCAATTTTGTAACCAGTTGGTCAAAAATACAGGTGACAACCTGGGACTTGGGACTGGCATGTGAAGTGGGGGCAGTCTTGTGGGACTGAGCCCTTAACTCATGGGATCTGACACCAAGTCTAGGTAGATAATGTCAGAATTGAATTGTAGGACACCTAGGTGGTGTCTAGAGAGTTGGAGAATTGGTTGTTGGTGTCAGAAAACAGTGCAGACTGAGCTCATTAATTTGGCAGACACCTGCTTTGTGAGTTGTATTATTTCCCTAGTGGAAAGGAAGTTCACAGCAGTAACTTTCTGATAAAAGTGTATCTCAGTATAATTTTAACCATTACTGGAGAGAGCCAAGCTCATAGAGGGTTGGATTACAGGATCTGTGCAGCTGATAACGAAGGTGTTCAAAGAGATCCAGAGCGAGCTTCACAGAGGAGAACCCAGGCTGGAAGTGAGAGGGAACTGGAGGTGGCTTGATTGCAGTCACAAAGCACATTGTGGCAGCAAAGCTAACGACTTTATTCTATGGAATGTACCTAGCCATAAAATTGAACTATCTCTTTTGTGACTTTACCAGCCAAAGGGCTTCAGGCTAAGGTTTGTGGAAAAGCCTCAACAGATGGACCATGTTCTTTGGACAATGATGTGTGAGTGGCCCCTACCTGCTGGCTGGGCTGAGTGCATGTGAAGATGGACAGTGTTTCTGACCTGGACCTCATCTACCTTGTGACCTAGAAAGCTGGATGCTACATCCCAAATTGTTAGGGAAAAATTACATACATACCTACATATGTTTTTCTTGAGTTTTGTCAGTAGACATGTATCATCTGAAAGAGAAAGGAGAGGTTTTCATGCTTGCAGAGGGCTAGGAAGAGACAAGGAGGGAGGGGAGAGAGCCAGAGACCAAAAAGGAGAAGGAGGAGACTGGAGGAAGGAGCACATTTATTCTGAAAGCAATTTACTCAGCTAGTCATTTTCAGTATTCTTCTGGCTGTTACTGAGGCAGAGAAAGAAATATGATGCTGGAAGAGAACTCTCTTTATCTCTCTCCCTCAGCCAAACCTCCTGCTGACAGCCTATGCCCAGGAACCATTTTTCTTCAGCGATGGTCTGTACAATGCCATTTAGGGGGATGACGACAGGGCTGAGTGCCGGAACAGGGGAGGTGGGCAGAGAACCCCAGCCCTTGCTGAAGTTCCCATCCTCCCCTGCATCTGCGGGAGTCATCAGATGGGGAGGACAAGGGCAGGGTGCCCCCATCAGACTGTAAAGGAAATTTGACAAGAGGTGGAAATGCCTAGGGAGTGGCTGGCGTCCACAGCCACCCTCTCACGGGGCTTTGTGAAATATTATTAATGGTAGTGCTTTATTTACCCAGGCCCTGCTTTCTGAGGGCTCCAAATGCTCTACAAACATATTTAAAGTAAACATCCTGCCTTTTCTCATACATTCTCTCAGGCCTATGTTTTGTAGTATGTGGCAGGTGAGTATTGGGCTGCTTTAGGTTTATTTTGTTTTATGTTTGTTTGTTTTACAAAAAAATGAAATCAGAATATGAGCGTAATGTCTAAGGCACCAAGCTCTTAGACCAGCTTTTCCAGTCCATGTGCCGTTGGCTGAGGAAGAATCTTCTTTAATGCCCAAATTTCCTTTCCCTGGTTTATACGGTAGCTTCTCCATGTCCTCACTTTCCATGGTACAAAGAAATGCACTGTGTACTCTATTTTGGTTCAACTTTTGAGTTCTTAGTGGAAAGTTTGTCTCTCATTGATTTTCTGATGACCCACAAACTCATGTCTTGGTTGTATTGGCATTTATATGTGATTTAAAAGAAAACCAAAAAGGAAGGAAGGAAAAGAGGGAAGAGTACAAACTTTGCTTCTTAGTCACATTGGAAGATTAAGTGAGGGAACTGGGAAGACTGTTTTCCAGACCATGAGAATAAAGAGAAATAAAGAGAATAAAGAGAAAGTGAAATGTGATTTGTGGTATGTCCCTTTTGAAAGCTGTTGGAAAATTCTGGTGGCAATAATGTTTCAGAGTAATATTTCCAGTCCTGCTCCATGAATAAAGTTTTCACAGGAAATGGCAGTTGGGGCTGTGGAAAATATAGCGACTAGTGAATAGACACTTCACTTCCACTGCAGTAGGTGATATTCTACTTTAATTTTTTATAATAAACTTATATATACTATTTACATTTTTAAAATGCTCAGTTATTAAAAGCATAAACATTTAAACATTTAGCAATTAGTCTTTTTAGAACAATTGCTAGTATTTTATAAAAAGTGATAACAGTAGCTCTCGTAAGTGTTTATTAGTTGTGTCTGGCACATAATACGTGTTGAGTAAACATTTATTGTATGAAGGTATGTATATAAGCATGACTGCATGCTTACGCAGGCATGCACACCAATAATAACCTGAAACACTTTTAGTCCTATAACCTGAAGAGCACTCTAATTTAATCCAAGTTGACTTTTTCAGACATGGTCTTACCACAGCAGATGAAGCAATGTTTTTTACCACAGGCGACTTTGCTACAGGTGTTGTTTTTTAATGATTATCTCTGTGTTTTGTTTTGTTTTGTTTTTTAAGCCAGCCAGTAGTGTTGTAATCAGGCTTTGTTTTATAGATTTTTGCTTTTAAAAATCTACTCACTATTTCTGTATCCCTTGAAAGCTGACAGCAGAACTGGCAAAATGTCAAGAACGATTCACAAAAATGCCAATACAGGATATTCTTCAACAGAAGGAATACATCTTTGGAAGATTCCCTGTCTGGGTTAATTAGTGTTCTTTCTGAATCTTTCATAGAAATATCTTAGAGCTGCTTTTATTAGTGGTTTTATCCATAGCATAGAAGTCCTGATCAGGCTTTTAGTCTGGCCTTAATACAGTGATATCTGCTCTGACAATCCCTGTCCTTTGATTGGAAAGGGATTTCAAGGAGACTCATCATTAGCTATTGTTATGAGAAATTAGCTGCTCAGCATGGGGTTTAGTCTTTGAAACACATTTTTTTTTTTCAGTCCTAGAATATGGATGGCATTGTAAGAGATGCCCTGTTTCTACATGGAATTATGTGGAGCATCAGCTCAGAGTTGCATACTGGGGGAGTCATGGGCATTGGTTTTTCTCTTTCTGCATTGCTCCCCAAAACCTGCCTACATAAAGCGATCCTTTTAATCAGAGTCAGCTCTCTTTCCTGCCAAAATTCATTAGCTGGCACCCTGAAGGTTGAGTGAGGCTGACAGAGTCTGAAAAATCCCTCCCATAGAAACTCCCTTCTGTAGCTGTAGATCCCCTTTTTTCTTTGCTTATCCCCATCCTGGATTCCTTGACATGGGTGTGGGTGGTAGGTGAAGTAATATGGGGAGCATTATATATCTCAAGGAGCTGTACTTTTTCAGCAATTGTATACCGTGCATAAAGCCATTTCATCTAGGCAGGGGTGAACTAAAAATAGCTTCTCTATATCTTTCTGTTCTTCTCTCCTTGCCCTGAGAGACACAAGTCATAATTACTTTCTAAACAATAGTCTCTGGATTTATTAAATTTCTCTTTTAATAATTGCAGAGCATATTTTTGTAACCCTTTTTTTTTTCAAAGCATATGCTCAAACATTTCATGTCATGTAGCAGGGAGAGGAAGGAAGGAAAGGTAGATTTTAAAAACGTGTTTCCATTTTGCATTGGAAAAACTGAGGACTAGAGATGTGAAGTGGAGTTAAAAAAAAGTCCAACAGTGGCAGAAAATTCAGAACTGTGGTCTACTGATGTTAACTTTCTTTATGTATGGTTTCTGAGAAAACTCATAGAAACAGTCTTCTGTGAACAGGTAATGGTGACTTTACACCTGAGTTACTATGTCCATATATCTCCCCATCTCAAAGTTGGCAACACAGAACTAGAGAATTTACAGGGTGAGTAAGACAGGATCAGGCTGCTGGATCAGAGAACGGGTGTAGACAGAGAGATGCAGGATTTCCATAGAGGATTTAATTTTTATCATCATAAAATATTTGAACAGAGAAGACCCAAATCATTAATTTGATCAATAATTTGAACACTTATTAAACACATATTGTATGCCTATTCCGGGAATAATTTTGCGTGCTTGGGATACACACATGATATATAGCTCCTATGGGAGAAACACATATGGAAAAACCACATATATAAGTCTTCTGCTTCAAGATGGCAGTTTGAGCCCTGTGTGTTTAATTCTCTTCCCTTCCAAATTTACCCTTACATGAATATATATGTAGGTATAGACATATATAAATAGATAAATAATCTGTATGTCTGAGCCAAACATGCATACATATGTGTATGCATCACATAAAAACATGCAAATTGGGAGAAATTTGCATTAGCGTATATAAGAAAAGGAAGAATGTATATAAAATGTCCTGTTGACAATATTAAATTGAAGGCTAGACTGATTAAGATCCAATAACTATGAATCCATATCACAAAGGGTATAAATGTATAATCTTGTAACTGGGAAGGAGAAAAAAAATAGGGAACAATAAATTTATCAGACATGGCCAACCGCAACTTGGAAAGACACCTGTTGTATTCCGAAAATCATTCATAGACTAGCATTTTATCCCACTCACATCAACCATTACCTATTCTTACCTGCCACTTTTATTTTTGTCTACTTGAGGTTGCATCCGTCTCACCTTATGTGGCTTACTATAGACACAGCGGACCGACAGACAGTGTATGGTTCCAAGCTTTGGCCTTAAGAAGTATTCTGTGTTTTGACTTCCCATCTTATGCTCCTGTGATCCCTCAAGGGAAGCACAAAACTCAGGTATCTACTGCCCAAAAAAGAGAAGATGGTTGGAATAATGTGGATCTGATCTGTGGACAAGCCCATTCTATCCTAGCAAAGTTGTAGCTGACCTACAGAAGCAAGAAAAATAAGTGGTTGCTATTGTAACTCACTAAGCTCTTGGGGTTTGTCACACAATATTATTATGGCAATAATTTACTGATACACCATGGCAGGTAGCACATGCCACTTAAAATGGGGCTTTACTGAAGGTTTGTTCGTGAGTGTCTTAGTTGATTTGGGCTGATATCACAAAATACCATAGATTGAGTAGCTTATAAACAACAGAAATTTATTTCTCAGAATTCTGGAGGCTGGGAAGTCCCAGATCAGGGCACTGGCAGATTCAGATTCTGGTGAGGTCTGCTTTCTGATTCATAGATGGCATGTTTTTTGCTGTGCCCTCACATGGTGTGAGGGAAAAGGCAGCTCTCTGGGGCCTCTCTTATAAGGGAGTTAATCCCATTTATGAATATTTCCTCCTCGTGAACTAAATATCTTCCAAAGGCCCTGCTTTGTGATACACTCACATTGGTGATTAGGTTTCAACATATGAATGTGTATGTGGGGGAGGGGTGAACACAGATTTAGGCCATAGCAATGAACAAAGTCATTTAAATTAGAGAGAGGAGGCAGTAGCCCAGCTAACTTCAGTGTGCTACGACCAATTTAAGGGATTAAAAAAAAAAAATTAAAAAAACAACTATTTTATAAACAGCAGCAAGGAACTGCAGTTCTAGCTTCCTTCCTACTTCCCATTTATACTTGCATCCTTATCTGGCAAAATAAAAGTAACACAGAGTAGCCAGACCATCATCAGTGTCGTTCTGAGGAAATGTCCACATTTTATTTGGCATTTCTTGTGAAGCCGCCTATGGTCAAAAAGCCCTGGAGTAAAACTCCAAGCCTGGGCATCTCAAGGACTTCCCTGCTATCTGTCCTGAAGTCATTCACATTGTGAGGTTTGGGTTCTCTTCATTACTTAAGGCTTCTGATCTCTCCAATCTCTCCCATGTGTGTTTTGGAGATTTGGGGAATTTCCTTCCCATGCGTTGTATCATAGGCTAGTAAATTTTCCTTCTAGTAATCCAAACCCTATATTATATCCTAGAATAACACCCTCACAATATTGAATATGTGAATGGCATCCTTCCCTGTTTGGTCACACTGATGTAGTTTTTAAAAATATATATGTTTTTATATAGCATTGTGAATATAAATGGAAATTTACTATCATGCAGTTAAATATGTGGGCTCTGTTTACCATTTTAAATGGAAGCTTGGAGGCATTTCAAAAATCTCGTGGACAGAATTGACAATGGATTATATATAGGAGTGATTTGGAGGTTCTGTTCTGTTTGGTAGCCTGAGAGATGAAATTATATGAGGAAAACACATATAGAGAGAACTGAATAAAATTCTATGTAGCTCTAACATTTAGGGACCGAATTATGGAAAAGACTCTACTCAAAAAATTTAAAAGACATTTTCAAGGTTGTAAGGAGAAAAATAAAGATATTGCACAGCTCTGGGAACCAATGAAAGAGATAGTTGAGAAAATTGGTGAGTGCTACAAAGCGACAAATTCTATTGGATAATTGGTATGGAAAAGATTGAACTGACCATCAGATTGGAAGGTTGTATAGCCTTGGTGATCTTGGGAAGATTAGCATCAGGTAGGGCCCTGAGCCAGAGTGCAGTGTTGGGGAGTGAATGAGAGAGAAGAGAGGAGGATGAAGTCAATCATCTTTTCAGGAGTCAAGTTAGCTGGTCATCTCTCTACTGTATTCTGATTATTTGTTTAATTGACTTTCTTCTCCAAAGGGCAGTAAGTTCTTGAGGGCAGGCACTGTGTTTTTAATCTTTTTATTACCAGTGTCTGTCTAACATAGAGCTTGGTACATGGTAAACGTCCACAAACTATTCCTACATGAATGAATGATCAGATCTGGTGGCTAAGTGCCCTGTTCACAGACATTCATATCACCTTTAGCAGAGGAGCCAGGGAAAGCATGATTCCCCCCCACCCCGGGAAGGGTTCTCCAAAAGCCTTAACAAAGCTCTTTTGTGCAACATGGAATGGACACGTTGCTGAAGCTTCATTCTGCAGAAAGTGCAAGGGTAATTTTAGGTCATCAGGATGTCATTTCCCTAAATGGAATAGCTAGTCTCTTGCTGGTTAAAAATCAAGTGTATTCTTGTCGGAGAGCTTTCGGTGCAGATACTGGTGGAGGCCTTGCTGGTGTGAACTAAAGCTTTTAACCCTCATTCTCTAAGCACTGGATTTGGATCCACATTTAAAATGGAAAATGCTGTTTAAAAATATCTGATAGCCCATTAAAGTTCATCGTTCTGTCATCTTACCATCTCCTCTGAAAAGCAAGTGCTGGGCTGCTCTTCTCTCAGCTGGAAGCAGCTTTTACACTGACATAGCACACAAAAGCTGATTGTTTCTTCCTGAAGGGGTATGATCTTCCCATCTCAGAATAGGTCACTTTTTAGAAAGCATTGTTCCAATACAGCTAATTTCAGTCCGATCATTTTCTTCCGTTCAATCTTCTAAAAAAGCATGCATTTTACAACTCTAAATTCCATTCTGATTTTTTTTATACTTCATTTCTCATCAAGGTTTTTTTTTTTTCTCTTTTTCCAATGGATACTAGCATAGTCACATATCTAATAAATATATTTAAATATATGTGTGTACATGTATATAAAATAAGATTTTTATATCTGCATATATTTTATAATTAAGGAGATTAAAATAAATGGATGGATTCATTTGGCCACAAATAATGGGAATGCTGGCCAAGTGTCTTGGCACCTCAAAGGTAAGTGGGTTTGGTTCTTCTTTCTTGTTTGAAATGAATAGAGCATAAAGATGTTATATCTTATTAAACTATCTTCTAGGTCTGAGTAATTTGCTCTCCCTTTTGTTTCCATTCAGAGGGTCCACACTGATATTGTGGATAATAACCTCAGTGACAGAGGAGTACTTAAAATGGCAATGCCTTTTGTATCAAAACAAAAGTATCTTTCTCTCTTCCCCTCCTTCTTCATCATCATACCTTCCAATCTCCACTCTCTCTGTGATGTTTAAGTATTTGCTCTATTATAGAGACTCAAGATTGTCACCAAGATTTCTTCTACTGTGCAGTTTACCACTTTTCCTCTATGACAATTTCCTCATCGTTATATCCATAGGTATATATCCCCTCCTTCCATCAAATTCACCACACTCTTATTTATCCATGCCTCTGTATTCTTCACGTGCTACCTTGGTATTTTACCTGTTTTTTAATACTGTATGCTACATTCAGTCTCCTTAGGGTCATGGATACTGATTATTTTAGCTCTGCTTCTCTTTCAATCTTACAGAATACCTACATATAGTAGATGTTCAATAAACATGTTTGTTTGTTCACTGACTAGATCACCTTTTAAAATTCTATTTTTGAATGTTTGATTGTGGTTTTCAATTTGGCATAACCTTTAGTTAAATGCCTCTGCTAGGCAACCAGTGTGGGCTGATCTCTGAGGACCTTGCTCAAGAAATAAAATTGGTTTTATTTCAAAATGGCAGACAACATTTGGTTGTAACTTCGATAACTGTTAAGATAACAACTTATCTGGAAGCTATCAAACGAGCACAGATATTTGTGGAGGGATTGATGATTTCTCAAAACATTTTACTTATAAGGTCTCATTTTGTTTCACGAAGCACTCATTTCCAGTGTGTAAGCCAAGTGTTAATCCATATTAGAGAAAAGTGAGATGTCTTTATTTGCTGAACATTGTTGTTGAAACCACAAGAGGGTTTAGTCTAGGTCTAGTTACTCATCACACAAAAACCTAATTACTGAGACAACAAGGACTGCCAAGGAAGAAAGGAATTTTTAATATGATAGACATCTTATAGAAAATCCATTATTTCAGGCCAGGTGTGGTGGCTCATGCCAATTTTACCAGCACTTTGGGAGGCCAAGGTGGAAGGATCACTTGAGGCCAGGAGTTCGAGTCTATCATTTCTGGGAAACAACTCAAAGTGTCAAGTAGTTAGTTAAGGGAGAGGGTCATAAAAAATATACAGGGGTTCATGCAGCCAGTTACAATGTCACAGAGCCAGCAAATAGCAAACTGAAATAGGAAAACACATTTTCTGGCTCCACGATAAGTGGGGTTTTGTTTGTTTGTTGTTTGCCTGCTTCCCTTATATCAAGGTTTTCTCCCAGACATTTAAAAATCTTGTGTGCTCTTTAATTTGTTTGCCTGGGAATTCAGGGGATGTGTATTGTTTTTATTTAGTTTTATTACTCTAATGTGGTGTCTCTGTCTTCTGTGGCTATATAAATGGTTTTCCCAGAGCAAATTTTTTTTTTTTTTTTAGCAAATTTGTAGCCTGGTATTTTAAACACAGTCCTTCAAATGGAATTTTAAAAGGTTGGCATGTTAGGGCTGACCTTTACACAGAGTGAATCCAGGCTGACATTTCCCATGCTTTAAGATGAGCCTTCGCCATGATTGCCTTCTCTCTCCACCCTCCCTGCCTTAATTATTCCTGATCTCTTACGCTGAAGCTTTGCTTAAGTGAACTCTATTGTACCTACCAGAGGCCTCTGGGAAGAGCAGGTCAAAAGCAATTACCACAACAAAGTGATTGGCTTTTTCTCAGTAGAACTGAGACTTCTAGGAAGGGTACCTTTATTGCCTCTCTGTGTCAGAGTTGGTGCAGAGCAGGTCCCCTGCGTAGTCCAGCAGGCCACCCCTCACAAAGCAAGCTCTACAAATAGGGTAAGAGTCTTCTTTAGTGGCCCTGTCCTTGAGTTCTCCCTCCTAGAGGGAGGAAGACACTGAGCATCAAAGCGGGATGAGGCAGAGCTCTCTGTTAGGTTCAGTGGTGCCCCCCACCCTCAAATGTATGTCCACCCAGAACCCCAGACCTTATTTGGAAATAGGGTCTTTGCAGATATAATTCGTTAGCATAAGATGAGATCAGACTGGGATAAGATGAGCCCTAAATCCAATATGACTTCTGTTCTTGTAAGAAGAGTAGAGGACCTACAAAGGTACAGACACAGAGGGAAGCTGGCCATGCGAAGATGGGAGCAGAAACTGGAGTGATGCAGCCATAAGACAAGGAGTACCCAGAATTGCTGGCAATACCAGAAGCTAAGAGAGAGTCTGGGAACACATCCTCCCCGGGGGCCCTCAGAGAGAGCATGACTCTCTGATACCTTGATCTTGGGCTTTTAGCCTCCAGAAATGTGAGAGAATAAATTTATGTTGTTCTAAGACACCTGGGTTAAGGTAATTTGTTATAGAACCCCTAGGGAGTAAATACAAGATTCTTCTTTTGAGAGGCTTGCTCTTGGGGGGATAGCGTACCTACAAAGCCTGGTGCTGGGCAGCGGTTGCCCTGGGAGTTCGTGTGTGTCTCCCACAATCCAGAGAAGGGAGTCCCAGTGTGGTCAGTGTAGTGACCATGGGAAGGTGCAAGTGGAGATGGGCTTTGCAAGTTAAGCAGCACATAGGCAATTACAAAGCAGGGAGGGGAGATATATTCCAGGGAGGTGACTTCTGTGCTTCACATTGAATTTTGGGTAGAGGGCGGGTATTGTGGAGAGCCCTAGACTAAGAATAGATGCAGGTTTTTAAATTGTCCCATCTAGATGGTGGGGATGGGAGAGCATTAAAGCTTTCTAAACCCTGAAGAAAGGCATCCATCATCCTTTCACTGATTATTGGTAAGATTCCTTTTCCTTCCATTTCTAATATATTAAAAACTGTTGGGGGAAGCCTGTATTGCTTAGAGGAAGAAAAAAGAAGCCCTGGCTTTGATTTTTCCTGACACTTTGTTTTCAATAAATCACTTACAGTTCTGGTTAGCCTGCTTTAATTTGACACAATCAATGAGACACAGTCATGTATCGCTTAACGATGGAGAAATGCGTCATTAGGTGATTTTTTTGTTGTGTAAACATAATAGAGTGTACTTACACAAACCTAGATGGTACATCTACTACAAGCTTAAGCTACATGGTATGGCCTATTGCTCCCAGGCTACAAACCTGTACAGATGTTACTGTACTGAATACTGTAGGCAATTGTAACACTATGGTAACTCTTTGTGTAACTAACCATATCTAAACGTAGAAAAGGTATAGTGAACATATGGCATAAAAAACAAAAAATGCTACAGTTGTAGAGGGTAGAAGTTGTTCTGTGTGGGTCAATGAGTGACTAGTGAGTGAATGTGAAAGGCCTGGATATTACTTTACACTACTGTAGACTTTATAAACACTGTACACTTAGGTTACACTAAATTTATTAAACATGGTTTGTTTCTTCAATAATAAATTAACCTTAGCTTACTATAACCTTTTTTACTTTATAATCTTTTAATTGTTTTAAACTTTTTGACTCCCTTTTGTAAATAGCACTTAGCTTAAAACATAAACACATTACACAGCTGTATACAAATATTTTTCTTTAGGTCTTTATCTTATAAGCTTTTTTCTATTTTTAAAATTTTTAATTTTTTTTAACTTTTAAATTTTTTGTTAAAAACTAAGACACAAACACACATTAGCCTAGGCCTATACAGGGTCAGGATCATCAATATCACTGTCTTCCACCTCCACATCTTGTCCCACTGGAAGATCATCAGGGACAATCACACACATGGGGTAATTACACATTCAAAATCTCATAGGAGATGAGAGCAATGCCTTCTGGAATACCTCCTGAAGGTCCTGCCAGAGGATATTTTACAGTTAATTTTTTTTTTTTAATAATAGGAGTGCACTCTAAAATAACAACAAGAAGTGTAGTATAGTAAATACATAAACCAGTAACATTGTTGCTTATTTTCATTATCAAGTATTATGTACTGTATACAATTGTGCGTGCTGTACTTTCATATGACTTGTAGCTCAGTAGGTTTGTTTACACCAGCATCACCACAAACACGTGAGCAATGCATTGCAACATGACTTCCTGATGGCTGCTGCATCACTAGGTGGTAGGGAGTTTTCAGCTCCATTATGATGTTATGGAGCCACTGTCATATATGGGATGCGTCATTGATCAAAATGTTAAAATGTGGAGCGTGACTATACTAGTCTACCATGAAACTGTTTCTCTGAGCCTGGCATGTCATGGCACGGCCACTGAGAGAGTGATTATTCTGGCCCTTTCCACTGGTTTCCTGGGAGGCTGCCCCAGGAGGGCTTTCCCACAACAGGCCAGAACGGCAAGTGAGTCCTACTGCTGCAGCCCATCTTGGTTGAGAATCAAGGCATGTCCTGTGCACTTGAACTCTATATGGGCTTTTATTCCATCTTTGAGAAAGTGAGCCAAGCTTAAACAAGGCTTTCTCTCATAGGTAATACACCATGGCAAGTGTTTTTCTTCACCCATGAAACTGTAGTGTTGCCTTTGGTAACAATAGTAACAATAGAGTAAATATTAATGAAAATGAGATCTGGATAGGAGAGGCTGTGCTTGTGGGCTGTGACCACTGCAGCCACATTCATGTCAGGAATACCTGAGTCTGACACAAGGGAATTGGTTAGAAATGGAATGGAAAATGAGGTACCATGCTAGTGTTTGTTTTTCATACATTGATTTTGATAGTAAGTTAATATATTTGCCATTGATAACCAGGTATTTTACATGTCCAGGTTTTCTTTCCCTTATACAAATGTAGTCAGTATCTATTAAGTGCATCATATTATTGAATGGTCCAGGATTGAATAGATTAAATAAGATAAATAATATGCACAATATCTAGCACATAGTACAGGCTAGATAATTACATAAATACTGAATAAAGTAACACACAGAATTCTAATTTTCACACATATTTCTGGCCACAGTTATTTTCTACATGGATTTTAAAGTATGTGTCTTTGTAAGGTGTTTTGTAGATAGGAATGTGTTCAATTTTGGCATACATTTGAAGAAAGAGTAAAATCAAAGTAAGACCTAATTCCTCTGTCAGTTCAAAACTGATGGGTAGATGGGGTCAAATAAATTAAAAATTAGTATATAATATGATGCATAATAGACTACACTATCAGAGAAACAGCCTGGGGGCCAAGGATAGAGATCAGAAAGCACCATTTCTTCTCTGGGGGATTGACACACAAACTTTCACTAGAGAGGGATAAATAAAATGGCCAATTATAATCCGCATTATACTCTATGATAAAGGAAGACTAGGATTGCAGGTGGGCCCAGAGAACCCCTACCTCTGCCTGGATTATACACAAGGACTCTGGTAGCAGTCACTAGGCAAGGATCCAGTTACCCAACTAGTGTTCAAAATGGAACAAAGTGTAGGCCCAGTCACTAGCATGGGGCCGACATTAGGGCCAGACAATGAAAGTGGGATATAATGATGCTGAGTTCTAGAGTACTGGGCCAGGGATCTTTATTTGGTGGGAGTGAAATTAACCCTGTAGTTATGACTTATTTGATATCAGCTGTGTGGAGAGGAGGCCAATAGAAGCTCTGATAAGCTTGGTTCTTAGATACTATTTAAAATGTCCTAAGGAAGGCCTTAGAGTAACCTTGAAACTAGTTCCAAACAATAATTGCACCTCATTGACCTTTTCCTGCTTCCTAGATTGCACCTGTTGCCATCCCTAGCCTAAGTTTCCAGGAAGATTCTCACAAGTTCCCTTGCTGGTGAAAAGTTAACAAATAAGATAAAACAAGATGATGGTGTTTCCATTTTGGTACAGAGGAGAAATGTGAATTAATTATCAGGGAATCTTTTCTCTGGAAAGTAGAAGCACTGTAGTGGAGAGAAGGGATGGTCGTTTTGACTGTCAGCATCTCAGAAAGACAGTCATCACAGTGTGTGATTGCTTAGGGGGTGTAGCCTCAAGGGTAGGAAGGTTGAATGTAGCCTTACAGGGCCACAAAAGCATCCTCTGTGCCTCTAAGCTTAGAAAACCCTTTAAGAACTTCCTAACTTATCTCTGATTTCACTGCCTGAGACTTGAGATTTTTTTCTTTTTATTCTTAGAAAATTATGTTTCTGAATCATTTAATCCCTGTTGTCAACTTGACCCTTATCCCCATATTTTAAATAAAGTGATGTGAGGCCCCTTGGAGACAATATGGTGTGCATTTCATTGTGGAACCCGAAGAAGAGATTACAGTTCCATGCTGAGGGGCATGATGCTTGCCTAAAAAGCTCAAAGCACTGTTAGACCGAAATAAATTATTAATAAGCATGTGACAGCAAACTTGCTTACCACATGATTTTGTAGAAAGAGACAAAGTTAAAGAGTTTTATACTGTGATGCTTTTGTCTGGAGTGGACAATTGAGCACCGTGAGTCTATACACGGGAAGACAGTGCAGTTGTGAGTGTGTATGGGCCCCCCATAGCCTTGGGAACAAGAGTGCTGTGCATTAAAAACTGCACAAAGCAAACAGACAAGTCAAAGCTAAGCAAATGCTGTGCCTCCGTCCCCAAATTTCCACTCAGGTTCTTTCCATTCACCTTCAAGATGTTTCCAAGGTAACTTGAATCTCAATCCCACAGACCTCTGCAAATCAGAGGGAGTTTTGGGAATTTCTGGGGAGAGTGGAATGGAGCCGGCACTCTGCTCCGCTGCTGCCTGCATGGAGGTGAGCAGGAAGCCAGAACTGCCTTGGGCGGGGGCGCCGTAGGCAGTAGAAGTGGGGTGTGGCTGTCATCAAGATTAAAGAGAACTGGCTGTGAAGTCAGATGCTCCCTCTGGCTTCATTCCAAGCATAGCACCTTCATCTCAGAGCTCCCCATAGGACTGTGGGACCCGTATGGGTTTGCACTACTCCCTAGGCCTCCTCAGAAAGCATCTCTCTAGATACCAAACAGAACACAACTTTTGTTCTAGGATGACCCTGCCTGGCTCTTTCTGGCCTGGATCACTGAGGTTCAGGCTCCTCTTCAGACCTCTAAGTATGACTTTGAGATCAGTGCATGTAGCCCTTACCTGAAGTCACTTCATTTTCCCTAAATGTATCCAACCACCCCACCTTAAAAACCTCCCCTTCTTAATTGTTAAATCTATCCGGAGGTGTTGGGTGTTTTTCTAATGTTGGCATACATTAATGTTTTTAAAATTGCACTTTAAAAATTATTTTTAATTACATTTTTTACATATAACAGTAGACTTTAGATCTCTCCAAATGACTTCCAGTTTTTCTGGATGTTCCTTGACCTTATAAAGAGGTTTTCAAAAATCCCTCTTTCTATCATCTGAGAGTGGAACCAGAAGAGAGAGAAAGATTTTGTAAGCACCAGAAAAAGTAAATGCAAAGAAATTTCTTTGTTGTTCTGTATGTCAGAATAACCTGGCATTATGGTTTCCCTGAGCATGGAAGAGAGTCATGTCTGAGAACTTTTTTTGCCCCAGGCAGCAATGTTTATAGAGGTCAAGATATAGTTTCTGAGGCTTCTGAGATTGCTTTCAAAAGCAAGTCATATTCCCCATTAGTTGTAGAGCTGCAAAATATCAATAAGGGGCCTTGCTGTATCTTTGAATAAGCTTTTTACCTCTTTATCAGTTCGAGGAATGGATACCTGAGCTTGGCCCTGAGCTCCATGAAAGAGACCTACCATAGCTTCTCATTCCCTCCCCTGTCCGTAGAGCTCCAATCCCAATGGGGTGCTCAAGATTATTTATTAAACAATAAATGATTTTTGAGTGATTAAATGAATAAAACAATTCTGGATATAAATAGCAACTGTCAAAAAGGCAAATAAATACATGGGGAACCCAGGTTAGTCATAAAAGCAATAGGATTAGAGAGAAGGTGTCAGTCTTAGAAAAACAGAAATTATGATCAAGAATAGAGAATCCACTCTATTCGTTTCCCAGGAATTTTCCTAAATTTTAGAATGATTTTAAATACCTTGTAATAAAAGGCATTTCTCGGCCGGGCGAGGTGGCTCACGCCTGTAATCCTAGCCCTCTGGGAGGCTGAGGTGGGTGGATCGCTCGAGGTCAGGAGTTCGAGACCAGCCTGAGTGAGACCCCGTCTCTACTAAAAATAGAAATAAAAATTATCTGGACAACTAAAAATATATATAGAAAAAATTAGCCGGGCATGGTGGCGCATGCCTGTAGTCCCAGCTACTCGGGAGGCTGAGGCAGGAGGATCGCTTAATCCCAGGAGTTTGAGGTTGCTGTGAGCTAGGCTGATGCCATGGCACTCACTCTAGCCGGGGCAACAAAGTGAGACTTTGTCTCAAAAAAAAAAAAAAAAAAAAAGGCATTTCTCCTAGAATAATAAGATATTTTCTTTGGTTTTGTGTGTGTCCCTGTGTGCCTGTGTGTGTGTGCCAAAACTTAGTCAAAATTCCTTCCAAGAGCCTGAAGAAGGAAAACTGCTACACTTTTCTCCTCTTTTTATACATTTTCACATGAGGTATTATTTTTTATACCTGGTGATTATGACACCTTCCTATTTGTCATCAAGGAAAGTAATTATCTTTCTGTTTAACATGCAATCTGGTCATTAATAAGAGTGTTAATGAAACTCCGCTGCTCGTTGAGTTTTGGCACTCAATCTAAAGTTGTTCATCATCCCTGAAGCTAAGCACGGAGTGAGCCCAGATACCTCCAGATGTAGTAGATTCTTATCTACAAGGAGTCATCAAGTCAATTTTTGTTAATGGCAAAACTAATTCTATTTGGTAGGCTGTAGGTGTAAACATGCTATCCATCATCAACTTTATGATTTGGCCACTCTTGAAGACTTTTTAAATGGTTATGTTTAATGAATTTTTTATTTTAGCCCCTATAGTGGAGGAGTGGATAGGCAAATACATGCAGCTGCATTATCTCATTTTATTCCAACAGCAGCCACAGGAGGTATTAATATATATTATTAGCTTCATTTTAAAGAGGTGAAAACTCTAAAGAGATAAAACAGTGTGGTCAAGATCACAACGCTGACAGATGAAAAAGGTCTTTCTCTTTAATTTTAATTTTAAATTTCTCTCTCTGTCTTCCCTGCCTCTCTTAATCTCTCTCTTTTCATCTCTAATGTCTTCATTTTCACCGACTTCCTCTGTTTCTCTGATTCATTCTGCCTCTCAAGGCTCTTCCTCTCTCTCTCCCCAATCCCTCCTGTGCTTGTCCTTCTCACTCCATTATTTTCCCTGTACTTCACACTCCTTTTCCTCTCCCTTCTCTTTTCGTCTTCTTAGTGAAATGGCCGTAAAGAGAACCAAAACCAGGAGGAGTCTCCTTCCTTCCTACCTCATTCAGTGGTATGAGAGAAGTGGACTTCGGGATTTCCTCAAAACTTCTGCATCTACCCTGTAGAGAAGAGTCTTCAGGTTCAGGAAATAAGACAGCCATCATATTTTAATGCAAATCATTTGCTGTACATGCACATAACCATGATCTTCTTCTTGGCTCTATATTCCCCAAGCAGCTTCCCTTCAGGCTATGCCATGAGAGGTGCAGTTTGGGCATGAATAGTGGCCCTAGTTCAGGAATCGCAAGAGATCTGGATGTCCTTTAGTTTCCAGGATATTCAGAAGCCACTCTGCTAGAGTCAGAAGACTTGCTTTGAGAACTGCTTTACTTAGTCTCTTCTTTGAGTTTTTGTTTTCTTCTGCAACATAGACATGATGATACCTCCTCTGCCTACTTCACAGGTATGTTCTTAGCATCAAAGTAGATAGAGGATGTAAAAGAACTTAAAATTGTCCTGCCTTGGAGTTAGGCAATCATTTCTTAAATAGGCAGATAAAGCACTAACCGTAAAGGTTAAACTGTTAAATGGTAAATGAATTATATTATGATTGATATTTCATTATATTAATATATCATTAAAAGAAGCCATTAAGAGAGGGAAAAGGCAACCCTCACTTGAGAGAAGTTATTCACAATGCACCTCTCCAACAAGGACTCCTACCCAGAATATATAAAGAACTCCTACAAATCAATAGGAGAAAAGGCAGATCACACAGTAGGAAAATATGCAAAACTTGACCAGTAACTCCTTCAAGGTAGATATACAAATGACCAGTTAACAAATGATAAAGCTCTTGATTTTTAATCTGTAGGCAGTTCACAAAAGAGGATGTCCAAATAGTGAATAAATGTGTGAAAATGTGCTCGGCAAGGAGAATGTGAATTGATAAAAATGTAATAATGTATTAATAATAATATCATTACACTATCACCAAAATTGCTGAAGAAAAAAGAACACCAAACAACAACAACAACAAAAACAAAGACCATAAACACTGTGTGTTTGTGAGTATGTAAGGCCTTGGGACCCTCAAACAGTAATGATGAGGGAGTTAATTCTTATGATCACTAACTTTAACATACTCTTTTGGAATGTCTACTACTGCATACCCTGTGTCTCAGCAATTCTACTTCTAGAATTTGTTATAGAAATTTATACATATTAACCACAAGACATACACAAAAATGTTCACAGCAGAACTATTCATAATACCATAAAAAATAATTACCCAAAGATCCACCGACAGAGAGATAAAAAATTATGGTTTCTTTATACAAGGGAACGATATACAGCAATGAGAATTAATGAAGTACAACTGCATACAATACTATGGTTGACTTTCAAATGTGACATTGACAGAAGCAAGATATGAAAAAATAAATATCACATGATTTCATTTACATGAAGTTCCAGAAGAGGCAAAATTCATTGGTGGGTATAGAAGACAGGCTCGTTTCCTATTCCCTCCTGGAGTGGGAGGTAGTGTCTGTGAGGGGCCATGAGGGGACGTCTGTGACACTAGCCGTGTTCTTTCTCTTGAGCTGGGTGGCTAGTTACATGGGCGTATTCAAATTCTGAAAATTCTGAACACTTATGGTCTGTGTACCGTTCTTTGTGTATGTTATATCTCAATACAAAGTTAAAAATGATGCTCTCCCAGAAGACGCTGGGATTCAGAAATGATAGGGACTTTTTCTGGTGGGAAGAAATATATTCTGCTTATCAGAAATTCTATGCATGAGAAAGAGAAATTATGACCCATGTTAGTCAAGGAACAAATTCAGGCTAAGAAAAATTGATATAAATTTGAATTTAATGGAGAAGAATCAGGGAATTGAAGAAAGTAGATTATTTATGATGTATTCCTGGATTTAGGTATAAGCAAGCCAGACCAGAAATTGGAGGGAAGGGTAGCTTCCGTGAGGTTCCGGTAGAACTCTAAGAATTTTGTACTGGATTCTGTAGGTCATGTTTATAGATAGAGGCATTGAAAGAGTTTGATCGGGTCCCATCATGGAGGAAGAAACCACAGGACAGGGTAGAAGGACAGAAGGACTGGATGTGGGGTCCAAAATACAACAAGGAATGAAGAGGAGAGACAAGATGGAGTTAAGGACAGTTGGTGCAAAGAATATCGCCCTTGGACATGGAGCTGCTGAAGCCTGTAAATTCTTTTTTATTAAAGCAAACTGTCATATGTTATGACAGAAATTAAACTCAACATCTGTTCTAAGAGTTCTCATAGAACTGGGAGTTCATTATGAGTATATATATTGGTCCGCACACACCATATATATGAACAGTGGGGAATCACAACTATTCTCACATTAATATGTGGCAGAACTGTAATTTTTGTTTTTTTAAAGCCGTGTTTAAAAACCTGGCAGTCTTCTCTTCCTTCCCAGCCAAAATGGAGTAGTAGATTGCACTCCATTTATGAACCAGCCATACATTAACTTGCAGCGTGGGTAGGATTACCATAAATTAAGGCAAAACTACAACGCTAAGCAAAAGAACAGAATGTATTTGGCAGTGGGCTATCCTTGACTTTGTAATCATTTGTTTTAATTCTAATCTGCACACTCCAGTAATCTGCCAGCCAAAGAGGCTTGTGAATTAACAAGGTTTTGCTGTTTATAAAACACATGCATAAATATATGTGGGGACCATGTTTGCATCCAGGGTGTGCATTTGTGTGTGCAGATGCATCTGTGTGGGAATGGGCATAGCTCTGGATGTCTTGGGGACAATGCAAATGTGTAGGTCTCTATATCTGTGTGTGGAGTCAGGGTGTATGTCAGTGTGTGAGGAGGGGCTGGGGGTTGTCGTGTTGTCATGAACACACTTGTGCTGGCAAGAATTTAGTAACAAAGGATTGACACAACCAGAAGTTTTTGAACTTGCTGCCTAGTCTACTTAATCATAATAAATGTAAACATGGAGCAGACAAGGATCTTGGGGATGTTTTATAGAACAGATCAGAGCAAGAAGAGGTGGGTGACCTGCTCAGAGTCACATGGATATTGGAGAGAGGATACAGACTCCTCCTAAAAATAACTATAGAAGGAATCTATTTTTAAGCCTATTGAGTAACACTGGTTCTGAGAGTTTCAATCAGAATCAAAAGTCCAACAGTGGAAGGTAGGCAGTCCCCATCCAGGGTCTCTTAGTGCCATTTTTTTTATTTGCTTTGTTATGGTCAAACAGTGGTCATTATCCCACTTGCCAGGGTCACTGGAGACTGAAGACTGAAGTGGAGGAAGAATACAGGGAGGTATTGTGGTAGATCTACTTTAACAGATCCTGGTATTTATGGGGCATGCATAACTGATGTACCTCCATGGGACTCTACTTGGCTTTAGTTATAAGGAACTAGGTAGTTTAGAGGACTATGTACTACGAGGTCAAGCCCAATCAGTGGCCCTCCCCTCCCATGCTTACTGATGCATGAAGTTCTTCTTGTGAGAGGAAAGAGCTTCTCTTTCTACATGGCAGAGAGTAGCAATTGGGCTCCCCAAGAAACTTGGAACTTCCTAAGAGGTAAGAAATTGATGTAAGAACACGTCCCATGAATAGGGCTAAAGACTAGAGAGTGTGAAGATACTAGGACTAGGGAAAGCATAAGAAAAGGAGGCAGGGCCCATGCGCTAAGTTTTACTGATGCAGAGTTTGCTGAGTGTTGGCTGTGCATGTGTGTGTTAATGTTGGGCATGTACACACATGAACACATATTGAATATATAAATTATCAGCACATTTTCTCTGTTGTGAAGTATTTAAGTGCCAAGATATAGGTGGTTCTTGGAAGTACTTGCAGAACATATGCTGTGCTATTCCACCATCTGCACCAGCCCTTTGGACCAGATTCTGTTGCTTTGCTTTGGGGCAAGAAAGAAGGAAATGAGCAGATTTCTCCCGCATTTGTGGCTCCTCTGCCCCTGCCAGCTCATTCCTGTGACTCTACCTCCAGTGGGCCTAATTCACCCCTCTCGTGGGGTGCACTTGAAACTTGGTCTATCACAGTTAAGAAATGGCTCTGTTGTCACCTGTAAGGGGCAAATTCTACCCTTTTAGACAACACTGTAGTGGAAACTCTGTTCTCGACTGTGTATTTGTGTAAACCCTTTTCTAGAACCTACTGCTTTTTACTCTCCCTCAGGACCTCCTGAATACCACTCCCAGTTGCAGTTGCCTTCCTAGCCTTGCTGGAGCAATCTAGCTAAGACTAAACCTGATCAGTGTCCGCTCATAACATTTAAAACAAAATCTAAGGCCTTTATTTAGCTAGATAAAACTGCTCATGACCAGACACTGCCTACCTCACTGACTTTATGTCTCACCACTTAGATGTATTTGAAGTTACATAAATTTGTTATGTGCTAGGATGCTAGATTTGTAAAATGCTGTTCTATTTCCTCAACCTGGAAGAATGCGGGGCAGCAGGCAATTAGGCACCCTTTCCCCATCCCCCACCTCACCAAGCCCCCTCTCCCTGATGCCATCACACCTGGCCTTGCAACACAACATAACCCTTTATGCTTTCCTGGCTGAGTCATACAAGGAGAGACCTTTCCATTTGTCCTCCAAAAATAAGGAAACGTTTTTTTTTTTGATGAGAGCAGTAAGGGACAAAATAGAAAAAAAAGCATGCGGTAAAACCTAGAATTTATTAAATTATACAAAATGGTTTCCTTATTAAAATAACTTGCCCCCAAAGGACTTTGCTATCCCAGTTTTCTCACTCCAACTCTGCTTTGGCTGAAACAGAGAATAAATAGATTTCCTGAGACCTTGGCCAGCCTCAGGCTACTGTCTTGGGAGTCTTTCTCCTACACTCCAGGGGACATTGCTGATTCATACTGCTTCGTTCTGGGAATTTGAAAAGGGCAATCAGATGTTACACCGCATGATTTTTCATCTCCATGCTCACACAGAGGGCTGCAACGAGGGCATTGAGTGAGATGACCTCCAGGAGTCTCCCTCCCTAAATCTCCCACCCTAAGATCCTGCCTCGCATCCTAATCTGAATATTTTTTACCATGTAGCTGAACCTTGCTTTTCCCATGTCCTCAGGGTGATACTGGCATGACCAAACTAGGGGTAGGAGAGCCACATGTAGTAATTAATTACTATCTGAGACCTCTTAATGACACAGTTTGTCACATGAAAAAAGAGTGATGGGGTGGAAGACTTGAAGCACCACTTGTGGGGTGATAAGATCCATTCTGCTCTTGGCTGTCTCTTGGTTGCCATGACAACACCATCGCTATAGGGCTCTGTGACTGTGTGAGGACATTGTGGGAATGAATTTGTGGCAGCCTTTGAGAGTCGGTTCTGATGCCGAAGGATCACTTCCTATCAGGGAGTGTGATAGGAGGGTCCTCCAGGGTGGAGGATGTCTCAGTCCACAGGTTCTGGGCCGGTTTTGCTCACACTTCCAGCATGAATTAAACACACACTGAAAGACCCTGCGCAGAGATGTTTCCTCCTGGGGGATCCAGGGAGGCCCTGCCCAGCCCAGAGGGCTCACAGGCAAGGCGACAGTAACCTAAGCCTGGAAGTGACTTCCTGTCACTTTTACCATATTCTGTTGGTTAGAATCAAGGAACCAGGTCCAGCCCGCATTCAAGGGGAGGGGATTACTGACACAGGGACACAGACACTGGGAAGCAGGGGTCATTGGGGACCATCTTAGGAATCTGCCTACCTTAAGTCCAACTGAGGAAGGAGGGAGAAAGAGTTGTTTTGAGACTACAAGGATGTTGTCAAGAGTAGAAGCTGGAAGTAGTTCAGGGTTGGGATTGAAGCTAATACGGGTAGGGGTCGGGGGTAAGTGGGGAAGTGCCTCACATCGTTTTCCATCCACAGTGTCTTCCCCTCTCCCAGCCCCAGCACAAAGCTAGAACTAAGGAGATGTTGGGTGTGAGGCTAAAGGGGATAGTGGAACTGCTCAGGCAATGCACTGCTCTTCCCACTGGGAAAGTAAAGGGAAAATACTGGTAATGAAGTCATGGGGGAAAGGAGATAATTTGGACAGAGATGAATTGTTCCACATATAGAAAACAGAAGGGACTAGAAATTCAGGGAAATTCAAGAATGAAGGAGAGAAGAGCTAGGTAGCAATTTAGATGCTAGAAACAGTACTGTGTGAAAGGTGGAAAGAGAAACTTCCCTCAGCACCGATGCCCAGCCAAGAAGGGACGTTGTGTAGTGGAGATATGAATATAGATCATTTAGCAGAGCCCTTTTCAGGACTTCACAGATCTCTTGTACATAATGCAGAAAGTGACTGGTGTGACTGGATTCCTTGAGAAGAGTGTTGAAGATCTGCGTTTTGCTTCCTAGTTCTCATGGGCAGGGAACAAGTGACACATCAGCTTGTGAAGAGCAGGAGGTGGCCATGCAGCCAGGGCCAGCATCTTTGCTTGCTGAGGTAAGAGCACAGAGCCTCCTGGAGAGCTGGCCTTCTCTTGCTTCTTTGAATATTGGGTCACTGGCAGTTCTAGTGGCATGTGCAGGACAATTTCGCTATTTAATGATAGCAGCAAAGAGGTTGATTTTTCTCATCTTAACATGTCAAGAACAGAAATCACCCAGGATTATTTAAAATGTTATTAAATGTTATAAACAATGTTACAGTTAAATGGTCAGGTTAAGTGTTATATTCCCACCCAATGTTTCCTTCAGATTCGTCCTATGTTCTCTAATTAATCAATCTTTGGCATGTTACCTCGTCTGCTTTCCATAAGCCAAGATGGCAAAAATAATATTGTAAATCTTCTAAATCTATATAATGCAAAATTGTTCCCTAACATTATCTCAATTATACTAAGCAGGTCAGAATGGTTTTTGCCTGTTTTCTAGATGAGATCATGTTGAGCAAATTTTCTAAATAAAAACACCTAATTTTGCCAAGTATTATTTTTCTGGTATAATAATCTGTTTACAGGGAAAGTATCAGACATAAAAATTAAATTGAATTTATGTATACACCTGTTTAATCAGCAACATATGTCCTTTTTCAAGAGAATAAAAGTTCCTAAACCTAAAATAGTGCTGGAAAATTGAGATTATATTGTTGCTCTATCTACCACACAAGGATTAACTTCCAGTCTAGACTGAAATTAGATGATTTGTCTCTGGTGAATTCAAGAACTGTGAATCGTACCTTCTCACTCACTGTCAGTCCTCCCCTGAAACGCTTATTCCTGGTCCCTTCAGTTCTCAGTCAGCATTTCCCTGACCTATATTAGAAAAAGGTGATGTGTATATTTCTACTTCTAGAAAATAATATAGACTCCCAATCTCATAGATTAATTTGTTACCCTTTTCATAGTCCATATTTGTACTTTAGAAAGGGATTTTCTGGAAATCATGCTGGAGTCGGCTTACTGTGGAGAGAATATAAGTCAAAGCTTAGAAGACTGCCCAGTTTTTGGTGACCAGGTGGTACGATGCCTAAGGAGCTAACCCTGATCAGTCCTGTTAGGTGGTATCACCATTTTGGAACTGTTTTGTTTGCTAGAATTTTTGTATTTATAGATAAAATTCTTACCTTTGGGTCCTCCAATTGGATTGATGTGGGATCTCAAAATTGCTCTGGAAGGCCACAAAAACTCAAATGCCTTCAGGGTACCTTCAAATATCTTCTAAAGAGGGCAGGTAGTGGTAAGGGCCATAAAGACAGTGAGTGGCAAATGAGAGCAGGCATAATGTGCATACAAGCACTTAAGTTTATAGATATAAATGCATATCTTTAAAAAATAAGACACTACACCATCCAAACGAACAAAGCAAATCTATAGCCATTAGGAGCCCAAAAACCTTCAGTTTAAAAACCTGTGAATATTATCTGGACTAGAAAATTAATTCTGAAATTAAAAAAAAAAATCAGAAAGGCCACAGATGAGCAGCTCAGCTTTGATTCTTTAGTCTGCAATGAATCTTGTAGATTGATGCGCAGTGCGTTCTGTGGAAGGCTTATCAGCCCACTAAGGCCTGGTGGGAACCTTGAATTATACACTATGCAGAGCAAGGATAAGAATAGGCATTGTGGCATAGCAGAAAGACATATTTCTGTCTCTGCCCCTGTGGTCCCCAGGAAGGAGAGGTGGCCTTGGACAATGACGGTGATGACACAAGGTGAGAGTAAAATCAATTCCTTAGCCAGTTATTTAGTAAAACAATAATTCAAACTTGAGCTCAGATTCTTGGAAAAATGGCTTGGGGTAAAATATGTTTTCTGTCTGACTATTATCTCACTAAATTTGGTCTTAAATGTGTCAATGATATAAATAATTCTGAACAACCGGATTTCTTTTTCACATTTCGATTAATATCTTCAATATGGTACATTATACCTTCAACCCAGCCACTATCAGATTCCACATTGGGAATTTGGTTGAGATAAGAGGTTATCCAGTAAACAATTAGAATCACCAGGGAGTGGAGAGGGTGTTTCTCTAGTGGTGTTGCTTCAGGGTATATGTTTGTTAGTACTTGGCGCTGTTGAAATGTGCACAGTAAATTTGGGAGATCTTGAGAGGCTTTTTAAAGTTTAATTGCTGCAAATCTCTTGTTATCATGCTTTCCTGTGAGACTTACACAGCCCTAAAAGCTTTCCTGTTTGAAAAGTATTCTTTCCTGTATTGTTTTGCCTGAAAAAGTAGGATGTGGAGAAATATAGAAAAGAATAGTATGCCTTCCCAGGAGCAAGTAAAAGTGTGTCTATTGGTTTTCATAACAAAATACCACAGACTGAGTCACTTAAACAATGGAAATCTATCTCCTCACAGCTATGAAGGCTGGGAGTTCAAGATCAAGGTGTTGGCTGGTTTGGTTCCCTCTGAGGCCTGTCTCCTTGGCTTGCGGATGGCCACCTTCTTGTTAGGTCCTCGTATGGTCTTCTGTGTGTGTGCATTCTTGGTGCTACTTTGTGTGTCCAAATTTCCTCTTTTTGTAAGGACACCAGCAGATTAAATTAGGGCCCACACTAATGGCTTAATTTTAACTTGATCACCTCTTTAAAATCCCTATCTACAAAATAATCACATTCTGTGGGACTAGGGGTTAGGGCTTCAACATGTGAATCTGGGGTAGAAGAAAACAATTCAGCTCTAACAAAGCACGATTGCTTTCAGGGTTAGACTGGATGATGTGTGAGGCCGCTTTTAGATCTATATGCATACAATTCTCTGATTCTAGAACTTGCCTCATCTATGACTTCTTAAAAAATAGACTCCATGCACAGGTGGTTTCCCATCTATCTTTTTGCTCTATATTGGCCAGATGACACCAGCTTTCCCCAAAGAATGAGGCTTGAGACATGACTTCCTGTTTTGTGAATTGTCTCCCCACTCTCACCATCATCCCTATTCAAAACCTGTTCTAATTCTGCTTATGTTAATTAAAAAAGAATTTCAAATAAGGATGATAAAAATATAGATTGCTAAGAGAGAGGAGAGGCTGCTATGGAATATTTTCCTGAAGGGAACTTGAGTCTGTTCACATATCCCCGTGAGAAATGATGGTACCAGAACAAAAGCATTGGAGTTCGAGAGCAGGATAGATGTAAGAGACATTTCTAAGGTAAAACTCTAGTGACACGATGACTTATTAAATATGGTACATGAAAGAGCGAGGCATAGAGGATGCCTCTGTGAGTTCTGGCTTGTCTGCTCCATGGGTGGTGAAACCATTATCAAAGATCACTAGTAAAGAAGGGACTTTTTAAAAACATTATTTAAAGCATACATGTATACATACTTATACTATATATGTATATGTACTATTATATATGTATTATTTTACATATTATGTATATGTATGTAATTACAGACACATTTTTAAACTGTGCCAGCTAAGCAGAGCTTCTGCAATCTTCCAAAGAAGCTCAGTTACAGAGTTTGACTTCTTGAATGGTTATCAGAAGCATAGCCCCAGGCTAAGGTACCCTAGAGCAGTTTGGTTTTAAATAGGAAATAGGTAAATACAAGAACTGGACCATATGTAAACACTTGCCATTTATATCCTAGGAGAGAGAGCTTGTGTTGAGATAAAGAATCATATGACTAAGGTTCCAGACACAGAGGATTAAAATAGATAGGTATTAAATTGCAGGATTATCAATAATGCAGTTCTTTAGTTCTTTTGGATAATTCCTTTTTATCAAAAGATAATGATCATTACTCTACAGTAACTAATTGACAATAAATAATGTGTAGAAAAGGTTGTAAAATAAAACATTCATAACAAACATTCCATTTTGTGATTAAAGATCATTAAATGCATTAACTGCCTTTCTAATGAATGTGCGGTTAATTACTTGTTAGCACTTTGGTCGGGCACATTACTTAGAACACTGCTGACTCCTGTGAGAAGATATGTTGGCAGTAAAAAGTGGAAGTATTAAGGTTCTTTTAGAGAAAGAATAAGCCCATGAAGTTAACTTAATCTAAGATGATGTCAACATTTCTTGCTGAATTGTTATGCAAGAAACATCAATATAAGTAATATAAGTTGACTACTGGATACTTGAATGTGGTAGAAGCAGAAGGATGTGTTTATTGAGTTTGGGGCAATGAATGGGCTTCATTTGAGGGAAAATAAAGTTTTCTGTTAACACAAAGATGAATTAACTCACTGCATGTGAGTTAAACTTCACTGCCAAACCTAATATTACTCTTCATTCTGAAAGTTCCTAGGTTGATGCTACTAGTTTTCAATATCACTAAAACCATAATCGTACCACTTAGAGATATTTTAAGCATAAGTGCAGAATTATCTGTCTCTTCCAATACTTCCATAACATTTCCATTTAGTTCAAATGACTAGGAACATTTTCATTGTTGAAACATGGTGAAGTTGATAATTGCAGAAGATGCTTAAACCAGCCCCCATGTAGCCAACTCATCAGAATAATGTATTAATAGTTCATCTGTAAACATACCGAGCAGTGTCTATGGTGCTGTTGTCTCATGGACGGCAGGCTACTGTCCCCTGTTCTTGTGTGTATCTGCTCCCACTATTGGTAATGCCCTTACCATGGGTCAGTAAATATGTTTAAGCCAGTTGTCCTTGCCACTGATATTACATAGCTCAGTTAAATAGCATGTAAATCAAGGAGTCATTGAGTACTGAATTATAAATGTTTCTGATTGTTTTTCTGGAAAGGTGAGGTGCTTAAAAATTGTTATCAGATTATATGTGGTTAGGCAACTACAAAAGGTAAGGGAAGACATTGTAAAATTCTAGGATCTGGGGCTCTGATTGCCTCTTTGTATCCTGACACTCATTTAAAGTCATCAAAAAATGAAATTGTGGACCACATATTATAAATATGCCTTTCACGAGAAAACTCTGTGAAACTCTAATCAGAGAACCTGAGAACAAAGCAGAGGCCTTGGCCTTGCATCATAAGCACAGTTAATGAATGCACACTTATATGTCTTTTATTATTATTATTATTTTTTTTTATTTCAGCATATGATGGGGGTACAAAAGTTTAGGTTACATATATTGCCCTTCCCCCCTCCCCTGCCCCCCAAATCAGAGCTTCAAGTGTGTCCATCCCCTAGACGGTGCACGTCACACTCATTATGTATGTATATATGTCTTAAGTAAAAATAAAATGTTTAAGCAACAAATGTGTTTTTAAATGATTCTCTGTTTTGCAGCCTTTTTTGATTAATTGGCTCGTTCCTGACTGTGAATGCTCTAGATGGAAGGGCTTCTATTGTATATGGGAAGTGAAAAAAATCAGTGTACAAAATATTTACAATATAATCTCACTTTAAAAAACGCTCTACACATACAAGCCTATATGTGTATCTTTAGAAAAAAGTAGATGAGACTATTAATATTTAATGTTGAGTGCTATGTTTGCACCAGGTCTTTATTTTTTTGTTATATTTTTCTATGTTTAATGTTCCTATAATTCACTTCTCGTACTTGCATAACAAGATGATAAATCAGTAAATGCTATTTAGTGCACCATGTTTTTAGCTCCTCTGTCCTGGGCTCTGCCCTCGTATCTCCACCAGAGGCACTCACGCGTTCCTGAGGACAGAAGGCCCACGACCTCCCCCTAGATGTCATCTGCCGTAGGGCTCACCTGGGCTTCTTCCTGATCACATCCAGGGTCTTTGTTCCAAGGATCTTTTTTTAATGTGTCTTCATTCACAAAGTCTCCTCTTGGTTCCAGGGGCAACTCAGAGATAGCCTCTCTGTGTTCCAGAAACAAAAGACAGAAGTGCTCCCTTTCCTTTGTTTTAGTGAGCCATGATCACCCTGGTTTGACTGGGTGACTGAGGCTACAGAACACCCAGGGACTTGGAATCACAACAACATTAATAAACAATTGAAATTGGTGAGAGTTTATATACATTTTCTCCTCATAGCCATTTCCTAAAAAAAAAAAAAAAAAAAGATAATAGTTGAACCTATATACTGAAACTCCACATGTGGCTAATTTTTAAGTCATTGTTGAATAAATTGGGGAAGAAGTGACCTCTTGTTTGCTTCCTTCTGGAAGACTAAACTGCTAACAGGTAGACAGTTGTAGCTAATGCTGAAAACTCAGAAGAAAGAGGACACAATTTTTAACATAAATCTAAGGGGGTCTTAAGAGGAGTTAACACAGAGGCTTTGCTGCCGTGGGCCTTGTGACTTGTGCACCATAAAGCACAGCAGGAAGCAGAGCCCCGAAGTCAGCAAGCAAATACTACCCCGTGTGTTCTGAGGCTTCATTTGTCATTGGTACCCGACAGATAGACGTGTGATTATTTTCCGAATACCTCTTCTGATTACATTTACATATGAGTTTATTATTTTCAGTTAAGAAAAAATTAGTTTAGTATTAATTATCGTATGATGTATTGGCATTTTTCTGGGCACTGGTAACATAAGATATGTTTATTTTTCCCCCTTTGTTCCAAAATAATCCTGTCTTTGTATCAGATTGTTTTACAATCACAGGACAGATCGGAGAGAACCAGAACGTGGTTGGGAGCCCGAGTCTTCACAGTCATTCTGTGTCTGCTTCTTGGATCTGTTCACTCCGACCATGGGGCTTCTGGCCTCCTGAGTCTGGGCTGTTGTCTGCCCACCCGTAGGTTGCCAATGAGGATGAAGGTACTCAAGGATGTTCAGTACACAAGTAATGTGCACACGCTCTCTCAGAATAAGCCTCGCAACAATCCTAAAGACTGTAATCATCCTCATTTTGTAATTAAGAAAATGGAGGCTCAATGAGTTTAAAATCAATTGTCTGTGATCACACAGCTAAGAGGGGTCACAGCCAGGGTTTGAACCTAGTCCAGTTTGGAAAGTTCTAAGACGCTGCTTGCACAGTAGAGGGGGTTGCTGCACCTGCTTGGACCTGCCACTTCACACAGAGTTGGATGGGCACACACCGTGCACAGAGCACGGAAAAGTGAAACGCACGCATCAACCCTCACCTTGGGACCTCACTGTTCATCTGTTCTACTCTGCCCTCTTTCTCAGGTCTTTGACTCTGAATGTTTACTTTTCTTATTTGCAGTCACCGATAAACTATATCATTAGGTAGTATTTATTTTTCCTTTAAAAAAATAACTTAGAGGTATAATTGATATACAATAAAGTGTGCATATTTCCCCCTCTTTCATCATCCTACCTTACCAGTAGTGAGCGCTCTCAACTCACAGCCTCCCTACTCCGCTGAGTACTCCCATGAGTAATGTACTGGAGTGTCCTAGGGAAACCCAAGACAGAATCACTGGTTCCAGAAAACATCTTGAGGCCGTAGAGCCATGATCCCTTCCCTTGCACGTCCTGGCACTCTCCACCAGGGAGCTGACATGGTCTTGAATTGTGAGTTTAAATATTTAAGATTGTTACTTTCTCCCTTTTACCTTATAATTTACTTCTGGATACTAGTGATCAGTTGTCATTATTTTGAATATTTTGTGATGACCTTTGATTTCTTAATAACTACCTCTGCCCATCTGGAAACTAATGCCACCACCAGAACACAGGGCACATTTCAGTTAGTTTTATACCTGTAATACGGGGAGATGGAGCCATAGAATTCAGGAACAATAAGTTCAAATATAGGAAGCAATAGGTCTTGTGGCTAATATCACATTTGGTGATATTTTTGGAGGTGGTATAAATGGTGCTATAAGTAAAAATTGCATTTTTAGCAGGAGATTGAAAGGTTTTTTTTTTTTTTTGATGCCTACAGAAAATGTGTCAGTTTGAAGTAATAGAAACAGTTTGAAGTTGAATGATCTATGCAGATTTCACCAATAGAAAATACCTTCTGGAAAGTGTATTTTACAATGTAAAATGTAGGGTATATTGATTTTTACTACAATATAGAAGCTATGGCAACACACTCTGGTGTGCTCAATGCTGTTGCAATCTGTCCTAGCAATTGTCAGGTTTCTTTGATCTTCTCTTCTCCACTGAAATCCTCAGGAAAATAGGATCAGTTCCCACAAGGGCATCAGGAACTATAGGACTATTCTTGGTGATGGAACAAGAATTTGCAGCTTATGGAATCCCTAGATAACTCCTAGATATGGAGCAAGATCATGGACAAGTCTTTGGGTTGTCAACATGGAAGGGCTAAATGACTATCCTTTCAGGTTCTAGGCAATCCTTATAGACTCACTGGGACTTAGGGGTATATAATATTAATATACAGATATTTCAACAATGGTATCTATGGGGGAATCAGGATAATGTGGAAAGAAAAACCACAGTATTTCCCAAATTCTTATAGGAAAGTCTGAATTCAATGGTGGGATGTGAGGTAATGATGGGTCCCTAATCTATAAAGCATTGCATGGGTTTCAAACTTCTTGCACCACTGGTAGCAGCGTTCCCTCTATACCTGACTTACTGTGTCTATAGTAAGTTGCCAGACAAAGAAAAAAAACACACACAGAGGATCCCTTTCTAAAAGATGTAAAGTTTAATTTATATTTGGCTTGTTTTAGATTGGACTACTTCTCAGCTTAAGAAATCTTGAAACATTCTGAAGCTGTGAATGGTGAAATCATTAGTTCTAATTGTTATACTTCATATATGAAAGTACTAAAGAATCATGCAGCAGGCAGTGATGGATGATGGCAACATTAGAGGTGCAAAATTCCAGCTCTCACCTGAATTCAAAAAGTATTAACGCCGATGTTTACAGCGTGCCTGCATCTGCATGAAGAATGTCTTTGTTTCAGCAATCCTGACATCTCTAGCTGCAGTTGGGCTGCATCTATTATATATCCTACATTTCTCTCTTGACTGATGCCTTCAATCCTTTTGTTGCTGAGACAGAAGAATGCCACACGAACCTTCTGTTTCACTATGATAACTGGGTTTTGTGCAGTTACATAAAACCAGTACTCTATCCATAAGCTTTTTTGCAGGTCATTAGTAGCTTTGGTTGCCGTAATTATTGAATAATCTGTCATCTCGAAATCTTTATCCTCAGGATTCCCCTTTTATGTAAACACTTAGCTGCAAGATATTTTTTTTCCTTGAATTGTGGAAAGTAGTCTGTGGCAAGAACTGTCCTGTCACATCTGTGGAGAATGGACATTCCAAAGGTGCTGTGCATCAAAGTGAAAGCCAAAGAGTGGGGTCTGGACTTCTCACACACAAAAATATCCAGCAAAGCAGGTGAAAGCAGAGACACAGAAAGCTTAGTAATTAACCACAGACCAGGGGCATTCCTGAGTCACCTTGATGGATGGAACCTTGGCAATAACCTGATTACCTCACCCATCTCCTGGAGAAACAAAACTAGAGAATCCATGGGGGTTTGGTCCTCTGGGTTCTCCTAGTCAGAGGAAGGTCAGCTTCAAAGACTCTATAGTTTCTTAAGGATAGATCTAAAAAACCATTTAAACCAAAAATGCATAGATAGGATGGGGTAAGGATTAAAATATTTTAACAGAAGTAAAATTCATTGCCTGATTTTAACAATGTAGCATCTCAGACCTTCAGAAGTTTTAAAATAAATGTCCTTGAATTTAGACTTCGTGCGCTTCCTCAAAGAAGAAGTTAATTATGTCTCTGAGAATAAAGATTTATCTCATCAAAAACGCTATAACACTCTTCACAACTTTTAGTTGTTTTGTCAGTTATAATGGGAAGGAAATGTTATTGTAACCTTCTAGTTGTAGCACATCTTTTAAATAATTAAGCTTTCTGGAATATTTTTTAATTATCATTTTCTATTTTAGGTAGCCATGAACATCAAAAGTGCGGAATGGGGACTCTGGGTGCCAGTCTGCAAAAGCGTGTTTATTAGAAGTGGCTTTCTCGTATGTGGTGTGGGAAAGGCAGGGGCCCTGGGCTGTTCTGGTGTGGGGGCCCTGGGCTGGTGCTGCTGGACACTGAGAAGAGGCTCCTTAAAAGGTGACCTTGCGGGAAGGCGGCAGGAGAAGCAAGGGGTCGGGGGAAGAAAGATCCTAGCCCTGGAGCCTGTCTGGAACTAATAGGATCACACTGGCCTCTCTGTCTCCAGAAGCTATCAGGCTAATCCTGATTTTCTGCTTCCCCTCAGTTCGACAAATGTGTGTGCTCCAGAATCTATGCTAGGTGCTTGGGATACAAATATAAATTAAATATGACTTCCCCCCTCCAGTTGCTCAGGGCATTGCAGAGGAAAAAAAGAAACCTATTAGCTAAAATTTTTTCACTTTTATGTTTCCTGAGGTATTATTTAATTTTGAAATATGTTATCTTTTATTTGCATAGGCAATAGAAAGTTAGTGGAAAACATTTTCTAAAAGTCAGAAAAATGGTTCTTTTCATCTGCACCTTGGTTGCAAGGTTGCTGTACCTTTTATAAGCCAAATTTGTTGATGTTGTCGTGGCAGTGGTGGTTTTCCCGTTACTCTTCCCTTAATGAGGACAGATCTTTACAATTTTGCTGTTCTCTGTCTAGGGAGAACTAAGCTTCCCTTTCAAGTGAGGCCGTTTCGCTCAGAGGTTGAGATGGAGGGCTGGCTCGAGTGCAGAGCCCACAGGCAAATTGTCAACACCTGCCCATCAATTGTTCAACAGACACTGCTGAATCCAGAATCAATCGTGCTTATAGAAGGAGTAATATGCATCGTGCAAGATGTGGTCAGGAGGACAGAAGCCACTCTGGATATTTCAAGCAGGAAGGATTTAATATAGGAAATTAGCTGCTTACAAAACTATTGTGAAAGCTGAGGAAGCTAAGAGTGGAAGTTGGTTAAAGCAGCTGGCTTTGTGAGAATCAGAAAATTCAGGAATTACAGGAATTTCATCATGGGATCTCAAAGACCCACAGCTGCAGAGTGGGTGGGTCACAGGACCAGGTCCAGAAGGTTTTCTGAACCCCTCATTTGCCCACTACCCTCTCATCTACCTGCCACTGGAGGATAGGAATAATAGCTTCTCTTTCTCTCTTGTCCTCCTAATTTTGTGAAGATGACTTTTCACTGATGGAATCTGAGTCAGAACCCAAGGGAATCTGAGAGAGGGACTTTCTAGGTTTGTAGACATTGTGAGGCTTTGAAGTGTGTGTGTGGGTTTGAGGGGAGAGAGAGAGAGAGAGAGAGAGAGAGAGAGGGAGGGAGGGACAAATGTTCAGGACTTGGGGTTAAGAAGGCTGAGTCCTAACAGACAACCTCCAGCATATAATAATAATAATGATATAAAAAGTAATGACTAACATGTATTGAACTTACCTTGTTCTATTCACTATGCTAGGAGCTTTATGTGTATTCTCATAGGAGCTACATAAAGGAGTCACTAATATTATTCTCATTTTATAGATTAGAAATCTGAATTTTAGAGATAATAAATTTATCAAAGCCCCACCACTAGTAAGTAGCCGGGTTGGCATGCAAATCTAAGTGTATTTTATTTCTATGTCTGGACTTTATTTGGAATTATATCTTGCTTCCATTGCTTGGTCAACTGATGGTACAGAGAGAGATTTATTTCTGAATAGTTAGATGCATTCTACAGTTATTCTCTTGCTATAAAGCTGAAATCAAAACTACAACTCAGAAAGTTCCTCATTTTCCAAATCTTCACATTTGGCCCTTTTATCTAGCCATTTTTTTTGCTTCCAAACTTCATCTGAGCTTTGGTTAGTAAAATTTCCTCAATGGTTTTGGTGAAGCATTGAGAAATTTCAAGTTTCCGGTGCCTTTTTTTAACTTGGCAACGTTGTGTGTGTATGTTTTCATAAATATTATATCAGGGCCACAGCTGAGAGGCCTTCACGGATCTTTTCAATAAAATATAAAAAGTCCACTAATAGAGATATGCATTGGGTGCTGCAGAGAAGGAAGGAACATGCAATATATATCTGCTTATTGTGCGGACACAGTCTTTCAAAAAAACACCCAGTGCCTTGCTGTATTGTTCAAATAACATGGTCACTATAAACACAGACAGCAGAAAGAAGATGTTTGGCTGTAAGAGAGGTCAATGTTTGGATATAGGGAATTTGATACTGCCCACCTAACCTTTCTGGATCTGATGTTGCCTACCTAATTAGCCTTGGTTCTTCAAAATTAAGTATGAAACCATCTTTTCTTTCTTTCTCCAGAGATTGTAGTTAAATAACAAATAGGATAAAATAAATGTAAGAGAAGCATTATATACATTTATAAAAACTTTAAAAATTACAAAATTTTTCCATGTGTTGTCTCCTTTGATCCTTATAACAAAGCTACAAAGTAAATAGATTGCATATTATATCCTTATTTTCTTTTTCTTTCTTTTTTAAAAAAACAATATATTTTTTAATTTAAGAATATTACAGGAGTACAAATGTTTAGGTTACATATATTGCCTTTGCCCCACCCGAGTCAGAGCTTCAAGCGTGTCCATCCCCCAGATGGTGCACACTGCACACATTACGTATGTGTATACCCACCCCCTCCTCCCCCCTCCCACCTGCCCAACACTCGATGAATGATACTTCTATATGTGCACATAAGTGTTGATCAATTAATACCAATTTGATGGTGAGTACATGTGGTGCTTGTTTTTCCATCTTGTGATGCTTCACTTAGTAGAATGGGCTCCAGCTCCATCCAGGATAATACCAGAGGATAATACCAGAGGATAATACCAATAATTGTTTTTTATGGCTGAGTAATCTCTCCAATTCAAAAGGACTAAGAGTGACATGGTGTTCAGTTGGCACTTATTTACAGGTACCTCCCATCAGTCAGCATTGAGCCAAGATGAGCCTGTTGTCACCCCTGCTCTCAAGTTCTCACCTCAAGAACATGATCTGTGAAATACCAATTCAATAAATATTATGGTGTCATGACTTAGATATGCATAGTGTCCAACTGAGAAAGTGCTGAAAGAGCTTGGAGAAAGCTCTTGGAGAGCCATATAGGGAAACTTCCTCAAGAAAGTTGCCTTGGGATTTTGGGCTATGGATAGGAACAGAGGAAAAGAGATACTGGCCAGAAAAATGTCACTGGCAGGGTCCCAAAACAGGGGCAAAAGAAGAACTTCTTCTATCTCTCTCCTATACCCCAAGAATTACAATAGTCACCAAACACATTACTTTTCCATTTAATATCCATAAGAGCCCCCTGAGTTAAGTAAAATTATTCCTTTTTAAAAAAAAAAAACAAATCAAGTACATTAAAATTGAAGTTACTATTCTGAAATCATATAATTTTTAGATGGCAAGGCAAGGTTTTAAAGTAGTTTATCTAACTTCAAAGTCTGAACTTGTATCTTTCCATTACAACAAACTAACAAAGTAATAACTGTGCTTTACCTTTTTGGTCACCCATCTATTCATTCAGCAAATGTTTATTAAGCGCTTCTTATGTTCAATGGGAGACATTTGCCTTTCAGAGTCCTAAATGAATGAGAAGACTGAATGCTTACAGCAGGTGGTGATTTAATTCATTTCATGCCACTTACAGGATACATCATTCTATGCCAGCATTCCATTTGGGAATCTCATATTTTAATGTAATACTGGTAGGGTTTACTCAGGGAATTTCCACCAAGAACATAACTCTTTTTTACTTAGAGGCACATGCCATGAGGCACCAAAATTGCCTTCTGCTCCTCTACAAAATCAAACACATTTTTTTGTGCACTTCACAATGTGAATGTGCTTTTCCCTCCCAAGTCTAGAGTCCCAAATCACAGGGCAGTGGTGGTTGAAATGACTTGGACATGAATTTAAAGTATAATGTACCATCTGTTTCAAGCAGTTAGGAAAAAGATAATAGGAGAGTCAGTTTCCAAGATAAATGGTTATCGGAAAACAACATTTGGTTGAGGAACTACTAAGACAGCACACTCAGGTTACTTACAATCAACCCAGTGTCTGATGATAAAATGAGAAAAAAATAGAGTGAAAACTAGGGGATGGTGTCATTTTCTTGCTCCATGGCTTTAGCTTAGAAATTAAGATCTGTTGGATTACATCTAGAACAAACACAAGGCATGCATAGGCATCATTCATGAGTGATCATCAAATAAGACTGAAAGCCTATCAGAAATACACCAGGCTGCCTTCTGAGGCCCAGAGCTCCCATCTGCTAACAGCATGAAATCAGCCTCCCCAGTCTTAGTCCTGGATTTTAGATTTGTAGCTTCCACAGTTTAGGAGACAGTTTTCCCAATGAGAGGACTTTGGCAGAAGATCAAATACCTCTGGCCACCTAGTGCCCTAAGCTATACTAATGTGAGCCATGTTAACTGCCCATCCCTCTGCATTTAAGCTTTTTTCATTTCATACCTTTTTAAAGTTGCCTTTCTCCAGAATTATAGAGCAGTAAGAAGACCTCGTTTGCTTGTTTGTGTTTTTCCTTTTGAGTTCATCTCCTCTGGTATTAAATTATATGTGTGATTCTCTCTCTGAATTCCCCAGCATTGGTCAGCCTCTGTTTAAAATATGGAGAGACTCAAAGTGAAAACAGTATTGCAGATCCAAGCATGGCATGCCAAAGGCCTGTTTTTCCCTCTCCTTGGTTGGAGGAGGCCTTTTTTGTTCACAGCCCAAGTGATTCCTTATCTGCTCCCATCTCTTCTTGGCAATGTCTTTATGATAAAATGTCCACTTTCTTCAAACCTTTGTGGTCCCTGCTGCTTTGCTTCCCATTAACCATGTGTGTTTCCGCTTGTTGGTCTCCAGATGTATTCGTAAGCATTTTTCCAGTTGAATCTCATCCTGTTATTTCTTGCTCATATTGCTAACCTCTCCAGGGGCCCATATGCTTCCACTGCTCTTGTGCCAAAATCACAGAGTATCTTAATACAAACCTTCCTTCAACATCTTCACACCAGCCAAAACCACAGGCTCAATAGACTGCCAGCAGGATTTTTAACCAGCTCTGTCCCAGTGGAATAGGATGAACACCAGGTTTGAAGTTGAATCATAACTGTGACAGTCCTATTTGTGTGACCTTAGGGAAGGTGGTTGAACCCTTGAGCCCTCATTTCCTCACCTCCATTCTCAGAACGGTAACAACTTTGCACAATAAGAAGATGAGATAATGGCTGTTAAGCACCTTCCGTGTTCCCTGGCACACTGGACCCACCTTTCTGTCCCCTGGGATGATGGAGAGGACCAGAGGTTGCTGGTGAACACTCAAGGAAAAAGAGACTCTGTGCCACACCCAGACAAGACTAGTATGTTAATGAAATGACTGTCTTAAAGACATTAAACTATTAGAAGGAATTGGTGGAAAATGATGGCTATAGAAAACTGGCCTTTGAGGCAATGACCTCCCCCTATGTCACTGAGTAAGTTTTCTTGCTTCTTGTTGACAGGTTTTCAGCTCCCTGAACACACTATGCATGTTTACACCAGCATTCCCAATGACATCATCTGTTTAAAGAATGTCCATTCCTGCCCACATCTTTTCCCACCTAAGAAACTTCCCTTCAGCATTCAAGATACAGGCTAAGCATCACCTCCTTCAGGAAGCTGCCTGAACCTCCCCAGGCTGCATTAAGTACTTATGCATCTATGCTTAGGCCACACCAACCTCTCTCAGTTTCTCAGAGCGCAGATCATATTCCTGTGATCAGGACTCCCTGCCTATCCCCAGACTTGTGTGTACACCTCTACAAGGCAAGGGCTATATTCCACTTGTCTCTCCGTGCCTAGAATTGTGTCTGGGACACTATACAAATACCTGATGAAGACATGTATGAATGAAGGAAGGAAAAATACCCATCAATTAAATTCAACTTTAGCTAATAGCACGTCTATTCTGGATTCGGAATGATGATTTTCACACCTGTTCTTAGGAGAGAGATGGAAGAAATTCCACTGAAATAACTGAAATGCCTTCTACAATGGCTCTCCACCTTGAACAAACTATCAGAAATGCATTTGCTATGCCCTCTCCCCACTGCCAGGGACAGAAGAAGTCAGACTGTTCATCTGATGCAGTTTGAATGAATGATTAGTAAGAATACATCAGAAAATCAGGAGGTTAGGTAGCAAGGCAAGACCCGGTTGCTATAGCCATGTAGAAAAGGGAATCTAGTCACTGAGAGTGGGGAGAGGCTCAGCATGAGGCCTCTGGGAGGGTAGAGGCTGTGTTAAGCTCATCTGTTGTTTGATGTATTTCTAAGTCCTGGCCTTTTGCTTGGGACATTCTTCCCCACATATTCTTGGGGTTAAGAGAAGACTTCTTTAACCATCTCTGTAAA
The DNA here is from genome assembly GCF_020740605.2 of Lemur catta. NCBI lineage: Eukaryota > Metazoa > Chordata > Mammalia > Primates > Lemuridae > Lemur > Lemur catta. The sequence goes on along the minus strand of NC_059131.1, from coordinate 15,870,269 downwards.
GTAGCTCCCCATCTCTCTTGTCACACTCTGCAAGAGCATCAAAATTCATTTTCTTCATATCATTTATATCTTGATGAACTTATCTTGCTTATTTAAGTCTTCCTGCCTTATGTCATTTCCCACCACTCTGCCTCCCTCATCCTAAGACTCCAGGTCCCAGGAGGGCAGAGATTGTTTTTGAATTAATAAGCACTTGATAATAGTTAGCAACTGACAGGTTCATTTCTTACACTGTAACATTTTCCTTCTTCATTTGCTTATTCATCTAGAAATGATTAAGCTCTGGCTGTATGCCAGACACTCACAGAGGAGGGATGTGGTCAACTTGAAAGAAGCTAACTTAGAAGGGTTACAATGGGGAAGGGCCATATTTGTAAAACAGTTGTTTCTGAAATTATGAGGTAGTGCAATAGCATAAAATGATGAATAAAAAGTCCATATTTTCTAGAAGTGCTTATTTTTATAGAGATGAGGTTGCAATAAGGTAAGGGCAAAGCTGATTATGTGCAGACCTTTCTACCCAGCTCAATCCCTGGCTTGCAGTTGAGAGATTGCCTGCAGTATCTCTGTCCCCATTTCTCCAGGATACCACTAGTCCCCAGGAACATATTTAACCCGAACTGAAAATGATCTCATGGGAAAGATCAGAAACTCAAATTACGGATTGTTACTACCCTTAAACCTATGGGTCTTGGATTATTGGGTAATAAAGAGCTAACTAACAGTCATTTATCACAACTGATTATTTATTGTTGTTTTTTTCAATTACATAAATCCAGGATGGATAAAATGGGAAATTGAGCACTAATCATTTTTCTCAGATCTTTTTTCCAAAAAATCTTTAACCCTTTTGGAGATGGGAAAAGTATAAAGGAACTCTTGAAGCCAGCGGCTTGAGTAAGACACAGTGTTCTGTCTTGAAATGGAATCTTAAGGCAGGAGGCCATATATATGAATGAAGAATATAAGACTCAGATTGCACTTGAACTTTGGTAATGATCCTTTCTTAGAAGCTTCTTAAACATCTGATAGGGGGAATGCAGCAAGCTTGACAATTAGGTACTATCCAAATTAAGCAATGCCATGCAGGGCTATAGCCAAAGTGAAAAAGAGGAGCAGGCCCTTCATTTATGTTGCCCATCACTTTCCATTCCATATGGGGGTCTGTCTCCTTGGTACCCCAAGTGCATACAGTAGCCTGAATCTGTAGCTTCTCAGCTAGGTTGCTATTATGCCCTCCTAGTTGCTAATTATAGCCTCCTTATAGTACTTTGTCTTCTATGCCCTATGGCTCCCTTAGGCTTGCCACCAATATTTAATTCTTAACCCAGAAACTTAGGGGATAGTGAACCAGGGTTGGAGAAAAGAATCTTCTAGAGAGCGTAAGAGAAAAGACATTACTGCACCTTACATAGAATTTCATTTACTCAGCAGATACCTACAAGTACCTATTCTGTATTAAGTACTGTGACAGTCTCAAGAGTAGGAACTCTTATGTCTTGACCTTTAAGACTTAGTCTAGGGAGGGATAGGAAATGCATTATAATTTGTGACTATTTGGATTTCTAGACCTGTTTCCGAATTAGATTTTTGCAAGATATTTGATACAAATCCACATCTCTTGGCCTCCTCCAGATGTATTGAAACAGAAACTCTTGGGTTGGGACCCTGAATTGTGTATTAAAAACAAAAAGCCCTTTTCAGTGGATTCTTGTGAACTGGTTCACAGACTTTCTTCAGGAAGCACTGCTCTAATAGAGCATGCATGGGCCACAGCAGTTTGAACCAAGAAGGTGCTTCCTCCACCTCCTTGTTCTTCTAAGGTCACCCCTTCCAACATCTTTCACTCTGGGTTTGTAGGTTTCACGCCCTTTATGCTTAGGGAAGTTGACTCACTTTTATTTGTCATTTCCATCAGCTATCACTAACATTGCCTGGGAAGGATGGTTCCTTTTATCTGTATAGTATTAGAAAAAAAAAATTACACAACATATCACACATCTATAGAAAAGTCTCTGACTTTTATGTACTGTGATTTCAGCTCATAGTTTGAGCTTAATAGCAATGTGCTTTAACACCTGGTCTGTGATATGTTTTGGAATGCATTCAGGAGCCTGCTACCTCTTATGCATAATTTAAAAATATAGGTACCATGTGTCATTTAATGGAGGAGAAAGAACCAACTGCAGACTGACCTTGCTTGCTCTTTCATTAAAGTGCTCTGCTAAGTTAATTGTCACTAAGAACAAAATAACATTTTATGAGGGACCATTCCCCAGGATTGACCTCAAAGTCCTGCTCTCATCCCCTGCTGGTAATTGACGTGGCCAAGACCTTTCTGATGAATACATTGTATAAAACTGGCAAGGATTATTTTTCTCTGAAACTATGTTTGACTCTAAGATTGAAAGTTGCAACAGAAAGAAGTCAATTATGCTGCTCTTTTTCTCTACCAAGAAGCATTATATAAAGAAAGAGCCCAAACTGCAGTTTTGTGCAGGTAAAAGGAAAATGACATCAAGTCTGCTAGCTCTGACACCTTCCCACGATCACTGTAATTTGCCCCCGCCTGATCGTTTAGGATTTGTGAGTCTGGCTGTATGGGCACTAGCCCATTTCTTCAAAGACATTATGCCTACAATTTAAGCTACTTTAAGCCTTTTGGGACAAAGTCTATGTTCTATTTTTTATTTTTCTTCTGTGTAGCACAGAACCATTATCTGCTTAGTGTATAGCGTACACTTAATAAATCTTACTGATACTGTTGGTGTGGTTATGGCCCTGTGATTCAAAGATCTTAACTTTAAGAGATGTCACTCCGTAGTTTATAAACCCTACCTTCACACACCCCTACCTCAGGAACTCACAGATAGGGGAGGTGTGCCAATAATAATAGTTTATACTTATTGATTGTTTACTAGGCATTGTAACTAAGGGTCAGATACTACAGGCCTCAAATTTTACATATGAGGAGATCACAGCATGACAGTAAAGTGACTTGTCCAAGGTTAAGATTTCAAGTGAAAAATTGGATTCCAGAGCCCCCACCTCTGATCAATCACTACCTTCTCTAAATTTTAAGTACTATATTGTTCGTACACTTTCCTAATACTCTCCAAACCCCAATGAAATTGTAAAGTTCATTAGTTTTATATATTGAGTGTTCATTGAATATTTCAAATGAACAAAGTGTTTAGGATAAACCACTGGGGTACATGATTGAGACAGGTTTTATGACGTGTTCATAAAAATGCCTTTTCTGGAAGCTTGCTTGTCTTCATGTAACAATGTACCATAAAAACTAATATTTTCATTCAAAAATGATGTCATTTAGAATAAAATGCAAAGAAATGCCAGTACCTGGGCTTATAAGAAAATTCATTCACCATGTAGTGTAAACTAAGCATTGTCTAGGCCACTGAGCTTACGCTAAGCTCCCTTGGCTTAACAGCTTGTTGTGGTTGAATATATCGATGCTAAAAATTATAATAACTAAGTGGCATCTGATGATACCATCAGGTTTACTGAGTGTAAGATACCATAGATTGTAAGATGTACCACTATTTTATGTACCATTAAGAAATAAATAGGTACCACTATTAACAATATAATGATATACCAGAATATGAAAGATAAAGTTCATTTCAGATATGTTAAAATGTGAAAAATATGCATCTTTGAACTAACTAGATGGTTACCTTCAATATTAGTTTCAATTTTTATCTTACTGAAAAGAGAACTAATACAAACTCTGTATACAGAGTCCTGGGTAAGAAAATGAACTTTAGATTTGGACTTTATAGCTTAGGGTCCTGACTTCACCTCACAGAAACTGTGTGGTGTGGGACAACTTACTTTCTGCAATTTAGTTTAATCATTTGTAAATTATATTTGATACTTGATGACATTGTGAAGATGACATAAGGTAATGCACATAAAATTGTTTTGCACATAAGAAAATTACTGGGTATAAACAAATGTTCAGTATTTATATTTTATAACCAGGCATGAGAATATGGAAAAAGGTTATGACCATTTTGTTCAAATGTAGAAAATGACCACAAATTCTTTGATGTTTCTCCCATAAAAAGTAGTTCTCTTTCTCCACCATTCATATGAACTTGGCCATATGAATTTCTTTGGCCAATGGGAAATTAGAAAACATGATGCAAGTAAAAGCTTGAAAAGTATTTTTTCTTCACCATCATATGAATGAATTTTGGGGTAATGAAAGACAGATGTATCACCCCAGCTGACATGATGCATCACCCCATCAGACATATGAGAGAAACACTATTCTCATATCAATAGTTTATCAAATGCCAGAAATGTGTGCGAGCCCATCCAAGACCAACTAGCTCTCCGATAACCCATCATCTGAGTACAACTGGATGAATAAAATAAGCTCAGGAAAATATAGCAGAAGGACTGCCCAGCTGAGCCCAGCTTAAGTTGCTGATCCACATAAGTCACCTATTAAAGAATTTTTTATGTTTTATAATTTTTTAATTTTTTAAATAGACACATAGTAATTGTACATACTTATGGGGCACATAATGATATTGCAACACATACAATGTATAGTGATCAGATCAGGGTAGTTAGCATAAGAATTGTTGTTTTAAGCCACTAGATGTTGGGGTGGTTTATGCAGTAAAGCTAACTGACATAACCCTGGAGGCTCACTATTTTACTGTGGCTATTTCTGACTGTTTATTTTTATAAATATGAAAAAATGTCTTATTGTCTTTATTGGTCTTTTATTTTTTTATTAAAGTTTGACAGGTGTCAAATCCTAATTTAATTAAGTTTATTAAGCACTTTAGCAAGATCTTAGAGCCTTTCTAACTTCTACATTTTTATGTGTGGTAAAAAAAGATTTTAATTTTGAGTTATAATTTTAAACTTTGAAATACTTTCAACAGTAAAGAGATATTTCAACTGGAGATATATAGTCATTTTTTGTATCTATGTTTTGAAATGTTATGTAAAAAAAAAAAAAAAAAACCATGAGTTACATAGGGAAGCATCATGTTGACAGCTCACCACTTAAATATGTCTTCTATAGCCTGCTTATTTGGGATTTTTAAAAGTAATAACAGGCCATTCAAGCCTGGCCACAATAAAACAAAAAATCCATACGAGAACCTTGGCATGCAGGAACAATGCAAAATCCCCAATGGTGTCAAAAGAACAGCAAAGCAAACGTGTTATAAACACAGACTCTAGAAGAAGTGTGTTTAAAATGCTAACAGTGAGCTCTCAGAAGGCACTGCCCTTCTGGCACCAACTTAAACAGCTCAATCCTTCATTATCCTTGAGAAGGCAAATCTTTCTTTTTCTGAAGGTCCTCAAGGTCCGTGGAGAGCTGAAGAATTGTATGTTCCCCTTTCAGGCAGGCTGCCCTCAGTGAGGTCACAAGATGATGCCATTAATAACAATATTTTTTAAAAAGAGTGTTTAAACCCACTGACCTCACATGGACAATGCTGAACAACAACAATAACAGCAATACCATGTCTTATTTTCTGTATGTTTTCTGTTGAAAAAAATTCCATATATACATATATATATGCATTTGCAGCATTTTATTAATGCTGAAATATATTCCCTGAAATTAGGGTCAGTTTCAAAAGTGTCTACTTCAGTATAAATTTTATTGCCTACATAATTTTCTGCAATGTTCATGTTATTTTAAAATGTAAAGTATATTTACACATAATTTTTCTTTTTATTATGGACCTATTAGTAGTAGTAGTAGTAGCAGTAGCATATGGAATTACTGTATATACAATCTTGATTTATCCACTAGAGAATAACTTCATGAAGAATCAAGGCTGTGCCTAATACACTTTGGATTCCCCTTTCTCTTCCCATCCTGTGCCTTTTAATACCATCCTTGGTCCAACACATGTGTGTTCTTCTAGAATATTTATCTTGCCTCTTCTTCCACGTAAATGACTAGCAGTGTTGAGCATACAGAAGGTGCTTAGTATAATATTCTAGCTTTGCAGAAAACACATTCTCTGGGGATGATAATGCCAGCTAAGAAATTATTTTTTTTCTACTCTGTAGATTCTATATTTTCACTTATGTATTGAATCAAAAGGAAAACTTCCTTCTGGCACCACAGGACTTGGTTGGAAATGTTAATAATAATTTAATAAAAGAATAATTTGGAGGATGCTGGAAAAACTGCAAGACAGAAATGAAAAATTTTCCCCCAATTCTTTTTGCCTTCTCATGTTGCCACATGGAAATTAGGAAGGAGTGTTCAGACCCCTGCCTTGTGGTTATTTAATAATTAAGGAAAGGACAGATCTGAAAACCTAGGGGATGCTTCCAAGAAACCTCTCTACTGGTCCATGGGCCATCTCACTACTTGTTTATTTATTTGTTTGTAATTTCTCACCACTGCAAAGAAAACCATGTTTTAATGTTTTGTACCAAAAATAGGTTATTAATAAGACAGTTTCCATCCTACTTATACATGTGTTTGTAATATGTCATTAAATATTTATACACCTATCTCTTCTGCTAGTCAGTGAATTATTCCAGAATATATACTTCTACCTTTTATCTTTAGTGATTGGCATAATTCTTCAATTATCTATTGCTACATAACAAAATACCCCAAAAATTAGTAGCTTAAAACAACAACAGTTTCTTGTTTCTTGTGATTCTGTGAATTGATGAGCAGTCCTGCATTCAGCTGGGAAGTCCAAGATGGCCTCATTCCCATGACTGTCAGACAGTGTTGGGTGTTGGCTGGGCACTTCCATTTTCCGCATGGTCTCTCTTCTTCCATTAGCTCAGATAGGCTTCCGTAGTGTATGGAGGGTGATTCCAGAGAGTAAAGCTCTAGCTGTGAGACCTGTTAAAGGCGAGGCCTAAAACTGGCACAGTGTCACATTTGTTGCAATCTCCTAGTCAAAACAAATTGCAGTGCTAGCCCAGACTCAAGCAGAAGTGAAACAGAGCCCACCTCTGCAAGGGAGGAGTGGAAAACCAGTCCCAGGATGGGAAGGATTGCTGGTGGTCATCTTTGAAGGAAATCTCAGTCAATTAGCTTTTAATGAATATTTGTTGATTGAATGAGTAAATGAGCAATGGGAAAACCCGTTAGTGGAGATGACAACCGGAACGCAGCAGGATCCCACACTAGAAAGAGAACATATATGTTTCTCTTTATTCCTCTTTCCCCTGGTCTCTTCCAACTCTCTCCTTTTGTCATTCATTTAAGAATTTTGAATAATGAATCAGTATGTTCCAGAAAGAGAATGAAGTGACTGGTATTCCAGACAGAGGGAACACCCTATGCAAAGTCCTAAAGCAATGCAATTACGTGATAGGATTGGGGAACAGGGAGGCATTGCACGTGGCTGATAGAATGGCAGGCATGTAGAGGACTCCTGAAAATGTGTAAGGAGGAGTTTGGATGTCACAGAAAGAAAATTAGCATTTATTCTTTAATCAATGGAGAGCTGTTGAAGGATTTAAAATAGGATAATATCATGATAATACTTGCTCTCTTAAAACTCTGCCTAAGACACTTACCATGTGGTCATTTAATTTAAAACAACTATTGAATACTTGATTGCTGAATGAATGAGATTGTTCAGATGTGCCAGATTATTTGGAAAGCTAAATGTGAGGGCATTTGTGCAGGGTTTGTGGAACATTGGCTGGCACCTTGGATGATGAAACTCTGCATGTAGGCTTTGAAAATCATGATGAAGAGGAAAAGATTAATAGAAGAAGAGAGGAATTGACTAACTGAAAGATTAATAGATTAATGAGGAATAGATTATTAGATTAATAGGACTTGTCCTATAGGTCCTTTCACAAGGAAAACTGTATTTGTTGAAATTATATCCTCTTATTTATTTTGTCCCAAAAGAGGTATTCTAAAGAAATATTCTTCCCATTCATTTATATAATTAAATATAAATTGCCTTCATAAATTATTTCAACCATGTCATACATATTTAACTTTTGTCATTTTACTTGTTCACCCTATCCTTGTGAATTTTTGTCTATTTTGGAATAAAGACTCTTATTACGTACTTTGTTTATATCATGTTATGGTTGATGTGGAAAGAATGATAGCTATCCTAACACCTCTTCACATTTAAATTTTTCCATTTACAAAGCACTTTGGTTACATTTTATTAAAATATTGATCCCCATGGCAACTCTATGAGATAAGCTGTTTGGATATTGGAATCCCTTTTACAGAAAAAAAAAAAAAAAGAAGAAGATAAGGTTTTGATAGTCGAAAAAACCTATGCATTTATTCTGATTTCAGAGAAACGATTCTCAACGAGCAATATAAGTAGAACCAAATAAAAGATGAAATTTGTAAGAGCCCTGAACTACTTCTGTATCTGACACATGGGTTCTTTGTTCCGTGACCCTTGGCTGGTCAATTTCATATTTCTTAGCAATTGTTTGTGTGATGCTTCTACCCCAGGAACATATCCTGGATGATCAAGATCAAGGATATGGAACATATCCTGGATGATCAAGATCAAGGGCAGCAAGAAGTATATATTTGTCCCTAAGATCACCTGATCATAAAGGCTGTAGGCCATGCCCCTTCTGTGATAAACTGGAGAGCCAGCGCCAGGCTCCAGCAGTAGGGAGCTCTGGAGACATGCAACTGTGCCTCCAGAGCTGCCTTCAGAATCAGCCTGTGGACACAGTTAGGGAGCAGCCCGTGGGTTGTTAAAAGGCCTACTCGTGCATCTGAGCCCACTGTTCTACAGCCTGGAAACAAATCCTACTGGGTATTAAAGAAAATGTAAATTTGGCTCAGATTTCTTTATAGATCATAACTTATGTAATCAATAGAATGATTATACTTAGGATATGGGTGGTGAGGGAGATAATACGATGATTTTTTTAAAACTTATCTCTTCTCAAAATGGTGTGCTTTGTAAATGAGAAATGAGAAGAAAAACTCCTGTGTTTTACCAAGGATGTGGGGTAAGAACAAGCTCCAGTGGGCCCTTCCTACTGTCATTCTTGCCTTCAGTCCTCTTCCTCCTCTTCTCCCTCCCCAAATGTTCTCTTTCACATTTCACATAACCTTAGCTGTTGTTTTTCTTTTAATCATTGGGATGTACCCAGGATGCTTTGCAATTCAGTGTATTCAGACACAAACTCATTCTGGGGATAGTGCTGGGGAGCACTGGGATGCTTCTATCCCCGTATTGACCTGCATCCTCTTTGCCTTTCTATTACCAAGAATTCTGCTGCCTGTCAATTCATGATCACGTTTCTAAAGCTGTTACTTGGTGGCCTGATCCAGCTGCTTGCTGCTGTGGGAGACCAAGCTGGGTGACTCAGTGTCACAGGTGCAGTTCCACAGTACTGGGTGGCTGGATGTTGATTCACATACTCTCCCCACGCTCCACCCTCTACGAATGGGGGCTACACATCCTGATTCCTGCTGCACGGTAGGGCTATGTGACATTGGGTGGAGTGCTTATTCCTACCCCTCTGGTTTCCACCAGGAGAGACTTTCCCTTCACACTCCAAGCCTCATGTCCCATCACTTCATTGCTCCTTCCTAAGGGAAAAGCAGCGAGTGTTGATTAACACTTTGGGAGTAGTAACTAGAGATGCTGCCGTTTCTCTCTGGAAGAATATCCCTGCCTGGGAAGAGCTAAAGATTCCCTCTACCTTGGCCATCCTGTGCTGACTTGCAGGTGAGGCCTGTGGTTTTCCAGCAGTGCTTGTAATGTGGTGGAGCATTTAAATTCAGGGATATAGTAGTTACAAGTCCACCTAGTTAACAGGCCCAGATCCACATTCATCAATCCAGCCTTTGACAGCGATAGATGTGATATATTCAGCTTTATCTTCCTGAACCTTTTCTCTTTCAGTGTGATCAAACTGAGAGAGGTGGGAGTGTGGCTGATCAGCTGCCTTCAACTCCAAAAATATGACTGTATTTTTTTGTCCATAACTTGTTGTTAGACTTCTCTGAATCCCCCTCCTATGAAATGAGAATGATCTCACTATATTGTACTCTTTTGCTTCAGTTAGTGAACTCGATTCAGTGTATTAATTCCATCCTATAACAAGAAAGAAAAGCACTGTGGCCAGGACAGGCATGGTGGTGCCTAACATGAGCATCACTGCTAACAAACGTGAACCAGGACATGGAAACCCAGAGGCATGCGATTTATCTGGAACTTCCCCACTGCAGACTATTTTATCTTGGACAAAGGGAAGGTAGCAGAATAGAGAGTAATGGTTTTCCATTTTCTTTTCTCTTTTTCCTCTTATCAAGATAATCCCTTTGTTTGAAAAGTTATTTTAGGTCCGATAGATAGAGCGAATAAAAATGATGCTGTCATAAATAAAGTCTGGGTGAAAAGCCACCATCACCTACCACCTCCTTTTACGCCATGGTGCCTCCACGATACTCTCAGAACGTTTGGCTGACACTCATTTTTGAAACCACGGGAGAAAGATCACTGCACTGAAGGTCAAGCACATGAGAATTCATGTCCATAAGCACCTCGATGAACAGAGAGCGTTTGAACTGACTGATTCATTTTCTCATCTCCTTTTGGAGGCAAACAAACTCTTAAGTCCCTTCTGGGTTATAGAATCAAACATAATATTTTAAAAAGTAGAAGATGACCCAGTCTCTAAATTCCTAGGGTGTCACATCTCAACATCCCACTCTTGAATTTTCTACACTGTCTGAAATAGTACACCTGGCTTAAAGCTGACAGCCAATGAATGTTTAATGATGGACTGAGTGAATGAATGAATAGAAAAAGTTGATAGCTGTTTTTAGGAGCAGTGGAGGGCAAGAACCAGACATGTACTGTATAATAAAGAATCTCATTCAGAAAGTTTCTCTATTGACTTTTCAAAGATTAGAAATCTATAGACCTAAAATTACCTTCTCCGTCTTTCAAAGGTAAATTTTCACAAAGGGAAATCCCTGTCTGTTGGAATATGACTCTCTCCTGCTGAAAACACCTGTTCCTGACAGATTTGGCTTCTTTACCCTACAAAGGCATTGTGAAGAGACTACCCACAAGCTTTCCAGAGCAAAAAGTGCAAGGAAATAGCATGGTTTCATTTAGGTGACAAGACTGCTTGTTTCTGGGAAAAGAATATTTTTCAGGTGTGTCTTAAGTTTCTGATTTCAGCCACCTTTTTCTGGAAAATCAATACCAGGATCTATTAAAAAAATATTGTCTGCCTATACCCACCCCTATCACTTTGCCACCTCCAAACTCTAACTATTGACTCTTTCTGGAAGACTCTGTGAACAGGGGATTTCTTAGTGTCATTCTCTTGTATCTGCTGTTTCCAAAATGTCTGCTGAAATGTCCCAGGGTGCTGCAGAGAATTCACATGGGCAGTGTAGATTAGTTTAAATGTTTGATCCAAATGCAACAATGTTTGTTGGATGTGCCACAAGTACTATCTTAATATGGTTCCATTTCAACCTTACAGTGGACTACTTTCCTGGGCTACCTTCCTGGTGTCTGCTGTGCTTTGGAAGGTTGCTGTGATAAGTAAACATGTTGTAAAAATCATCACGAACAGGACATGAATGTGACATTTTCCAATTTGATTTCAAAGTTTGAGAAGTTGAGCAGTATCCTTAGGTGCACATATCCCATTAGGGACTAACTGTAGTTACTTAAAAATGAAATGAAAATTTTGTATGTTCTTTCAATGTATGCATATTATCTTATTTCAAATGACTGCTAAGTTGTTAATAAATACTTGTTAAGTTATTTGGATCTAACTATTTAATTTATTTGATTTAGAGGCACTGCACTAATGGTGGTAGCCAGGCAGGGTTCAATTTCTAAAGGTTCACAGGACCCAAAATGACAGTACTTATAAGTGTATCATTTACCAGAGGAATAGGATATAATTTTGAAACATCATTAAAGTAAGGATATGCATTTCAGTCAAAGGCTGCCTCACAGCAAAAGGTATGGAGGGATCAGGCATGGTTCCAGTTGTCATCTCTCTTCTGGGCCATACTAGGCACACTTCCTCTCTTGGATCAAGATCCATCTGACTGAGTGCAAGGTGCACCTCAGAACCAGGGAGTTCAAAATGGAGTCTTGACCAGGCTTCTTATACCCTGTTGGTTATCTGGGCATACTTGTTACAATATAATCATCTGCCATGATAGAGGCCTCCATAGATCTCAATGAAACTAGGTGCAATCTGTGAGTCTTATTGTTTATTTATTTATTATTTCATATGAGATTTTATTTCAAAACATTACTGGGGTACAAATGTTTTTGGTTATATTTATCAATTTTGTTATGTTTGAGTCAGTGTTATAAGTCTGCCCATCACCCAGGTAGTGTTCATTGTACCAGTTAGGTAGGTTTTCACTCATTTCCTCCTCTCCTTTCCCCTCCCCTCTATTTGATTTCTGCTGAGTTTTATTGCCCTCTGTGCACATGTGTGTTTATTGGTTAGTTCCAATTTAATAGCAATAACATGCAGCATATGTTTTTTCCATTCCTAAAATGCTTCGCTTAGGAGAATGTTTTCCAGTTCCATTCAAATTGTTGTAAAATTCATCCTTATTCATGGCTGTATAGTATTCCATACAGTACATATGTATGTATGCACACACACACACACACACACACACACACACACACACACACAAACACATCACATCACATTTTGTTAATCCACTCATGAATTGATGGGCACTTGGGTTGATCCCACATCTTTGCAATTGTGAATTGTGGTATAATAAACATTCTAGGACAGATATATTTTTGATAAAATAACTTCTTTTCCTTTGAGTAAATACCCAGCAGTGGGATTGCTGGATCAAATGGTAGGTCTACTTTTAGTTCTTTGAGGAATCTCCATACTGTTTTCCATAGAGCTTGTACTAATTTTCAGTACTACCCAACATTGTATAAGCGTTCCTTTCTCTCTGTATTCATGCAAGCATCTATTGTTTTAGGACTTTTTAATGAATGGCATTCTAACTAGGGTAAGCTGATATCTCATTGTGGTTTTAATTTGCATTTCCCTGATGATTTGTGATGTTCAGCATTTTTTTTCATATGTTTATTGACCATTTGTCTATCTTCTTTGGAAAAGCTTCTGTTCATGTCTTTTGCCCATTTTTTAATGGAGTTGTTTGTTTTTCTCTTGCTAATTTACTTGAGATCTTTGTAGATTCTGGTTATTAGCCCTTTATTGGTTGTATAGCTTGCAAATATTTTCTCCCATTCTATAGGTTGTCTATCTGCTCTGTTGATTATTTCCTTAGCTGTACAGAAACTTTTTAATGTAATCAAGTCCCATTCATTTATTTATGTTGTTGCTGTGATTGCCATTAGGGTCTTTTCCATAAATTCTTTGCCAAGATCCATATCTAAAAGAGTTTTTACAACATTTTCTTCTAGAGTTCTTATGGTTTCATGCCTTAAATTTAAGTCTTTTATCCATTTTGAATTAATTTTTGTGAGTGGTGAGAGATATGGATCCTGTTTCATTCTTCTGCATTTGGCTATCCAATTTTCCCAGTACTATTTATTAGATAAGGCTTCTTTTCCCCAATGTATATTGTTCTCTTCTTTGTTGAAAATCAGTTGGCTGTATGTGGATGGTTTTATATTGGGGTTCTCTATTGTGATTTGTCTATGTCTCTGTTTTGTGGCAATACTATGCTGTTTTGGTTATAATAGCCTTGTAGTATATAGTTTGAAGTCTGGTAATATGATGCCTCCAGATTTGTTCTTTTTGCTTAAGATTGTTTTGGCTATTCGGGCTCTTTTCTGATTGCAAATGAGGGGTAAAATTATTTTTTTTTCTAGGTCTGTGAAATATGACATTGGTATTTTGATGGGGATTGCATTGAATCTGTAAATCACTTTGGGTAGTATGGACATTTAATAATGTTGATTCTGCTGATCCATGAGCATGATATGTTTTTCCATTTGCTTATATCATTTACAATTTCTTTCCTCAGTGTTTCATAGTACTCTCTGTAGAGATCTTTCACCTCCTTGGTTAAGCATATTCCTGGGTATTTTATTTTCTTTGTAGCTATTGTGAATGGTATTGAGTCTTTGATTTGACTCTAAGCTTGACTATTATTGGTGTATAGGAATGTTAACTGATTTATTTACATTTATTTTATAACCTGAGACTTTGCTGAATTTATTTATCAATTCCAGGTGTCTCTTGGTGGAATCTCTGAGGTTTTTTTAGATATAAGATCATATCATCAGCAAAAAGCGATATTTTGACCTTCTATTTCCCAATTTAGATACCATTTATTACTTTTTCTTGCCTGATTTCTCTGGCTAGGACTTCAAGCACTATGTTGAATAGAGTTGGTGACAGTGGGCATCCTTATCTTGTTCTGGGTCTTAGTGGGAACACTTTCAACATTTCCCCATTCAGTATGATGTTGGCTGTGGGTTTGTCATATATGGCTTTTATAATCTTGAAATATGTCCCTTCTATGTCTATTTTGTTAAGGGTTTTTATCATGAAAGGGTGCTGGATTTTGTCAAATGTTTTTATTAGTAAACTATGCCATCAAATTGATACAAACACCTTGGGCCTGTTGTTACAAAGTTATATTATTAATTATTATGCCCTGATTTATGCCAAAGGCAAGTGTCCTGAAGATATGTCTCTTGTTCATCAAAACAACTTAGCCAAATTTCAGGCCTTGGAGGATTTACCCACACAACATAGGCTTTGTGAGGGAAAAAATAGCAGACACCAGGGTTCCATGGTCTGAGAAAGTTTGGACACCTCTGCCTTGTAACTTTATCTCAATAAAATCATCTACATGTCTTGACATGGCAGTTAGTGGGCAGTAGACATGTATTGAATCCTAGGGCCTTTCATTTGAACAGCTTCTCAAAACTTAGAATTATTTGTCAGAAAACCAACCTTCTGAACATTGTTTTCAGCCTCATTTCTGAAGAGAACAGACATCTTCAGAACAAGTAACAGCACAGCACTTACCTGGCT
The DNA here is from genome assembly GCF_020740605.2 of Lemur catta. Taxonomy (NCBI): domain Eukaryota; kingdom Metazoa; phylum Chordata; class Mammalia; order Primates; family Lemuridae; genus Lemur; species Lemur catta. The sequence goes on along the minus strand of NC_059131.1, from coordinate 15,855,251 downwards.
TCTTTATGAAAAAAAAAAAAGGAATACAAAAATGAAACAGAAAAATATCAAAGGAATAGAATCTAATGAGTCTGGTAGTAAATTATATGAATAAGAGAGAATGTGGACAAATTACTTTTAGGATCATGTACTAGTCTAGCAAATATGTGTTATAAATTGAGGCTCCTAAGAGCTCTGTCTTTGGTCCTCATTTCTTATCACTCAAGCTCTGCATCACTTTGCAATCTGGCCTGCTAATCTGCTTAAACTACCGTCTGCATGCTGATGACTCAAATCTACATCTTCAACTCAGCTGCCTGCTGGGATCCAGTTTAAGATAGAAACACAGTGTAGAAACACTTACAGGTTCTCTCTTCACAGTGTACCACAGACATTATAAGCCCAACGTATCTGTAACTATGCTTACTATTCTCTCCACTGCCCAACCTTACCCTAAACCAGCTTCTCTAGCTCAATTTCCTGTTTTGGTTAATGGTATCAGCACCTTCTAAGTTATATGACCTAGGAATTTGTTGATGATGTTACTCTCCCCTAATTGCCTACATCTTTTTAAAATATTTTATATTTATCACACAGCTAATGCTGCATTTTGGTAATTATTTACTCATAAATTATAACAATGGTCTCCCCAAATGCTATTTCCCTCTCTAGTATTTTCATTCTCCTTTTCAGCCTTCACATTTTTGTAGATCACAATGATCTCATTGTATGGTACAGATAAGACCATGCTATTTCCTTCAGGTAAAATAGAATAATGGCTCCCTAATGTCAACCCACATAAGCCATTGTTTCTAAGCAGAGCATTCAAGCCTCTCTATGATCTGATCCTATGCTCTCTCTCAGCCATGTTGTATGCCTCACAGTTCCTAAAGCACGCCAGACTGATTTGCATTCTGTCCTGCATCCATACAGTTCCCTCTACCGGGAATGGCTTTTCCATCTTTCCTGTCTAGTCTTTGGTTAAGTTTAAATTCAGGTTTCATCTCTTCTAGGAGTTATAGCAGGAATTAAGTCCAAGTAGAGTTTGTGGTCTGGGACTTTCTCATGAACGGGTGAGCTATCATTCCCCATGTAATGTATGGTAACAGTCATCAATAATGATGGGACAGGAGAGTTGAGGAGAAGGCTTGGTAGAGAAAATTCTGATGTTCAGATCTCTAGAAATTAAAGAGTGTGTGTTGCAGCCAGTGTTTACTGTTGAATTCATTAGAGGAAGAGAATACATGTAAAATATAGAGAAAACAATCATGCAGGATATTGTGCAAATCATGAACAAACAGTAGTGCTTCAGTAGCAGCTAAGAAAATGTAATAGCGTTTGGAAAGGGACATGAAACACAGTATGTCTCCCACTGCGTGAGGCCTGAAGGGAGTCCACTGCTGTTTAGCACCTCCATGGTGTGCAGATTTGGCATGCTGCGCAGGAAGGCACCTCTCACCATGTCGGTGAGGGGCAGATTCCTCAATTGGTTTGGACACATTGAACATCAATAGGAAACAAAGAGCAAAAGGAAACCACAAATGTTAGGAGCACATGAGACACTACCTTGGGACTCTCCCAGAAACAGCTGAGGAGACTTCTCAGAGACTTCGCAGGGCAGCTATTTCATCAGCAGGTTAGGGTGATTAATGTGTAACTGTGACCACATTTATGCCCACAAACTGGCAAGTTTGGAAATTTTGGTTGTTACACATTCCCATTCCTACTAGAATTTATTCCTTTCACCATTGTGCCTCATCTTTTCCCTGTGGTCTGTGTAGTGTGTAGAAGCAACATTTCAGTAACAGTTTTACTTGCGTGTTCACATGCCTGTCTCCCTGACTAAACTACAAGCTCTTTCAGGGCAGGCACTATGATCTTTCCTGTGTTTACACTTGCTAAATACAGTGCCAGGAAAAGAGTAGCAGTTCATTAATGCTAATTAACTAGAGCAGAATTGCCTCAGAGACCTTAGAGAGGATTGGATGATTGAAGTATCATTTTCTAATTTGCAACTAAGAGGCAAGTAGCAAGCTCTCTCATAAACAAAGAAGTGATAACTATCAAAGCACTATTAATCAAAATGTGTTCTATTTTCTACCAGGCTTTACTCATTAGGAAAATGAGGGAGGGGATTTATGCAAGGGCATAAATCAAGGGTCTTAATGCTGAAGAGATTTGTGTATTGCTAGAACTAGAAAAATGGCCCCTAGTTTAAAGGAAACAACAATTAAACCTCTCTGTGCATTGAGTTCTTTCCAAGATCACTCAAGCATTCTGTAACTATGGAAATGGTGAGATAAGGTTTAATACGGAAGAAGGGAGATTTACTTACACATTGAAGCATTGTTTGTGTCTTTTGTGTCTAATGCCAGGATTATTTAGGCTTTCTTCTTCACCATGTTCCTGAAGTGTCCCTATAGTTTTTGCATATCAATAATAAACACAGAATTATGTTTGGAAAATAGAAATCAATAAAAATTACTTTCTTTTTATTGATAGTTGTAAATAATGAATATTTTTCTTATTGACTAAAACTTCTCCATATTGCAGAAAGAAACTAGGATGTCTGGATACAGAGAATCTGCAAAATCTGCCTATGTCTGGGGAAGTAGGTGAGAGCTTTGTTTTGTTTTTTATATCACTTAGAACCATCATGGTATCGTCTAGAACCATAAACATAGTTCTGCCTTTGGTTTTGCAACTATAGCTAAAATTGTTACTGGTCAGAATATCTGTTACTTGAGATAGGAATGAAAATAATCAGTAGAAATGTAGATAGAAAACCTGCTATGGAACATGTGATCTCCAACTGGGACTCAGTTTTTGAATCATTCTCCTGTAACACAGGAGGGAAAGGAGAGTTTTTCAGATGCCTTAGGCAGTATAGATAATTCTTAAAAATTTCTTTGGTGATAGCTTCAAACCCCATTAGGAGGTCTTTATGCTCCCAAACGTTCTACATGGGGTGATCATGAGTTCTGTACTCATTCCATGAATTTCAGCCTAGTAGCAGTATATGTTTAATATACCACTTTACAGTTTGGGCTTTGTGTACTTAACTCACTTAATTCTCACACAAGTCCTATGAGATGATATTTTTATCATGCCCATTTTCCCGTGAGAAACCTGAGTCTTAAGAGAGTTTAGGGGATGGGCGGGACACGGACAATGTATGTAACCTGAGGTTTTGTACCCCCATGAAGAGCTGAAATAAAAAAAAAAAAAAAAAAGAATTTAAAGAATTTCTCCACATTCATGCAGTTAAGTGGCATAGCTGGATCTTGAACCCCATATCCATGAATGACATTGATTAGCCACCAATTATACTGCAACGACCTTCATAGAAATAGAATTTTATGGTATATGAGTATGGTAAAGATCAAATTTTCATAATGAGATCAATTACTATATTTTATATCTGTTGATTTTGCTTTAATGTGTAAAAAGTCAGACTAATTTAAATCATTAGTGAGGGATGATAGATTCTTTCCCAGATGCGTTTGTAACTTTCTGCACTAATTTCTCTAATTCACATTTTCTACATAGGTTTCTGGCTCTGAGCTAGACAGTTGTAGGCTGTTCTTTCAAGGATCTCTAGATCTAGGGAAAGAAAGCTTTGTAGGTTCCCATCTATGAAAAACTAATGAAAAGTTCTATAATAGAGAGAAACATGCAAGGACATGAGAGGCCCTAAAAGGAGATATTAGCTCTAACTGAAAATATCTACTAATTCTACCTGTACTTTACATAGGGCCTAGAGGAAAAGTAGAGATGGAAATGCTGAATCTTATAGGCAAAAGAGCAGTGCAAAGAAAGGTGTGAATGCAGCTAGTGTAGACCATGTTTCAGCACTGGATATGTTTGGTAAAGACTTTTGTATAGGGTATATAGAAATGGAGGTGAAAGATAAGGCTAGAATTGTGCTAGGTACAAAACAAACTGTTAGATGCAAGTTCTTTATTCCATTCAACATGTCCTTGAATTTTAACATAAGATTTAACTGCCAGTACCAAGACAGATATTGATGAGAAGAAAGTGCATCTATATTAAAAAAAGAACTTTAAAAAATGTGTATAGAAGATATTGCCTGCCTATTACAGGTAATAAATAAATGTTTCTTAAATGAATGAACTATCAAATCGTTATTGTATATCTAGAATTTGTGAGGCATTTTCAAAATTGCTGATATTTTATTGTGTAGACAATATGAATTCAATTTTAATGATTTTTAATTTAAAGTAGTCCAAAATGTGCATATTTTTTTCCCTAATAAGGTGTGTTCTAATTATTACCACAGCAGTTCATATTTGGTAATAGCCAGCATTTCTTTGGGTAGTTCATTAAATCGTGAAGTGATTGATTTTCTTTTCCTTTTCTACTTTCAAGGGGATTATTTCTACCAAATATAATTGCCCTTTAGTGAACAGTGTTAGTTTGATGTACTGTGAACTTCCTTGGGGATGATCAGCCTCTGTGAATAGTAGCATTAATCTAGTACAGAAACATTAGTGGCTTGTAAGGATTAATTCTATTTTAAGAACATTTCACAAACCTTGAGTGTACACATGCTCCATAATAACTTGTTTCCAATTTCTCAACTGTCACATCTTTAATTTGGTTATCCACATTGTTTCTTCACAGTTGTTGATTCAAAAATCTGCTATACATTCTTTACATAATATTTTAAACCATTCCTGTCTTTCTGAGACTGCAAAATGGGTGGTAGAAATGTCATTGGTGTTTGAAGCACATGCCTCAAAGGTAGAACCGATCTTTCAAGCTTCCTTACTACTGCAGCAAGTAATTAGCACAGGCTTCCCCTGGTCAAGTTCTGTTTCTTCTCTGTTGTTGGCAGAAACTTAGTTTTAAATTTCAAATTCAGATTTCTAAAACAATTGTCACTTCACCTGGGCATTCCAACAAATTAATAAGTGGTTGAATTGAAATCGTCATCAACCCATCAAGCACTCACACAGGGAATATCTGCTGATTCCGTTCAAGTCAATTAATCTCTAGTGGAATGAAGTGGCAGCAGATGGGCTTGGAGGGAGTCACTCCTATCCAACTCATCCTTGGTCCTAACTCATCAAGGGACCAGTGAGTTTTCTTCCTGGTACTTACACTTGACTGCGCAAAGGCCATGTCATTTCCCTACTTAGCATGATGGATTATAAGATTGTCAGGGAAAATATTTGCATTGTTTAATGATCACAGGCAGGAAATGTTTTCCTTTATAGAGGGCTATTCAACAGCATGCTTGGCACGCCTGTCTGTGTCGGTCAGGAGAATTAAAAATAATTAAATAAAAGGCAAGCATATTCTGATATTATGCTTTGGATTAATTCTAATTGATCCTGGAGAATTTAGAACCTAAGCCTGGAAAGGTTAACATATGAAGTAAAGCTCCTTAAAAATAAATGACTTTTCTATTGACTGTTGTGATGACAGTGACATCTCTGGGTGTAATAGCCTTTTATCCAGAAAGATCCCCAAATTGAATGTGGGGATGGAGCAGAGCTTTAGCTCATTATCATTTGTCACATCTCAGATCTTGTGGGTGATGGTTAGCATTGTTTGCTAGCATACCAGAGCAGCTCTAAGTGCTTAAGAGAGTATACATGTCATTTGGATATAGGAAAGCATACTTTATAACCTCCCACTGGTGAATGTTTTCTGACTGAAGACAAACATAGGCTATTATGAACTTGGTGAATTAATAAACCATTTACCCTTCTTTTATAATTGTTTGTATATTCAAATAAATCTAAGTTCTGGCAGGCTACTGCTTTCAAGGGAAGAAGTATCCACTGCTTGGACTGAAAAATTGAGGGGTATGGGCAGGCCAGTGTATCACTGTGGCTACATTCAATTTCACTTTTCCACATATACAACTATTCAATAAGTGGATAATGCGAGAAGCAGTAGTCCGAATGATAGAAATCCTTTATGCAAGAAGGTTTAAGGCCCTTATTCAGTATAATGACTGCTTTGATGTTGGGGTTAGGGGAGGAGAGGAATTAAGAATTTAGACTCTACCAAAATAAGCAACATGTCTTATTATCTCATCAACTTCCCTGGCTGGCATAAGACCAAGCATGTGTCAGACACTTCCAGAATGCTGATGGGTAATGATGATGCCAGGGTTGCCAGTGTGGGATTTCTTGTTCTGTGTTCCCGTGCTTCTCATAGTGGTGCAGAAGTGGGGCTGTGGATGGGTTGAGGATAATCATGCCCTTGTTTTATTTGATAAACAGTTTCTTAACTATGAATTGAGGCTGGGGTGAGACTAAGTGCTGAATAGTTAATTTGAAGAAGTACAAATCTTTGGATCAAGCTAGAACAATGGTGTCACTCTGCGTACTTTGCTAATTTCTAAGCCTTGCTTTTTATTGCTGTCGAAGGACACTTTGAAAGTTAACAGACATGATGCAAAATCCTCTAAGTAATTCAATTTTTTTTAAAAGGCAAATCTGTTAAAAAAAAACTCATCTGATTAATATTCTGCTTTGTAACTTACATAATCCATATTCAATCTCTTAATGAGCTTTTGATTGTCACAGTGTTTCCTGTATGTACTTGAAGGTGAGTTGAAAACAAAAATAGTAGAAAACTACAATGAATATCCAAATACTATAGAAAGGTCATTCAATAAATAATCAATATTTTAAATATATTTGCATATTTACTTGATATAATATGTATTTATATGTATTGATTATTGACAGTAAGCCTAGCTTGAAGTAGGATTCAAGGAAAAGTATATAACATAGACTTTTAGACATAATTCCTAGGATATTAGTGTAGCTTTAAAGATTATATGTTTATATATCTTCCAGAATCAGACTGAGAACAAATAGAGCATTGATTGTGTGTATGTAATTATGAAATAATATAGTGGGGATTTTTCCCCAAATCCTGAACACATTAACACATCCTTAAATAAGATGACTCAGTTTTTAGATAAATTGCAAGCATGTTCATCTTCCATGACAAAATCAAGAATCCTCCAATGGACCATTCATAACCTCACTGTGCACACGGTTATTTTAACATTTAACATATCATATTATGATTATACATTTGAATGTTTTTCTTCCTTACTAAATCTTTGTTTGCATCCATTCTGTCTTTGTAAACCCAACTCCTTACATAGGATCTTTAAATAGTAATAAATATTTTATAATAGAATAATTAATTAGATAATAATTACATAGTTTTCAGAATTTACCTAATTCTGCTGGCTATTCCTGTAAAGAGAACCACTTAAAACAGCAAAGTATTTCATTATTTTTAATAGGTAGAATAGGATTATAAAATTTATTTTTTGTCTACCATTCCTCAACATTGAGATGTGCAAACAGTGAATTCCACCAAATATCTATTAGGGACTGATTTTATAATGACTTATTTTGAAAAAAATATATATGTAGTTAAAATTCATATGTTCTACAAAAGGCACTCTGAAATGGCAGACAGTTAACTTGATTTAACAAAAATAGTATGGCCAGACACTTTTTGTGCCATCCCTACCCAATGATGAAGAATACAAGAACCATTTAGGGGAAAAAAAAAAGAAGTACTTCTATGAGTACAAGGTGGTGATAGGATACCTGCATATCATGCCAGGAAAATAAGTCAGACTTTCTTACTTGCATAGCTGAATGCCAGCTTTGCATCTGGTCATCTTATTGGTCAAGGACACACAGATGTCTATAATTTAGCATAGGATATCAAATCGATCCTGATTTGATGGTTACTGAATTTACAAATATTTTTTCCGGATGTTTATTTTTAGTTATTCTACCTTCAATGTAATTTTATTATAAATGACCTCAGATCATCCTGAAAGTACCCATATTATGCATTATGCCTGTGCAGTGCTCACATCTGTTTGAGAGAAGATATGTGCATTTATAATGATATCTAGCCATGCAGATTTATTACATGACTGTCTAGCCATGAATTTTTGAGACTTTGGGAAACTTTTCTGGAATAGAAGAGATACAGTGGGTCATGAAACATTCAGGTGAGACCCACTGGGTCCCCTCTTACTCATGGCCAAGTAGAATGGCCTGGATGACTCCTCAGTGGAACTAAAATAGAGAAAATAGAAATATAATAGATAAAATTTGAACATTTATGCACTGGAATCAATAGCCTTACAAACGAGATATTCTCTGGCAGAGAATTTTTCCTTTGAGACCTTTCTCAGCCTGTGATAATTGATCAAGATGCTTAAAATATGTTCAAAAAGGGAATTAATTATTATAAGTAAAGTAATTGAACTTGAAATTTCATTCCTCTTTTTTTACTGATTTTTTGTATCTCTTTTTATATTTGCTGAGACCGTATCATATGAATAAATGCCATTTTTTACCTTAATGGATAAATTATCTCATTTGTGCCTATTTATTTAGCAACCTTCTCAACCCACTTCTTTAAAAAAAAAAAATGACCCTGTCAGGAATCTGGTCTCATCCAGGGTTAAATAAAAATGTCCATTTTCCCAAATGACCCAGCTGGGTGGAGTTTATATCCAACTTGTTTTATTTTTGAAAATGTTCACGAGAAACTCTTGACATTGAGAATTTTAAAAAATCTTGCTTATAAACACTCTTTGGTCTCTTAGCATTGTCATACTACAGAAGAGAAGGAGGATGCACATAAGATTTATATAGCTGACAGAGATTTCTATGTACTGTGTGCAGTACATTTATATTTTCAGCTTAAATCATTGAGTGATTATTTTCTGAAAGAATTTTGTCTTTCTTGGGGGAGGTTGAAAATCATGTCTACTCGATGATTTATTAAGTGAATAAGTAAGTGAAAATGAACAGACTGGTACTGATTTTTACCATAGGCAGCAAATTATGAATAATGATTCTTCCATGCTTGAACTCCCTTGCAGTGATTCTGCAAATAATTCTAGTTTTCTCAGGTTGTTTCGGCCAAATCGATTTGCATAGGCAGGAGAAGCTAAAAGACAGCAGGTTAGGCTTGAAGCACTATGTCGGAGGGCATGTTAGAATTTTATTAGAAATATGGGCTTACGTGCCCTTAGGTGTGCTGTGTTCATCACTGTCATATGCTTGCGGCTTCATAAGTGAGGGGAAGACTAGAAAATATTTAGTATCGTGTAGCAAGTAAACAAATATATGGCTTCAGAGAACTTTGCAAATGCATTTTAAGATGTCAGAGGCCTTATAATTAAAGTGAAGAGGGTTAGGAAATCTGTAGGTTCTACCACTTGCTACTGTTTTAGATACTCTTGACACATATTCCTTGAGAGCAAACAGTATTCTCATTCTTCCCCAAGGTAGCCTTTTTATTATATTACACATAACCATATGCCATTTTCTTTTTACCAGGTCAAAAACAGTTGCAACTTGGCAATTTCATAATGTTCAAGTAAATACCTTAAAATTTGCAATCCAACTGTACTCCACGACAGAATAGCTACTTTCTAACATATATTAATCATATAAACATATAATACATCAGATTCAATATGCAAAATGTATATTTATAGATTTATAATTATATCATAACTATCAGCTTCTGTTTCTATTATGTCATAAATATTTTATGGGTATGTATTTTTGTTCTCAAATGCTAGAATCTTTAAAGGATGTTTTATTTTGTTGATATGCCATAATTTATTAATGTATCTTCACACTATGAGCACATGGTTTACTTTCTTAATTTTGGTTTGTTTTTTGTTGTTGTTCTTGTTCATGGCTCTGGTAGACTGAATTTTGTTTGCTTTTGCTTTAACAGGTTAGAATAAAATGTTTATCTCTTTATAGGATATAGTAAAATTCTCCCCTGACATAAACCATATTTACATGTAACATATGTTGCATAGTTTTTGCTTACAAATATCTCTATAGCTTCTTTATATTGTCATTTTGCTTTCCCAAAGTACTAATTTAAAATGGTATTGCAATTAGTGCTTACATTAATTGTGCTTACATTAGACAGTTATCTTTATCTTCATATGTTAATACATATATAACACTATCTCATTTGCAATAATTTAAATTTATGGTGTTTCTAGTGAGACCTAATGTTTCTAGGTAAATTATCTGTTAATATTTTGAGGTCATTTATTCTATTACAGTCTTTAATTTTTTTCCATGTCTTAATAGTTTTGGCACAGACCCACACAGAGAGGTTTGACAAATGTGGGAAGGGGGGTTGGCAAGGCAAACACACATGTGTGAAGAAGCAAAAGCACCCCCCTGAATAGAACATCACTGGAGGAAGAAATTTCTCAGAGTAGCCCACGTGTAACAGCGCCCCAGAGATGCAGAGACACATAAAGTGTGGAGATGTGTCTGGTCTCTTCTGGTCCATAAGACCCTCATTCCCTGGCTCCGCCACTCTCTGACTTTGGATCTTTGAAAGGAGAAGGCTATAATTGGAAAACAACAGTTTCATTCTGCTCTGTAGCCCTCCTCTGAAAGATCCCCACGTGAGAAGGGACAGATAGTTACCTAGCACAAAAGAGTTATTATTAGACATCTAAGACCGGCAAGCGCCCAAGATGGCAACATATGCAAAACCACTGGCCCCCACGACATGGGGCACTCCGGGGCTTATAGGCTGATGAGGGTGTCCACATGTCCATCTCTACCTCAGCACGGGGGTCCTTAGGAGCGCGTGATGGAAAGATAACGTGTGGTCTGACAGTTTGACAGTGGTACAGGAAGGGACACGACGCGCCTGAGAAAAAGGGAAAATCAAGGAGAAAAAAGGGGCAGCAGCTGCCGTGGAGGCACGAGACAGATCCCAAGGTTTTTGGTTTTATCAGAGCCCTTCAAACTCCCACCTGGGGAGACCTATGAAGACACACAAAGAAATATACTGAGGTTCTGGTCTTTCCAGAATATTCTTGGTATTATAAGATGCTGATAATTTTTGTTTTTATTTGCATGTAGTCAGATTCCAAAGAACAATTGTTTTCTGGCATTTAGACCTGTTCAGAAATCTCAAAAATCTTTTATGTTTTGCCTTCTCATCTGGGAGACTTAAGAGTTCTTTTATTTAAATCTTTACAATAGCTAAAAAAAAAAAAACTTAGCATTTTTCTCTCTCTAAAATAATGTAAACTTTTTGTAGTGAAATAGAGAAAGTTTAGAAAATGAATATGTAAAATTTCAAGGATAACAATATGGTTACCCAGGTAGTCAAAACCCAGTTTAGTAAAAAAGAATATTACCAGGACTTCAGAGATGATTAGAGTGTCCCTCCCTGACTGTATACTGCTATTGCTACCCCAGGGAACCACTAGTCTGGATTTTGTGTTCATCAGCCTCACACTATTTTTAAAGATAGTTTTCATCTATTCATGCATGCTTCAGCAATATATGGTATGGGCCAAGTGTGGTGGCTCACTCCTGTAATCCTAGCACATTGGGAGGCTGAGGCAGGAGAATTGCTTGAGGTCGGGAGTTCAAGAGCGAGACCACATCTCTATTAAAAATAGAAAAATTAGCCAGGTGTAGTAACTTGTGCCTATAGTCCCACCTACTCAGGAGGCTGAGGCAGGAGGATTGCTTGAGCCCAGGAGTTTGAGGTTGCTGTGAGCTACGATGAGCCAGTGCACTCTAGCTGGGGTGACAGAGCAAGACTCTGTCTTGAAAAAAACAACAGTAACAAAAAAAAAAAAAAAAAAAGCAATATACAGTATGAATGCTTCCTTGAATTGCCCCTTCACAGCAATATTATGCTTTTAGTTATTCATCCATGTGGGTACAAGTCACTGTGTAGTCATAGTGTACTTCACATTGTTATTGCTATAAGAATGTACTACTAGAGTTTATATTCCATGATTGATAAATATTTAGATATTTCATTTTTTTTGCTTTTGTGAAAAGTGCTGATATGAACATTCTTGTGCGTGTCTCACACTGCATGTGGCCAAGAGTTTCTCCGGCATGTATTCCTAGAAGTGGAATGGATGGGTGTGCTTGTGGCCAATTTCACTCAGTAATGTTAAACTGTTTTCCAAAGTGGTTGTGCCAATTTACAATTGCACAGCAATAAATATATGAGTTTGTTTTGCCTCAGAATTTCTCCAACATCTGGTACTGTTATAATTTTTAATGTTCACCAATCAGTTGAATGTGAAACAGTACCTAATTATTTTTTATCACATACCATGTTTTAAATTTAAATATTTCTCTTTGTTGATGTGTGCCAAACTATTTTCATGTATTTGTGGCTCATTCTTATTTCCTCTCTGCTTCATGTCTTTTGTCCATATTTCTGTGGGAAGATTTAGCTTTTTTGTATTGCTTTGAGATAATCTATTTAATATCAAAGTTTAATAATTTGTTTATTATATGATGTGCAAATATATTTCCCAATGTAAAGCTTGCCTTTTGCTCACTGGGTGATAACATAACTTCATAAATATGCAATATTTTGTCTTAGTGTTCACATTTTTTAGTTGTTTTAAAAATCGTTTTTTTATGGCTGAGTAGTACTCCATAATATACATATAACACATTTTGTTATTCCACTCATGAATTGATGGGCACTTGGGCTGATTACGTATCTTTGCGATTGTGAATTGTGCTGCAATAAACCTTCAAGTGCAGATGTCTTTTTGATAAAATGGCTTATTTTCCTTTGGGTAGATACCCAGTAGTGGGATTGCTGGATTGAATGGTAGCTCTACTTTTAGTTCTTTAAGGAATCACCATACTGTTTTTCGTAGGGGTTTTACTGATTTGCAGTCCCACCCACAGTATATAAGCATTCCTTTCTCTCTGCATCTTGCAGCAGTTTAGAAGGAATTGGAGACCATCATCTAAGAGAAGTATTTCAAATATGGAAAAGCAAACACCACACGTACTCTCTAATAAACTGGAGCTAACCAATGGGCACACAAGTGCACAGAGGGAAGTAAAAGTCATTGGACATCAAGCAGTGGGGAGAGGGGAGGAGGGAAGGGGCAAAACCCTAAGGGATACAATGAACACTATTCCGGTGATGAGCACATTTATAGCTCTGACTCAAGCCATGTAACAAAAACATTTGTACCCTCTCGATATTAAAAAGAAATCATTCATATCATGAGGTTGTGAAAATATTTGTTTTTCTTATTTCTTAAAAGTTTTATAATGTTGCTTTTTATACTAGGTTTTTATTCCATTTAAAATTGTTGTTTGCAGGATGTGATAGAGGGGTACAAATTACTTATTTTGTATGGCTAACCCACTCAAGCAAAATTAGGTAGTCTCTTTTTTTTCCTCCACTGAGCTGGAGGACTAGCTCAGCTGTAAATCATACTTGCACGCATGCATCAATTTTAAATACTGTAGTTTAAGTCTTACCACCTGCCAGGGCAAATCATTCCACCCTGTTCTCTTTTAGCAGCGTCTTGTTTTTCTTCTTGGGTTTTCATATAAATTTTAGAATCACTTTGTCATTCCCATGGACAATTCTGTAGATATTTTGTTTGGAATTTCATTGAAGCTAAAGGTAAATATAGAGAAAATTTACATCCTTATTATATTCAGTCTTCCTGTCCCATAGTGAAATATATTTATTATTTTATTTAGGTCTTCTTTAATATCTTCAAAATAATTTGTAAGTTTTTTTCTTCAAGAATTGGTGCACCTTCTATTATTAATAGTATTATTTCTAAGTCTATTGTATGGTCCTTGCTACTGTAAACAGTATTCTTCCCCATTTTGCTTCCCAAAATTCTCCTCTTGTAGTTTTCTCTTCATTATGCCTCCCTTCTCAAATCCCAACCACTGTCTTTATTTCTAATAGCGTATGTTAATTTTAACTATTTTTGAACTTTATATTTTGGATTATAGTGTACACTTTATGGGGGTCAGCTTTATTTGTTCAATACTGATAATGATGATAATATTGGTGATGAAATTAATACTTAGCAATATATTAAGAAGTTTGTACATTAGTCCATTTTAGTAATATATCATCTATACTGGAGGATATTTGGTTTTATTTTCAGATTTTGGTTATTAGTAAAAATGATGCTATGAACATACCTATACAAAATTTCTGGTGCACATATGTGTGTATTTCTGTTGGGTATGTACCTATAAATGAAAGTTTATAGGCTTTCAAAGGGTATGCATATGTTCAGCTTTTGTATATATTGTCAAATTGGCTAAATAATTTATTTCTCCATAGTAATGCATGAGAGTTTCAGTTGTTTCTTGCTCTTTCTATTAGTATGAATACACTTTTCATTTTTACTTATTTTTTTTGTGTGTAATTATATCTCATTATGGCTTTAATTTGTATTTCCTTGATATTTTATGAGTATGAGCACCTCTTCACATGCCTATTGGCCACTTGACGTCTTCTTTTGTGAAATACCTGGTAATCTCTTTGACCTTTTGTTTTTTAACAGCAATTAGATTGCCAGTCACTTTTTTATTGACATGCATGAGATATTGTCCTACGTACTTGATATAGGTCCTCTGTCATTGTAATTTAAATATTCTCTCCCACTTGTTGATTTGCCTTTTCACACCATTAATGGTGTCTATTATGAACCGAAGTTTTTAATTTAATGTAGTTTCTTCATATATTTTCTCTTTACAACTGTCTTCTTATGGAACTTATATCAGACATTCATTACTCCTTCTATGTTTCATATTTTCCATTTCTTAGTTTAACTAAGCTGCATTAACATAGTTTCATCAAATTTGTTTTCCAGTTTACCAATTGTCTCTTCAGCTATGTCTAATTTATTACTTAAAGCTTATACTAAGCTTTTAATATTCAGAAGTTTTATTTATTGAAGTTCCATTACGTCTATAAATAATTATTTCCAATTATTTTATTTTTCAAATCAATTTGATAACTTATGTGATATTTTTATAGCTCATTCATAAAAACTAAAATATTTTTACAAGATACATTCTAGTTGATGATTTAAATATTTGAAGTATGTGTCAGGCTAATATCTTTCTTTTTCAAATTCTGGACAAAGAACTGATTTTTCTAAAATCTTATCTGTGGAAAAATCTTGAGAATCACATAGAAATTATACTGCTCCAGAGATAATTTACTTTTAATTTTTCCAGTCAGTTAGAGTCACTGTCACCTGAAAAGTTCTTTCAATGAAGTTCTTAGCTTGAATGTTTTGGATTCAAGGTAATTTTGATTATAAACCCATTGCTTTTTTGACTTCTGAGTGAAGATATTTTCCCTTTATATCAAGCCTCAAAATCTAGACATAAAATGTCCTGTTGTTCCCTTATGTGTATATTTAGATTTTGTTTACACTTATACTGAGGGTGCACATAACTGACCAATGTTTATGTGAGGTTTTCCTGATAGACTCTCTATCTTGTATGATCCTAGGTCTTACCTTCCACCCTAGAAATTTGTGTAGCTAGAAATTTGGAAGCTCAAGTTTAGTAGAGATTGTCAGAAATCCTCAGGATAAATCTATTTTGGGGTACTACTTATCTACCAAGTTTCTAGCTTTAACTTAGTTTTTGACTTTGGCCTTTGCAGATATCTTCGATTTATACCTGGTTAGCAATATATTGATGATACTTTTTTGTTTTAATAATTACTTTTTTGTTTTAATCAGTGTTATTATTTTTTGTTATATAAAAAAGGCCATTCAAGGTATCTGATCTACCATAGAGATGGAAAAAAGTCTAATTATATTGATAACAAAAAAATGTACACATGAAAATAGTATATTTTATGCTTTATTTTTGAGAGTAAATGGAGTCTTTTATCTTCTCTCTTGCTGATGTACAGGAATGTTACTGAGATTTGTTTATTTGTCTTATGTTCAACTCCATTATCATATCAATTATAGTTTTTTAAATGGATTTCCTTAGATTTTTTTAGAGATGATGTTATGTTATTCATAGGTATTAATTTTTTTCCTCATTTCCAGTACCTTTTTCATATAATGTCGTAATTACCTATAATATTAATACATAACTTTTTATTTGATAATTGACTTAAATATTGGCTTTTATTTCAATACTTTAGAAATACTTTTATATAATGACTTAACATATTTATATTTTGTTTGCTTATTTAATTTTGTGAAATATCATTTTGTATCTATTGAAGTGAAACTTGGTTTTTCTCCCTATTAACTTTTTTCATGGTCTCTGTTTAGAAGGTTATTTCTAGAGCACACAAATATATACTGATGTTCCTTAAAAATGAAGCAAGTAAGTCAACTAAGAGAGCTCCCAAGGGCAAAAGCTTGAACAGTTTGAGCAATAAGATAAATGAAATAGCACTAGATTGTTACCCAAAATATGAAATAAATATCCATCAGTTCATACTTACCTAAGTAAAGTAATAAATAGAGGAGAAGAGTCAAATCTTCCATAGAAAAGAATTCAAAATAAATTATCTACATACTCTATTCACAAAGAGGGGGAGTATAACTCCTCTTCCCATGGTGACTTTCTTTCTAATGGTACAGTATGGAAAGTGGAAAAAGAGAGTAACACTGCAGTGGAGACACCTGACAAACACTACTTCAGCCAACAAGTGATCAAGGTCAACATCAACAGGCATAAATCATGTTAATCATGTTACTATTATGCACCCTTGGTGCTTGATATGATGTAATCAAAACAACACTTTCTCTCTAGTTTGATCCTTCCCCAAACCCATAATCCCAGTCTAACCATCAGAAAAAAAATCAGACAAATACCAATAAAGGGGCAGTCTACAGTATACCTGACAAGTACTCCTCAAAACTGTCAGAGTCATAAAAAACAAGGAAATTCAAAAAAACTGTTACAATTATGAGGTTCCTAGAGGGACATGACTACTACACCTCATGTGGCATCCTGAAAGGGTTCTTGGAATAGAAAAAGGACGTTAGGAAGACACTAAGAAAATCCAAATAAACTATGTAATTGAATTAATAATAATGTGTCAATATTGGAAAACTAAACATGCTATGGACTTTAGTTAATAATATGTCAATATTGGTTCATTAGTTGTAACAAATGTAACATACTTACGTAGGATGTTAACTGTGGGTATACGGAATATGGAAACTATCTGTATTACCTACTCAATTTTTCTATAAATCTAAAACTGTTCTAAAGTCTGTAATTTGTACCCCTGTAATACTCTGAAATAATAAAATAAAAAGTAGCTACCTTATAGGGTCATCTGAGGATTGAATGACATAACCCATGTAGTGTTTGGCGCAGTGCCTGGAACATCATAAAAGCCCAGTTAATGATCACACATAAATAATAAATAAGCAAAAACAAAAACTAAAGTCTATTAATAAAAATTAATAAATAAAGCTGGTGAAATGTGTAGAGCTGATGTGTTTTTAAGTTGCTGTCAATTCAATTCTGAGTATCTCTTGACTGAGATACATCACCATTCAATACATTTTACATCCTGAAGACAGCAATACCCCTAAATTCTCAATGAATGTCTACACGTTGTTCTGGAACCATTGCATCAAAATGGGTGGGCATTGTGCAATTTGCCATACAAGTGAACATATCATAAAAAAGAGCAAGGTAATTGAAATAATAATTATCCATCATCATTTATTACAACCTGTGTTGGGAGCTAGTGCTACAACCTAGCAGAAACTTTTATAAATATTGAATGATAATTAATCAAAATGAAATACATTGCTCCAAGATATAAACTTTAGTTCTTTAGAAAATTAATTGAATTTAAAGTAATATTTTTTGTAGGTTTGGGTAACTATTCATTAATACCGGGGGACATTTAGAATTGTACAACTTTCAGAATGTTTAACAGAAATGCAGCCTCAGAGAGCTGGAAGGGGAGCACCTGGTTCAAGGATCTTCTTTACTCCCTTAAGGAGAAAAATCAAGTGGCCTGGCCAAGACTGTCACAGTGTTTGCCTCAGAACTCAGATACATTTTAGTTTTCTACTGCAGCTTAGAATTTGAAGCCAAGAGAATTGGTCCTGCATGTGCTCCTCAAAAGCTGTGTGAGGATAAGCTAGTTCTTTAACTTTTATTTTTCTAAGTATTATTTTTTTGCACTATGAAATGAGAATAAGAATGATTATATAATAATAATTGTCTAAATTTTTCATAATACTGACTAAAGTTTCTATGATATTTACTGGGATGATGTTTTAAAACTCTAAATCAAACTTATTATTGTTTTATTTTATTAAATGTTATCTGCTACCTCCCACCTCTGATTATCTCTTTCTGGATGCGTCAATTAGTAACTAAACCATGAGGCTCATACTTGTAGAATTTTAAAAATTTATTTTATTTATAATCAGATTAAGGTAGATTGATTATATTTTATCAACTTCTGTACCTGTCTTCCTCCTCGTTTTTTCCCTATTGCTTTCTTGGTACTTTAATTTGACTTATCAGGCTTTATACCCCTGAGAATTGAAGAGAGTATGTCTCTGAAGCATTAGACTGTCCCGACCATTTTTGCTTATTGTACTTACTCTCTTTTCCAATGGCTTCTGCCATCATACTTTCTTTTGGTTTCCTTTCTATTTTGAACAGTCCTTTGCATTCTTTCCTTCCTCCTATGCCTTAGACTACAGTGTTACTCTGAGTTCTTTGTTTAGTGTCCTTATCTTCTCATTACACATATGCTTCCTGGATAGCTTCATTTAATTTTTATTGTCCCAAGTTTATAGTATATAACAATGAACCTCAAATTTGTATCTGTAACCCAGATCACTGTGTTAGAGTTTCAGACTTACAAAGCTAATTACCTACAGGTATTTCTCCCAGAATATCTAATAGGCACATTGAATTCAAAATATCCAAAGATAAAGTCATGGTCCCATATCCCCTCTAATTAGTTTCCATAATCTTCCTCCCAAATTTCAACTCATATTAAGCTATTGTGTAAGTCAGAAATCTTAAAGTTATCTTAAATATCTTCCTCTTTTTACATTCTTATTTATCATTGTGAAACACATTCCATCGAGTTTATTTCCTAAATAACTATTAAATCTGTCCCCTCTGCATCTCCACTTTCTCTGTTTAACATAAGGTTTCCATTATCTCTCTCCTGTATCTTCACAATAGTCTCTTATGTCAGGTGACCCTGATTCAGGCAATTCCTCCATATAATTCACACTTTCCCCATGTTTCTTAATTGCATGCTACGCCTTGTAGCTTCTCTGCTTAAAATTGTTCAATGGCTCCCTGTTTATAACAGCAAATGTCTTAGAAAGCAATCAAAGATCTTCATTATCTGGCCTCTGATAGTCTTCCAGCCTCATCTTTCTCCAGTCCCCACATTCTATTATTAATGTCCCAAGTGAAAAAAGCCTTTTCATAAATATTTACTCTGTCTAGGATGCCTTACATGTAGTTATTCTAAAGTGTTCAAAATCCAAGTGAAATGTTACTGTTTATAACTTCTTCAGGCAGATTATAGCCATCATCCCTCTAATAGTTTCTCTGTCATAGTAATGAAATTAATTTTTACATATGTACTTCCATCACTAGAATATAATGCACTATAATATTCTACAAGACTATAATGCACTATAATGTTCTACACTCATGGGAATTAACACAATTAAATGAAAAGTGTAAAGTGGTACAAGATTCCCTTTGGTATATATTTCATAAATGGTTCTAACATAATAAATATTGAGATCTGTGAAAGTTGGTGTTTTTATTAATATTAGAGTATGATCAATTGTCATTGCTTGTCAAAACAGAATTAAGTAAAAGATCAGTCAGTATTTGGTAGGAATTCTTGGCCCAAATTCACTTCCAATAAAGGTTTTCTTATTCGTTAATAGATTAAAATGCTCTTTTCTAAAAACATTTAAAGTGTAGCTTACACACTTTTCCTGATGTCTTCTCAGGAAAACTTCTGGTCACTGGTGTTATACCACAAGAAAGTTGTTGTTAAGGTTGGATCTGCTAATGAACTCTGTAAACACATTCAGCATCTGGCAGACATTCCAAGGTGAAAGCCAAGCAGATGGCTAATTTAATATAATCTAAGTGACTTTGGATCAGATAAAGCAATTGAATTAACAGCACTTTAACTCCACATACATCAGTTCCCAGCCATTCCTACCATTTCATTCCAATAGGTACTTCTTCAGGATGAAAAATCAATGCTAATTGAAAGCTCATATGGTGATGTTTATATCTGTAAAATGTGTGGTTAAATAGCATATTAAAAACATGTGGGCATGAATATTAGGATTGGGAAATGGGTTAAATATAGAATAAATCAAAATGCCCTTAGAGTTGTTTTATGGATTTTAAATCACAAATTATATTCTATCCATTGTGCCTACTATATTTATCTCAATTTCATTCAGACTCTTTCCGTTGGACCCACAGGGATTTAAGCTTGATACACAGTGACTTTCAACTTGCTGTCTTGTGGGGTGGGGCTGTATATGTGTGTGTGTGCATGCATGCATGATTGTGTGTGGAAAAAGAGACGATTTTTATTTTGTTATCGAAGAGATCTTATATTTCTAATACTCTGCACTTGGCAAAATATATGTTAATCGTATTTTATAAGGTAAGATTCATGTACAACAAGAATTTATAAATAATTAGTCTCAAGTAATTTAACCAGTAAGAAACAGGAGTAATTCCAGAATTGGTAATTTTTAGGTATGATGAAACAACATGCATATTGTAGATAGGAAGACCAGGCTTCAAATTCCGGTTATACATGGCTTACCATGTGACATGTTACTATGAGACATTATCTGGTTAGTTTAGTTTTTCTAAGTCTCAGGTTTGCTATCAGTCAAGTGAAGCTGGTAAACACCAGCACTATGACTACTGAGAGGACTACATGACATGAAACACAATATGGGAGTTCACTCAATGAATATAAATCATTATTATTACTGTCTTCTCACCATCCTCACAATTAGCATGATGAACATCATTATTTCATTGGCTTATTCAATAAGCACACCTTTACTCTTTGCAGGGAACTGTGCTAGATACTAGCAATGAAAAGGTAATATAAAAAGGAAGAAATGGTAGAGTGAAGTGGAAAAGCACATGGTATTTGAAGCCAAACTGCCAGGGTACAAATTCTAGCATCACCACTTACTATCTCAGCACCCCTGGGCAAGGCACTTAAACTCCCTCTGGTTTAGTCTTCTTCCATGTGTAAGAGAGAGGTAGTATTATGACCTGCTTCATAGGGTTGTTGCTTTAAGATGTTAATACATGTCAAGAGCTTTGAACAGTGCCTGGAATACAGTAAGCATTATAGAAGTGTTAGAGAAATACTAAAACATAAGATCTGAAACTGTAAAGCTACTAGAAGAAAACATAGAGGAAAAGCTCCATGGTATTGGTCTGGGCAATGATTTCTTGAGTATGACACCAAAAGCACAGGACACAAAAGAAAAAATAGACAGCTGGGATTACATCAAGCTAAAAGTATTTTGCAAAGGAAACCGTTAACAGAGTGAAGAGACAACCCACTAAATTCAAGAAAATATTTGCAAAACATGCATTGGATAAGGGTTTAATATGCAAGAAATATAAGGAACTCTAACAACTCTATAGCAATGAAACAACCTGATTAAAAAATGGGCAAAGGATCTGAATAAACATTTCTGAAAAGAAGACTTACAAATGATCAGCAAATATATAAAAAAATGCTCAACATCACTATTCATCAGGAAAATGCAAATTAAAAGCACAGTACCACCCCACATCTATTAGAAGGGCTATCATCAGGAAGACAAATGATAACAAGTATTGGCAAGGGTGTGAAGAAAAGGGAATCCTTGTATACTGTTGGTGGGAATGTAAATTAGTATAGCTACTATGGGCAACATTGTAGAGGTTCCTCAAAAAACTAAAAATGGAATTACCATGTAATCCAGCAATCCCACTTCTGGGTATGTAGCCAAAAGAACTGAAATTGGTGTGTCTGTGAGATATCTGCACTCCCATGTGTAGCTTACATCATTATTCACAATAGCCAAGTTATATAGAAGGAACTCAAATGTCCATTGTCCATCAACAAATGAACAGAAAAAGAAGATATGGTTTATATACACAAATGGAATACTATGCGGCCTTAAAAAAGAAACTCTGTCATTGCAAGAACATGGATAAACCTAGAGAATATTATGTTAAGTCAAATAAGCCAGACAAAGAAAGACAAACATTACATGATTTCACTTATACATAGAACCTAAAATAGTTAGACTTACTAGAAGTAGAGAGTACAGTGGTGGTTACGAGAGGCTGGGAGGTAGGGTGTGGGGCAGGGTGAACAGAAAAAGGGGAAATGTTGGTCAAACACTATAAAGTTTAATTTAGATAGGAGTAATATATTTTTGTGATTTATTGTACAGCATGATGACTTTAGTTAATAATCATGTATTTCATATTTCAAAATTGCTAAAAGAGATTTTAAATGTTCTTACCACAAAGAAATAAATATGTGAAGTGCGGATATGTTAATTATCTTGATTTAATCATTCCACAATGTTTACATATAACATCATATCCCATAAATATATATAACTATTATTTATCAATTAATAAAATAAAATTTGAAAACAACATAAGCTGCATGAGGAAGATGTTTTACTATTTTATTTACTGCTTTATAAAGTTATACATATGTGTTGACTACATGAAAGATAAAATCCTTTTCTTCAAGAGCACACAGTGTAGTAAAGAAGTTCATAATCACACAGATCACAATCAAAGTGTCTTTTTTGTGGATGCTAAATAGAGTTATACTCACACACGGCCTCTGCCCTCTAAGAGGGAATTGTTAGAAGCAAGCAAACATTAATGCAATGTGTGTGATGACTTTATAATTAATTATTGTGCTGGCGGCACAGACCTCCTTTTGTCTTTGGATAACTCAATGAGAAAATAAACAAATTTGCTTCACAGAATCTCATGAAACCTAATTGACATCACGATCCCTCCTAACCCCATGGCAGGGGTGAAGGCATCTTGCACTCACAGTTCACCTCAGTCCAAGGGGTGTGAAGAGCACCCCTCCCTCCACATTGTGCAAACCCTCCAGTTCAGCATGTCTTCTCCCATCACATAAGTTTCACGTCAAAATCAGCAAAGGGATATATTATAAGGAAATATAGGAGAAGAGGGTCTATGAATAGGACCTCAGTTCTCAGTTTAAAGGTGATTTTGTCATCTTATGTGACCTTGATACTTTGTGATATGCAGTATTCCATTTGTTAGCATTAGAAATTTTTTAAGATGAGAATCTTCAAACCATTAAATTACTCTTAATAGTACATTGACTATGCATGTGCAAATGTGCATAAACACACATACACATGTGAACAATATGATCTAATTATGCTTCAAGCATAGGGAGAGATAGTCTAACACAGTAGAACTTGGCTGTGCTGTATACCCCACTAGCGTGTGAGCTCTGAGGAAGACCACTTTCCAGTTTTCCCCTGTGCATGCTACATCGATAGCTTCTACTTTCGAATGGTAGGATCTTGTGTCTCTCTTGGGGTCTCCAAAGGAACACAGGGCAGGTTTCCTCTTCACGTATCTGGAGCTCTGGACTGTGCCTGTCAGTCCTGCTCCCGTGTGCAAGTCTCCCTCACGTGCGTGTCTGTGTGCAGAGGCCACTGCTCACTGTGGCCCTCACAGGACACCCTCGTGGTTGTCCCACTGCTAACTTCTAAGGCCCCTTGACTTTTCTGCTTTATTTTCCACTGCTTCTAGGACTCCATGTTTCTGTCTACTGGGGAAATGCCCTCCACAAATCTCTCTTTGTATTACAATACATATCTTTAGCAGAGGGAGGGGGTCTCCAAAGGATGCAGTATTTTGTGCCTCCCCATGCCGTTCTTTCTCACCCAGCCTTCGGGTACTGATGCCCTCAGGCTATTGCTGCCACATTTAAAATTTGGATTCTGCCAATTGCTTTACCCCTTTTCTATACTTTTCCAGATGCTAGTTAAAAACGAGTTTCAATTTTTTTTTTTTTTTTTAACCATGGTAACTCTAGACTTCATGAAAATCAGAGAATGTGACAGGACCCCTGTGTGAATGTCTCAGGCTAATTCTGCTGTGATTATTGACAGGGAGACATAAATCATTCCAAGGGGCCACCCGACAGCTAACTCCATGGGACAGGGTACAGAGACATATTGCTGCAATCACAAATAAAGGATAATATATCACATCACTACATGCTAAATTGACTAATAAAAAAATTGTTTAAAAAGAAACAAGGGTGGGCACGGTGACTCACGCCTGTAATCCTAGCACTCTGGGAGGCCAAGGCGGAGGATCACTTGAGCTCAGGAGTTTGAGACCAGTCTGAGCAAGAGTGAGACCCCATCTTTACTAAAAATAGAAAAAATTAGCTGGACATGGTGGCACATGCCTGTAGTCCCAACTACTTGGGAGGCTGAGGCAGGAGGATTGCTTGAGCCCAGGAGTTTGAGTTTGCTGTGAGCTATGATCAGGCCACTGTAGCCCAGCCTGGGCAACACAGCAGGACTCTGTCTCAAAAATAAATAAATAAATAAAATTTAAAAAATGAAAATAAAAATTAAAAAGTTAAAAAGAAACAAGCTGGGAAGAGGAATGCAAGGCAATGGGTTTGAACTATCCATATTAGGACCTTGCCTTGAAGTTGAATAAACAGTACAGTTCACCCCAATCCCATTTGAGCATTTCCTCTCATAAGCATCCCTAACACAAAGTGCCATTATTACATATGGACGAATGAGTAAGAAAGCAATGGTGATGAATCATGCGACTGAATCTGCAGTTTTATATCCTATATAAATCAAGAGAACAACCTCACACTGCTTGTAGTTGAACATGTCTTAAAAGCCCCATTATTGTCTGGTCCCTACCTCCCTCGCAAAGCTAAACTCTCTCAGTTCCAACCACACGGGCCTTTGTTCCTTTGCTCAAACATGCAATGCTTTTGCCGCCCTGCAGCCCTAATACATGCTACTCTCTTTTGTATCTCAGCTCAGTCATTTATTTCTTGGAGGAATGTCCCAAGACCTACTGCCCACATCACACTCCCTACGCAAATGCTCTCATAGCACCAACACATCTCAACGGTTGTACATTTTGCCATGTTTCTTTTGGTTATTTGACTAACGTTTCCGTCCACCATAGACTGTAAGATTCCTCAGAGCAGGGACTGCATCCATTTTCCTCACTGTTTGTACCTTCAACACTGAGCTAAGTAATTAACACATAGTTGGCCTTCAATCAATATTTGTTGAATGAATTACTGACAGATTTTTCTCCTATTTTTCTTATTTTTGGGGGGTCTTGATGAACAAAGGATCAGGGATTTTGAAATAAGGTTTACAGTAGATCTATGAGATGATTAGGAATGAGAAACAGCCATGTTGTGAACAGAAGGAGGTTGTTGGAGAAGAATGAGGAGTCTACACAACTCAGGGGGCTGTGGCCATTGCTGTGTGACTTGGGGGTTGCTCCCTAGGAGGAGTATGAGTAAGTATTTGGGAATGAATAAGCTTGTTCTTGGCCCAAAACTTAGGGTACCTGTCACTACAGCCGGCCATGATGAATTAAGTGGTACCTGCTCTAAACAGCCCACCCTGCATATTAAACTTCTCAAATGCACTAACAAAGCACTTTTGAAAGAATTCTAACTAGGTCAGCAATACATTTGGCATATATCACATGCATAATTCTAATGTAATTCATAAATATCTAGGCTTATGGAAATTGATGTTTTCTGTAAATATTGGACTGTGAACAACTCTCACTGCCAATCAAAGCAGAATTAAATTTGAGGCTGGGACATACCAAGGGAAATAATAGAGATTGATAGATTACAGGGTGAGAAGGGTCAAGGGCTATGTACTATCTGGCATAAACAGAAACTTCAAGACCTACAGCTTTTTTTCATGTGTTTAGAGACAATCTTCTCTTCCTTTAAACCGTGTTCCTGAGGGCACCTAAGTGAAATTTTCTGGAGTAAATTATGCTATTGCCTGCATGAGCTTATTTGGAAAGATTCATCCTAATGCACCCTCTCAGCTTCTCTTTCCAAGCACAGTTCATTGCCTTTCCCTGGCCTTCTTGGCTGCCCTGATTAACTTTTCCACAATTTTATCATCATGATCTCTTCAGGAGTTTCAGTAATTTTAATAATGAATCATCCAAAAAATTTAACAGCAGTTATCTCAGGGCAGTAATCTTGCACACACACACACACACACACACACACACACACACACACACACACATTTTCCAAAATTTCTACAATTGGTACGTATTGGTTTTACAGTATGTCACTCATTTATTCAGTTACACTGATTGAGTGACTACTCTGTACCCTTCATTTTTCTAGATGCTTGAGATACAGAGGAAACAATGATTAAAATAAATGGCTGAGGTTTCATGTAGGGAGACATCAGTAAGAGCCGTGTAGACTCCTACCATTATGTTCTACACAATGTCTTCCACAACAGAAAGGATAGGGTCTGTGGCAGGAGCATCTGGCCTGAAACTTGAAAAATAAAGACAAACCTGAAAGAAGAGGAAGCTCTTCATTTTTTTGTCATTATAAAGTTCTGAGTTTTTATTTTAGAGTCAAGTTAAAATTACTTCCTGAAGGTGAACTAATTTTCTTTTCTACAGTTTTGGAGTTTCCCTTTGGGGGAGGCATATAGTGACCTAATTTTCTGCAAGATTTTGTAATCTAGAGGGATGAAAATTAAAAGAAAAGATGTATGCTCAGGAAAGAAAAAAAAAAGAAGACAAAAAGGACAGTGAATCACCAAAGACTTTTGCCTAAGAGGAAAAAAAAAAAATCTGTTAACTTCTCAGTATGTTGATTTTGTGTCCAAATGTTGGTTAGGAAGTTGCTGATATAAAAGTGGGTTGACAAATGTATTTGAATTTGTTATCTAAAATTACCTTTATATGTAACAAAGCAGGAGTGATGCTTTTGAAATACTTGATTTACCTAAATATTTATTAGGCATCAACTATGTGCTCATGGACAGACAAAATGCCTACCCTGCCTGTAGAAACAATTCATTTTTTAAAAACTGTGTGACAGGTGACTAAGGCATAACATATAGATGTCAGCTACCACTCCCATGGCTTGCCCTAGGCACCTGTCACTTCAAGAAGCATTGAGAAGAGACCTAGATTCTCAGCCCATGGCTTCAAAAGGAACACGTGGCTGTCAGGGCTGATTCTCTTGCCGACCCTACACTTAATGGACAGCTCTGTGTTTTGAGCTGCCTGACTCGATGGGAGTTTAGCTGTGGCTTATGCCATAAAGCCTTCTGATGGCTTGTCATGGTTTATTCTAGTCCACGGGAGCCCGCTCCTCTCACCCACACCCGCATTCAGTCCTGGAACTCCCTGCGATTGTTCTCTTGGCTTTATCCACGTGAGTTTTCTCTCAGGACCTCTAAAATTACCATGTACTTTAGCCTCCGTGTGTTTTTGCATGTTCTTTTTGGTCTGCCTGGAGAGACCTCACCTTATCCACCACCTAAGTCACCCACCATCTAACTCATGTTTACATCTCAGCGTATGCATCATTTCTCGTGAGAAAACCTTCCTTTTTCTAAGGCCATGATAAGTCCTCATTGTCTACATTCCCATATCTCCTGGTCCATCTCCTACAAGGCACCAATTACACTAACCTTGCCTAATGTCAATCGTTTCTGTTGGCTTATAAATTCAGTGAAGACAAGAACTCTTTCTTTCCATCTAGATGTTTGACAAGAAATAATAATTGAATGAATCAAAGGCCTCAATTTATCTCTTGCTCTTGAATCTTCCTTTATCTCTCTGAGAAAGAAAAAGCAAACTCAAACATCTTTAGTCTTTGGCCTCCCAGCCAGGCAGAAATTCTGATTGTGGACCTAAAGCTTGTATTTCCATTACAGATCAAACTGTGTGCCCTTAATACCATCTTTGGGGTATTTTCTTTTCCTAAATGTGTTCACCTCCAGTTATATCATGGAAGCCAGGAGAGGAGTATGGCTGAGGAAATGGAATTCTGTTTCACATTGTCTTATCTAGCAAACCACTGCTGTTGAAAGACCATGCAACCCACAGATTTCTAGGGTATGATTTTTGAGGAAATGAACAAACCAAAAGGGGTGCAGAGAGAATCCATGGAGTGCAGATATCCATCAGCCCAAGGGGGCCCTGGAATGTCCCTACGTCAAGTAATGTCCAGAGGGCAGGGAGGGCTTTTGGGGCTCATCAGAAATCTTAATTAAAACTGCCCCTTGAATCTTTGATGAAAGCCACTACCTGTTAATACCGTGAACTCAATTGATAACTAAAATTCACAGATGCTGTAAGAGGGCCCAAGACCCTGATCCTGCCCTTTTGGAGACAAGGGCAGTGAGAAAACACTTCGTCTGCAATTTACACTTAAGCATCTCGAAACGTTCCCAAATTTTCTCCATCTGAGCAATCAGGAGTTTAATTGAACACAATGAGGTGTTGAAAGCTTTTTCAAAGTAATATAGAACAAGATTAAATATTCAGTTATCCCTTACAAAACTGGAATAGTATTGCTCTTGCTTCATAATGCTCAAAACCCTGTCTTAGAGAAGACTATTTGGACTTCTTTGAAGCTCTTTATTAGTTTAGTAAGTACCCTATCATTATTGTCTTGCAGTCCACCCATTTTTCAGAAAGGAAGACAAACGTAAAGATCAATATATCCTTCACATTGTGATACCAACATAATTTATCATGATGTAAGAAATAACAGTCTAATGATCACATATTTATATCATCTTTATACAAAACACCACTAAACTATGATGAATACTTTTGCTGCACATATCAAAGTGATGTTGGATAGCACTGCAGGAGACATAAAATCATATAAAGCAGATACAGTAATTTAAAAACATATCAGGCTGGGGTTATTTATTATAGGGAAAAATATGTCCTCTATGACTCACTGCTTTCTGGGTCATTGCTGAGTGACAGTCCAGCATTGTATTGTGCATTTTGCATAATGACCCAGAGTCATCTAATCGATTTAAATTCTTTTTATATCCTCAGGTTAGGGAGTCAGAGAATTGTGTCATACATGTTTTTAAAATATTTCAAACTTGGAATTGAAGTATACAAGTATATTATGGATACTTTATGCAGTCAATAAAAAACATGATTTCAGTGGTAAAATTCAGGCAGGTTTGACCCAGAAGCCTTTGCAGCAGGTGCCACTTCCCTGGGGACCCTCGACACCCTTCAGAGTTACAATAATTGATTGTATATTTGTCTTCTCAATTTAGGCTGTCAGCTCCAGAGAAAAGCTGAATATTCTTCCATGTAAGACAGCACCAGGTACCCAGTAGGCATTCCATGAAGTGTTTCTTGGAGGAAGGGTAGCCACTTGGAATAGCCCATATCATTCTACATTGGTTTTCTGTATAAAGGCTAAAAGGCCCTGAACTCTGAAATACTTTAAATCTACTAAGGGTAAAAATGCTATTCTTTTCGTGGGCATGTTTATAGTCAGATCATTATATAGGTGAAGAATTGTTAATTATTCAGAAATTCAAACTGTTAGGAAAATTATCCAAAACATGGAAAGGATTACTGAGTCTTTTCAATGTCCTGCTAGACAATATCTAACAGCTCTGGCAAAGGATTAGCCAATTTTCTTATCTTGTGTATTCTCCTGTTAGACTTGCTATTTACACTTACTTAGGATATTTTATAACTTTGCAAGGGTATAAGTTAACCTGCAGAAAATGGATAGCAATGTAGGTGATCCACACCCAATAGTAATGGAAATGAATTTTGTGTACAAGATGTAAATGATTTTTGAGCAAAGATTAAAGTTTTAGTGTCCTTTACAAATAATAACCAGTTTTGTACCTGAACTAGAAATCTCATTTGGAAGTTTGTTTTTCTTGTAGTTGCTATTCACATCTCTATATTTCCAATAGTTTTTGAACCAGCTTTAACATTCTGGTGGTTTCATCATTAATGAGCTAAAAAATCTTTGACGTGCTCACTTTATATTTGCATACAATTTGTTTTAGGTTTTTGAAATTTATATTTTGACAAAGAAAAATTCATATATATTTAGTTTGTATAATCATGTTTCAAAAGTACTGACAAACACAGAAATAATCCAGATCTCAAAGTATATTTCCATATAATGTTTTATTTTTAAAAATTGACATAAAAAGTCAAATGTGTGTTTGTGTGCTCTCTCATTCATGTGCATGTGTTAATATAAAGAGTACAGGTTGGATTTTGCATATAATTCTTTTTAGGAAAAACAAGATGAGACAAGTGATGAAAATAAGATCTTGAAAATGAGGATGGCAGTGGGAAAGTGATGAATTTGTCAATATGGAAAACATGAAACAAAAATACCAGCAGGCCAGGACACACGCCAGTAAGAGAAGATGGGCACATGCTGAGGTGTTATATGCAAAGCTGACATTGTTGAGACATTCTACTTTTAATATCATGGAAAATTAAACAAAAATGGTAACAGCATAATTCTATAGGCATTTTTCTATGAAATGTTTCATTCAAGATCCACCTTAAAATTGGTTATTAGTAGGAAGTTCAGGGGCCATTTCAAAACACAGCAGTGTCAGTTAAGAGGTGACACAATTAAATTGGATGCAATGCCAAAATATATGTTTTTCTAACATATATATATATATATATATATATATACACCAAACTTTTAAAAAGAACATAATATACTTTATTAATAAAAAAATAAGACATGAGCCTTTCCTCCAAGATGTGAAACTAAATGGGAATGCAAGGCATTGCAATATAAAACAGAGAAAGAAAGTCGTGATAATAATGGTTCTCAGGAAAACCACCTATGGGAAACAGTTGTTTCTCAGATGACAAAGATAATTACGGCCATTCCTAAAAACTTCTGGATATCTGCCTTCAATCTTTAGTTTAGAAAAATTCTTAAAAACAGAGAAGATAACTGAATGACTGGATTAATACTAGTTGAAGTGCATAGAGGTCTTGATCTGGTCAACGAAGCTCCTCCATTCTGGGGAGCCCTTGATCCCATCCACAAAACTTAGCTCATACCAGTCTGTGAACAGCTCTTCCTGTCCGGATGTCTCCGCTAGGAAATTGAGGAAAAAGCCCGTTCTGCACCCAGTCTCTTCTTTCCTTTTCTTACCCCTATGGGGGAATAGGGAGGTAGATGAGGCAAAATTGGCCTTTGCTGCTTACTTTGTATCTCTGAAGTTGCTACATTTTGCTTTATTTGCTGCATAAATACCCTTAGAACAAAATTTGGTTGAAGGGTATGAAAAAAAGAGAGTAGGATCCTCTCCAAACTCATTACTATCAACATTGAAAGTGCTCTTTAAATGTTTTTTGTGTATATCCTTCTAGTGTTTATCCATATACAAACATGCTTTTAGAGTTTTATCTCTAGTATAGATGTAATTTTCTGTTATTACTATTCATTCAATAATCTTTTATAAATATTCTTCTTATAATTAAATGTACATAATTATTTTATAATGCCACCTAAGATTGAGACTTGATATACCACACTTAGATGTTTCTCTAATTTTAGGTATTTATTTAAATATCAGTTTGCTATTTTAAATAATTCTACCATAAATATCCTTGTGAATGTCATTCTGTTTTCATCATATAAATCACTCTAAACCCTTAATTCTAAAATAAATATTTTTAATATCTTAATTATTCTAAAATCAGAATTGTTTTAAAATCTATGTGTACCTTTAACATCGTTGTTACATATTATTTACAAGCTATATTAAATTGATGGCAGGACCTAGAATCATTATTTGTTTATAATATAGAAGATTAAGTATTGCTTTAGTGTAAATTTCTAAAATTGATGAGAATATTAATATAGGAGAATGTAAATATAATAAAAATGTGATTATTGAAATATCAAACTCAAAAATTGAACACCAAAAAAAAAAAGAAGCAAAAGGAAAAAAATAACCTTCTTTTCAAATGCTCAGGAGTATATACACGCACACATTTATATACACACACATTTAAAATAAAATATTAGGGAATTACAAAATGTATAAATAATAGGCCAAATATTAGAGAGTGAAGGAAGCCTGCACCTGGGTCCCTCAGGACTGCCTGATTATTTTTTTAATTTCATTTTTTAATTTCAGAATATTACGAGGGTACAAATGTTTTGGTTACATAGATTGCTTTTGTATTGCTTGAGTCAAAGTTATAAATGTGTCCATCACCCAGATAGTGTACATTGTACCTGTTAGGTATGATTTCACCCATCCCCTCCTCCCTGCTCCCACTTGCATAATTTGTATTGTGTTTTACTTCCATTTGTATACATGAGTGCTGATTGGTTAGTTCCAATTTAATAATGAGTACATGTGGTGTTTGTTTTTCCATTCTTGTGATACTTCACTTAGGAGGATGGTCTCTAGTTCCATCCAGATTGTTGCAAAAGGTATTCAATTCATTTTTAGTGGCTGAATAGTACTTCATGTGTACATATACCACATTTTATTAATCCACTCATGATTTAATGGATACTTGAGTTGATTACACATCTTTGCAATTGTGAATTGTGCTGCAATAAACATTCGAGTGCAGGTATTTTTTTGAGAAATGACTTTTTTTCGTTTGGGTAAATTGCCTGATTCTTTTGTTCTTCGGATCCAACTGCGTGCTCTATGTCAATGCAGTAAATCTTAGCTATGTGCACAAGTATACGTTGGATTCTATGAGTCCTTCTAGCAAATCGCTGAATGTCGTCTTCATTTTTTCATTTGGGCAACATTGATAGGAAATATTTGGCAAGTATTAGCATATCTGTGCTCTTTGTCTTGGCGATTCCATTCACATACGTTCTTGCACTGGAGAAAAGCTTAGGAAGACAGGCTAGGGGAAAATAAAAACTTACTGTTCAGCAGTGGAGGTGCATTGCATTAAATATAATAACCCTATAACCATAAGTTATATTAATATAACCACAGAATCATTAAAAAACAAAACAGACCCATTTTTGTTTTAAGATAATGTATCCGAGATTAATTCTGTATCATCCCTTCTGTTTGTGCGTGTATGTAAAGGTTCTGATAAGACAATACAGAAAGACTTATGCAAAACAATTATTTCTGGGTAGCATGATTGGATAATGTGGAAGCAAGAGAATGATGTGTTGGGAATACAAAGAGACTTTTTAGCTTGTTACATTTTCTACTGATATATCTTATAACTACACATATGTACTTTATATGTACCTATATAGCTATCAGGATCGTTTGACACGGTGTTTTCACTTTTAAAATTTTATTTTCAGGAGACAAAGATATGAATAAAGATTTATGTACAAAAATTTGACTGAGTAGTTATTTATAATTACCAAAATTTGAATCTAGGCCGGGCGCGGTGGCTCACGCCTGTAATCCTAGCACTCTGGGAGGCCGAGGCGGGTGGATGGCTCGAGGTCAGGAGTTTGAGACCAGCCTCAGCAAGAGCGAGACCCCGTCTCTACTAAAAATAGAAAGAAATTATCTGGCCAACTAAAATATATATACAGAAAAAAATTAGCTGGGCATGGTGACGCATGCCTGTAGTCCCAGCTACTGGGGAGGCTGAGGCAGTAGGATCGCTTCAGCCCAGGAGTCTGAGGTTGCTGTGAGCTAGGCTGATGCCACAGCACTCACTCTAGCCTGGGCAACACAGCGAGACTCTGTCTCAAAAAAAAAAAAAAAAAAAAAAAAAAAAAAAACTTGAATCTAACAACATAATTGAGCACCACTGGGATGGTTAAATATTATGATACCTCTGTATGATGAAAATATATAACACAGATTCATCTCACAACTAGGGACATGTAAATAAAGGCTAGATAAGAGAAAGGGAGGGAGGGGATAAAAGGTTGGGGAAAAGACTGAGAAAGAGCAAGAAAGGAGAGAAATAAAGAGATGGAAGCAAAAACTTCATTATAGAATGGCAGTGGTGAATACCCCTCAAAGGTGTGGTTACAGATAATTTTCTTTATTTTCTTCACTTTACTCTTTATTCTCAATATTTCATGAGGCCCACTTATTATTTTCATACGGGAAAATATTAAAGGGTTTTTAATATCCAAACAGTCAATTTCTAGGTGCAGGTATATCATGTAGCCATGGCTCTTGACGCAGTGTCAATTAGTTTTCCAGATAGGACGCTTCATAACTTGCATAGACATGTGTTCTCCTGTTAGCTTTTCACAACCTGCTCTCCATCCATTTCCACTCTATGTGTCTATGTGTCACTGCTTTAATAGATTTATAATTCCTAATTTTAATTTATGCTTTTTTGAGTGGAACATTTTTCTATTTGTTACATTTCATCTTTTTTGAACTGCCCAGTTCTCTCCTATGTCCAAAGGTTTTCTGATCAATTTATCAAATGTAGTACATATATTTTTCTGAGTGTATTTTTATTTTAGGTGTAATACTTTTGATATAAGTGCCTCTGAAGGTAATATAATTTACTTTAATTTATAAAAATTAACATTTGGATGCCGTATCAATATTTTCTTCGATAATTTCAATTCTCATTGAAAAATAATTAGTATATTCAAATAATATAAAAATTACATGATTTATGTGATTAGATATAACTTTATCAACTTAGAGATTATTTCCTGTAGTTTTCTTTTTACTTTAAAAATATTTAAATATATTATAATTTGATATATTGAATATTATTTTTATATTTATATGAGTTAGATGCCTTTCTTATCACAGATTTAAATATAATACATAGTCTATAATCTCTCTGGAAATCTTTTAGGAGACCTATGAATATATGTGCACATATATGTGTATATATACATAGAGATAAATTATATATATAAAGAGAAATCATATATATACAGAGAAATTATTAAATATTATATATTACATATATTTTTTCTGCTCTACTTTTATTTAGTGTTGTTTAGTTATTTATTAATATAAATTTTGTTTACCTGAAGCAATTTGTGCATTTTATGGACAAATTGGAAAATAAAGACAAGGAGAAGGTATTAAATAACAACCTTAATCTAACAATTTGCAGCTAGTCATTAGTCACTCTTTTGTGTATATCTCCTAGAGTACTTCCTATGCTAGTATGTAATCATATTATGCATAATGATTTTTACCCTATTGTTCATTTTTCATTTTGCTTAATAATATAACATGGCCTTATTTTAACATTATTATTTTTCTATTACCTTTCCTTTAATTGCTAAATAAAATTCCACACAAAGACTTCATATCATGATTTAATCAGTTCTGTATTTTTTTAAGAAATATATTTTCAATTTTCTGTTATCAATTGTGATCTGATGATTGTTCTTGTAAATTAATATTTTTACACCTGCTTAATTATTTCCTAAGATATATTCTTAGCCGCAGAGTTGATGGATCCAATGTAATGAATATTATAACTATCTTTGATACCTATCATGATCTGGCCTCTCAGAAAGATTCTACCATTACACCGTCTCACAAGCAATGTGTGGGAGATGAAGTACATTTTTTTCTACATATTTGTCAATATTAAGTATTCTACAGTCCCCAACCTTTTTGGCACCAGGGACCAATTTCATGAAAGACAATTTTTTCATGGACGGCAGGTAGGATAGGGCTGAGGGTTGGTTGCAGGGGGTGTGGTGTGGAGCTCAGGTGGTGATGGGCGGCTGGTTTCCTAATAGGCCAGGGACCGGTAGGGGCTGCAGCCTGGGAGTTGAGGACTTGAGCAGAAATCGTATCTTCTCATTAATTAATATATCTAACATGTGTAGACTTTTCATAGATTTACTAGTGTTTTTTTTTTTTTTTTTACTTTTAAGTTTTAAAGTCTGTTATGACTGTTGGGTCAAAGATGATCTCCTTTTTGTAAAATTTAAATCTCTAATATTAGTTTAGCTTTTTTTAGATGCAAGTACATGAATCAATGAGGAATAAAACAGACACCTACCTGGTTGGTCAGATAAAGAAATTAAATATCTATTTCTTTATTACATGCATGTAATAAATATGTGACAAAATTAGGCTTGTCTTTAATTCTGCATTGTTGAACCTTAGTGATTTTTGTTTTATTTCAGCTTCCATTATATGCTTTTTTTAAAAAGTTGTGTTCTCTTTTAATCTATCTTGATATTGTTTACTAGACACGATATTGACTCATTAAAAAGAGACAGTTTTAAATTGTTTTTCATTTGGGCTCAGACTTAAACAAAAAATCCATTCATTGGTTTGGTGTTGATTTTGCTTATTTGATTTCTGTAGCTTTCTGATCTTTCAGGGAACAAATGAAAACATATTTTTTCTAAGAACTTTTTATTAGTCAGCTTAAGTTTAGTTACTGTATAGTGAGAAACAACCCCAAAGTCTCAGTGGATTTCACATAATAAAGGCTTATTTCTCACCTATGCTTATGTCTATTGTGGGTTGGCTGTAGCTCTATTCCATGTTACCTTCATTCAGGGTTCAGGCTGACAGAACAACCTCTAAGACATCACCAACTTTCTTGCAGAAGGAAAAGAGCACATGGCAAATAATGCATTGGATTTTAAAGTTTCTTCCTGGAGGTGAAATATATTATTCAATTCACAGTTCACTGGACAAAGAAGTTATATGGCCAGGCCTGATGTTAAAAGATCCAGAAAATGTGATTTTCCCCCTAGAAAGGTACAGCAAATATTTTGAACAGTGACACTATCACCATATCTGTTCAAGCAGTTTGCTAATATTTGGCTCTGGGATTAAAAGCAATGCCAGTTCAAAAGCCTCATATGCATTAATTAGCTTAAGAAATTTGACCCCAATGCAGCCCTAAGTGATTTAAAGTAGGAGTCTGAAAACTTTTTCTGTAAAGAGCCAGATAAATGTTTTCATCTTTGTAGGTCATACAGCCTCTGCGGCAGCATTTGTAACTTCTCAAGGCTGCTAATATAGCCAGAAAGTGGCTTTAGTCATTACAGAGATAAATTGTCATGTCTGCACGCCAATAAAACTTTATTAAAAAAAAAAAGCCATGGGCTGGTTTGTCTTGCTGACCATTTGCTGAACCCAGAGGTAAACTAGTTATTGTATTATCTGGTTAGAGTAGAAATTCAGAATAGCCTGTTTAGTTCTGGGGTTTTATCTGTTCTTATTGTGAAAGAAGTTTCACTAATGGATAAAAACTGCAAAATTTTGTCTATGGGGGGTCCTGTTCTAGCATAAGGCAAACCGTATTTATTTTAATAGCTGTCCATTTTGTGAAAAATATTCTGAGATGCAAAGGTATAATTTGAAAAATCATTTTCAATGTACTTGCTTTCTTAAAATAGGCTAATGAAAGAAAATCTTTATGAAATCTGCTTGCTGATGGGAACATGCAGGTAACTGAGGCATTGTAAAGGACATGAATTAGAAAAAAATGAGGAATTCTGATTTAATTCTTATAGTAGAATTAAAGGGAGTAGTTAGTTGGAAATGGTACTTATTCACCATCATCCTGGAAAAGGCACATTGCTCCCTTACTATCTATCATCTAAATAGACACAATCACAATTTAGCCACATATTATACACAAAAGGTGACCATGTCTATATCTTTTGAATCTTCATAGGAGTTTTTAAAGGTAACCATAAAAATAAAAATGTCTAATATAGTTGATAAATTAAAACAATATCATTCTATAGGATTGAGACTTTCTGAAAATATTTAAGAAAATTATATTGCTCAATTTTGTTTTAAGAATCAAAACCTAAACCTATTTTCTTGCTAAGAATAGAACAGATACAAAGTGCTTTCAAATTTTTTTTCCCACCAAAATGCAGACTTAA
This sequence comes from Lemur catta, assembly GCF_020740605.2. Classification (NCBI taxonomy): domain Eukaryota; kingdom Metazoa; phylum Chordata; class Mammalia; order Primates; family Lemuridae; genus Lemur; species Lemur catta. Next base: position 15,817,466 of record NC_059131.1, on the reverse strand, counting down.
ATATGAAGAAATGTTAATTGATTCATTGAACTTTTGAAGCAACTATTTAACATTTTCAATAAAAATAAGCCTACCTCTAATCCCAGGTGGCAGCTTTACTAAAGACATACATTATAATTATGCTTCTGTTTTCATTTCCTCCTAATAATGCAGACTGGAAAAGCCTACTTTCTACATCTGGATTCAAGCATCATTCATTAAACGCCACCAAACACTAAAGGTCACTGTGGTTTTCGTATGTTTGTGTTGTAGCAACTAAATGTTCCAAAAACTCTATCAGATGCCAGCCAAATTTAGAAACACCAGAAAATGGCAAGAGATGAGGACAGAAGTGGTAAGTTCATCCATTCAACAAATAGAAACACAGATCGATACAATATAGTCCTTGCCCTCAAGGAAATCATTCTGCATGGAAGACTGAAGCTTAAATGGACAGTTAGAATATTTCATGTAAATATGAAGTTGATTTCCATTAAATAGCTGGACTGAACTGATCCAGAAAATCTTTACCATTTTAAACATATAGAAATGCCATTTAACATGTAACAACCACAAATGAAAAAAATATAGCAGAGCTCAAAATATTTAAAAAGTCTCAAAATAAAGAGGGAACTTAATGCTGGAGCAGTGAGCAGAAGCTGAAGCCCAGGGGCTCATGGGCATTATTCCTGGCTGGACCTTGGACTCCAGAACTGTAAGAGGAAGACACTCTGTGCTGAGAATTAGAAATGAGCTACTATATAAAGCCGACATCTATCAGGTTTAATCCATGCATAAAATGGAAACTATATAAACTCATAAAAATCAAGAAAAATGGCTCAAAATCTTATAATCTGCCTGAAGTCATGGTCAGAAAGTGACCCAAAAGAAATCATAATGTCAGGCTTTTACCTCTTCTGTGATGTCTGAATTTACAATCCACAATCCATACTCCCACGCAGTTCAGGGAAAAGGCCTATTAGAGGCAAATATTTCTAAAGTGACATTCTTATAACCCAGTAAAAACAGAACTTTCTGCTGAATATAGCCCTTGATGAGGACAAACTTATATTTAAAAAAATTACAAATATGAAATGAAATTTCCAGAAGGAGGGGGAGAAGGGAGAGAGAGAAAGAGAGTGTGTGTCAGCAGCCATACAAAATGGAAGAGAACTGGAGATAATGAACTAATTTAAAAGTGAATTTAAAATAGTAGATTTCAAAAAGTGTAGGCAGATAAAGGAAATACTCTATGGAAAGTACAGTATTATATAGAAAGAGACACTATTGAAAAATAAACAAACATATTAAAAAAATCAAACCACAAAATTATTAAAATTAAAATAAAAAACTTTTTGGCTTGATTTATTAGCAGATTGGATATAGTTAGAGACTGAATACATTAATTGGAAGACAGAGAGCAGGAAATCATCTGGGGTCATACCAAACGACAAGAACATAGAAAAGAGGTCTTAGGAGATATGGAGGACAAAATGAATTCAGAGTGTTTCAAATGAAAAAAAAGATAGAGAATATGGAGGAGTAGTATAGTATTCAGAAATTTTCCATCTTGATAAAAGTCTGAATTTTCAGAGTAGTTGCACCTTCCAAGTCTTGAACAGGGTGAATATGAACATCCATACCTGGTTATAGTAAACCTGGTTATAATAAAATCACATAGTATTAAGTAAAAAAAAAATAAGAATGTTCCCTGAAAAAAAAGATTATGTACAAAGCAATACTAAATTGACCTACAACATATATGTCACCAGTAATGACATCCAACACAGTATTGGACTATTCTCATAGTCCTGAAGGAAAATAAACGATTGCTAAGAGTTTAAAATCAAGCTAAACTTTAAGAGTAAAAGTGAAATAAGGGGATTTTCTAGCAAAAATTGAGGGAATTTACTTCCGGTAGATTCTTACTGTAAGAACTACTAAGGATATGCTTCAGCAAGAAGGATATTGAATCCAAAAAGAAAGAATAAAATGAAAGAAACCCTAAATGTGGCTAAATCTAAATAAACCTTGGCTGTAAATAATAGTTCTGACCATATTGGAAAGTATAGAAACTAGTAGAACTGAAACACCAAACAAACATAGGTAAGGTGAGAGTTGGGATAGATTGTTTTTAAAGGGTTCTAATGTCCTTATAAACAAACGAGTCAAGAGAGATAGATCAACTTTCCCTGTTTTGAGTATTTAGGTTAAGTATTTAGGTGTAACTACAAAAACAAAAGAAAGAGAATGTATGTAGTTCAAACAGGTAGAGGAAAAACAAAACAAGATAAAAACCTGGCCAATTGAATGAAGGGCAGAAAACAAGGAAGACAATAAACAGCTATGAAAACATAGAATAAGGTGATATAAATAGTTCTAATTTACCAGTAATCACAATAGGGCATAGTTAGTAAACTATATGTTTTACCAGAAAATAAGAGATTGAAAAATTAAAATCCAGCCACATGCTATTCAAATGAGCTGTACATATAAAAAAACTACCTTTGAAAGATTATTATAAAAGGATGAAAATATGAACATGTGTACTATCATATTAGACATGTTCAAATAGGTTCATTAGATTTCTGTTTGAAATAATAGGATATTAGAAAACCAGAAATGTGTTCAATTGGGGGAATGATAAAATTATAGATATTTTTTACTTTTATCATTTTAACTTATATTTTCCTACCATATTTTTCTATCTGATAGTTTTCTTTTTTGCCCTAAGTATAAGAATATTAATAGTTTCTTATTATTAACCATTCTTACATTTTTAGGTTAAACTCTAATTGGTTAAAATGTGTATCGCTTTGTTATATTGATTATTTTTTCTGATATTTTACTTGGGATTATTGGATTTATGTCTTGAAGTGAGATTTTTATTCTGCAGTTTTCTTGAAAACTGTATTTCATCTTGGAAAAAAAGTCACCATCATCTCTAATTCACCAAAAGTTCAATTAAGGCGGGAGCCAGATCTATTTTATTCCTCATTCGCTTAACACTTATCATTTATGCCTAGCCCAGTGCCTGGTACATAGCAGACACTCAGTAAATATTTGTTGAATAGATATGTCAATCTCACTTCTGTAAATAGCATCCTGCTTAAACTCAGCTTTTTTAAACCCTTTCTCCTGTTCAGCCTTTCTTTCCTCATTCCTTCACTGGCAGGGTAATTGTTAAAGATCTCTTATCCTGAACTAAATGACACTAAATTTTTTATGACATGTGTCTACAAAATCTCTCTTAAAAGAATCCTCTTTTATTGATTTTTTTTTTAAAATAATAATCGAAGAGAAGTTAATCTGTTAAATGATTCCTGATTAGGTTTGTTTGCTTTTGGAGATGAAAGAAAGGAAATGTCTGATCTGTTAAGGAGTAAAATTTTACTTTGATATGTGCCTTCCTTTATTTGTGTTTGTTTTTTAATCATTTGTTTTAGAGACAGGGTCTCCTTTTGTTGCTCAGGCTGGTCGTGCAATTTTCCCACCTTGGCCTGCCAACATGCTGGGATTTTAGGCATGAATCACCGCACCCAGCCCCTAAGCTGTCCCTTTGTTTCTAAGAAGCACTTACAGACAGTAACTGTCTTAATTCTCTGCAAATGGCAATATCCTCTGAGCTAGTATTATATTGGACCAAAGGGGTTAGAAAGAAAGAAATAGCTCGCCTTCTGTAGACAATTTAATTCCGTGGCTCCCTGACCCGGCTGGAATATGAGGAATGTGGGTGGGGGCAGGTGCTCTGAGACAGTCTAACTGAGTGTGCACTTCCAGAAGCCCAGGCCACACCCTGATTTAAGAGAAAATTTTGCTCTGAACTGTCTGTGTGGGAACTACTGGAGAATGTTTGCCAGGACCCTGGCCAATGGTTATGCTTAGATAACAATGGCAGGGTCTTGACTTGATGTTTATACCATTAAGTGAATATTCTTTGAACTAGAAAATAGAAGTTACTGGATTTTTGTAAAACTTGGGATCCCCAATTGAAAACTGGAAGTGAAAATACCTCCCTAAGAAGATTTATGTAGGAGTAGGAGTGTTCAGCCTTACAAAGAATGCCTTATGCTGAGTAGCATGTAGTAGAGTCTAAAAAGACATCAACACATGCTAGTTTCCTTCAATTTCTCATGGTGTTATGGCAAGCGTTACAGCGAGTGGTCCCGAGGACAAACCGAGCGACACACGGAGAGTCAGAGAATCAAGGTTTGTTTGCCGGTGGGCTCAGAGGGGTCTCACCACCAAATTCTGAGCCCCCTCAACCCAATTTTTCCTATTTTTATTAAGTTGGGGTGATCCAAGGGGAGGGGTCTCAGGTGACTAATGCCCGCCAAGTAATAGGTTAGGTTAGTGTCTTGCACCAGGTAATTAGGTTTAGTGTTATGCTGATGTGCTAGACGTTAGGTTAGTGATATGCTAATGTGGGTCTTGTGAGGGATGGGGGTCTCAGGTGGCTGCTGTTCTAAGTAATAGATGGGGGTTTTCCTTATCAATGATTGTATCTTGTTTGCTTTAAACGTTCTTGTACTTACATTCTAAAATTATTTTAGATAATTATTAATAAGTAATACAAAATACATATTTTATTATTATAAAAATTCCAGCAAATTTTTATAAATGTAGAATAAAACATGATAGCCCCCTTATTTCCTCTCCCCCGTCTAACCAAGAAATAACCATTGAAAAACTTGGTATGTATAAAGCAAGTCATTTTTAGTGATCTTCATTTTTATATTTACAAATGTATATATGCCTATCTGTGGTGCCATAATGTAATTACATATCATATAATTTATATTTTTGTGACTTAGTTTTCTCTTAATAATATAATTTTAAAGATCTTTCTGTTCTTTTTTTTTTAATAGCTTCATAGAATACCATGGCATGGATATATTATAATTAATTTTCCTCTGTCTTTGAGGGAGGGATATCTAAAGTTTGCCCCTTTAATTTTGAATAATATAGATAAATTTTCTTCCCAAATTAATACATTTATACTTTTGCCATTTACATATGTGAATGTTCATTTCATTGTAGCCTTCATACCCATATTTGAAATTACTGATTTTTTTAATTTTGGCCATCCTGATGGACAACTTATATTTTCATGTTTACTAGTGAGTTTGAACACGTTTAAAGGCCATTTCAATGTCTTTTTCTCTGAATTAGCTATATGTTTTGTTGATTTATTCTTTCTGTTGAATTGTTTGTAGTTTTCTTTCTTATTTATAAAATCTCTTAAGTAACTCTCTTCAATGAATCACTTGTTAATATAAACATGATGCCAATGCTTTCTTCATAGTTTGTCTAGCACATCTTTTCTAGTCATATAAACTTTATTATTTAAATGTATGAGGTTTTCTTGTGTTTGCTTAGATTTTTTTCTTAGATGAAATTTGTCTTTCTTTGCCTTTATGAGTTTTATATTTGAAAGCCATTTTCCAATATAAAATAGAACTAATTGTCTCCTATGTTATCCTAATATTTTTGGAGGTTTTTTTTTTACATTTTACTCTTTAAACCATTTTAATAGAGATTTTTATATATATGGCATAAGGCAGCTTAACTAATTTGTTATTCAGTAGTTATTTGCTAAGGGTGTACTATGTGTCTTGCACGGTTTTCTAGGCCTTAAGGATATAAGCAAAAACACCACAAGGTGCCTCTTCTCATGGCATTTAAAACCTAGTGGGGGGTGTCAGATGAGAAACAAACGAACATAAGATTAAAATGTGATATGAGATTAGGTCGGAAAAAGTGGACTCACGAAGAATAAATCAGGGATAAGGGGTGGCTTTTTTAGAGATGTGCTCTCTGAGGAAGTGACGTTTGTGTGCAGGTCAGAATGAGATGAACAAGTAAGCCATGCAGAGATCTGTAATAGTAGAAGGACGTTCTAGGAAGAGGACCTGGAGGAAGCCAGGGAAGCTGGAGCAGTGTGAGGAGAAGGCAGAGTGGTGGAGAAGAAAAGTGGTCCAGAGTAGTAATCGGGATGCTATCACATCTAGGGGCTGCGAGAATGTAAGTAGGACATCAAGTCTTCTTCCAAGTGTGGTGAGAAGCTATTAGAGGGCTTTGAGCAGGAAATCTAAATGGTCAGATTTGCATTTTAAAAGGCTGCTCTGCTGCTCTGTGGGTCTACAGCATGAAGGTAGAAAAGTAGAAGCACAAAAACCTAGGTTATGTTTGCTTTCCTCAAAAATATGACCAATTCTCCCCAAAGCATGCTAACTTGTCTATCTTCTTCTCACTAAGACAAGGAAGTAAAATTCTATTCGATCTGAACTTTGTTCTATTGGTACACATTTCCATATCTTTTTGTAAGTTACTCTATAGTTAGAATTGGGTCAAGTTTTACCATATCATTCTTTGCTGTAAACTTCTTTACTATTGTGTATTTTTTCTTCTCTATCAACTGTGGAAACAGCATAAAGAGGTCTATTTTAAAATGTATTGGGATTTATTTATTAACAGATATGGAAGAAATTGACATATGTACAATATGTATCTTCCTAACGAAACTAGTTATTTAGGCCTTTTATAAATGTCCATATCATTTTCAACATAGATGTATTAAATAGTTTGCTTCTTGTTAATGGTGTTCCTAGGAATGAATACCTCTTTGTAGCATTTGTGAATGACTTTTTAAAATTATATTCTTAAAATTATTACATGTTTAACTGTGCAATGTTTTACCCTAATTTTGTATTCAGATAATTCAATTCTCATATTAGTTCTACCAGTTTGTTGACTCTTTGGAACTTTTATGTAAATATTTATATTGGCTTCAATTTGGGACTATTTTGAATTTTCTTTTCCAATATTTGTACCTCCCATTGATTTCGTGTTTCAATACATTTTCTTCTTTTTTGTCTTTTAAAAATTTTTTTCTTGATTTTAATAGATTTAGGGGGTATGAGTTGAATTCCATTACATGTATATATTGTATAGTGGTGGAATCTGGGCTTTGGTGTACCTATCATCTGAGTACTATACATTGTACCACATGGGTAATTTTTCATCCCTCACCCATTATTCATTTTCTGTCATTTTAAAAATAAATATATAAGGATTTATATTTTCTTTCAGTACAGTTTAGCCATTTTCATTGCAAAATATATTATTTTGCAATGAAATATATTATTTGCAATAATATATTATTATTATTTTTTATTTCAAAATATTGTGGGGTACAAATGTTTTTGGTTACATGTATCAATTTTGTTATGGTTGAGTCAGGGTTATAAGTGTGCCCATCTCCCAGATAGTGTTCATTGTACCATTTAGGTAGATATAGTGGGGGAATCTGGACATTTTAATACATCTTCTAGGACCCTGAGTAAAATGTAAAAACAGAGATTGACATTAAGTTGCTTTCATCACAAATTTAGTAAGAACCATATCTTACAATTACATTTTTAAGCCATTATTTAGGGAACACTTACTCATTTTTTTATTTAATCTTCATAACAACTAATGATGCTATTCTCAGTATATTCACTTTTCATAGGTGGAAACTGAGGTAAGGAATAAATAAGCAATTTGCATGTTGCACACCATTAATAGACAGTGGAATCCAAGATTTAGGAAGTTTTTCCCTTAGCCCTTTGAAAATATTATTTCTTCAAGTAAAGGCATCACTGTCCAGATTGTATGAGCCGGATAGAAAACCTTTTCAAATTAAGAAAGTTTTCTTCTTTTAGTGCACTGAGGGTTTTATCAAGAACAAATGTTGAGATTGTTACTACTATATGTGCACATAAGAGATTTATCAGCACTCTATGGAGATAATCATATGGTTGTTCACCTCTAATCTTTTAATATACTGAATTACATTAATAGATTTCCTGATGTTAATCCATTCATGAATTGCATTCCTGGAATACACCCTACTTGGTAATGACACCCTGGGGTATTTGATTTGCTATTATTTTATCTATGATATTTCATCTAGAGTTATGTGTGAAATTAATATATTTTATTTCATTTTACTAGACAAGGTGAATATTAGGATTTCATAAGCTTTTAATATGAAGTAGAGAGATTTCCAAGTTTTCTAATATTAAAATAATATTAAGCATAAACATGGCTGAAATTTTCAGAATATGCTAAAAGCTTTGCCTGCATATCACTGAATTCTCACAAGCCCTGTGAAACAATAATGTAATTATCCACCTATTGCAAAATAACAGCTAGGATGTTAAGTAACTTGGAAAGTGTCACACAATCAGGAAATGGCACAATTCTGGAGTCTTCATTTTTAAGTCTAATAATGTTTCTTTACTAATTGAAATGAACTATTTGCTAGAAGTGAACTAGACCTGATATTATTTTATGGGTAAATCTAAAACTACCTTTGTAGTTGCTTCCATGATTTTTGATTTGTGAAGTTTTCCTGGCTATTTTTGAGACAATTTTGCTAATTATATTCCCTAAAGGAATAACATTTATGTAGATTTTTTATTATATTTTTTCCTTTAGAGTTTTTATGTCTGCACTTTCTTTATTTCCACTGCATACTTTCAAATGGTAGTTTAGCTGATCAAGAAATTTAAACTTGACAGTTTTTCCCTTAGCCCTTTGAAAATATTATTTCTTCAAGTAAAGGCATCACTGTCCTGATGAGGAGTTAGACTGGTGTCAGTCTGTTGGTCTTTGAAGATCTATTTTCTCTCCCTTATAGCTTCTAAATGTATCTGCTTATCATTGACCATTTTTTGCAATTTCATATAATAAGCCCATGTCTGTGGGCCGAGGTGGATACTTGGATGTTTTAATTAGATTAGTTATATGTTTTGTTTATCCATTTGTTCATTCAACAGATATTTATGGAATACTTGCTATGTTCCAGGTATTGTTCTAGGTGTAGGATATAAATTAGTGAATGAATCAGATAAAAACCCCTGCCCTCATGGGGTTTATAGTCTAGTTTGGAGAGTTAGACAAGTGACAAAATAAATGAGTAAATTATTAGCAAGTGATATGGTGATAGCTCTATGGGGAAAAATAAAGCAGGAAGGGTAAGGCAGAATCTCATATTTGGAGTAGAAATTTTAATAAATGTGATTGGGGAGTCTTCACATATGTGAGAGTGAGCAATATGGATACCTATAGGGGAAAAGTTTCTAGGCAGAGACCGGAAAATGTAAAAGCTGAATTAGAGGAGTATGCCTGGCATGTTTGAATGAAGCATTGAGGCCACCAAGGTTGTAGAGAAGTGATCAAGTGGGACAGTAGTAGGAGATACAGTCAGAAAGATACCATGCATCTAATGGTGTAGAACTCACTAGGCCTTTTAGTATATTATTTTATTTTATTTCAGCATATTATGGGGGTACAAATATTTAGGTTACATATATTGCCTTTGCCCCACCTTCAAGCGTGTCCAGCCCCCAGACAGTGCTCACTGCATCCATTAGGTGTGTATATACCATCCCCTCCTCCACCCTCCCACCTGCCTGACACCCAGTGAATGTTACTATGATATGTGCACTTAAGTGTTGGTCAATTAAGTCAGTTAATACCAATTTGATGGTGAGTACATGTGGTGCTTGTTTTTCCATTCTTGTGATACTTCACTTAGTAGAATGGGCTCTAACTCTATCCAGGATAATATAAGAGGTGCTAGATCACCATTGTTTTTTGTGGCTGACTAGACCTCCATGGTATACATATACCACATTTTATTAATCCACTCATGTATTGATGGGCACTTGGGTTGTTTCCATATCTTTGCAATTGTGAATTGTGCTGCTATAAACATTTGGGTGCGGATGTCTTTTTTAAAGAATGTCTTTTGTTCCTCTGGGAAATGTCTAGTAATAGGATTGCTGGATCAAATGGTAATTCTACTTGTAGTTCTTTGAGGTATCTCTGTATTGCTTTCCACAGAGGTTGTACTAGTTTGCAGTCCCACCAGCAGTGTGTGAGTGTTCCTATCTCTCTGCATCCATGCCAACATTTATTGTTTTGGGACTTTTTGATAAAGGCCATTCTCACTGGAGATAAGTGATATCTTATAGTGGTTTTGATTTGCATTTCCCTGATGATTAGAGATGTTGAGCATTTTTTTCATATGTTTGTTGGCCATTAGTCTATCTTCTTTTGAAACTTTCTGTTCATGTCCTTTGCCCGCTCTTTGATAGGGTTATTTGATTTTTTCTTGTTGATTTTCCTGAGTTTTATATAGAGTCTAGTTATCAGCCCTTTATCAGATGTGTAGCATGCGAATATTTTAGGCCTTTTAAAGGGCTCTAGACTGTAGTCTGAATAAGGTGGCTTTGGGAAGAAGAGTTTCTTAGTTGGATTTGTGTTTCACAGGATCATCCTGATTGTTCTATTTCAAATAATCAATTAAAGGGCAAGAGTAGAAACAGAGACAGAGAAGTTATAAAGCTATTGAATTATTTTTTATTAAATATGATAAAAGCATGGAAAAGGTAGTGGCCGTGGAGGCTGTGAGAAGCCACGTGGTTCTGAATGTATTCTGAAGGGAGGGCCAAGTGCATTTCCTGTGGATAGATGTAGGTTAAAAGAGAAAAGGAGGAGTCCAGGAAAATTCTGGCCTCAGCAACTGGATTGATTGAAATGCCATAGCAGGTATAGGAAAGACTTTGGCAGTGCAGCTTGAGGAGGAATAACAGGTGCTCAGTTTTTGATCTATTATAGTTGAGATGCTTGCTATTAATACATCTCCACATGGAATAGGCAGTTGGAAATGTGAGTCTGGGGTTCAAGAGGTGAGTCTCAGCTAGAGATAATTCTGAGACTGTTCAGCTTCCACACTGTATTTAAAGACAAGAAATTGATGAAGAGGGGGACTGGGTATAAACAGAGAAGAGAGGAGAGGGAAGGGTTAAAAAAGAAAAGCCCAGGGATCCAGGCCTGTGGCACTATAACCCAAATACGTAAAGATTTGCTGTCTTTCTCGGCAAGGGACAAGTCAATGAGGTAGGAGGAAAATCAGAAGATTGTGGAATCTGGGAAATTAATTGAAAGTGTTCCAAAAGAAATATTCAAATGCTAGTAATATGTAAAAGCTTATGTTGGAGTTGTGGGAAAAAAGTCTAGTTGGAATTGGTTTAAGAATGAATGGATGGATAGGATTTGGAAATAGTAAAGCAGACATATTGGCAACTGTTTCAAGGGCTTTTTGCTGGAAAGCGGAGAAGAAGTGGGAACTGATAGCTGGAGATGGAATGCAGACAACAGTGGGTGTTTCTAGGTAGGAGAAATAAAAACATAAATTTTATGTACTTGTAGAATAATCCAGTACTGGTTATACAAAGAATAAATGAAAATTGCTGATATAATCTTTTTGATTACATGTGAAGGAATTAAGAGCTAGCGTCCAAGAGGAAGGGTTGATTTTAGCTAGAAGCATGGAGCTCATCTGTGCTAATAGCAGAAAAGGTAGCATACGTGAGTGCAGGTATTGGTGAGTGTTTACATGGGAACTTGTGAAATTGCTTCAGATTTTCCATCAAATAGGGGGTAAGAACACTGAGTAAAAGTAAGGATAGTGGAGGAGGTATAGTAGGTTTGCCAAAAAGGAAGATAACTAAAATAGCCATCTCTGAGATTGGGAGGGTTAACAGACTAGAGAAATATATTACAATTACTATTCACGTATAAAGGGCTCTTACAGATGAACGGGAAATAGATGAACATGCCAATAAGAACATATGAGAGAGAACCTGTATCTACAGTACACACACACACACACACACACACACACACACACACACGCACGCACATGGATGGCCGTTAATCAAATTAAATAATTGCTAACCTCAATCCTAGTCTAAGATAACTAATACATTGGTTGATACCACTGGAGGCACATTTTTTTTCTAGAGAGCAATTTGTAAAAGGTGTCCTTGGTTTCAACAATATGCCTATCCTTTCACTTGCCTTAAGGAATTTTTCCCCCCAAGGAAATAATTGATTATGCTTGAAAACTTTTAATTATATATTTTTATCTCTACTATTTCTGAACAGTGGGAAAAAAAAGTAATTGTTGGAAAAAGGAAACTGCATAAGTAAATTGCTGTGAAAGGTGATTACATACAACCAGTAAAATGTCGTTAATGGTAGATGAATATTTAATTTAAAAATTTGTGATATACATGAATGAACTCATGATGTTAATTAATTAAGTAGCATCCTTTTTTGAAAAATGTCATGTATATATTTTATATGTGCATTTATTTATAATGTAAACATGAGATTTATTATACACGATTTTTACAGCCATTTGGGCCCATTCATTAATTTTCACCCAGATCAAGTTTGTCTTGATCTTTTGTTTCCTTTTGTTCATTTACATGGGTTTTGAGGAGGGAGTGGTGATAATTTATCAACTGGTCATCATAGTGCCATCTTTCCAGGCAGCTCAACTCACCGAACGCTCCTGTCTAGATCTGTGACCCAAACTGATTTTCATTTTAGAATGATTACACAAGTACCACAAGTGGTGTGGTTTGGACAGAGATAAATTGCACACACTGAGACCAACTAGAGTCCATTTCAGGAGTCGGTGTGAGAGGTAATGAGCATCAGCGAAGTCGGCAGTGGGAATAGAGAATGCGTATCCGCGTGGAGGTTCGGGATGAGGGGTGTGAAGGGAAGGCCCCCGATCTTCACACAGAAAACCACATGCCAGGAGGAACTTTCAGAGAAACATGCAAAGGTAGGCGGAAGTATGAATCAGAACCAATTCCTTCCCTAAGAAAAAAGCCAATCTCTGCTTATACAGCAGCTTTAACTATTACAATTTAAAATGATAGGATTATTTTTGTCCCCAGTTACTCTGTCTGTGTTTAATTATGCACCACTGTGATGATGCACCCACTGATGATAGGGAAACAGCAGCTATTTTGAGGACACTGCACCTTTTCAGGCTCTGTGTCCCTTCTCCATGTGACACTGGAGTTAAAAAGAGGAACACGAAACAGAAGAGGCGCAGGTGGTTGTGTTTATGGCCTTCAGGGAGATATGATTACTTCACTCGGCTGATTGCTACCTGAAGGAAGTCAGATTACAATTAAGACTGTCAGGTAAAGCACACAATTAAAGTTCATTGCAAATGCTGTCGACAAACTGGTATTACCTGGGAAATGTACTCTGGCAAACAGATGTACCCTGGAAAATAGAAAGGGAATGTTTTCTTCTAGAACAAATCTACTGTATCAAATCTGACAACTTTCACTTGAGCTGTGGGTCCTGAGCTCGAAAGAGCTTCTCATTTAATTTAAGCAATCGGCACATGACACGCAGGCTGGAGATGAGTTGACTCATTAACTTATTTTGCTTACTAGGAAAGGTGGGGGTGAGAGCAAACATGCTTACCACACCACATTTTGCACTTTGCCCTCCAGATTTGTTTAAAAGCTAGAAATGTTGCATTCTTCTCTGCATGCTAACAAGTGGGATCGTGGTTCTAGAGTTGGGAAATTCTTATTACAAGATGTAGGAAAAAGTCATACCTCTGTTTTTCAAACTGGCTTTTAGTCAATCAGATAGTGTAGCTACACCCAGCCCATGTGTTATTTTTCAAGCACCTACTTGCATTTATATGACACTAATAAGACACAGTTCCTATAGACAGCAATTCTGCTGTTTGATTTTACTCCATAAGTAACTGTATATATCATTACCTCTTAATAAAGTGGAGTATTCCCTGGGCTCATACATATCACAGCCATTACTGCTAATGGGAGTTATGCATGGGGCTTGAAGAGAAAGTGCAGCTCCTATACGCAGCCTCCATTTAATGTTTTCCTGGACTAACAATATTTTTCATCTGGTTGGTAATGGAGACAGTTGAAGTGCGGAACGGCTTTCATGCAGGAATTCCAATCCAGGGGAAAGGGTTTGCTTTGCTCTATAAAACCAGAGGGAGTCGACCTCTGTCTATAAAAGAAGTTTCTCTGGCCACCACCAGAATTTCAGGGAATCACCCAGGTTAGAAAATTAAAAAGTATAGAAACACATATCCTGGTTTGCGATGAAGAAGAGTTTTATGCCAGGGACATTCTCTTCTCTGATTCCTCAGGTCACATTGCTCCCTTGAGAAAATTAACTCTACTGAGTGCATCTCAGTGATTTCACCTGTTAATGAGTGAGCATTAAGGGAAGTAATCACACAAAACATGCCCTGAGCCCTTAGAGAATCATAGTGTTCACTCTCCTTCCCTCAGATTCTCTGGTGTCAAGAATACACAAACATTGGGCCTATGCCGTGTAGGAGACACCACCTCACTCCTGGATGTCCTCCTCACCACCCGGAATTGCTGTCTTGTCCCTGAGACAGCTATATACAGTCTAACATGTGCCCAGCTCTTCTATGGACTGCCAGCGGCAGTAACCCCATTTATTTTGTGGGATCCAAAAAGGGTGCTGACCTTCTAGTACATGTTTTTTATTTTTTTTCTTAGTTGAGGCATCAATTACATACAGTGGCATAAGAAAAGTGCAAAAAGTTTAGGTAAACAGCTTGATCTATTTTTGTATATGTGCACATGCATATAACCACCATCTCTTTATTTTAACAAGCTTTATTTCCACGTCTTCTAGTAAAATCTCCAAGAGCGGCCCGACTTCCACTTCCTCTTCTTTCGGTATAGCAAAACATTACCTTCCAATCTGCTGTCTTCTAAAGTGCTTTGGAGTTATATTTGTTCTTCTTAACCAAGGTGTCCCAGGCTTTTAGACGTCTGTTACCTGGCAGGAGAGCTTGACAATGGAAATGCAACAAACTCTCCCTGAACACCAAGCATTTGTTTTGTATGGCAGGAGAGAAGATCCTGAGAAACATGCAGAAATGTGAGAGATGACACCTGATTGCAATTTACTCACAGTAGTAAAGAAAAGGGAAAATGAAATGAAACTAACATTTCATCAGTGCATGTTCTGGGCCAAAGATGGTGCTTGGTGACTTACAGAAGTGTAGCATTTAATCTTCCAAGCATTTCCTATTTAGAGCCAGACTTAGAGCCCCTCTTGGGTCTCCATCATTTCTCTTACCTACTACTAAACACCTTTCCTGTGAGAATCTCCCCACAGAGCTGCTCTTTATAGGTATTCCTTATCCCTAGCCTATTTCTCTCTCCCTCTGTCTGTCTTTCTACCATCTTCCTCTGGTACTCATGAGTATCATTTGTTGCTTTCTTGTCATCTTTCTTTTATCCTTCTGCTCTCTGATGTACCCTGCTATCTCAGGTGGGTGAAGGTCCATCTGTGGTTGTTTCCTGGTAACACTAGCCCTCGATCTTGGGTGCTTGGCAACCCTCTAAGTTGTCTTCTTCAGTCATTTCCTGTTGGCACAGAAAGGAGACTCAGAGATTCCAAAAATGACAGCTCTCTTATGGAAGGGACCACATGCTACTTCACAGGTTTGGCCACCGGTATTAGCTGAGTCATTTTCCACCCTTTGGAATGCCTAATATCTCTATTTGATTCCAGAATATTCTCTCTCCTTCTCTAACAGTTGTAGGCATCCTTTATCTTTCTAAGCCAATATCCACATTAATCTTTTCTTTTATGTTAATTATCATAATTCTTTAACATCCTGTTCAAAGCAATTTAAAATGATGAAATAACCTCTTATTTGAATAGGACTATTAATGTATTTCAGGAGCTTTTGCATTTGATTCTTAGGCCACACTGGAATCTCGGCAAGGTGGGCACTATTATTTTCATATTTTTGCATATTGAAGGAAGAGACACAATAGGACTAAGTAACTTAGCATGGGTTAATTATCCAAACCTGAAATTATCTGTATATTTCATATTTTGTATCTCCTCCATTACAATATAAACTTCAGGAGTAACAAGACCACTTTTGTGAGGTTCACTTTTTTATTCTTGGCTTATATCCCATACCAAGTTCTGGTAAATCGATAGGCAGCCATTGACTTGAACCTGGGACTCAGGTCCAAACAGTATCATGCTGGGCAGGTCCTGTGCTGACCTTGCTCATCACTGGGGCCTCCACTGGTATTTCCCTTGCTCTGAGTTTACTCCTTGTCACCGTAAGTCTTCTTGTAGGATGCAGTTTTTCCCTAGGTTGTAGTTATCTCTTCTTTAGTAATACTCCTAATTAGAGTTGGTGACACTTTGCCTGTCTTAATGTTTAGGGTTTGGGGACATTCCATCTCTTCAACACCCAGATTTGAATCAACTAATCAGAATGAGCCCAGGGAAGTTGCTATTCTGCAGTCCAGATATGGCCCAGGAGGCAGAGCCTCTTTCCCCTGAGTTCAGCATCCAGGGCTCCTGGGGTGGGAGGGGCTTCTGCATCTTCCCGCCATTCCCTAAACATCCTTTCTTAGCCTTCTGGTTCTGGGGCTCCTGCTTCATCTCTGCTCCTATCCTTTGAGACATCTTAACTTTCCAGGGCTGTCAATCTCCTTTCCACATTTACTCCACATAAAAACAATAATGGAAACAATAACCTCAAGAAATAACCATTATTGCTTCATTTATTTCCTTTTCAGATTATAAAGTGACTGCAAATAAATAGTCATGAATCAGTTCTTTTATGAGAAGGTCTTTAAAAATGGATTATTTTGCTCTTCCTTTCTTCCCCCAACCTCTCACTTAAGATTAATCAAGTTAATTGCCATTAGATTAAATTAGTCCCTAACATCAGTAGATTTTTATTTGATTTCAGAATTTCCAATGTCTGCAATTATCAGGCACTAAGTTACAAATCAGTGCTTTGAAGGGCCCCGTTTTTGCATAGTGTCCACCTAATAGCCTTGTTAACAAATAGGCTAGGGGTAACCTTTGGCTTTAGGCTAAAAATCAGGCTTCCTACTAGAGTGGACTTTGCGTGGTGCACAATTTTAGTGAAACTCGGGCTTGCAATGCGATGCTCAACTCAGATTAAGTTAGACGGAGTGTTTTGGAGGAGCAAAGCCCCGGTGCTGAGATCTCAGTGCTGAAAGTCGCCCTGCCCCTTCCTCCAAACATACACCACTCTGGCCTCTGTTTCCCAAGGGTGGTTTTTTAGGACTGTTCCTCATGTACTTAACAATCAAATCCAAATAAAACCTTGGTGCTGGAAAACTAAGAATTCAAAGATTTCAAAGATGTTAGCCATATGTGCTTTACTTAAAAAAAAATAGGTGGAGCAGAAGAAAATTGTGGGCATCCAACTCTAGCTCAGCCTAGGTTTGCTCCAGGTTTGGGGCCTCACTCAGCCCATTCACGTGTTGAATACCTTGTCCCTGATTGAACAAGCACTTCGTATTCAGGCAGATGTCAGTGTAAATCTTGGTTCTTCTGACAGCTGGCTGTGTAAACTTGTTTGTGTTTCTTATTGTTTCTGAACCTTTGTTTTCCCATCCATGAAACAGGGATAGGTGTATCCACCTCCTAGTTTTTCCCTGAGGATTAATTGGAGCGATGTATTAATACATGTGGCACTTAACACAGTGCTTGCACAGAGTAAAATACGGTAAATACAGTAGTCAATTTTTTCTTGTTGATAGCACTACAGTACTATTACTTGTTTATTTATTACCTTATGCATGCTACACATACTTATTGTCCCAGGCACCTTGCAAGATGCTATAAATACAGATACAAATAACATGCAGTCCCTGCCCTTAGTGAGCTCCTGATCTGGCAGGAAGCACAGACAAGTAAATCGTACAATTATGGTTCAATAAGTTAAGTGCCTCAGTGGAGGGGAAGGTAGATACTTTAACTGTCATGTTCCCATCATTTTGTGCTTGCTGCTGGGAGGAAGCTTCTCTTGCATTTAGCACCATGCCAGGAGCAGAGAGGGGTTGCTTTTCCCTGTGCCTGGTCAGCCCAAGGTGCAGCCGAACCACAGCAACAGGGGGGTGGCAGTGGAGCCTCCACACGTACTCTAGTGGGCACGGGGTCAGGTTCTCATCTCAGAGTCCAGGATTTTTCACTGTGGTTGTTCCTCAACCAGTTGTGAAGAGCATCAGCCCCCTGGGGAATTTTATCAGCACTCTGGCATCTATCCTGGGGTCCAGGAAAAACCAAAAACCCAAAGAGTCTTATAAAAATGTGTGTAAAGTTCTTTTGTCCCTATAGTTTTATTTGAGCCTGACTGAAACCCCTGCAAGAAACTGAGGTCTGGAGAGCAAAGTTATTTGCCTTTGATGAAACAGCTAGTTTGGGGGTAAAAACAAGAGTAGAACCTGGGCCTTCTGACTCCAGGTACACAGCTCCTTCTCTCTGCTGAATCTGTCAGAGAGATCTGACAAAGCAGCATTGTAGGCAAAGAGGCATCCAAATCAGTGTCATAACTATTAATAATTCCATCTAACTGCCAGGTGCCTATTTAATATTAGGTGCTGTTCAACGCTTTTTGTTATACATGTGAACTTTTTAACAATACTAGAACATAGATCCCTTTATTCCTATTTTACCAATAGAGTGATAGGGATATTAAGTACTTATTCAAAAGCACACACTAGTAGCTGGTGGGGGAAGCTGACTCTCTTAATGCTTTTCTGTACAGTCCTCCCTCTGTATCATTATCAGAGTGACCACCCCATGCCCAAACTTGTGCCAAGCACTCCAGGGTCAGAAGCAGCTGTGTGAGCCCTGATCTCAGGGTCTAATCACCATCTTCAGAGTGGAAAGGAATTACTGACAAAGTCAGAACACACATTTATAAAACTATGGGTCTTCAAAAACATCAGCCCTTCTGTTAAAAGGAAGAAAATGGGCTGGGAGCCTTGACTGATGAGCTGGCTAAGACCTGATTGCTTTTATCCTTTCATGCATTTACTCAATTTGTACTTGAGTGTGTCTTGTGAAGCAGGCACTGTCCAATGTCCTGGGAGAGAGACCAAGAGGAACAGACATACTCTGGGACTGAGAGCAGAGACAGCTCCTCAGGGGAAGTGTAGGGTCCTGCTTTTCCGAAATACGGTCATTCTGGTATCTGTGTCTTGCCTCCACCATTGTTTTTCTGCCTGAAATGTGCTTCTCTTCTGTAAAATTCCTACTTGTCCTTCAAGGCTCAAATAAAATGTTACTCTGTCCCTGTATCTTTTTCTACATTTATGGAAAAAATTGTTTACCATCACCTCTGTGTTCTCATAGCACTCTCTGTATGCAGATCTTGCAGCATTGCCTTATAGTGATGCATTTACACGCCCTGCCTAGATTCCTGGCAGAAACCATATGTTGTTATCATCGTGTCTCCAATACCCAGAATAGAGCTTGAATCATAACTGAGATTTAGTGAGTGCTTGGGTTCTGTGTATTTGTCCTACCATGTCATTATTTCTCATTACTCCTGTGTTATCTCCTGGGTCCTAGCTGTAGATACCTTGATGTCAGGGTCAATGGTTGCTCCTTGGCATTCTTCCTTGTTGAAGTGTTGAGCCTGGTGCTGGGAACATGACACACATGCCCTGTCCACGAGAGATGAGTGAGTATATTGTGCATCTTTTCAATTTTAACTTCTCAAACTCTCAGTTCTGTAGAAAGTGGTAGTACTGGCATGCCCCCAGCTTGGCTCACACTTGTAACAGCAAAGATCCCAATGGAGTCTCATACGGTAGAGAAGAGTCTGGGATCTATTCTTAGTGACCACATGTCTAAGCTGACTTGCATAGTCCCAGGTAATGCTGTACCCTTGGAGGTCTCCTGACGTCTGCACTTACTGTACCATCTCTAGGTGAGCCATTCTGAAACACTCAAGGTTAGGTAGGGATGCACTATACATTCTATCTTTCTATTCATATAAAAATTATCTATTGAGCATCTACTAAGTGCTTGAACTATCCTAGGCACTTAAAATATATCAGTGAACAAAAGCAACCAAAAATTCCCACCCATGTAGAGTTTACATTCCAGTGAGAGCAGAAACAATAATTAATATGTAGAATGAATAAAAATGTTTTATAGAAACATTTTTAGATATTTGGAAAAGGAGTAAGGTAAAGAGAAAGTTCACAGAAAGCTAGCAGGATGGGGGCAATGGCAATTTTCAACTGGTCAGGATAGGACTCCTTGTGAAGGGAGAGATTTAGCCATGTGGATTTCTGAGGAAGATATGCCAGAAAGAGGAACTACTCAGGGACTTTAAAATATGAGTTAAATTAATAAGTTTGAAATGGTAGCACCTGTCATGACTGATATTAAACCCCACAGAATGGACACGACAGCCTGTGGCAGGAATGAGGCTTAGCCCTCATGATCATTAGAGCCTTGAACATGCCAGAACTCAGGAGCTGCCACAGTTATTAACACACCCCACCCTCAGGGAAAGAGGTTTCCCGGTAGAGATCTGTCCAGGTCTGCCTCCCTCCATCTGCTCAGGGCGACAGCACTTTGGACCCTGGAGGTGTAAGGGATTAAGGAGGGCAGAGGGCAGGGGCCTGGGATGGTGGGTCCCTGAGCCTGATTTATTCCTTTTAACATCCCTCCCATCAAGGAGCCTAATCTTGGCCAGAGGGAAGGGTTTTACAGTAGGAGACAATACTGCCAGAGGGTCCCAGGAGCACCCAGTTGCTATCAAACACTTCCTGCCTATGTCTACAGGTCACACCAAGTTTCTGAATCCTGGCTGTAGTGTGCAATGAACAGGTACAACTTCTGCCCAGGGTGTAAGAGCTCAGAGAGGAGAGACATCCCCGTGGACCTGAGGCACAAATGAGGGCTTCCTGGAGGAGGTGAGGACCTGAGTAACAAGTGGAAGGTAGCATGCTGGTGAAGGGAGATCCTTCCAGGCTAGATCAAGTGACTGGCAGGGGAAAGAAGCAGGGTGAGAGTTAGGGGCAGGCAAGGGAAGAGGCTATGAGAGAATTTACAAAGTATCCAAAGCGCCTAATAGGTTTCCTGATACCATTCCATTTCCTCCATGGTACTGGTTGCGACCATAATCCTTATCAACAAAAACACTTCACTAGGTGTAGTCTGGTGGAGAGAGATTAGAATTTGTATTCGGAGGACCTGATTAAGTCCTAGCATCGTCAATTTAACATTAACTGATGCTCAGTCATGAACTGGGCTTCAGTTTCTTTGCCTGGAGAATTAGGATGACTCACAAATTTTGAGAATCAGTTTAAATAATTTTCATAGATTCTTTGTAAAGTATAAAACAAGGCACACACGCCCACTCCTCATCACTGGCATCACTGTGAATATGCTACATGAGTAGTTGTCTCCCAGAAGCTTCTCATCTAAATTTAAGACAGTTGATAATCTGTTAAGCAAACAAACAAACAAAAACGTATACAAGGACAAATATCATCTGCTAGAACAAAGCTAGACTGAAATGATTACAGCTTATCTTTTGCAAACCATGGGAGGCCTTTTTGCCCACAACAGAGTTTCTA
The DNA here is from genome assembly GCF_020740605.2 of Lemur catta. Lineage (NCBI taxonomy): Eukaryota > Metazoa > Chordata > Mammalia > Primates > Lemuridae > Lemur > Lemur catta. Next base: position 15,796,146 of record NC_059131.1, on the reverse strand, counting down.
GGGAGTTTGTGTTTTACATAGCTATGTATCAATCTATCTTCATGACTTTGTTTTGGACTCTGCTAATAGAAAAATGGGTGTCTGTGGTCCACGTCTGTGAGTCCTATGGTAAACAGGATGTAGTTAGGGTGCCCATAAAATTAGTCATCTAAACAGGAACATTTTTGAGGGTGAAAGAAGGTGCTATAACTAGGGTTATTCTAGGAAAACTTGGGTGTTTGGTCACCCAGAAGGCAGGGCTTTTTCTCTGGTACAGTAATTTTAGAGGCTCTGAGATGCAGTCCAAAATTACAGAGAACCGTGGTTACAGAATTGTGGCCATGGGACATATCTACCAGTATTCTGGCTTTGGTGGGGCCATCTTTAGGCAGAGGTGGGGAAGGCATATGGCATCTTCCAAGGTTAGGGCTATAACCAAATATCTGTTTCCACTTGTTCTCCCCAATTAGTTAAAGATCCAGGGATTTCTAAGATCATTTTCTGGCTGATTTTACATTTCAATGCTTTACCACATCCAAGTGCTGATCACTGTTTGTACTTCATGCTGGGTGAAGACTCTGCTTCATTGGCATCTAAACTTCCCTTGAATCTTATAAATGACCCCAGTTATATTTGCCTCCCCATTCTCTTCACAAAATCCTTGTGTGAGGTAAAAAAAAAGGAGTCAATTTCCATTTAGTTTCCATTTTACAAATTAGAGTTTAGTTGACAAATCATAAGTTTGTATTTTTATGGAATACAATGTTTTGATATATCTAAACAATGTGGAGTGATTAAATCAAGCTAATTAACATATCCATCACTTTGTTCACTTATCATTTTTTGTGGTGAGCCATTTGAAATGTACTCTCTTAGTTATTTTGAAATATTCAATACATTATTATTGACTATAGTCACCCTATAGTCAATTTGTTATTTGATCAACAGACCTCAAAACATATTTCTCCTGTCTATCTGTGACTTTGTACCCATTGACCAAGGGAACAACTGAGCCTCATCCTCTGGTACCTATCAATCTACTATCTGCTTCTATGAGATCAACCTTTCTAGATGGCACATATAAGTGAGGTCATGCAGTATTGTCTGTGCCTGGCTTCTGTAGTTGCTTAATGAATATATCTTGACATGCGTTATAATAGAGGTTGCTTTAGTCTCATTGCTATGATACTACTTCAAGCTTAGAGGTTTCTTTGGAGAGAAGGTTCTGCATGGTTTAAAACCATCAAGACCCTTGTACAGAACAGAAAATGTAGACAGGAAGAGCTGTCAATGTTGAAACTGTCACTGAATCACCAATTAACTAAAACTCAAAAGGTATAGGGTCTCATGCTAAGAGAAGGACCTGTACTCAGGAGGCATTCAATCAAGGTCTGTTAATGACTGAATGAATAAACTCTGTGTCAAGAGATGAAAAAGGAAACGCTGTGCAGTTTAAAGCTATCTTCACTGCACCTTTTTAGTGGGGGTGAGATTTCTCATCACTGGATGATACTAAGACTAGCCAGGGTGGTGACTTATCAGGGATAATGGGAGTAGGTGGAACCAAGTGACCTATGAGGCTTCCTCCAAACATGAAAATATATGAATTAGGTATAATTTTATTTTTGTTTTTTAGCTTTTAAAACTTTTTTATTTTAAGTACAACTAAAGTAGCCTTAACCAAACATGCATTTACATTTACTTCTTAATATTACTACTTAATATTATGCATTTACAGTTACAAATCATCTAATTGCTAATATTTACACCTGCCTCCCCAGCCTGGACTGTAACCACCTAACACTGATGGGGGATGGTGCGGAAGAAAGGAACATTTTTAGCAGAGGAAAGATCGATTTACCTTTGCTTTTGCTTTTGTTGGAGAAGTCTCTGTCTTCACAAAATAATTTTGAGGTGATGAGGAGATATAATTTTTTGAAATTTCAAATAGTCTATTGCATACAATTTAATGCAAATATAGAAAAGCATACAATTTAATGACAAATATAGAAAAGCCATGATAAATTATCAAAATTTGATATAGTACATGAGAGGAAAGATACATTCTTCATCTCTTTCTACTTTACCCTTGTGAAAACATATTGTGACTAACCCCAAAGACTGAGGTCTTGTTTTTGCAGAAGGCAAATTCTAACACAATTATTGGCATGAGAAAGAGAATGAGGAATCATCATGATTTAATGTCTAGCCTTTCAAAAATATTCTGTTTTAAGAACTCTGGAACTCAGACTGGGGAAATGAATATTTGGCAGCTTTTCTCCAAATTCACTAACTTTCATATTTGTTATTGTACCTTCATATTATTGCTATCATTGTCACCTTAATTGCACGCCAACGCAATCTCCCCCTTGTTTTTCTTCCTGCTATACAGTGGGTGGTCATTGAAGCTTCTGCCTTTTCATGACTGAAATTTATTTCAAGATGTACAAAATCATGATCATGTGAAAAGTAGTATTGGAGAGCAATATCTCTCATAAGAAATCATTTCCACAGACCTAAGTTAATCAGGTCTATAAATGCCTAAAACTTTGGACTCATTGTCAAATTATGAGCATGCCGGTGATCTGATTTGACGTGACACTGCAGTGGTCATACTAGGGGATGAAGAAGGGAAGAAAGGTTAGGGAATAGGACAAAAGAGGCATTTCCTTCTTCTCTGGGCCATGTCTGTGTCATTTCCTCACCCAAAGTGCCATCATCATTCATAGAAAATGCTATCACAATTCAAAGGATGAAAATTTGGGGGATGAGGACACTTATTTAGGAAAATGTTCAATGGGATAATAAACCTAATTCTACAGGGAGACCCAAGTACATGACTCTCACAAATAATTTGAGTAATATCATGACACAAAGGACTGAGAATTAAAACTCACTGTGGAACAGCTAAATGCGTTGAGATTAGGGTAAAGGTTGTACAACAGTGTTTGTGTGGTTATTTGCTAGAAATATGTGTTATTAAATAGAACAAAATTAATTTAGTCCTTCATCTTATAAAATGACATACTTTTTATGTCATTTCAGCATACCAGTTGAAGGCAAATTGTCCTTCTTAAAAATTACCCTAATGATATGGTCTGATGGACAAATTGCTGCCCACCGCATTGGTGGCCTGCTCTAGTTGTTGTGATCTTCCTAACAATGCAGAAGAAGGAACTTCCCAATATGGACATAGGATAAACTATTTGTACTTTTCCAGATCTGCCAACCTGCCTAAAATCTCTGAGATGTTCTCTGTTCATAGGCTGTACTTAACTCTCTTAGACAATTTCAGGATTAGTTCAGGAACAAGATTCTGCAGAAATCTCAGTGGCCTTTCCGGTCTGATGTAGATACCTCTTTTCTGAGTTCCTGTCACATTCCCAGATTCCTTTATCATGGGACTTGCTACCCTGGATGCTAACCTTGACTTTACACTGCTGACTACCCAATTATACTGGAATATTTTCAGGGTATGTATGACTGTATCTAAAATATATACAATAAATATTCAATTAATATAAATTTTAAAAAATAAATGAGAGGTATCCAATGAGGGAACCTCAACCCTTCCCTCTAACAATAAGCTACTTCAGGTTTAACTTCAGCAGAATCACATGAAAACACTTCTGATTTCATTCTTAGCATCCAGTGGAGTCTCCTCTGGTTCCATAATGACAACATCATGTGATGGGAAAGGACAAAGGAGGACAGAAGTTTCTGGAGTTAGGTAGCCACTTAGAGTATAAACTTCCATGTAGCTAAGCAGGTATCAATTTCTCCAACCTCTTCTTATAACAGAAAAAAATGCAGAAAGTTTTGCCCTTTGCTGCAGTCTTTTATACTCATTATGTCTTTCTGTGATAATATATATTTTACAATATCTTTACTGTAACTTTAATGGGCTGAGGAAAGAGAGGAGATAAACATAAGTGGTAAAATAAAAGGTGTTACTTAGGCTTCCTAATTTTGAATATATTCCTTGTGATGTTAATGTAAGAATTAACAAGTTTAAGTATTTAGCATGGTGCTGGCACGTAGAAAATGTTCAAGGTAAATCATCATCATCATCGATTGATATAGATGTTCTATTTGTGTTCATCCTAACTCTGCAGGTGGAACTTCCATCATGGTATCCTATTTAGCTCTAAATCATGACTTACTTTTGGAACTTGTCTTTTGACTTTCTATTTTTTAAATTGATACATAATAATGGACATATTTTGGGGGTACATGTGATAATTTAATACATTCATGTAATTTGTAAAGATTAAATCAGTATAACTGGGATATCCATCACCTTAAATATTTGCCTTTACTTTATGCTAGAAACATTCGAATTATCTTCTTCTAGCCATTTTGAAATATAAATAGATTATTAATCACCCTATCAAATACTAGGTCTTACTTATTCTTTCAAACTGTGTGTCTGTACCCATTAATCAACCTGTCTTTATTTTTGAAGCACTTGGCAGACACTAGGCAATTCTTGTCCCTCCTTGACAACTACCCCAAACTCCTGGAATCAGTTTACTGTTTCTGGAGGAGTAGATATCTTTCCCCTAAAAGCTAACAATTCAGTATAAAGAATGATAAAAGCAAATAAATAGTAATTAAGCCTACAATACAAACTCTACACAAAACACATACAAATTACAGCAAAAATTCAGAGAGGGTAGCAATTAAGCATATGGAAAATTTACCCAAGAAGAGATAATAACTTCTTGAATTCTAAGAAAATGTCTTACAAGATTTTTCTTTGTCTTTCATCTCATAGTCTAATCTTTTTCTGGACCTCTCATTTCTTTTTCTGACATACTACCTCCATCTGTCCCCCTCTCTCCATCATTCCTGTCCTTATCATAGCACCCACCTTTATCACATGCCTAGAGCATACTTGTCTCCAGAGGTGACTGTTGTTTTTATTCCATAGTCTAATACATCCAAACACCTCTGGTAAGTTAAGCAACCTTCAAAACTGTTTTGATCACGATACCCTATGATCAGAGAGGTAGAATGCCTCTCTATACCATTAACATGAAAGGTAGAGACTTTTGGTACATTTCTAATATATTCCCAACTGAAATCCTCTCATTTGCTACTAAATATCAATTTCTATATTCATTTATCAATTCATTTATTAAATTAGTTAGCAGTCACATAGTCAACATATATTTCATGGTTGGCATCTATTCATGGAACAAACATTGCAAGTGGAACTTAGGCATCTGAGTCCATGGCTTGCTCTCTCTGTCTCTGTTCTGCCTCTGTCTCTGTTTTCCTCTTTCTTAGTGGATGTGTCTTCCATCTGTCCAGTCATGCACACCACCCAGGCACATGGCATCAGGATCTGGGTGTTCCCCAAGCCTCTTCTGGCTGGCCCAAGGGCAGTAAGCATGTGAGTGTGTCCATAGGATGAGCCAAAAGATTAATTTCATTATTTTCTCCTAAGTGCTTCAGGATTCATAAAATCCAGCCCTATAGGTTATTGATTTTCACAAAAAGAAGAAAAACGAGTGGGAGTGGAGAATTATGATGTTATGTCCTAAATGAATTTTTCACAGAAAAAGAAGAGGAACAAAACAACAACTATTCTCTGTCTTGGGCAGTTGGTCAGAAATGAGATTTGGGGTATGGAATAGGAAAGGCAGGCATGCATCTGTCCTCAGGGTAGAACAAGCATTGATCTCTTGGGTGATTGCCCTGACTACCTCTGAAGCTGAGAATTAGGTTCAATATGTTAGTGCTAACATTTAAGTCCTTTCAAATCTCTGGGGGCAGACTCTGCCTTCTCTTCCTCTACCTCGTTTATGTTTAAGTGAAAACTGACTTAACTCTTTACCTCCAGCCTTTCCTTTATTTATACAGAACCCCAGGCCTCAGCAAATCCATGAAAGCTTTGATGAGATGTTTTAACTATTATTTCACAAGCAGTGTGTTGGAAAGGGAGATAAATAAAGTCAAATCTCTATCCTTATAAGAATTTGCTTTCTAGCTAAGATAGAAATAATAGACCCATTCTTCTTTTTGCTTATGTATGAAGAGCACTTATCTCAGTAGTAGGGTATTACTAAGACACGAAATGCATGAGAATCCCTTAGTAAGCTTTGAAAAATGTGACCTTACACGTCCAACTTCAGACCTGCAATCAGACTCTCCAAGAGTGGGCCCTGGGAATCTGTGTTTAAACAACCACTATCTTTCTTAGAGTTTACATTAGCTACTAGATACAATGAAAAAGGACATAGTAAAGAAAGTGGGGGGAGTGGCACTGAATTCCGTGGAACAAACTGCTACAGATCAAACATTTAAAGCTGATATGCTAAATTTCATGCATCTGGCCCCAAAGAAAGAGCATAATAACAAGAAAGGTGCAACTGCAGACTTGTAGCAGCTCAGAAATTTATCCAAAAGCATATCTAACAATCTATTAATTAGTGTTATGAGATCTAGGGTCAGGAAAAGGGTAAGGAAGAGGTAAAAAAAAATTCCTGTAGCAAAATAATTCAATGGCTCTTGCTAGTAAGAGAAGGGGGCTTTAGGAGAAAGGATGCCTACCAGCTATTTCTATCCTCTGAAACATAACCTGCTCGCTGAGAAGAAAATCTGGTTGAGGAAGTTAGTTGGATACAGAGACTCTGTTAGCTAAAGAACTTTGACTTGAGCTACACCAACCTACTGAATACTGAAAACTGGGGTAATATGTGCCCATGAGGCAAAAGATAAATTAGATTTGGCTCCAGGGTGTTTGAAACAAGAAGGTCACATAGAGGCTGATAACTGTACCAAATTATTCTCCTTCAGCCTTCTGCACAGGATGTGCCAGAAATAGCCAGAATCTTTCAAGATGAGAAATAATTGGGAGTAAGTCAAGAGGAAACCTGTAAATGAAAAACAGTGGAGGGGATGGGTGTATACATACATAATGAGTACGATGCGCATGGTCTAGGGGATGGACACGCTTGAAGCTCTGATTCGGGGGCAGAGGGGGCAAGGGCAATATACATAACCTAAACTTTTGTACCCTCATAATATGCTGGAATAAAAAAAAAGATTAAAAAAAAGAAAAGCAGTAAACCATATTTTGGCAAAGTTAATCAATTCCAAGGAAAAAGGAAGAACTGTAAGTCAATTACAAGGCAATGGGTAGGGTGGGAACCTGAGGTTCAAGAAAGAAAAAAAAAAATCCCCAGCCTCTATTTCCTTGAGAGTAGAAGGGAATTCACTTCTTCATCCATGCATTTATTCAACTACTATTCATATAATAAATACTATGGCTGCAGTCACTTTTCTAGGATTTGAGAATAAAGTCATCCACAATAGAGACAAGGTTCCAGCTCTCACAGAGCCTACATTCTAATGGATGAAAAAAGCAATACAAAAAAATAAACAAGAAGTGTTTTGGAGTCAGAATGTCCTGATTTCAAATCTTAGCTTTGCCACTCACCATCTGTATTGTCCTTAATCTAACTGTGACTATTTCTTTCTCTGCAAAATTGAGGTAGGAATGTTGACCTTGAAAGGTTGTGATGAGGATAAGAGGAACTTTATGTTGCTGAATAGTATCTGGAATATAGTAAGTATTTTATAAAACTTTGCTGAATAAAAATTTGGCAGCACAAAGGACCCAGTTAAAAAGGAAAGAATGGAATTCAAAGCATGGTAGGAACATTTACTCTTAAAGGAGTAAAGGGATGATTGATAAACACATACATACACACGTAGATCTATATATATCCATGTATACACATGCATGTATGTATGTGTGTATATATATATATATATATACACACACACATATATCTCACAGAGAAGGAAGACAACATGGGTAAAAATGTGGGTAAGTTGAGTCGGTGAGTTTGGAATAGAGGAGATGAGAGATTCTTCTCTAACGTATTTTTAGTTTTTCTAAAACCTGGAAGAGGACTGGGTAAGAGTTAAAACATTTGAAGAGAGTGGTGGTATTTACGAGGAATGTAATGATGTACAAGAATTTATACTAAAGAGTGAACAGCGTGGCCCCCACTTTTGCAGGATCAGAACCCTGATTTCATCATCACTTGGGAATAGTTCTATCTTTCAGAGATATTACAATAAGAAGTTGGTGAAGACTTTCAGCTCTAAACAAGGAGCTTAGTAATGTGTGTTGAGAAGGACCAAGTCCACAGAGAAAGCAGAGCTCATGTGGGCATGACCAGCATCTCTCTGTAGGAAGGCCTGCACTGGAACTATCCCAATAAGACAGAATCTCATAAAGTAGTTCTCGGCCACAGTAACTTGAAGAACGCTCTGTACTTCCAGGAAAGGTCTTTTGGGTGGGCCTTGTGTATTCTCCCCTAGTTCCCACCTAGATGGACATGATAAGTGTTGGCTTCTCTGGCTATCCTCCTGCTAAGCTTTCACAGGGATAAATGCTCCTAGGCAATATAATTTTTCCTGGATATCTTAATGTATTCAGTTACTCTTACGATAAAATTTCACTGGCCTGAAGGTATTTCTTTTTTAAAGTAGTTTGCATATCTCTATTTTACTCATGTATTCATTTTATAAATTAAATATTCATTTATTATGTAACTTATGACCAAGTACTAGAGGAGCAAGTTTTTTTTTTTTTTTTCTCTTTTCCCAAAGTATTGGAATGGCATGGTCCCATTTTTTGAACCCTAGGTAGAAGACAGATTTTTTAAGAAGACCCTCCAAAGGGAATTTCTAGGCCTAAAGAAGTGTTGCAGTATTAATAATTAGAAAAAAAAGGTGGTTCTAAAATTTTCCAGATGTTCCATAATGTCCTAGTATCTTTGGAAATTCTAAGGTTGTGAAGTAAGCAAGGGTAAAGCCAATGTTAAGACTATATCTAGTTGTGCAATAACTAGTTATGATTGAGTACCTAATAAATACCAGGCACTTTGTGAAGTATTTGAATGCAACAATGTAGAAGAAGGTCCCCACCCTTAAATCGCTCACAATCAAGTTGGAATAAATAAGAAGCTACATAAGAGTACAAAGTGTTATAATAAGAGTAGCAGAAAGATGCCATGGAAAACAAAGGAGGGAGCACAGTACAGGTAGCTGACCTCCAGGTAAGGATCCTCTGATATGTTTCCATAGCATAATATGTGCTTCATAGCATACTCATCCCACAAATGGATGGAGAATCCTACCCACCATGGACTGCAGTGTCTCCTGTTATGTGGTATATAACTAAGGCCAGGTGCAGAAGGTCTGCTGCCCTTTTGCTTACCTATTTTGTGGATAGGATTTAGCGTACTACCTAAACAGGCATTCCCCACTATGAGATCGCAATGCAGGATTCTTTATAATTTATTATTTAGCAATAATTCTAAGTATCATTAAGTACTTTTTCCATCCAGGGTATGAGTGTAGGATTATTGGTTCCCCAGAGGTACAAGTTCTGAGTCACTGCTGTTTCCATAATTTATAAAACTTCATTTTTTTTTTAACTTTCGTGTCATAATATAATAATAATTCATGTAGTTACCACTAGTGATGCACAAGAATGTAATTGGGGGTAATCAGTCATATACATGTTAATGGGAGAGGAACTCACTTTACAGCATTCTAGGTATCTATGATGGTCTCATCACCTCAACACTTCAAGCCCCTTAGGCATTCTCACAAGAGAGAACCCAGTCCAGATGTGCTTCCTCACTGCAACGTCAGGAGGTCTTCCTATGGATCCTGGCTTCCTTAGAGAGTTATGTGCTACAATGTAAGAAGAATTATCTTAAAATTCCTGGGAAGAAACTTATCTATTTGAAAACATATGTCCCAGAAGGTGGCTAATAATTGTGTGCATAATTGAAAAATAACCTCCGACACAACTAGATTTTTCCTGGATCTTAGCTGTTAATAACATATGCTGTTTGCACGATGATGGCTCACATCATGGGATTTGTCTACAAAATGGCACCCTGGACTATTGCTTTGCTTTGCTTTAACTTCACTTGCAAGTCCTGCCTTCTCACTATCCTTCCTCTATGAAGTTCATCCCTCAGTATCTGCCAGGGTTCAGTGTATGAACAGAGTATAATAAAGCCGTATGCACACATTAGGATGTTGAACTCTCCAAATTATCACTAGAAGGCTGCTAATCAAAAAAAAAACTAAATGTGTTAAGATTTACTGCACTAAGGGAGAATGCACTCCTTATTATTATTATTTTGGGACTGTAATAAGTATTAATAGTTTCTTTTCAGAAGGATCAATTGGTTGAGTTAATTTGCTGAACCCTAGTAATAATCTGTTACGATTTAAGATTCAGTGTCTTTTTTAAAAATCACTTTTATTATAAATATTTAAAGTATACAACAATATTTAAGGTACAAATATTTAAGGCATAGGATACATATAGATAGTAAAAAGGTTATTATAATGAAGCAATTTAAGATATTATCTCATACCAATTTTTTTGATGGCAAGAGCAGCTAAAATCTACTCATTCAGCATGAATCCCATACACAGTACAATGTTATCATCTAGAACCCTCATGTTGTATAGTAGGTCTCTAGATATGTTTATCCTGCATATCTACTACTTTTGTATCCTCTGACCTACATCTCCCCATTTTCTACTCACTCCCCACCCTTGGTAAGCACTGTTTTTTTCTCTGTCTTTGCATTATTATTTTTTCTATTCCATGTATAAGTGAGATAATGCAATGTTTTTATTTCTGTGTCTTGGTTATTTCACTTAGCATAATGTCCTCCAGGCTCATTCATGTCATGGCAAATGAAAAGATCTTGTTCTTTTTAAGGGTGGAATAATATTCCATTGTATATATGTACCATTTTCCTTGCCCATTCATCTGTAGATGGACATTTAGGTTCTTTCCATATCTTGCCTTTGGGAATAATGCTGCAATGAACATAGGAGTGCAGATGTCTTTACAAGGTGGTGATTTCATCTCCTTTGTGTATATGCCCAGAAAGGGGGTTGCTGGGTCACATGGTAGAGAGGACCATCTTGACTGAGTTTCAGCAATGCCTGCACTGGGGAAACCAGAATTTGAATATTTATAGGGCTTTGGGGTATGTGTTGAGGTAGTTTAAGGTAGATATTTCACTCATGAACTAGTTGAGAAGGCAAGGCTACCACAGAAAACCCTTGATGGAGCTATGAGAGTTGGACCTACCTTATCAATTCAGAAGGAAACAATATCTTTCAGAAAAGAGTGATAATAAATGCTGATGCAACTCCTGCTAGGACTTAGAGAATGGATAGGATGTGTTTAGTAGAGAGGGGGGAGTATACCAGCTGGGGTTAATAGCACCAGGAAAGGTATGAAGGTTAAAATAATGTCGACACAACCATGGAATCCTGAGGTGATTTGTCTGTATGGAGCAAAGGTTAACTTTGGGGAGCTATGTGAAATGAGGTTGTGTTATTGATAAATCATATAATGGAAGGTTCCACATTCTATTAAATATGTAGGTTTATTTGAATTGGTAAGATTAGCAATGAGTAATTGCAAAGTTATGTCAATTGAAATTTGTCTCACCTCAGAAGGTCTGAGTCTAGAACAACAATGATGAATGGGAAAGTCCAGTGGAAAATAATCTGTGCCCAGTCTAAGAGAACTGCTGGAACTACTGACAAGTTTGGAGCATGAGAGTAATATGATATGGATAACATTTTGGAATTTGATTAATGTGGCAGCAGGATAGATGAATGAGTCAATACTTATAAGGTATTTAAAAGAGTACCTGGCATATAGTAATAGTAATAACAATAATAATGATGGTAATATTAATCATTTTTAGAAAGAGAACAGATGGGAATCAGGGCGAACAGTGAGTAGGTCATGGCATTAATGTAGATATAAGGCAATGATGCTTGCCCTGAGGCTACAGGCAACAGGAAAGAGTCAACCAAATGCCAAAACAAGATAAATTAGCAAGTCAGAGAAAACATCAGACAACCCTTTCTTTGCCCACCACAACATTTATTGCTAGCCTTAGGCCTCACTATTCAATGTGTGACCAAGCAGCAGCAGTGATCTCACCTGGGAACTTGTTAAACATGCAGAATCTCAGGCCCTGCTCAGACTTACAAAAGAAGAATCTGCATTTTAATAATTTCTCTAGATGATTCTTTTTCTCTGATTAATGACGGACCTATTTTCAAATTCAAATGTAGCACGGAGAGAAAAAAAATTTTCTTCCTTTATAGAAAATTGATTGGCTTCATTTCTTTGAGAAATTAGATGCATAGGACCCAAAACTTTGACATTTCCTGAACAATTTCAGAAAAGATAACCTTATATTTTTTCCCTTCTATTAATAAGAACATAAAAAGTAACTGCAAGTCTAATATTCTTCAAAATCCAAACTTCCTATATTTATTTGCTCATTTATTCAATATAGTTTTCAATTATACAAAATAATTTTCCTATAGATAATTTGTTCAATATGTTTTTATTGTCAGGACTTTTTGGGAATTGGATAAAAATCTATAAAATTCCTTCAAAGAAAAATGGACATAAAGACATGCTAGCAATTTTTTTTTTTACATAACTTTCTTTTGCCATGGGAATGTATTTTCTTCACATATATTGACCATAAAAATCTTCACAAATATTATGCTTCTCATTTTTCATGCAAAAATAAATGCCTTCTTTCTCCAAAATGGTGAATAAACCCAAACTGTACAAGACAGAATATAAACCATTCTGTGGCTCAGAAGTAAATTTCAATGAGATGCCAGCTTTGACATCCAGCTGATTCTGACTTTTTGTTTTGATGCCAACAAATACTGAAAGCTCTGACTCACAAAGATAAGGATAAGCAAAGAGTGTCAGAGTTCTCGTGGCTCTCACATTGCAGATGGAAGGGGTTTTCTTCAAGGAACGAGAGAATTCTTTAAAACCCTTTTGGTTGAATTCATGTGCCAGTATTTTATTTCTTTGTTCTCAAGTCAATTAGGTAATCTTTGGCAAGATCTGCACCATTGATATTGTTTATATCAGCATGAAAGAGGTTATACATTTATTAACTCTATAAATCTATCTAAATTTTACAATTCCTTAGCAGAACTAACCTCTCCAAGTTATTTTTAGATATAGCTGACTTTTGATTACTGTGCGAAGAAAAAAAAATTCCTCTCTGTTATAGCAAATGGAAGTGCTTCCTCAAATATTTGAAATTTTAGGGAGGCATGATCTTTCCTTCCAGAGTGGAAACTTAACTTGTCTAAGATCATAGTTTTGTTTTATATTTTATTCCCTGCCCCACTTCACTGCTATAGTTATTACAACGATTTCCAGGTTGTATATGGAAACTTTTGCTTTATTTATAAGGTCAAATACATGCAAAAGTAAGTTAATGTATGAAGAAAGTGTTCCCAAATTACCCAAAGAGATGGATTTTTTGTTTCTCTAAGAAAGAAAGAAAGAGTGAGAGAGAGAGAGAGAGAAATAAAGAGAGAAAAAAAGAGAGAAAGAAAGAAAGAGGGAAAAAAACCCACAAATGTCCATGAAGTTCATTCAAGTGTTTTAAGAATTCCCCTAGTAAGTCAAATAATTTCTGTTCGGCAATAATATTTACATTCAACTCTAATTTCATAAAAGTTGTTTTAAATGGTGATGATTTAAGGTCTGAGGCTGGTAAATATAATGGTTTGGCAATAAGGCAAGATTTCTTTAAGTCAAACTATGTAGCTCTAGAAAGCAATGAATAATAATAACTTTTCTGCACCAAAGCACACAAATCGTATATGTTTTACACATAAATTACTACATTTTCTGAAAATGTGTAGTCATCTAGAATATCTTTGCTTTTTTTATTTGTTTTGTAATATTATGGGGATACAAACATTTAGGATACATATATTGCCTTTGCACCCCCAAGTCAGAACTACAGTGTGCCCATCCCTCAGACGGTGCACAAGACTCCCATCAGGTATGAATGTACCCATCCCCTCCTCCATACCCCACCTGCCCAACACCTGATGAATGTTACTTCCATATGTGCACGTAAGTGTTGATCAATTATTATAGTACCAATCTGATGGTGAGTATATGTGGTGTTTGTTTTTCCGTTCTTGGGATACTTCACTTAGAAGAATGGGCCTCAGCTCCATCCAGGATAATACAAGAAATATTAGTTCACAATTTTTTTTTGTGGCTGAGTATTACTTCATTATATACATATACCACATTTTATTAATCCACTCATGTATTGATGGGCACTTGGGTGCTTTCTACATCTTTACAATTGTGAATTGTGAATTGTGCTGCTATAAATATTTGAGTGCAGATGTCTTTTTTATAGAATGTCTTTTTCTCCTTTGAGTAGATGCCTAGTAGTGGGATTGCTGGATCAAATGGTATTTCTACTTTTAGCTCTTGGAGGTATCTCCATATACTTTCCACAGAGGTGGTACTAGTTTGCAGTCCCACCAGCAGTGTATGAGGGTTCCTATCTCTCCACATCCATGCCAACATTTATTGTTTTGGGACTTTTTGACAAAAGCCATTCTCACTGGAGTTAGGTGATATCTCGTTGTAGTTTGAATTTGCAAGTCCCTGATGATTAGAGATGTTGAGCATTTTTCCATATGTTTGTTGGCCATTACTCTGTCTCCTTTTGAAAAGTTTGGTTCATGTCCTTTGCCTACTTTTTAATGGGGTTGTTTGATTTTTTTCTTGCTGATTTTCATGAGTTCTATATAGATTCTAGTTATTAACCCTTTGTTGGATGTATGATATGCAAATATTTTCTGCCATTCTGTAAGCTATTTGCTCTGATGATAGCTTCTTTGGCTCTGCAGAAGCTTTTAATTTGATCAGGGCCCATTTATTTATTTTTGTTGTTGCTGTGATTGCCTTTGGGGTCTTCTTCATAAATTCTTTCCTTAGACTGATGTCTAAAAGCACTTTTCCAACATTTTCTTCTAGAATTCTTGTTGTTTCAAGCCTTAGCTTTAAGTCTGTTATCCATTGTGAGTTGATTTCTGTGAGAGGGGAGAGGTGCATATCCTGTTTCACTTTTCTACATGTGGCTATCTAATTTTCCCAGAACCATTTGTTGAATAAGTATTATTTTCCCCAGTGTATGTTTTTGTCTGCTTTGTGAAAGATCAGGTAGCTATATGAGAATGTTTTTTTGTCTGAGTTCTCAGTTCTCTTCCATGGGTCTATGTCTCTGTCCAGTAACATGCTGTTTTAGTTACTATAGCCTTGTAGTATAGCTAGAAGTCTGGTAAATTGATGTTTCCCAATTTGTTTTTTTTTGCTTAAGGTTGCTTTAGCTATATGGACTTTTCTCTGGTTCCATATAAAGCACTGGATTATTTTTTCTAGATCTGTGAAAAATAATGTTGGTATTTTAATAGGAATTGTGTTGAATCTGTAGATCACTATGGGTAGTATAGACAGCTTAACAAGGTTGATTCTGCTGACCCATGAACATGGTATGGTTTTCCATCTGTTTATGTCCTCTGCTATTTCCTTCCTCAGTGTTTCATAGTTCTCCCTGTAGAGGTCTTTCATATCCTTAGATAAATATAATCCTAGATATTTTATTTTCTTTGTTGCTATCATGAAAGGTATTGAGTCTTTGATTTGGTTCTCAGTTTGACTGTTTGGCATCCATGAATGGTACTGATTTCTGTACATTGATTTTGTAACCTGAGTCTTTGCTGAATTTGTTTATCAATTCCAGTAGTCTCATGGCAGAATCCTTGGGGTTTTCTACATATAAGATCATATCATCAGCAAAGAGTGATAGTTTGACTTATTCTGCCCCCATCTGGATGCCCTTGATTTCCCTCTCTTGTCTAATTGCTCTGGCTAGGACTTTCAGCACTATGTTGAATAGAAGTGGTTATAGAGAGCAATCTTGTCTGGTTCTAGTTCTAAATGGGAATACTTTCAATTTTTCCCTATTCAGTATGATGCTGGCTGTGGGTTTGTCATATATGGCTTTTATCATTTTGAGGTAAATCCCATCTATGCCTATTTTGTTAAGCGTTCTCATCAGAAAAGGGTGCTGAATAGGGTATCTTGGCTTAATTTATAAGCATTCCCTTTTTGGGGAGACGTATAATGTCATGTGGTATCCAGCAGGTGACTAGAGGAAGGCAGGAAATGATCCTTTTTGCTTGACTCAAAGATAACATTCCCCTTAGGAATTTGTGAGCTCCTGCATCCTACCAACTGTTTCTATCTCTTCTCAATTACCTCAATTACAAAACTCCACCACTATTGCATAAATGAAAAGGCTTTTCGTGCTATTTGTTTGGTTACTTAACTCACACTTTAATATTTCAAAATTGGCTTTGAGATTTGAAGAAATAAATTACGTAAAGTTTACATATGGGTGGGACTGAGTCTTGTTAAGGTAGTGTAAGAGGTATGCAACAGAAAATTGGTAAAACAACAGGAAGAACAAGAAAGGTCACTTGGCAAGGTCTGGTCTTTACCACCTTGAAAAATCCAGGAAGATAAAGAGGGAGAGGTGCACTTGAAAGAACTCTGCTCTTTTGAGTTCTTGGATACCCGTATAATAATAGCAACTGCTGTAATCTTATTTCTCCATGGAGCAATTAGACTTTATATTCAACAAGTTTTCCTTGTCACAGAAACCTTTTACTTAATGCTAGTCATTGTGAATCTCTAAAACAATTCACTAAAGAGAAAGTCATCTATGATTTACTGAGTGTATTTTATTTATTTTATTTTTTGTATGATTTTTAAATGATTATCTTTTCCCAGAGGCTGTGGTAAGCATGGAACACACATTATCTCATTTAATCATTACAATAATTCTTAACATAGGCTCTATTATTATTATCTCCATTGCATAAAAGAAGAAAATAGATTTTAGAAAAATTAAGTAATGTACAGGCCAAAGTAGCATTTTTTATAGATTTATTTTACTTCATAATCTTTATTTCTATCTGCTCTACTTCATAGCCTTCCATGAACACATCTGTATGTGTATGTCAGACCAAAACCAGCTACCTGTACTAGAAAAACATGCAGTCTCATTCAATATAAAATATTTTTGAACAAAATGTCATGGTGACTCTAAAATATCTGGTGTCTCTAGGATTTCTTCAGACCATTTAAGGGTTGTGTAAAACCCAAATAAAACTGCAGCCCCTCCTGTTAGAGTTTCCCACAGGAGAAAGAACTAGATCACATATAACTATCCACGATTTAAAATATCTGTGCTTGTGGTTTCCAGTTTAGAGTTCACATGGTTTGTTTTTCCTGTACACAGTATTTTATTATGTATGAGTCCCCTCTCCTGGTTGACAGTCACAGAATCCTCCCAATTGGCCTTACTTTCAGCTGCTCTGGAGATAAGTGACATTTTTTAGGTCCTCCAAGGCACTTTCCCCAAAGTGAATATCATGAATGCCTCATAGTACATATTTTAAGCCAGACCACCCTAAGCACATCCTCCAAATGTGGTGCCAATTTATGGAGCTTTGTGGACTAAAACAATATTAGATGAAAAATAACCATTTTGTCTACATAGTTACTAAGCACTCTGTAGCTATTTAAAAGCAGCCGTTGTAAAAACCAAAATATCACTCTCCCACACTCTTCACAAAACAGCCCAGGCTCTGTGCTAGCTTCTGCTCTGTACAAGTGGTTATCCAGATAATGGCCTATTTCTCTTCAACAAGGCAGAAATCAGATAGTCTGATAGTAATTTTAGAGAATGATTCTACTTATATGAAGGGAAATTTGCCTCCCTACCTATAGGATAAATATTTCATTAAGAGATCATGTCTTCTATAAAATGGAGATAATCCAGAAAAAAAAGTGTCCACCAGAAGATGCATCCTTATGTATTTTGTTACAAACCTACCCAACAAGGAGACTCAGGTAATACAATTTTCCTGGACTACATATTTGACATGTTTATTTTCTACCCCAAACCACAGAAACTTGCCTTGATGAAAGAAGGATTGTTTTCTTATTTGTTTCCAAAGGATTTTTCTGTCAAAATTCTTTCCCCACTTTATAATTTTTCACTGCTTCAATAAATCCCTCATGCCCCCTAGGGAAAATCCAGCCAAGCTTGTTAGTTGACGTCAGAGACTTCAATACAAATGCTCCTCCATGTCCACAGGAGAAATAATGGACCCAGCGCCAGAGCTGGGTCCAGGCATTAAGTCTGTTTACCAAAGATGGTCATTATTCTGTAATTCTCCCTGCTAATTTTGTGTGGGAACAAAGCTTTTTGGCTCCCCGATGCTAATGAGCTTAGGGCATTTCTCTTGTTTCAGGTCCAAGGCAGGGATTTTTTTCTTATTTTCTTTTCCTGTCACCTTCAGGTGAGCTAATCAGCTCTGAGCAGCCTTTGCTTTTGGAGCCTGTGAGTTTCCAGCTTCCCTCCTTAGTGTTTCCATCTTTAGCCAGATCCCTTTTCTTTCCCAAGTCATTTTTGGCTCGTACATCTTTTGTATTTGGCCTTCCATGTGGATGCCTGATAGCTTTCCTCCTGGAAACCGCTCTGCAGGGATTTCTCTTTGTTTTCTGAACATGACTTTTAATTACACTTGAATAATTTGGCCATCAGCTGCGATGTACAGCCTGAGTTAGTGCCATCTATCGGCATTAGAGTAGAGGTGGCTAGTGGCCAGAAAGGTAGCCTGGGCTCCTCAATCTAGAAGAGCCTTTTTAAAAAAGTATAGGAGCAATGGAGATGATCACTTCTACTCCTGACCCAGCTTTGCACACAGCATATGATTCCCACCCACAGGGCTTGGCAAGGACAGACTTTAAAATATTAAAATTATTTTATTTTGTTTGCACTCCTCACTATATCACTTCCTTTTTAAAACATTTTAGTGGGAAATGTGGACATATGATCACAAATGGCAATTTATGCAGGATATATTTTTGGTGAATGGGGAAATTGCTGTGCTTTATTCATTTCCCACCCTTTAGTATGGTGTGGCTGCAAAACCAGTGTTTCAAATTGTCTTGGTGATTTTACTGAATATTTGCACTGGGGGCTTGTCCCCATCATCTGAGAAGATTCTTTGAATTTCTGTGTACTCCTAAGAGTCCTAACATCCTAGCATATTAGGTTTGTAACAATAGATATTTAGAAGAAATTTGTTAATTGGTCAAAAATAAAGTTTATTGAGAGCGATGCGTGAAAAAGAATGACATGAATAAGAATAAAATTGCTTTTGAAATATAGAGTCACAGTCTTCAGAAGATATTTCTTTTAAAAAATTAATGTTGTAGTCTACCAATATTTTCAATACATTTTTCACTTCATATTTTATTTGGTAAAACTCAAGAATGGTCTTATTCTTTTAGTGGAGAATTACGAAGGAATTATCGAACTATCAAGACCTGCCATTTCATAATTACATTTAGCTTTTAGTATTATAGTCTAAACATATTTTTATTTGACAAGACTTATTTTGTTTTCTTTTGAAATACCTCTGTGTCACTTGGAACCAGGTCTTAATGCGTTACTTACTCATTTTATGGAAACATTTATTTCTAGTTCCTGTTATAATAAATTGTATAAGAAGAAGAAAATTTATGCAAATGTAGCTATATTTTAAAAAGTCCCTTGACATGTATTTTGTAAATGTAACATAGGTTCTTATCCAATTAATTGTATAAGATGATGATTTATTTCTCTGATATTTCAAAAGTTGCCTCAGGGCCCCTTAGGAAATCCATAGTCACCAAACAAAAACAGTACAATGTCACAATCTTGGAATAGATGGAACATATAGCAAGGAGAAATAAAGGCAAACACTTTATTTATTTATTTTTTATTTCCCGGTGGACATTTCTGGTCATGGTATTTAAAAGGAACAACTCAATGGAAAATGTTTTCCTTGCAAAACTCACATATCTAATACTAACATTTACCTGAACCTGGATTCACCCTTGCAAGCTGTAACTGACTGATGTTATAAACTTGAAAGTTACCAAATGAGTATGAGCATGAGCTGCCTTCTGCCTATGTAGCCCTTCACTCTCTGTCTCTCCAGGTTGTCTGTGTCAAGATTTTTTGTTATGTGGAACCTAACATGCCAGAGAAGCCAAGAGAATTGTCCACCTTAGCACCAATATTTTGGTGAAAATAGAAAAGAGTTCTTCGATTAAATAAACAAATATCACTTTCATCACTGGCAGTATGCAATAAGATCTAGGTTACAATCTTGTCCTGATAACCCTCTTCTGTGCAATGAGCCAGGCTAACCTTCTTTGCTAGTTTATTCCACAAACTGTTATTGAGTACTCTTAACTTATTAGGGGCTGGTGACAAAGAAGTGGATAAAATATATTCTCTGTTCTCAAGGTTTTCACTGTGGGGGGACGAACACAAATATTTTTGAAACATTGGGATAATGAATAAATAGTTGTATGTTTAGAGAATAAAGGAAATGCAGTGAAACCAGCTGTTAATATCAATCAGAAGTAATTTTTTAAATAATTCCTAGGAAAAACGTGCTCATTTTAATTTCAAAGGATGAGGAATAAGTCATATGTGGTTTATTTATATGTAGCGGGGGCGGGGAATGGCAAATAGACAATAGACGGAGAGAAGATCAGGAGCAAAGATATAAAACCTAAAAACTGCATGCTATATTTAGCAACAAGTAAGTAGATTGGTGTTGCTGGAGCCTAAACTATAAAACAGCAAGTGCTGGGAAATATTGCTAGACACAGAGAGAGCCCGTCACGGACAGCTTTGTAAACCTCCATAACTTTACCCTGAAGGTGATTTAGAGGAAGTAGAGGCCTCCAGGAGGGGAATAAATAATCAGATTTGTGTTTTCTCCATGATTCTTTAGTGGTTATGAGGGTTTGGCTGGTGGAAGTACATCAGAGCAGGGGAGACCTCTTAGGAGGCAGTTGTCAAAATCTAGGCACAATGGAGAGACAAAATGGAGAGCTATTTGGGATGTAAAACCAACATAAAGATGCACTTTGATAAGGGTGTAAAGAAGGCAGAATGAAGTTTTGAACTCCTGTGTCTAGCATGAGGACCAGATAGATTTCAGTGATACAGATACAATGTGTTTGTTAAAATTAGGTGCTCATTTTTATATCTCTGCCCAAATCACTGGCATGTAGTAGATGAAAAACTTTATTTAAAGGTGGTACTTGGGCTAGCCTTCAAGGATGAATATCGTTTTCGTTGACGGAGACCACGAAGTATTTGTTAGACCAGGTTAGTTGAAGATTGGAATTTATTAATTTGTGCAATCATGGTGAGAGAGCACAGAAGTGGTTACGTTGAATAAAAACCCATAGAAAGGCAAATGGTTGTTAGTCTATAGGTAAGAAAGTAGTTGTTATTTATGTTTTCATGATTTTTCCTAATCAGAAAGGGAAAAGGAAACATTGGAATATAGGTACGTTAGGGAAACTGATCTTGTGCAATGTCTAGGAGAGACTGGAGAATGAGGAGAATGGGGTCAGAGAGTTCAGGTAGAAGGCTACGTCAAGTGATGAAAATATGAGCCAATGAGATAATGGGAATTACAATGGGGGCCTAAACCTAGGGGTTATAATAGAAATAGAAATGATGGGCAGGCAGAGCTTGTTTAAGAACTCGTGTTTATTTGTTTAGTGGTTGAAATGAATCAATTTCTCTCTGGGGGGGGTGTGAGAGAGAGAGAGAGATAGCTCTCCTATAATATTCAAACTGTATCTTGGTCGGGTTGTGGGAGGGTAGCAATTCCATCATAAGGCCCCAGGGTGAACCAAATGTTGACTACATTCTAACACCAGTAGTACCGATTGCTCCTGGCAGCAGTGATGGGCTGCCCAGATTTGCAAAATACTGGAAAATTCCTAACTTAGACAACTCAGATGTGGCCAAAACATCTTTTAATACAAGTTTTACCTTTTTGTTTTATTTGTTTTACTTGTGAAAACAATAGTATATTACCAATAATGGGCATTTAAAAAGAAAAGCAATTCTTCCAAAATCTTACATTATAAAAAGTATTATAGTTTTATAGTTTGTTTCAGTTTTTTTCTGTTATATATACATATTTTTACAAAGTTCTGTATCTATTATACATACAAGTTCTTTTTATATTTTCTCACTTATATATGTATTCTATAGGTTTCGTATATTGCTGCAGTCATAATTGCCATTCCCATTGTCTGCATACCATGCAATGATATATCAATATCACAGTGCTCAGAGCCATTCTCTCATTGATAAATATTTCAGCAGCACAGTAAAATGCCTGCATCACAGGCAATGTAACAGTGCACATCCTCATAGGCATGTAGTCCTTTTTTTCCTTTTGAAACATCTATTTGATAGAAATGAAACACAAGCCACATACATAATTAAATTTCCTTTAATATTCTAGTGTTAATACCCACATTAAAAAGTAAAAAGAGACAGGTGACGTTAATTCTAATGATATATTTTATGTAATTCAATATATTTGAAATATTTCATTTCCACATGTGATGAAAATAAAAATTATTAAAGATATGTTTTACATTATTTTTGCATTATCTTTAAAATTCAGTATGTATTTTAAACTTAAAGCATATATCAAGGTAGACGAGTCAAATTTCAAGTGCTCTATGTCGCTTATGGCTACTGTGTTGGACAGCAGAGCTTTAGTGTGTATCCTAAAGAGAAATTCATAGTCATGGGATTACTAGTTTAAAAGTTGAACAATTTCAAGATTTTTGCTTCATAGTTATTCACTTTCCCAGATAAGTCTATTACCTTAAGCTGCATTTTTCTTCTAGGTAGCTAATTAATTCAGTACTTAGTATGTATTGATCCTGAGCCAGATGTTACATAAAAAGTCTTATCAAACAAAATTTTGCCATTCACATCCAGTATGAAATAACACTGAAAGGAAGATTGAGATGCAATTACCTTACTTCAGAATCAAAGACAACCAAGTTTTACATCATACAAATAAGTAAATAAATGTATTAATTTTAAAAAGTTATACTCATAAACAAAAAACCTTAAGAAACATAGCCAATTGTTTATATTACTTTTATATAGACTCCTTACTAAAATTGATTTATATTAAACATCAATATCCCATGACCATAATCACAAAAAAGAAAACTGGGTCTATGCAAATATAATCAGAGAAAAACTTTCAGGGAGGGCAATCCAGATAATTACATCTCACCCCAAACAAAATGCGTGTTTCCCTCCTGCCCCTACAGATGACTGACATCTCTAATTTCCTCACCAGCAAATATCACTTGGCTCAGGTAGATATATTCAAGTTTCACCTATCTGAGTCTGTTCCACTCCACAGGGGTGAATTGCCAATTCTATCATAGCAGCTTCCGCTTGAATTTTCGGCTGTAATTGTTCACATTCTTGCAGTACTTATGCTGCGAGGGTAACAGCATCAACAAACAGAAGCATTTGCAGTTTCTCTCCATCTACTGGGAAGCCGCCTTCCTAATCAATTCTCCTCAGCAAATGCTCCAGGACAGTGGAAAATTCCTTGGGCGAGAGATAATACCACCCAAGGGAAAATGCATTTATAATTGATGTGGTAAAAAGCTGTTAGACAGACATGGGTTTTCTCAACCATTTTTGTAAACACTGTTAGCAGCCCTGCCTACAACAGCAGAAGCCTACAATCTCTCTACCGCTGGGCAAAAAAAAATCATATGCAACAAGGAAAAACCCATGTGCCAGATCTTGTGGTTATGTCTATTGGAGTTTCCCCAAACTGAACAACCATTATAGGAACTCTTGGCTTATACCTACCTGACCATATTTTTACAAAATGACGTTTAATAAAGTGCTCGATTGATTCCTGAGCACATTGCCCAGGACGGGGGAAAGAAGGGGAAAAGAATGTGAGAGGAGCTACATCAAAAACTGAGGTTGCCCTTTCTTAAATGATCTTAGAAGTCATCAGGGAAAAAAGACATGATTTCCTCATATTCTCGGATTATAAAAGATTTCAGAAACCTGTGTATTTCATAAAGCCAGGTACAACCTGCAATCGGCAGAGTTTTGTAGAGCTAACAAGTTTAATTCTTCCAACTATCAGCTGTGAAGATGTCAACTATATACATAGAGGTGTGCTTTGTTCCTAACCGCACTTGTGGTTGTTTTCAGGGGACTATAAAAATTGCGTTTTATTGCATTTGCATAATCTCAGAAGTGAGGCAAAATGACATATGTACTGCAGAACTAGGAAAAGCTGAAGTAGAATTCATGGTGTTTTTCATCTTAGGGTATGAGATTTTGAATGATTGTGTAATTCTACATCTGTGAGTATAATCATAATTAACGCACACACAAACACAATACTCAAGGTCATACTTGAGTTTGAATCCCAGTTCTCCACTCATGTTTTGATTTTGAGAGAATAATTTAATCAATCCAATCCTCTACTCTCCACCTGAAAACGGGGTAATTTTATCTATTTTCAAGAGTGTGGAGAAATGTAACAATAATATACAGATAAAGTCCTTCACATAGAGTAGGCATTTGATATACAGTGGCATTAAAACAATATTGTCTTCATGGTAAATTGCAAGAAGAACATTGCAACTTATTTGCAGTGGCTTATTGTGGTTTAATTGTAGGACTTGAGTGATTTATTACAGGATTTGAGTGGAGTGTCTCAGCCACATTTAGTACCTTCATGGGAGTTTCCTTTCCAAAGTTCCCTTCTGGATTAAAATTCATCCTCATTAGTTTTAGTTTGGACAAAAGATTGGCTTGAGCCTTTGAAGTGTCCAGTTGGCATTTTGACTTTCTACTTTCTACTGTAGTTCTCTGTTACTCACTTGTCTTCTGTTTATAATCGTATACTATTTTTATTTTTTCTTAAATTCATTTCTCTCCTTACAGTTTATATGCAAAACAGATAGCAGTAGCACCCAGAAGATTATATGAAAACCATGGCCAAACGTAACACTTTCCATTTTCATGGTTAACTCAGCCCACGTCCTTTCTGAAATAGATCTGATGATCTTTCTCTCCTGGCAAAGGAAGAAGCCGTTGCTCTTGACTTCAGCTGGCAAGGAGAAATTGGAGGCCTATATTAAAGTTAAAAGGCAGTTGTTTGGCTAAATGTGGAGACAGGCAGACCCAGAGACAGCATGGTCAGAGCACATTTGTCAGAGCACAGATTGAGAAGCCGCACAGCCAGGATTTGAACCCAACTCTGCTACTCATTTGTTATACGATCTCGAGCAAGTAACTTAATAATGTTGTGCCTCAGTTTCCTTACTTGTAATGGCTGGAGTTCAGACAGTAAGATGCTATACTCAAAGGGGGAAATTTAAGAGAGTTTAACAATAAGAATATTTATAAATTTGTGATCAGGCTTAAGGCAAACTAATAAAGAGTAGTAAAGTACTCTGACAATACAAACATTTTACCCCCCTAGGTCTAAAAGGGTAAGAGGAGAGAGTGGTTAATGGAATCTTAGGAGGGTTGTAGCTATAGGAGTGGACTAGCCATGGAAGTTGTAGACTTTTGTAGAGAAAAGCATTCATTGTCAAGACACAGCCTGGTGGAAAGGAAGCTGATAAAGTAAACTATTACTCTTCTCTTCTCCCACTGTCTAATATCTTGCTGGTACCTACTGCTGGCTGGATTCAATGACAAGCCGGAGGGTGAGCACCCTAGCCCATGAGGTCAGGCCCTGGGTCCTGACGCAGGTGAAGAATGGGGAAGACTGGATGTAGGTGGCTAAGGGAGAACATTCAGCACAGTAGTAGTACCTACCTCATCAAGTTCTTAATGCTAATTAAATGAGTTAATATTTTCAAAGCACTAGGAATGAGACCTAGTATATAGGAGGAATTTATAAGCATTTTTTTAAAAAATATTTATTATTATAATGATCATCTCCATAAGTTATCAGACTTAAAGACAGCTCAAGATTTTATAAGAACATAATTGTCTCATCTTTAGAATGATTTAGAATATCTATAATGAGATTTAGAAACAAGAAGCTAGAATCTCTGAGATATGAGGATGCTGTATTAATAGACATTAGGAAGGAAGAGGATACCCATTAGATCAAATGTTGGGCTATTTTAGCTGGATTATTCTTTGTTCAATAGCAGGTACTCACCTTAACAGAGTAAACTACAGTTAGGATGGGTGGAAGAATAGAACAGACATGTGTTAATAGAACTTGCCAGGCTTGATACCTCAGGTTAAAAGGAGAGCAGGATCCTAGTTGAGATTGGTTCACTTTGATTAACATGATATCAGCAAGGGTATGAGTCCAAGCTCCTATCTGGTCTAACGACTCAGTTTTAGTTGGCATGATCTGTTATTCAGGTGATATGCTACAATGGGTGGGACACACGCCAACACCTCAGACGCAGTCCAGACTTTCAGGTGTCATTAATTTGGTGGGTAAAAAACACAGATAGAAAACCAACCATGTGAGGCAGACATGAGAATGGAGACATAACAAGCCTCTAAATTAGTGCCAATGGTAATAAGTGCTTCAGGATTTTGGTAGCTTGAGGGTCTCCTCAGAGCAATGGAGTTAAAGAAAGTCTTCATAGAAGACATTTAGGGTGGTTTCTTTAGGCAGAAAAGAGATGGGAAAGAAATCTATGATAGTGGCAGAGTAGACAGGTATAGGGAGGGGTATAATTTTTGGAATCTTTGAAATATGTGAAAAGGGCCACATATTCTTTTGTATGAAGAATTAGACTAGTTCGACAAAAAGACTTGAAGACACAAATGAGATGTGAATTGGTAATATAGACCCAGAAAAGGTAAGATTTTGAGCAAAAGGCCAAAGATCTTGGCATTTCTTATTTTCTATTCAGCTAAGGACATAGTTTGAGGAGTTGATTTCCATTTTGGCTTTCAGATGTGGATACAAACACACTATTTCTGGACTACCTATATTTAAATCATTGACTAGCACAGAGAAATCCATGCATGCTCACTGGCTCATAGACACTATGTATTTTCTGATTTGTTGTTTGGAATTTATTGATCTCTTTCAACTTTCTATCTACTCTCTTATAGACAGAGAAGTCAATGTTACTATATTAGAATTGATCTTGTATTCAAAAAGCTGACCTCAAGCCAATACTAATGGATTAGGGATATAGAATGAAGGCTGGACAAGAGTGCCTGTCAGTCCTGCATTGGGAATGACATTGTTTGGAGTGATGAAGTGCCAGGTAAGAGAAGGCTGCAAGCTTATAGTCAATCAGCTCTGTTAATATACATGGCACTTAGAGCCCATGAAGTCAATAAGCTTGGGTGAGTGAGAGCTCCTGCATTGCTTCTCTCTTTCTGGGAGTTGAAGCTCCCAATTAATAATAGGAATCCACAAAGCAAAACCTTCCAGTGCCATTCTTTCTGTGGAGGATTGTATCAGGCTTGTTTCCTCACTGAGCTTAGAAGTTGTAGGAGATAGAATAGTTCATAATGAGATTGGATACTGCCATTAAAGAAATTCTCACAAGACAAAGAGCCTAAGAGAAAAATGAGGGGAAAAGAAAGTAGGCATCACAAAATAGAAAACCTGAATGCATGTAAAAATATGAAAAGATGCTCAACATCATTAGTAGCCAGAGAAATGCAAATTACCTTACACTGCATTACCATTTCATACTCACAAAATAAATAAAATTTAAGTCTGAAAGAATCAAGTGCTGGCAAGGTTTTGAAGTGTTAAGAACTGTGATATAATGCCAGAGCGATGTAAATTAGTGTAGTGGCTTTGAAAAGCAGTGTGCCATTACCAAATATAGTTGAAAATGAGTGAATTACATGATCTATAAATTTGATTTTTAGGTGTATACCCAAAAGAAAGTAATACATGTGTATTAGATGCTATGTCCAAAAAAAAAAAAAAAAAGTCCATTGCAGCATTATTTTGCAAAGCAAAGCACTAATAGTGACTAAAAATTGTCCATCAGTAATAAAATGGATAAATAAATACCAGGACATTTATATACTACAATGAATACTGTATAGCAGTGAAGCTTAATGGGCCATAGCTACATGAATCAAAATAGATGAATCTCAAAAATACCGTGTCCACTGAAAAAGTATGTTATAAATCAACTTATACAATATGTTTCCATTTAAATAAAAATTATAGTTAACTACATTAAACAATGACATTGTTTTTGGATATATTAGTAATACGTGATAAAACTATTTTTGAAAAGCAATGAAATGATTAATAAAAAATTCAGAGTTATAGGAGAAAGGAACAGGGATACATTCAGAAGTGAGCACACTTGGAGCATCTTTGATACTGCTAAGGTTATATTTCTAAAAGTTGGGCCATAGGTACATGGTGTTCCTTTTAATATTAAAGTGTGAATGCATTTTCTCTCTCTTTCTATGCATGTGTGTATTTATATATCTATGTATATATACACACACACACCTATAAATATATCCATGTGCAAATATATGTATATATAATACCTATATAAATACATGTACATATGCTCACTTTTCTATGTATGATATATTTAATAATAAAATAAATTTAAAAGAAGGCCTCTGGCATTCATTACTGTAATCTGGACAATAGCCAATTTGGGCTTGATTTTTACCCAGTTGAAGAAATATACTTGCACTTACTCCATTAATGTAAGTTGTCCGGTTTCCACACAGAACAAATAAGAAAACAAGTTTTGCCTCCAGTTTTCTTCCCATTTCTCTTCTCCCCATCACATAAAATCTTCTTGAACTTTCCATTCTCACTGTCTCTTGAGCCCACTGCATTTGTACTTTTGTACCTAGTTTTCCACTGACACATTTCTCCCCTAATACGAATAAGTTCCATTTAAAAACTGGTTCATTATTTCTCCGTCTTCCTCTTGTTTGACATATCAGTTGTAGTTGGTGCAATTTATCACATTATCTTTCTTGAAGCATTTCACCTGGCTTCTGGGACATCTCTTGGCAATCCTTCTAATCTGGTCTATAATTGCAGTCTCTTTAGCTGATTTCTCCTCAGTTTCTCAGCCTGTTAATTTTGGAATGCCCCAGGTTTGGTCATATAATCTTGTCTATCTACACTTACTTCAGATGTGTTCTCAACCGGTCTCATTGTTTTAAATAAGCATCTTCATGCTGAAGGCTCTTAAATTTTTCTCTCCAGTCAAGACCTTTCAGGAATCGCAGATTTATAATCAAGTGCCTACTCAGTGTATCCACTTAGGTGTCTCACAGGCAGCTCAAACATAACGTTTCCATAAAAAGCATTCAGTTCCATCCACATCTCCTTGGAGCCCACCCTTCAGGGTCCCCAACAAGATATGGTGCTCAATAGTTCAAGTAAAAAACTTTAGATATTAATTTTCATGCCTCTTTCGCACTCCCTCAGCATTCAATGCATCCTGTTGGTCTTAGCTTCAAAATCTATCCCCAAAGGTAGCACTTGTCACCGTATCCATAGCTACCACCAAAGGTCAAGCTTCTGTAGCCTCTTACCTAAACTTTGGCAATAGTTTCTTAACTCATTTCCCTGCTTCTGTATTTGTCTTCATAAGTTTATTTCTCATAGATCAGCTAGAATGCATTCTCTAAAAAATAAATCAAATGCTATTTCTTCTGCATAAAACTTTTCTAAGACTTCCCACCATAATTTGATTCAAATTCTAGGTCCTCCACATCGACTCTCCGGCTAACTCGCTAGCCTCATCCACTCTCTGCCTCTGAACTCTGTCCAGTTCCATTGGCTTGTTTCTCTCCCTCCATTGCAGCTAACATGATCCTATTAAAGACATGTGCACTTGCTATCCCTTTTGCCAATGACAATCTTCCCCCAGATATTTTCAGGGCCATCTTCCTTTCTTTAGTCTGGTTTCTTCGTAAATGTTTTATAGACTTTCCTTGATCAACTTACTTAACAAAATGGTTCTATAACTCTAGATCCCCCTACTCTGCTTCATTTTTCTTCAAGGACCTTACCATTCCTTTACATAACATTAAATGCCTTTTTTGTTTATTTCTGTGTCTCCTAGGATATAAACTCCATGAAAAGATTATTTTTGTTCATTGCTATGTTTTCAACACCTATAATAGTAATTGTTACATGACAGGCACTCAAATATTTATTGAATGAATGAATCTATGGATCAAGTGGGTATATAGTTCAAAATTTGGCTCCTGATGTTTAATATCATTTTCCCCTCAGCTTTTTTCATAGGAGACTCATCATTTCCTCATAATTTCTAGCTAAATTTATGCATATTCTTGATAAATATTATTGGACAACTCTCTGGATAAACAAGTCTAATAAATTAACATTTAAATGCTATTTTCCATTGTTGAAATTAAATTTGTTTTGGTTTATTCTTTAAGTGTCTTGTATTCTTAAATGTGAAATAAGTTAATGTTGGGATTTGACCAGTTCATATTGAATAGTTTCTGATTCATCACTTGCCCCTTAATTAGCTATACAGCCTTATCTCATGGCCACTATAAAAGTGTGATATGCACGGCGAGCTTGGGTTCCACAGTGACCCATATATAGCTCCCTAGATTATGCATCATGCCAACCTTTTTAACTCCAATTATTTTGATGGCTAATGATTTGATAGAGGGTAGATGTAAACTATTTTTCCAATTAGTTTTTTGATAGTTTCATTCTAAATGAATTAAAATCTTGTTGACATTATGGCAAGCCATACCCGTTGCTGATTCTTCCAGAATCTTTATTCTCTCATACAGATGCAATAAATAAAATGGTTCAACAAAGTGAAATTGTCACAAGGTAAAGCAGGTTTTCAACAAGCTTATTTGATAAGAACAATGGAAACACTGAGTATTATAATGAATTACAAAACAGTTAAACACACACTTGATTGGCAGCCGCTGGGTAAAGCAACATTTCCAACACGCCCTGAGACTAATCTTCCTTTCAGTCAGTTGCTGCTGCCAACGTTGGAGCAGCTTGATGCTGAGGATGATGACTAAATCTCTGCTCCTTAATTCTTTCTGCCCTTCCTTTTATTCTGGTGATGGAAACCTCCACAGTCTCACTAAATGACTCTTTATGATGTCACTCTTCTCCCTTCCACAAATCTTCTGCTCCCACTTAATTGATTCCACTGTCTTCATTATAAGGATTGCTCAGACTCACTATGAAACCTTTGCAAATGATATCTCCAACTGATCTATGTCTTCCTTTTCCTTTTCATATATATGCATACATCATATATATACACACACCTGTATTTCAAGGTCTACCTAATTGAGACCTTCTCCATGGAGCCTGGCCTGTTCAACAGGAAAAAAATTTTTTCATTCTATAAAATCTCAGAGCTTTTTTTTTTTTTTTTTATGTGAGCATCATATGTTTGATAGCTGCTCAAATACATTATTGCTTTGTAATGTTAATTTTCTTTGCACACACAAATGCATATGTGTCCTTGTGTATATATATTCCTGTAAGACTGAGGTTCCTTGTTAGCATAGGCTACCTTTTAATTCCACAAAGAATTCATGTAATTTGTCTTCATAGGTTTTTAATATTTTTCAGCTTTGCACCATTGTTCTGCAACTTAAGTGGCTGCCATTTACATTTAACTTCTAAGGTGAGATATCCTCAATTTATTGTTCCCCTTTACTTTTGTAGTCTTTGGGGAGCTGAGAAAGATGACCCATTCCTTGCTACATATGGTTCATTCAGACTTTGATCCATCAGGGGTGGGATTCCATTAATTCGGGAAGCTCCCAGTTGCCTCGGTGGCAACAAAAGATGGCTGACACCAGTCTCATCATTCTTTGCATGTCTGCCAGAATATTCAAAGGGATGAAAGCAGGAAGCCTAGGTTTGATCAGTTATTTAGAGATTTTAAAAGGGGGAAAAAAGATAAGAGGAAGCAATTCCTGCAAAGCATTGCTACAGGAAGAATGGAATCAATGGATTACCCAATAAGATGGAGAATCTGCTAACCTTCCAGCCCTGATGAATGACACAGCCCCCTCCAACCTATGCCTGCCTCCCTCACATCTCAACGCTCTGGATTTACAAAGCATTTTTCCATGATCTCTAATTCCCTCATAGCAGACCTATGAGTAAGAAAAAGCCGAAATTGTCCCAATTTTTATATTATCTCTATCAAACAATGTTTCCTGTTTCAAAAATTCCTCTTCTCATCAGAAATGGGGCTTCTTTTTTTTCCCTTTGAAACTGTTCCTTGTGAAGTCCCGCAAGCCAGGTCTGTGTCCATTGTGGCTCCTGAAAGCCGTCCACGGATCGGCTTGCCTCTCGCCCCTCTCCTGCTGTGTGCTTCTTTGCAGCACCAAATAAGTGTCAGACAATTAGAGATGGAACTGAAGATGTGTAAATTGTACTGTCGCCTCAACAAATCAGTAATTTTGTGATAATACACTGTCCTTGTAACATGGTTAGAGTTACAGCAGTTCCCTGCCTCTATTTGTGCTGAAAGGCCACGGGTAAGATTGATGAAGATCCTGCGTGGTGATTCATTCTCCTTCTTGACACTCTCCCTGCACCCCTCCTCCCCCAAGAAATGAGACATTAGCCAGGCCCTGGGAGTTGCACAAAGCCTCCGTCTGTGCCCCCAGCATACGCTGATGCCTTCCTTACTGTCATAGCCTGGAAGATGTTGCACTGCCTGGCTTGAAGAGGTGCGGGAAAGAAAAGATATGATACAGTGAAGGGAATAATCTTCCCACACTTCTCAATCAAACCGTCTTTTGTTCAATGACCAGGCTTCTATTGAGAATTAATCTTGGTTTCAAAAATCTCAGAATTGCTGCTTTAACTTGAAAGCTTATAAATATTAACTGAAGATATCCTGGTGTTTGTCGTTCCTTAATGACGGAGGTGTATCGATGATTCCTCCACAGAGTTGCTGCTTCCAGGCCTAGGCACTTCCAGGCCCTGACCTTTCCATAGGAAGAATTCGTGCATTTCTGAAAGGTCTTCCCATCGATGGTAGGCTGCCTGCTCCTTGCTTCAGTGCCATTACGGCTGTGACTCTAGGGAGTAAGAGAACAGAAGTGGAACAGTCTGCTCTAGAAAGTCCCTGTTAAACCACACATAGCTGTCTATTGTTATAATTTAGTCATGAGCAGTCTTAGGGGTAGGAAAAGTCATAGCACCATTGACACCTATTTGTTACCTGAGTAGGGTTTCCAATACCTTGTGAGAATGGTTTGTCCCATAATCATGGTGAATCTCCCAAGAAATTGATACACCACAATTCCCACAGAAAAGTAAAGTTTCAAGGATTGCCAAAGAAATTTCAAAAAAACAGGGAGTATGAATCTTGTCCTTTTAAATATTAAGATAGTATATAATTGTGGTCATAAAAGTGGTGTGGTAATGATGTAGGGGTAACCAATACATAAGCAGAAGAGAAAAGAGAGTAAAGACACTGACCCAGGGATATTTAGGAAAATGGGATATGATCAGTGTGGGAAGTGAGAACTTCTGGTGAAGAACCGACTAAGAACTGTTTTAAAAGGTAAGGTAAATGAGAATCAGGAAGAAGGAATATTTGAATAGATAATGGAAAAACAATTTTTCCTTCTTTACAAAATGTGAAATCAATGAGGTAAGGATAAACTGTTTAATAAATGGTGGAAGAAAAATGGTCATATCACATACAGTATAGAAACATTGTATGCAATTGTGAAAATAATCTGGAATGAACCTAACAGTGAATCATTACAGTAATAATTTTTAATTAATGAAATGTGACATTCTCACAATGAAATATTTTATAGCATTTGAAAGGAATGAAGTCCTTCCCTCCCTCTCTTCCTTCCTCCTTTTCTTTCTTCCTCCTTCTTCCCTTTCTCTCTCTCTCTCTGGAGAAATTTAAAATGTGTGTTAAGGAAAGAAAGCAAGTTATAAAACAATACATAAAATATGATACTAAGTATGCATATTTAAATCACATTCCAAAAGCCCTTGATATGCAATTAATGGTGTGTGTGTGTGTGTGTGTGTTGTGTGAGCTCATGAGTGTGTGTGCCTGTTTGTGCTAGTGTGTGAGTGTGTGCGAGAGTGTGTGTGGCAGTGTGGGTGGTGATGGTGGTGGGTTGATGAGTAAGTGATAGTACTTAGAAAATGTAGGTGAAAAGATTTGGTGGAAAAGTAGCAAGCTCCAATGGATTTTTCCTTCAGCTTCTTCTTCTGTTCCAGTCATGAATGTTTTCCTAGTTTTAAACAAAGCTTTGAACCATTAGCCCAATGACCCTCAATTGCTCACTGGCATTTACTTTGTTCATGGAAGGGATGCAGCAGGTGGAAATTTGATGAAAGAATAGTTGCCTGAATTCTTGGTAAATAGAGGCCAAAAAAGCAGGGAAAAAAAGTCCTGGTTCCTGAGGTGGCTGGGAAGGAGGTCGAGAAGTGGAGGCCAATGTATCCTTCCAGGTATATAAGAGGAAAAATGCCCAGTGTTCTAGAGACCAATTTGAATGACTTTCCCACCTTTAGCAAAACCATTCATTTTCCTCTTAAATAGGAACCATTGTCATTTTCTGCATTGCAGGATAATTAACTAACAGGGATAAAGAGCTGTTGAAATGTTGAGTGTCATTACCCAGGTGACTCATTTTTTACAGTAGCTTTGCAAAATGATTGGCAAAGTTGTGAGTCACGGTGGGTAAAGTTTCCAGAGTTTGAAGCCCCAGATTTCTAACCATGCTGAACTCAGGGTGCAGGGAGCACATTAAAAATTCAGGATAATAAGTCTGAAGCTCAGTTTTTCAGAAGACATTAAGCTACCTGTGGACTAGTGCTGAATGTGCAAGGTGCTCCCTAAAATTTGCTGTTATTTTTTTTTTTTTTTTTTTTTTTGAGACAGAGTCTCACTTTGTTGCCCGGGCTAGAGTGAGTGCCGTGGCATCAGCCTAGCTCACAGCAACCTCAGACTCCTGGGCTTAAGCGATCCTACTGCCTCAGCCTCCCGAGTAGCTGGGACTACAGGCATGAGCCACCATGCCCGGCTAATTTTTTTTTTTTTTTTTTTTGTATATATATTTTTAGTTGGCCAGATAATTTCTTTCTATTTTTAGTAGAGACGGGGTCTCACTCTTGCGCAGGCTGGTCTCGAACTCCTGACCTCGAGCGATCCACCCGCCTCGGCCTCCCAGAGCTAGGATTACAGGCGTGAGCCACCGCGCCCGGCCAAAATTTGCTGTTACTAAAACTAATGAAGCAGCTTCAGATCTAACCATTCCCTAAATAGCTTTCTGTCCTTTGTGCTGTTTTTCCATAGGCATAATGGGAATTATTTAGCCATAAGAAAGGAAATTTAGACATCAATCTTCTATTATTAAGTATTAACTATGGGAGTTAGCACTTATTTATTTCATGTTATTTAGTGTTAATGATGGAAGATGAAAGTCAGTAGTCTCTACCTTTAAGAAATTAATTTTACTTATGCAGAAGAAACTATTTCACCTAAAACAGAAAAGGAAAATAGAGGCATAGTTTAATCAAGGGTTGACTTTTGAGATACAAACAAAACAAAACAAAACGATGCCCTAGTTTTGATATATACTAAAGACAGGGGAAGCTTGGTAGAGATGGAAAATGCCTAAGACGTGGGTAGGCAGATTAAAAGGGATAGTACATTTCAAAAGGAGAAGAATAAGGCCATATTAGAGCATAATAAAAAGTAAAATTGTCCTTTCTCTTTATTTTCTTTATTTTCTCTATGAAGTTATTTTAGATCCTGCAGAGAATATGTAGTTGGACCACAAATGCTGTTCAAAGATCATATGGCTAATGTTGCAATTTTTTAAATGTAGAAATGGCTTCAGGCTGGATCTAATTGAGCAATCATTGTGAAACATATTAAACCACAGAGAACTTATGCAGACAAGGATTTTTAAAATTTATTTGTATGATCTCTTTGGAGTGGAGGCATTAACAACTTAGAATGGCATTTTTTTTTTTTTTGAAAATCAACATAAATATGGGCAGTTGGATTAGAGGATTAATGGCACCCTCATTGCCTAATCTGTTTTTTTTTTTTAATACTCTTTTCAGACAGCATATTGTCCATAAGGATTTCTGATTATCTTCCCCGTTATGCTTAGCAAGAACTTTGAAGAACTACGAAATTGGACTCAGTAGGTGTTAAAAAAGTTTATTAAATGCTGATGGGAATCTGTCTAATTCTGGAGATTTTCCAGTTCTAAGGAAATTGCCTTATTTACAGTATTTTCATTCCATTGTTAACTGATTGTGTTTGTATATTTTAAGTATGTGTCACTTGATAGAAAAAAAATATCAGAAAGACAAGTTATGACAAAGAATTGTTACTGCCTTTCTCTGTTGCTTATTCCTTTGTTTGCCTGTGTGCTATTTGCCAGAGGACTGGACTCCTTTATAGGTCTTTGGATTAGTCATTAACACCTTCATGTGGGGGTGAGATACATGGGCATCCTGTGGGGAGGATAACGAGTTTGGGATTTTATTGCAGGGATTGCATTCCAGCTTCCAATTTTTTCTATAGGTCACTCATATGCAAGTAATTCTTGAGTAAACTATTCCCCATCTGTTCAGATCTTGTTATAACAAAATCAGCCATGACAGATTATGGTACATAAAACAGGATAAACTTTGCCCAGCTGGATGTACAAAGGAAGGAAAGAAAGGATGCACAGGGCCCTCTGGCTACAGAAGGCTGCAATCAAGGGAGGGACGTTCTCCATCAGGAAGTGTGAAAGGCGTGAAAAGGTTATGGGGGAGAGAAAAGTAGGGCTGTCTATTTGGAAACCCACTTCTACTGGCTGCTGAGTAATGGAAACGGGCAAATTAGAGCTTTGCCCTGAGATTCATGTCCTGGGGTACAGCCTCCTTCTGTCTCACATTATAAACGTCCACACAGAACCCAAGTTCCTCACAGGGGAAAGCCCATTCTAGGGAACACAGACTAGGCAATGTGGCTGCCATCAGCAGAAGTGGCATAATGAAAAATCCCATCATCATGAGCTAAATGATCTCTCTAGCATATTCCAATGAAAAGGCGATTTTGTTCATGACAGTTTTAAGAATCCCAGAGACTGCCTCTTTGAAAAGCTGTTTTCAACTTTAAAGCAACCATGAGTTCACTTTTGTAGGATCATTCTGGAGAACAGGACTTGTTTATAGTACTTTGCTCTGAATTTTTGCCTTTTGTAGTGAAAGGAGCAGCATGTGTTATGGAAATTAAACCAGAGCTGGCATTCCTAATGCCCATGTTATGGAAGAAATCAGAGAGTAGGTCCCCCTTGTGCCCTTGTCCAGGGATAAGCTGCAGTATCTGGTTGGGGTGGTATGACCTGACATTGCCCCTTTCCAGTCCTGAAGTCCTGGGCTATTGGCCTCCTCTGCATTGCTTAGGCAAAAAACGCTATAGGTCCATTATTCTTTTTTCCTAATTTAGGCAGGCTGTTGTTGGTGACTAGATCTTCTTTGGGAAAATCCACTAAATAACCCCGTGCCTCCACCCCCAAACATTCTCACATCTGTTACCAGGTCTACTGTTTGGTGTTTTGCAGAATGAGACACATCAGCAATTAGTCAATTCAGAAAACAAAAGAGTTAATAAAGCCAACTACAGCAGTCAGCGGAACACTGTGACTTCCATTCTGCCACTTAGCTCTCTCCAACCCATGCTCACCTTCAAAGAGGCAAATAGGCCCACTACTTGTGTTTTTTTCACGGCTATTTGAGTGCCTGCTATGTGGTCATTATGCAGTTCATTAAAACAGTCTAGAATAGTTCTTTTGAGAAGTGCGTTATGCCTGGACAATAAGAATTAATTTCAAGATCCCAGCTTCAAGAGAGTAGTCCAGCATGTCTAAACAGAGTTCCAGAGGCAGTGACAGGGAAGACGTCCTATCTGAATAGCAGTTGAGGAAAATTCCAGAAATATTTAAAAATACCAAAGAAGCCCAACAAACCCTAAGAATATTAATATGTTTAACACAGGCAGTCGAAAATCCTTGTCAGCTGAAACCACTATTGAGATTATCTGCAAGTCTGATTCCATGATCTGTCTTTTCTCTTGATTTTCACACGCATTGTCCTGCCTCTTCAAGTGTCTCATGATTTTTTATCATAAAAAGAATCATGGAGACTGTGAACAATGCTAATTTTCCCCCAGAGAATGTTCACCTTGTCCTCTGTTAGGCAGAGAATATGAGCAACTAATCGCTACAACCAAAAGTTAGAGTGTTCTGTTTTCACCTTCCATCTTAGTAAGGCTGTGTCCACTTATGATTCATCTCTATTTCTAGAGTGAGGCATTCTTGGGGTTTTCATCTAGCTCTGGAAGACTGAAAGATTCACTTCTGCTCTCCAGAGTTTTAATTTTAGTTCTTTAGTTTCCTCCCCAAAGTCTTCAAGAGGGACTAGTCATAGATTGAGTTCTTCTGGTTGGACTTTATTTTCAAAACACTATTAGAACATACGAGATTCCTTACTGCCTTTTAAAAGTTTTTGGTCTAACTCCCCAAGCTCTTGTGACACCCACAACCTAGCAAATGCCCTGTGGGAAACCAGCTGTGTGTTTGAGGGCTCTACTACATTCCAATCTGTTTCATCACTCTATGCAATAGTAAAAACAAACAAACAAACAAAAAAAAAAAAAAACCTATTTTCCAGCAGAGACTCTCAGCCTAGGCCAACACTCATTATTGGCCCACACCCAGAGTGAACAAATACCTGCAAGGGAGAAAATTGCCTGTAAATGTCAACTCCCTAAAATTCCCAGCTCTTTAATTCATCTAGTCCACATTACTTTTGACAACTCTCTCATGTCTTTTAAAATAGGACATTTATACCTTATCTTACAATTGAACTTTGTTGAACAGATATGATCTACTGCATTCTACCTAAAATCAATAATTGAAAAGTGCCCACACTTGGACATACAATGTTAAAAAGCAGCAGACCCAGAATGCTAAGGCAGAATAGAGATGGAAGAAGGTTTTGGGCCCTATTGGCTTTCCCTGCAACCCAGGTGGGGCACATCCAGATGAGAAATGGAGGGGCAGCCCATAGAAAGTCAACTAGCATAGTGTTAAAAAAAGGGGAAAAAAAGCTACACATAGGGATAGGGATTTTGGAAAAGAATATACCAAAAGATTTAGGCAGGAAAACATTAGGAAAAATTCTCAACAAATATGAGGCTTCAAAAATTTGGCTGAGTTTCAGGCACCTTTGTGTATGGGTGAGCCTGGAGTAAGGAAGGCAGAACCTTGTGTCTAGGGGAACTGAATTACTGGGAAGTGGTTGAAGCAGGGTGCAAGTATTGGAACTGAGGTTAAAGGCACAGACGTGTTTCTAGTACTGTTGCACTGATCAGAGTGGAATCAGAACATAACCTGACTTAATCTTGACTTGTCTGAGCTCCTTAGCTGAAATTGCGCGAAGCCAAATGCTCTTGTCCAAGGGTACGATTGTTCTTAGAGCCTGAGACAGAGAGGAAAGGCAGGGACCTTCATATCAGGTTTTCCTTTTTCCCCAAACACTGCCTTGATGTACTTTCCTACAATTTACCCTTGATCAGTCCTCTTTTGACCCTTACCTGTCACTTGTTTTATTACCTACTTGTTTTTTGTTTTTTTTTTTTTTTTTTTTTTTTTTGGTAAAGTGCTACAACTTAGAAAGAAGCCAACCCTGAATAGCCTTTCCCTTGGTCAAAAACTTTCTCTGGCAAAGAGAAAAGACTGTAAAGATCAAAATAAATGGAAATCAATACAAAGAAGACATTGAAATTCTGTCCCATTTGCCAGTGTCACCTGCATAGGGCAGACAGCCTGGTAGCAAAGAGGAAATAAGATTTGTTGATAAAAGGTGCAATAAAATTTATCAAGTCAGGGGTCCTCATTGACGTTGAGTGGTCTCTGCGGTGGCGGTTCGGCCTTTCTCAATGCTGCCCTCTGCGGGGCATGGTGTGATGTGCAGGACGTCTCAGCAGAATTTGAGTTTATTTAGATTCCTGCTCCCCCCCGCGCCCCACCCTTCTGTGCCCTGCAGAGGTGGGAATGAGGAGGACAGCTCAGAGCTCTGAGAACCATTCAGAGAGAGAGAGAGACAGAGACAGAAACAGAGAATGGCAATTTTGTGAAAAAAAATGTGGATAGGACCAAATGACTGAAAACCAAGAGTAACTGAACGTGCTTCCAGAGGTAAATAAGGGAGAGGGTAGAACTGCCAAGGAGCACTAGTGCCTTAGGGGAGGACAGGGACTAGTTGCTATAAGGCAGGGATCTCTGGGGACGAGGGTGCCCAGATGTCTCCTGGTTTAAAGCTGGGAAAGCCTTATGACACTGAATCTTTAAAAACACAACTTAGTAGTCAGAGATGCTAAGTTTTCACCATTTCCAGTATTGGGATGATTCCCAAATGGTGGGTATTTTTCTTGAGTAAAAAGTCTAGACGGAGTGACTTAGGTCCTCCAGGTAAATTGTCCCTGTGAAACCAGCAGTCCTGTCCTGAACTTAGAAGGGTACTGAAGGACTTCAGCAGCTTGATCATCCGCAGCTCAACCTGTCATCCCCACCATCATCAAAAGTGTTGACTTGAGATCACAAACTGGGTGTCCACCAGCCAAATACTAGCAACGGTGTTTTGTTTGTGACACACCTTATGTTTTACTCAGCTCATGCTGTGGTAACAAAATACCATAGACTGGGTGGCTCATACAACAAATGTTTATTTCTCTCAGTTCTGGAGGCTGGAGTGTCTGAGATCAGGGTGTTGGCCTGGGGAGGTTCCCGTGAGAACCTTCTGGTTCGCAGAGACTGCTTTCTTGCTGCAGCCTCACATGATGGAGTGAAGCAGCTCTGGTGTCTCTTCCTCTTTTTATAAGGGCACTAATCCCATCTTGGGGGCTCAACCTTCATGACCTTATGTAAATCTAATTATTGTCCAATGGCCCTCCACCTCCTAATACTATCAACTGGGAGTTAGAGCTTCAACGTATGAATTTTGGGGAACACATACATTCAGTCCATAATACCTGGCTTTTTCTTTGCTATAAATCTGTTATAAGAATTTAAATACAGTTGATCTTTGAACAATATGGGAATTAGTGATATTAACCCCCTATGAAGTTGAAAAATCCATGTATAACATTTAACTCCCCTAAAACTTAACTCCTGATAGCCTGCTGTTGACTAGATGCCTTGCCAATAACATAAATAGTCAATTTACACACACTTTGTATGTTATATGTAGTATATACTGTATTCTTACCATAAAGTAAGCTAGAGAAAAGATAATGATATTAAGAAAATCATAAGGAAAATAAAATATATGTACTATTCATTAAGTCAAAGTGGATCATTATAAAGGTCTTTATCCTCATTATCTTTGCATCGAGTAGGCTGAGGAGGAAAAGGAAGAGTACGGATTGGCCTTGCTGTGTCAGGAGTGGCAGAGGTGAAGGAAAATCCACTTATAAGTGGACCCACACAGTTCAAACTCGTGTTGCTCAGGGTCAAATGTGGTAGAATATTTTGCATTAAACCAAGAATTTCTGCTTTTTTAAAAACTTAGAAGTTGAGGAAATATTTGGCCCACATTTTACATGACAACAATTAGATGTAGGTTGCCCACTTTGAGTGCAACATGTGTTATACATTGTTTTCTTCTTATATCCAACATACTTCTCTTCCATTCATTTATAGTCCTGCCTGGGCCTAGTCAGAAATTAAGCTTTCAAACCAGGTACACAAGTGTTTTTAAAGTTGATGCGTATCAGAAAGGCTGTCTAGATAGTTTACTCAAATCTCTGGAGGTAAACAGAATTTCAGTAGGAATAAGCATCGTCAGCTTTAATCGGGAATTACTCTACTTTCAGTCTTTGTTTTGTTTGTTAGTTTTGCTTTTCTCATTCTGCTTTCTCAGTAACTTATTTTATTCAATAGTCAGAAAGAATGGCTACAAATCAGTTTTCTCATCCATAAAATGAGGAGGTAAATCATAACTCATAAGGTTTTACAAATAATTTGATGAGGTAACATACTTAAAAATTTTGGAATAGTCACTGTAATTCCTTCCGTATTTAATAATGCTATTTGTTGTATCAAGCTTTGTTACGTTAAAAAAAACTATTCTAAAACTCAATGAATTAAAACAACCATTTATTTCACTCACAATTATTTGGGCTGATTGGGTAGGTTTTCTGGTCTGCAATAGCTCTCCTGGGCTCTCTCATACTTCTGTAGTCGGTTCTCAGGTCACATCTTGAATTGGCTGGTGGCTGGATGATCTAGGATGGCCTCATTCACTCGTCTGCTATTAGCAGGCTGCTAGCCAAAGCAGCAGGTGGCCAGGAAATATGT
Organism: Lemur catta; assembly: GCF_020740605.2. NCBI lineage: Eukaryota > Metazoa > Chordata > Mammalia > Primates > Lemuridae > Lemur > Lemur catta. Next base: position 15,753,901 of record NC_059131.1, on the reverse strand, counting down.
CTTCCATCATTCAGGAGGCTAGTCTAGATGACTTTATCTACAATTTAAGGTCTTCATGAGCAGCAAGAGTGAGCAAGTCTCTCTATGAAAGCTGTTTTCAAATCTCTGATGGCATGTGCTCGCTACTGTCCCATCGACTAAAGGACATCACAAAGCAAACAAAGACTCTGTGCATGGGGAAACTTACTCCACTTCTGGATGGGAGGAGCTTCTGAGGCATTTTGGAAAGGGCCATATATGGGGATAGAGAGAATTTGTGATCTTTTTTTTGCAAATTGCCATACTTGCTATTATTTCCGTAGTTATTTTTATTAATAATAATTGAATAAGAGTGCACATCTGTCCATTTAACTTCCATATGCCACACCCTCATTGGCTCTTCATTAACATAGGAAAAATGCTCAAAGTCTTTATACAGTAGCCCTCCCTTATCCTTGGAGGATACGTTCCAAGACTGCCAGTGGATGCCTGAAACCACATAGAGTACCAAACCCTTTATGTGTATGTGTATGTGTAATCAGTTATTTTTATATATATATAATATTGTTTCCTATACATATGTTCCTAGATAAAGCTTAATTTCTAAATTAGGCACAGTAAGAGATTAACAATAATGAATAATGCAATACGACAATTATAACAGTATGCCAACATCACTACTCTTGCTCTTTGGGGCCATTATTAAGCAAAATAAGGGTTACTTGAACACAAGCCCTGTGGTACCATGTCAGTGGATCTGATAACCCCACAGGCTCCTAAGTGACTAAAGACAGGTGGTATGTACAGCGTGGAGATGCTGGCCAAAGGAACATGTCCTGTACAGGACAGAGCAGGATGGCTCAAGGTTTCATCGTGGTGCTCAGAGCAACATGCAATTTAAAACTTATGAATTGTTTATTTCTGGGATTTTCTATTTAATGTTTGTGAACCACAGTTGCCCATGGGGAACTGAAACCACAGAAAGTAAAGCTGTGGTTAAGGCAGAACTACTGTACTAATATCCAGGGCCCTTTGGGATATGACTTTACGTACCTCTGCAGGCTCACCTCCACTCCACCACATAGCACACAGATTCCACTCGTTCTGAACTACTTGCTGTTCTGTTATACAAACATGCTACACTTTCACATTAGTGTACTTTTTATATATTACAGGTTACCCAGTGACCAACTAAGAAATTCCCATTCAGATCTCAAAATTTTCCTTACACTTTACTTCCCCTATAAAAGCTTTTCCTGACCTCTCTTTCTCTTCCAAAGAATATGATTCTTCTTGCTTAATAACATCTCTATGACACATTGCTGAATAGGCCTGCCTAGCTGCACGCGTCACCCGCAAACCTCTGTGCAACTGTGGGTGGGTCTATGTCCTATCTTTGAGACTGACACTTGGCAAAGTGTCTAGAATCTAGTGGGTTCTCAAAAAACCGCTTGGGGAAACGAAGGAACAAATACCAGAATGACATACAAATTATGAACCCTTTAATGTCATCTAGAGACAGGGGTGAAAAAAAACACCATTATGGATCCTGTAGTGTATAAGACAGTCCTAAATCTCCAGGTCATGTTTGTGTGCCCAGATATCCTTGACTTCACATAGCTCACTCTGTATCGTTCCAAATGTGTTTCATCACAGAGGAAACCTTCTCTCCTTTCACTCTCAGTGTGAATAAATGTTCTGTCAAAAGTGGGCCATTCCCTGCTATGAATTGATAGGATAGGGTCAAGCATTTTCCAGATCTTGAAACTAAGTTTTGTGCAAAAGTGCATAAATGCTGTTAGTTATGTATCTGGAGAATAGGATGTAACCAGAGTGTGCCAGAGGACAGATTGCTTTGTGAGAACTATTTATGATCTGTCAGGTGGGAACTTTTATGGTGCTGTGTGAAGAGACAAAGAAATTTTAGGAGCTGCTAAAAGCAACACAAAATATGCTTTCAAGCTTAATGAGGAGAGGCGATAGAATCGGGTTGGCATGTAAGGCTGGCTCCATGTGTTAGTGAAAAGCTGAAATGTTCTTAGTGTTATATATTTTGATTTTGCTAAATTTGTTTTGGGCAGAATGGATATTTATGTCCCTGCTCCACGAGTAGCAATTTCAATGTCTATCAATATAATAAGAGTTTTATTTGAAAATTTTGCCCCATGAACAGTTTCTATATGGGCATGTCATAATTTTTTTTTCCCACACAAAAGCCTTTATTTTCTAGGAAAAGTGATAAATCCATTTTTCATTGTCTTGGCTAAAGAAAGTAGCCTTACACAGGCTGAATCATTTTTATTTAGCTGATTAGAAAATATTCCTACAGGAATGGTCTTAAATGAGGTAAAGTGCTCATACTGGTAATATTTCTAAACATTTTTCTCTAGTCGGTTGATCTAACCACCACCAAATAAAGCATTTCTAGAATACAGTAAACTTTGAAATAGGCTATAAAAACAGTGGCTAAGATGAACTCAACAGTCCTAAAACATAGAAGAGCCCTGTTAGAAAATTTTAATCTAAACCAGCCCTATTAAGGATGAGAAAACAGAGGTCAAAGTAGTTTATGTATAGACCAAGATTCAAATGGCACAACCATATGGCAAAGTTAAGAAATAAACTCTTTCCACGGTCTATGACTGTCATTTGGTATCTCAAATGTTGACAAAACCGCATATCCAATATTCTCATCAGATTTGACAGGATATTTTCAACTTCCCTAGAAACTAGTGGAAGAAATGGCTGATTCAGTGGAATTCACCTCGATATCATTGCGATGCTAAAGGCCCTCAAATCAACTGTACCACATAATTGACACCATAATACCATAAGTGTGCAGAAAAATTTCCATTGATTGATTTAAGAAGACATAAAAAGGGAAATATCAATAACATAAAAATTACATTAATATTTATTCTCTTTTTCTGACAAAAAAGAATAGGCATGATTAGTCTTTTCCAGATCTTGATACTATATTTATTTTACCCCAAATATAAATATGCAGAGTTGTATCCACCCATCCAAAAAAGCACATATCTGTGTACATAGATTACCCTAAAATAATGCATATCAGCATTTGGAAAGTGTATAAAACTTAGGGGAAGAGGGCCTGATGTTAAACACTTGCTGAATGAAATCTTAAACCAAGAATCCTGTTTGTCCCCTAAGTGCAAATAGTCTTGTCCCTTCTACTAATGACCACCCAAAGGATCCAGAGGGAAAGCCTCAACTCCTTGGATTAATGGGTGAAAACTTCAGTCTGATACATACACACACACATATATATATTTATATATATATATATATACATTTGATATCCAGAGATGATTTTGGTTCAGTTGACCTGCAGGGGGTGGGGAGAACAAAAGTCTATTTTTCACATTATTATAGTTGAAACTACATGCTAATCTTCAAGTACTTTGAGGATCCTTACTGACTTTAAATTGTTTTTACTAACTTGAGAAGGCATATTGCATATTGAGTTGTGGATCCAATATTTTGCTGTGGCCTGACAAATTGTCATGTGTTTAACTGAGTAGGACAATGACATCTGTACAAAGATAACAGACACAGATGCTATACAGTGTAGGGGTAGAGGTAAGTCGTAGGAGCTAAACTGCCTGAATTTGACTCCTAACTCCACTATGAATTAGCTCTGTCACCCTGGGCAAATTAGTCTCCTTAGGCTTCTCATTTCTCCTAGGCACAATAGAGCTAATCACAGTACCTACCTTATAAGGTTGTTTCTAATTAAAAGAGAAGAGAGAGAGAGGGGGAGGACTTAGAATAGTGCAGCCTGGTAAACTTATAGTATGTAATATTAATATACATTCATAAATTAACAAAATCGATGCAGAAGCACTAGAAAATGCAGGCAGAAGTACTAGTACAGGTCAGTTGATTTGGGGGTTTGGGGAGAATGGATTTACTCGAGAGGGAAGGGAGTGAGAAGCCTTCAGGAGACCTTTCCTGTGGTGGCTTTCAATGACCTGAGAAAGACATAGAGCACAGCAAGCAGAGTCCCTGAACAAAGTCATAGACAATTAACCCCTATGCAGTTTGAATATTTTGATTCTTTTCTGTTTTCTCTTTAAAAATCTACTGGTAGACACTTTGTCTTTAGAGAGCATACTTGAGGAGAATACCCCTTGAACCTTTGGTAACTCCTCTCTTGTGGACGTTGTCTTGTGGAGAGTTGAAGTAATTGAGAGATGCAGCTATAGTGTTTGTATTTATTTTTTACAAGCTGTGAACCCGAGTCTGATGTCTAGCTCTGGTTCTATCACACAGTAGAAGAAAAGGATTATGAGCCCAGACTCAACAAAAGCAATATAGATGCGCTTCTCCTGGCTGAGGAGGATTCTTTCTCTAACATTACATAGGGATATACTTTGAAAAATGCATTGGCACATACAAAAGGAAGAGAGTGTATTGTTTTTAATCACATCTTCATTGAAATGATATATATTATAAAGCAAAATTAAAAAAAATTGCTACAGTAGCAAAATAAAATCTCTCATTATCCAATGTTGAAAGATTGCAGTTGATAATATTTTAAATGTATCAGGTCTTTTGAAAAAAAAAACTCACTATATAGTCTTCTATGAGGATAATACTGGATATTTGATTTGTATCTCATTTGGTTCATAAAACATGGCATCATGAGCAGGCTCCTCTGTCCTTAAAATTAGTTGAAAACCTAATTTGTATTGATGTACTCTAATGGATAGGGAAGTTTTCTGCTTTTTAGAAAGTAGATTGTTTCTCATTCTTATCCATTACGAATAATTATTTGTGTACAAAGTTGTTTTCCAGGCAGGCTGCTTTAATTTATATATCCAGTAGTAGCATAAGAGAACATCCATTTTTCTGCACGCTTGTTAACACTGAATATGGATGATATTTTAAAAATTGGTGAATAAGCTGGTTAAAGAAAAAAAGAGTATTTTGTTCTGAATCTATCATTTACTAGTGAAGTGAACTTAGTTTTAACCAATCAAGGATATAGAATTTGGAAATGAAAATTTAGTGCCAACTTTATGATCTGCCTTCCGTTCTTGACTTCTATCCCTGCTGGTTGGGCTTAAAAATGAGCCTGTCACCATCTGTCTGTGTCTGCCCCGTTTCTGTTTCTCGGAGTCATGCATGGGTGCAATCACACAGACACCCCTTGATTCCACACATAATCAAGGGGAAAATTTAAAACCCCAGGAAAAAGCTTTTCACAGAACAGGAATTGCATCCTCGATCTTTACATGCTAGAAACAGCCTTCAATTTTCTCCATGGAGATCTGTTTTATGTGTTATTTTGGTTTGCTTCTAACCCTGTTTTCTACTGCAAAAAGGCAATTTCTATTACTGGACTCTTGATTCGACGTGCAGTTAAATGCTACATCACAGTTGAGTTTCGATATTTCACAGTGGATGGGAAAAGTATTAACAAAGTTTGTGTTTTCCTTCACGTATAATAACCACTAATTCACAGGAGTTAGGGTGTTAGTGGTCTCACTCTGTACTTCCATAACAGCAGATGTTCTACCTTTTTCATCAGGATTTCACCCAAGTATAGTGTTTTTTAGAAAACCCTCTGGTTTGCTTATTTGATAGAATGTCAGTCTCTTGGTCATTTAACTCAAATGCTTCAAACTTCTGACCCCCTTGGACAGTGGAAGGCCAAACAAACTCGAGGACAACAGTTAAGCCCTGGTTTAGTTTGTTCTTACAAAGCTTCACATTTCACCGTTTACCTGTCGAGTTACTATTGTTATCTGTTTTCTGTGTCAGATAATTCTTACCAAAACACAAAATCATCTACAAGAGCCAGTGAAATCCAACTAATAATTTCAAGTTTGAGTTAAAAATAGCAGAGGAAGAAATTCAACTTCTATGATCTATCAGGGTTCTCTCCTGATCAAGGAGATTCCTACTGTATGTTAAAATTTATGAGTATTAAGTGACATTAAATCTTATCATATATTCTGAGTGATGCAAATCAGTGCAAGGCATTATCTGCTGAGGTTCAGGAGCAGAGTGTGAACCTCCAATATGTGAACCTCAGATGAAATTGAATGGGTGGAGGAACTAGTGTCCTTTTTATAGGAAGTGGTTTTGTCGGTGTTGTTATTGTCATCATCTTTGTTGTTCTATTCTTTTCAGTATTTTCTCATTGACTGCTCTGTAGGGGTCTCTATTCCTTCAAACTACACCGTAAATTTCTGAAAGGCAGCTTGAGGCCTGACAGATCTGGATTCTAAACCCAGGGTCACCAATTACTATGTGATATTAGCAAACTTATTTAATTTTTAAATATATCTTATTTTTTTCATGTGTTAAAAAATAAAAATATACCATAAAGTGTTTTGGGGATGACATATGTACATGTGGACAAATGCATACAACACTGCTTGGAACATGGTAAACATCACTGTATGGTAACTATTTTAAAATATTTTTCTTTTGAAACTCCACAGCATTAAAATTGGGTTGCCCACAGGCTCAGCATTTTAAAATTCCTTTTGGGTTTGAATTGAGCCAGGGCAGAGCATTATTGATTTATTTATCCTTTCAAATACTCTAGCCTTCATATATAGAAAATTTATTTGAAATATATCATAAAAACAGATGATAGGAGAAGGGAAAACAAATCATATCATTTTGACACACAGTAGGCACTAAATAAATATTTGATGAGTGGATGAACATATGTGTATATGCCAAGCCACTCAACTCAGTGGAGAAAATTATTTCAATTTTGGGTCTCAAGTATGGTACAGAGCAGAATATAATGATAGAGGTTTCAAGTTATTAGATATCTGCTAGAAGTTTTATTCAGCTAAATTCAGAGAATCTAATGGACTATAAATTTGCTTTACTGAAAAGTTAATCTCCCCAAAGGAGAATTTTAAACAAAGTTCTACCTCTGACAAAAAAGAAATGGTTGCTGTATTGGAGAAAGAGACCACACTGTCCAAAATCTGTGATAGCTGAGGAAAGAGGAACTGGACTTGAGGGACCTAGATGTTGAAAACCCAGAGAAAAAGTAAACAGGATTTTATAATGTGAGTTTTTAACACATTGACTACCCCACTAGGAAAAAAAAAATATTCCCTCAGTGTCATGGTGTTTTATTACAAAAAATAGAATAAAAACTTCAAAAATAAAACAATCCTTTCTCAGTTGATGAAAGATTTCTTATTTTTTATGGTTTTCTGTGCATGAGTTACATGCAATTAAATTGTCAATATTAATTGTAAGAGATGTGTGAGTTACATATGCTTCACGAGGCCCTGGGGTCAAAACTAGTGTGAGTTAAATACAACTCACAGGGCAGTTAATGTGTTAAATGCGGAGGTGACTCCATCTTGCGGCAGAGATATCAGAAATGAAGGCTGGGTTCACAGTGGTAAATTATTCTGATGAGTATCACCAATGGAGATGCCCCAGGATTCCTACAGAGATACCAAAGAGCTCATGTCAACTTTCAAAAGGGGCAGGAGGAAAAAGTGACAACAACACATAACAAAGACAAATATGATATGATATGGTGATGAGGGCTCATAAGAAGGATGACAGGGCTATTAAAACCCCTCAAGGAACTGAAAGCTATGAAAAATGTTAAGCCCCACTTATCCTAAACAAAATAACCTAGTTACTTTGTCTAGGAGAGGAAGATGACCTAGAAAGGGAAGCTGTACTACCTGGGAATTCTGTGTGAATTCTCTTTTACCTCCTTACTAGCCTAACTTACGAAGAGTTGTCTGTATTTCCTGATGTTCCACTTACTTCTTAATACACTCTGATCTGGCTTCTACTCCTATCACTGTATTCGCACAGTATCATTTTCAAACATTAATCCTAAGGATGTTTTCACCCTACTTCCCCTTGCAGCATTAAAAAATACATTTTTAATGGTTTTCTGCTTTCTCCACGGTCTTCTATGACAATGCTTCCCTCTCTAGTTAACCTGAAGATGTTTGCATTTCTCAAGCATCGCTCTGTCCTAGCCCCCCTCTCTCTTCCCATTCTGTATTTTCTTTTATAACCAATTTTTCTTATCAAGCCTCTTGTGTCAACTTGTATATATCATGATATCAATCTAGATCTGCTTCTTACATTCAGGTTTGCAGCTCAGATTTCTCCTCAGAGCTGCTTACTTGGCAACTCCATTAAAATTCCACTTAAATTCTATAGGTCCCAGGCTGAACTTCCCATGATCTTTTCTATGGCTGAAGCTCATCTGTTTTCGGTGTTCTACTCAGTTATACAAACTAGAAACATCTCAGTTATGCTTGACCACTCATGGTAGTTATCACTACCTATTGCTAATTTTTCTTCCTAAATATGTCTTAAATATGGCTAACTCTTCCCCTATCACTGACCATCCTGTTCCCAAACCGTCACCCATGACCTCAACTAGAGCAAGAGCCTCCTAACTTCTGTCTCCTCATTGTCTTGGGCCTCTCAGAAATGATCTTCATATGGCAGCCAAAGCATCTATGTAAAATAAAATTTGGAGGTTATCACTTTTCAGCTTAAAACCTGCAGTGACTCCTCATTGCAATTAGCCTGGCTTCCAAACTTCCTAACAGAACCTGTGAGGCCTCAGCCATCTCTCTTGTCTCACCTGCCACAATTTTTGACTTTTGCTTCCAGGGCTTCTGTCACAATAATGGTCCATCGGCTCTTTTGTTGTTCTGTTTTTAGTTTAAGTTTTATTTTCATAAAAGTTATCCATACACATTGTTTTCTAAAGCTGTTCTTCTACCAATTGGTCAACTTCATAATTCTAAGTGACATGCTTATATTATTACTATTTGTATTTAAAAACTTTTCCTTGAATATCTACTATTTAAAATAAATAATTATCTGTCTTATATCACTCTACACACAAGCTTCTCATCTTTCCATCCTAAAATGTGATTATATCACAGGTTAAATTAATTTCAGAATTTTTATTATTTGTCTATAAAATACCTGTTGCTGAGTGATGCAGTATAAGATGATTATACATTTTCTTTATTTTTATTATTTTGCTAGAATTAATAATTACCTTATTTTTTATTTACCCTTTTCATTATACTTATCATTAATTCATCCCCAAACTTTCAGGTAACAATTTACATTTCCTCTTGACATATTTAAACACATCAGGGAATTTGTTGATTTAAATTTGCTAAATTTAATTAATTAATGTATCTTAAAGAAATTCCCCATTTTCCTGTTTCCGTCTGGCTATTTGTTTTCTAGAGTTTCTGCCCAGCTCTTGTCCTGAGATCTCCTTTTAGTGTCATCTTGGGATTTCATGAGCCTTTTTGGGGTTGAATTTCCTTTTCCTTCTCTCCATGTCTTGGATTGCTTGTCATTTTTTGTTTGTTTTGTTTTGCAGTATTTTCCTGATCTTTGATAGCATTTTTTTAAAAAACTTCCTTGATAAACCACTGAGCATTTCAGAAGTAGGGTTCACTAAAGGACTAATTATAAGGTTTGGTTTTGTGGTGAGTGAGTTTGGGAAGGGCTAAAGGAACTGAGCTGAGCTCTCAGCTGGATGCTGTCACAAAGTAGGGACGATTATATGGGGTATCTTAATCATTCCTTTGAAGGTGGGAGAAATGAAGGCTTGCTGAAATTGTAATTATTCATAGTAAAGAAGCAGCATTTTTTCATATTAGGAACAGGGCTACTTGGGTATTTTTATGGTTTAGATGATGTTCTTATTTCTATCTGTGCTCATCATGATTATAGGGTAGTATTATTTTTGTCTTGCTCCATCATGGTCATAGAGTAGCCTTGTCTGATGTTAATTTCCTATGAACTCATGTAGGCTGAATAGGAAAACAACAAGACCTGGCCAACCCTGGTGGTCAGTCAGCTTCTAGCAACACCAGCCAGCTCTCTGCCATCAGGGGCTGCTATTCTCTTTCTCACCTTTAATATCTTGGCTCACTTTTTGCAGAATTTATATTATTTGGTTGTTGAACAAGGTAAACTAGCTCTTTGATTATCTTTTACTTTGTTTTGTTTTGTCTTTTCTATTTCCACCTTTGTCTTTTTCTGTTTTCTTTCTGGAAGATTTCCTAAATTTAATGTGCATCGTTTCCAGTAAATTTAATCTTCAAGAGTTGATTTTATTTTTTTTGTGTGGTTCTCCAGACATTTCATTTCATGACATTCTGTTCTTGTTCGTGCATTGAATATTTATTTTATTGCTGTGAAGATAGGAGGGCATAAAGACGGCTGTGGCTTTGGTTTGGTTTTGTTTGTTTTTGTTTTGTTTTAGATTTTTCTCTCTCTGCATTATCTTTCCTCATTTATGCTCATATATCCTTTTAGCTCTTAATTTCTTTTCCTCCTTCTGTTGATTCTTGTTTTTCCTTTCATATATAGCAGTGAAACTCTAGAAAGCTCTGTGCTCATGAATGTTTTGTTTTTTTTTTCCATATTAGCGGGGTGATGGCAGAGTGATAGAGTGGGGCTGTTTCACTGGAGGACCCATAGCCATTGCTATCTGCATCTCTATTTATTTAGTTATGTTAGTCATGCAATTTTGCCAGAATCAAGATATCATGTCTGCCTAAGAATATAAATCTGGCTGCTAGGGATTAAGGGGAATCAAGGTGGATATGAAAGCCTGAGGCTCCACACTCAGTGTGCACACTGTGGGTTAGTCCTCCTTTTCATCATAGCACCTCTGCCCTGAGCTGGTCTAATGCTCCAAACCCACACTCACGTGTGCCAGGAAAGAGCAAAGGCAGCTGCCAGTTTTCCTTGGCTAATGAGGTGGGACCATTTCTTACAGAATCTAACTTCTCATATAGACTTTTAGTCAATTTTTCTTAGCCCCCCTTGGAACTCACTTTTAGAGATTATTGAATCTCTAATATGTGTTTTTTTCCTGGATTTCTCTGGCATATGTCCAGCTTTCCTTGACTCTTGTTATTCTTATTGCTAGCTTATATATTCATCCTCTAGGTCTGTTAAGTTCACCTAATCTCTTTCAATTTTTGTTGTTGTTGTTGTTCCCTAATTTTCCTTTTCCTTTGTCACTGAGGATTTGGGATTCACTAAAGGCAATCACAAGAGTTCAAATTTTCATGTTTCACTAGAAGTCTCAGTTTACACTTTAGGGGAAAAAAAAAGAAATTAAATTTTTGAAAGATGACCATGGTGTGGGTATTGAGCTAGAACCTAGAATCTGACATTAAAAATAAAATGTATGAGTGATTGGAAAGGGAAGTAGCACATGGTTTTAACAAGAATAGGTCCTATTGATCTCTCCTAATTTCCTATCTTAATAACTTAACTAACCTGGCAGATCAATGAAATGCATTAGGTGGAATAAAATAAATCATAGAATGGGTATTTGGAGGTATGTTTGTTGACATAATGTTGGGAAATAAGATGTGTAGTGGATAGGAGCAAGGACTTTGGATTTATACGGAACCTGGGATTACATCATGGCTCTGCCAGCTGTGTGGTCTTGGATGCGTTGCTTAACCTTTTATGTACCAGTGTACTCATCTGTGAAAACAGGATTAATAATGCCTGTTTATTAAGATTGTTGACGGTTTTAAACAGGGGAATGTATGTATTATATTGTGCCACACTGCCATCAGCTTAGACTCATATCCACCCTCATCTGTATTGTCCTTTGCATTACAGTGGAGAAGCTGGGGCTCCATCTCTCCAAATCGTTTTCCATTATGCTTTAAATGAGATTCTGCTAATGAGAAGCACTGGTCTGAGATTTCAATGCAGAAGTAAAGGCAGCTGCAGGCAGAGCTGTAAACAAATGACAGCTGTGCCATATAGGGTCCCTTCCTGCTCAGCTCCCTCAGTCCACCCACTTCAGTCCTACAGCCAACTGAGATCAACAACCACAGCCTCCCTGGACAAACTCCTTCAAATTCCATGCTCCCTACTGTAGGCAACTGACAGCATCTTCCAGAAACTGACTTGTGACTGCCTGGGCTTCCAGATTTTGTGAAATCTTACATTAGCTTCTTTGATCTTCACTCACTCATCTCTTTCAACATTTTTTTTAACTTCTAACACACTGAATTAAAATCATTTCTACCTGTTCATGCTGATATACATGTGGGAGGTGGGCAGTAGAGTGGGAAACAAGATTGACTATAAGTTGGTCATTATTGAGGCTAGATATACGGAGGTTCATTGTACAATTGTGTCTGCTTCTGCATGTGTTTAGAAAGTAACAAAAATGGGTTAAAATAAAGACATTTTTATATAAACAAACATAAAAATCTTTCTTACTTGGAATATAGAGTGAATTCTGTTTTCCCAGTGGGTATAGGGGCTAAGCACAGGGCCCAGCAGAATGCCAGGCCCCAACTGTAGCTAGTAGAAGTGCAATTTGTTTTTATAGTGTTAGATAAATTTATACCTTGTTGGATCATTCTAACCAAAGTGTATGTATTGAAAAACACATTTATATTTGGAGGAGGTTTCGGGTGATATTCATCTAGTCATTATCTTTAATCTTCATACTATCACATAATCAGACCACTTGAAGTTGTATATTAGATGTAAAATACAAAAAATATCATGATATACTGAAGCAATGGTACAAATCCTATAAAAATGTTAAGTTTATCAGAGTGTAAATGTGACACAGAATGTGGGTCAAATAAAGAAAGGTGATAGAACCCATAGGTTATAAGTATTGTATCTTGGCTTAATTGGAGAATGTTTTACTAAAGATTTTAAAAGTTTGTTAGTATTTTTAATAAGCCTGTCATCTTTCTTTGTGTTTGCCCTGGATATGTGTCTTATTCGAGCAAGCGACCTTGTATTATTGAGCTCCTGCATTTCCCACAGCACTTAGCACAGAGCCAACCATGTAAAATATCCTCACAAAGACTTATTAAATTAATTTTCTTAAATCCCTTCTGGACTGCCCATTTGCCTTCATTAATTATGTTAGACGTAGAGGAGATGACCTCTACTTGCTGCCATGGTTGAATTACGTCTTACACTTGTAGATTCTTTGAACAATAAAATTTTGCAGGGGAAGAGAAAAACCAGCAGAGTTAGAACATGTTCATTTTGTGGATTACAATATGATATGAACATTCTTATCTTTCATGATTTTTTTCCACCTCCCTCCCTGAAACCCACGTACACACTCTTGTCCCCTCATACACTTTTGGTTATAATCATTTCTAGCTGCAAAATAATGGATTTGGAGTAAGAGTGGAGATACGCCTTCCCTTTTGTCTTTTCAGCTGGTAAACCACAAATAAATATCACAGTCCTAACTATTATAATGCAAAATACAAATATGCCATGTCAAAATGTTTTTTAAATGATAGATTTTCATTTTTTAATTACACCAAGTATTTCTTTTGAGATTTAAGAGATTTTAAGCTTTATGAGCATTAATACCTTTGTGATTGTGATTTGTTTGCCCCTAATTAAAAGAATCTGGAATATAGTTGGGAGAGAATATTGATGCACCAGGAAAACTGATGAAGAATGCAGCTACTTATTCTCTCCTTTTGTTTCAATGATCAAAAATCTAGCACGTGGCAGAAATGAGGCAAATCTGTTATGATGGGATAATTGTGGCCGTATCTTCTGTTCCATCATTCATTAACAACAGGATAAATATGAATCCTGGATTTCGCTAATCTGATGGTCTTGGCTCTGTTTTCGGTAAACAGTATAAATTATTTCCAGAAGAGCTGTGGAGGAAAATGTGAGATATTATTGCAGAATCCAACACTCATAAAACTTACAAAATTTCTGTGTCTGGCCCAGGAGACACTAACTACCTATGTGTCTTCCTGAGCCCAGGGGAAGACATCAGACAGACGCTCTCCCTCTCCATATCCTCACTCCCAGTTCTGGTTGCACCTGGATGAAAGGGAGTCTGCCAGCATTTCTGCAGCAGGCTTTCGGCTGTCAAAACAAATGAAAGCCTCATGGGGAGGCTCACACTTGCCTGCTGAGGAGAAAACACTGTGTTAAGTGTTTTACATATATTATCTTATTATATCCTTACAAAGCCTTTTGAGTAGGGTCTCCATTAAGCAAATGATAAAAGTGAATCTCAGAAAGGGTTAGATTTTCAGCAAGGTATTTCTTTTAAGTGCGAAGGTTGGGATGGGAGCCTCCATGTTTGATACCAAAGTGGGCACTGCTGTATAATGCTTCCCAGAACTGCTCCGTTGCTGACGTTAGCTCTGAAACCCTCCTCATTGCATCATATTCCTTCGATGCCTCTCTTAGTTTGGGCTGCTAGAATAAAATACCATAGACTGGGTGGCTTAAGCAATAAAAATTTGTTTCTCACAGTTCTGGAGGCTAGGAAGTCAAAGGTTAGTGTGCCAGCACGGATGGGTCCCAGTGAGGACGAGGTTCCAGGTTGGAAGATAGCCGTTTTCTTGCTGTGTCCTTGCATGGTGGAGAGCAGAGAGAGGAATCGTTTGTGTCTCTTCTTGGAAGGTGATTAATCCCATTCATGAGGACTCCATCCTCATGCCCTAATCATTTCCTTTCGGAGGCACCACCTGCTAACACCATCAAATTGGAGGTTAGGCTTCTGCACAGGAATTTTGGTGGAATACACACATTCAGTTCATAACAATGCCTGAGGTTAACTAACAGTAATTTAAGGTATTCTCAGTGATGGGAAAAAAGTTTTTCTAGCTCACTGTGTGCCAAGAATGCCATTGTTATATGATACTATTGGTATTTGATTAAAATGTTATTAATGCAAGCTAGAGTGTAAGCTCCATGAAGGCAGAGTAAGGTCATTTGTCCACATTGTTAATGTTGCATCTCAAGTTCCTGGGACAGTGCCTGACAAAAAGAAGATGCTCAACAAATAGGTATTAAATGGATGAAGTTCCCAGGTTGAGGTGACTTCCAATGCCAACTTTGGACTGCCCCATCATTATTTTTGGTTTGTTGCAGAAAAGAAAGGTTGTACTTTGCAGCAATAAAGGAACCTTTTAGAATTCACTGAGAAAAAGTAATAGAAGTTTCTGCAACTACATCCACAACTAAGTAGATGTAAAGTCTCCAGCTGCTCTTTTAGAGTGGTTCATCACTTGCTATAAACTATAGGCATTTCTGCCTCCAATCCACTAAAAGCATTCATTTTCCTTCAGACTAAGTTTTAGTCCATTAATCAAACCCCTACCAGCAGTGTTGGTGCATACATGATAGGATGAAAGGATGTCTTGGTATAAACCACCAGAATAGCAACTCTGCCCAGAGAAACGATTTCTTTTCAGAGAAGCTGTTTGTTTATTTGTTCCTAATTAGTGTTTCTCTAGTAAAGATGAAATTTAGAGAAATGCCTGACTTCCGTAGGATTCCAGTAGCTGCTTTGCTGGTACACATGTGTTTAAAACCAAGAGAGGAGAACGAATGAAAACTGATAGAGAGAAAGGTATAAGGGGAGAAGAAAAAGACTATGCAAGTAAAATAAAGAAGATGGGAAGGATGCAAACTGACAAGACTGGGAATTCCATTAGACTTCCTAGGAGATGAGTGCTCAAATTGGCTATTAGGATAGGAATAAAAGTATTATATATGTTGAGAAAAAACAATGTTGTAGACTAAAGAGTTAGGATGTACTTTAAAAAAAAGTCTACATCGGAACTGCAAAACTACCTACCATCATCTGTCACAGATGACTCTCTTGTAGGTATGGTGAATAAAAGAAAATAATCCAAAGCAAAAACCAAGATCTTCAATATTACAACTCTCTCCCTGATTTGTATTTTTCACAGCTAATCCCTATTTACTTGTGTGGAAAAGAGAGAATATCAGCCATTGTATGGCATAACTGAAACAAAGGGAAGACTGCAGATTTTCCTTCTAAGTATAGCATCCAGGCTTTGCAATAAAATAAGTAGTTTGATCACTTATACAATGATTACTTTTAAGGGAGCAATTCAGTCCCCAATTAAAGAGCTGACGTACGTAAACAGATATGATGCTCCCTTTACACTCTCGTTGAGAAGTTACTTTTTAATTGCCTTTGCTTATAATTTCAACTTCAAAGCCAGTAATAGCTTTTGAATTAATAGCTCATAGCCCATTTGATACAGTGATATTTAATTAATGAGTTCATAACTCCAATGGCACATTGCCTTTCTGACAGCCCCTCCAGGTTGTTAGTTTCCGTATTGCTAACTGTTGTCTGCTAACCATTCTTCCAGAGGTCATTTTCTCTGTGTGATCCTTTCAGCTGGATGGTGGAAAAGAGTAGGCTCAGTCAGGGAGAAAGGTGGCCCTTCCCTGTTCTGTAGGGTAGCTAGCTTTGTTAGGCCTCTGGGGATAGAAATTCATATTGCTTTTTCTTTTAACTTTTAGGTTTTGTCTACGCTGATGATATATCAAGTGCCACTAACTAAATAATGGCCACATCTGTAGGGTTTGGAGATGGGGAGGTGGATGAATGAGCCCACATCTCTGCCTTCTTTTTTCCAGAAACCATTTCAAACCATCCCACAGCCCGCCTTGTTCTTCCTCCCCATGACTCCCCTGGTCACTTTGCAAAGTTGCAAACTGTGGCTCTTGAGCTAAGAATGTATTTTACCTTTTTAATGGGTTGTTGAAGGAGAAGGAGGACAAGGAGGAGGAGGAAGAGTAAGGGAAGGAGAAAAAGGAGGGGGTAGTGAAAGGGGTAGGGGGCAGGGAAAGGGGGAGGGGGAAGGGGTATTATTAAAGCCCTTTGCGGAAAAATCTGACCCCTGAAGGATAATTAACGCTTGTGATAAGTTTCTGTAATTTCAGTCCTATGATTGAGCATGCCATGGTCAGTTTTCCTCTCTAACTCCCAGAACATGATTTTTGTAAGCATTGATGACAATGATGAGGCCCCTCTACCTCAGGCCACAGCCACTAAGAGGCTGTTCCTGTTAAGGAAGCAGGCAGCCACTCGCCAGGCTACTTGGGATTTGTTACCCTCCTTTTAGGTGAACCACTACCACTCAGCATTGTAGGCTCTTACAGGGTTTCCGAGTAAAAAGAAAAAAAAAAAAAATTCTGTAACATTGGATTAACATCTTCAAAATATACTCGCTCTCCACATGCCCTTGGTTAGAATTCCTGGCATTGAGTCCATCATTTGAAATCAACTTTGTTGAACTTAAAGTTTTGGCCTTTCAGAGGACTTTTCCAGAGGCGATGACTCTGGGAATATTCAGATTCGGTGGTCAAGTGTTCCCATGTCACCCACCAGGGGTTTGTTGGCAGCCACCTGAAGGCAGGGCCACAGAGAGTGTGGCACAGAACTGGGACTGAGAAAGGATAAAGGACCACTCTGGAAGCTGCATCGGCCAATTCTCCTTACTGAGGATTCATTTATCCAAATCCTTTTCAGGAGGAAGGAAAGAAGAGTGCTGAAAGAATAGAGGAGAGTAAGCTAACATAAATATGTTTCCTTCAGTGTTTAGCTGAGGGCTGGCCCTGCAGAACTTTATAGATTGCTATAAAGTTAGAAGTAATTAATGATAATTGAAATAACTGTGAGTTATTAGTAATATTTGGATTATTAAGATAAAGATAATTATCATAAAATTAGGTACTACAAATAGTGATTGCATTAATGATTTTAATTTTAGTGATTGCTGTAAAAGTGTGCTAGAAATCGATTTTCTATAAATGGACTAATAATAATAATAACAATAATTATAGCTACCATTTATTGAGTGCTTACCATGAATCAGAAACTATGCTGTGTTCTTCATTTACATTACCTTAACTAATTAAAAATATTTTGATGGTGTGGATTAATGAGAAAAAAGACCCTCTATGAGTTTTGAAGGGGAAAAGGCCTAGAAAGCTCCCAGAGGATGGAATTAGCTGAAGAAGGATTTCATTAGAATTCTACATATAAGGACTTTCCAATATGAAGGCAAAACTTTTGCAGCATGTCCTCCTAAGGACAAAAAAGGGTAGAACATTTGAGATGGCAGACTCTGAGCACTCCATGGGCTGCTGCACAGGAAGTTCATTCCCACAAGGATGACTAGGAGGCTCGTGCAGTACACACAGTCCTGAGAGCAGCCCTTTCTCAGAGCTACCCGTCAAAACTACACCAATGGTTAGTTCTGCTTTGTCCTGACTCTGGCATACTGAGGAACTTCTGCAAATGTCAAGTGTTGTGCAAAGGGAGAACAGGTATGTGCAATTAGATATAAAAGTTTATGATTAGAAAAAAGTGCTAAAAACAGGATTCTACTTGATTTTTTCATTATCCTTGAACTTGTCTCTATAGATACTGCATCAAGAAAAGATCAACAAACAATAATAGCTATCATTTATTGATTGTTTAGAATGTTCTGGGAACCTGACAAGCCCTTTGTGTATTTTAAAGCGCTTGAGTGAGTTGGTCTTCACTTTGTTTGTAAGGAAACTGAGGCTTAAACAAGGTTGTTGATGTAACCCAATGCCATACAACGTGTAGTGTGGCTGAGATTTAGCTGCATAAGTATTTGTAGAGTGTCTTAGCCACTAACTTATCAATTAATTTGGTAGTTTGATGTAGTATTCTCACTCGTCACTCACAACTCTATTCAGTTGTTCAGCTCCACTGTGTGTGCGTGTGCCTGTCCGTGTGTGTGTGTGTGTGTGTGCGTGTGCACACGCACGTGCATGCGCCTTTGCATTCTGAGCCTAAGAGAATAGGGACAGCCCCTCTCACACCACCAGGCAGTGTTATGCATTTAATTAGCACATGCTTTGATGATGTTGATAACATGTAATATTTTTCTCTTTTTTGCTCTGAGATATTTATCAGCATGGACCAGGATCCTTCCCTTTTGTACTATAGAAAAACTGGCCCTGAGGTATATTGGAAAGGGAAAACCATTCATCTGATTTCCGTTTCTTTCTGCTTTTGTTTTCTTTTTGTATGTGAACAGAGCCAGCTGCTCTAGAATATGGAAAATCCCAAAGTATCCCTGTCTATTGAGTTAAAATCTTTCCCTTCCATTTAGTCTGTGAGCTAGCATCTTAGCTTAGCATTCTTTTCTAATCATAAGGCTTATAAAAGCTAATGGATATAAGAAGAAGTGTTTATGTAACTGTAGAACCACTAATTTTGATTGTACTCAGATTTTGCTCAACACAACATGGATACAAATTGGGTAAAACTATTAAAGTCATCATATATGTTAACATAAGGGCTAACCATTACAACAAAGAAAGGTTATGTCTCAAGCCTTCTGGAGTTAATTTTCAAAGTCAGCTTTTTTTTTTTTTTTTTCTCTCCACAGACACATTTTACAAGCATCCAAGCGTCTTCCTTGTGACCAAATCGGGTCAAGATGGCCCAGTGTATGGACATATTAGTTTGAGCACAGTTACATTGAAGCCTAAGTGAGGTTCCAAGCAAAGATCATTGGAAATTTCCATTACTCTTAATGATCCTTTGGAATGTATAGAACATTTTTTTTTTTTTTTTTTGGTTTATGGGATGGTAGCTTGCAGTTGGCAAAGCAAATCAGAGGAACACCCAAAGTTAAATGTGTGAATAAAATACAAGAACAACATAGTAATGACTAATAAGATGTAAATGCCAAGAAATTTTCTTGTCTTTTAAATTAGACATCTGTGCCCTATTTTTACATGCTCATCACCATAAGCGCTTTAGCATGTTTCCCCCAATCTGTCAGCACAGACATATTCCGAAGGCCCTGAAGCTTTAACACCTTCACTGCTACAGAAATGCCCTGGCAGCCACTCCTGTGGAACATCTGCTGAAAGCAAAAGATGTGCAATGCAGGCCCCACCCTTGAGGGTTTTGTTAGAGAAGTTGGCATAGTGCCCCTTCTCTGAGGAAAGAAAGAACTGTGTTTCTGGGTCATGTCTGCAGAAAGATCAGCTTGGAGGGACACCACATCTTCCCGACAGGCCTCCTTGTCATATGGATTCACCAGTTCAGAACTTGGCCTTGTGTCTGCACAGGAGGTGGAGGCGGGCAGTGAAGGGCTGTCTCAAAACTGAGCCGCCTGAAGCCCACACATGTTTGCACAGCTTGCAAAGTGGCAAGAGTGTGGGCTGGTCCTATCTGTAGAGAAACAATTGGCCTGAAGTGCTTCGCATCTGACCAGAGAAGATGCTGACACTCAGCTTGATAGGATTCCAGGGAAAGATCATAGCTGGGGTTGTAGGAAGCTGCTTTGCCCGCTGAGGAGAGCCTTACACGAAGGCAGTGTGTTTTTAGACAACCCCCAAATCTCTGATGCTTCCTAAACACCCGTTTCACCTGCTGATACCTCAGAACCTACCCTTGCACATCCCTTTTTGGGAAGAGTTTGTCTTTTAATAGTAAGAGAGGGGCTTAAAAGTCAAATCCCTCAGTGTGGACAGAGATGACCACCGAACATTGAAGTAGAAATATCTGATACATTGTTCTATAGAGCAGGATGAGGAAACAGACTGACTAAAAAGCTGTGAAGAGGGAGAGGGAGGAGGTTGGAGACAGAAGCCTCAGAAAAGACGAAACTAAGAACATGGAAATCCACATTTACTAGCTGTATTGTTAAAACCCAAGGCCAACTGCATGTCCTATTCAAAATGTATCTGTTCCTTCGTTGAACATTTCACATCATACCCAATGACTTCTTAATTCTCCTAACAATCCTGTGAAATTATGCCTATTTTATAGATGAAGAAAACTAGAGTCAGAGATCAGTGACTGGCCTGAAGTGAGCTGAGAGATGTGTGGATTATATTGAGAGTACATGGAATTTGGAGTCAAACAGACTTGAGTTGTAAATTCCAGTTCCGAAAGTTATTAGTTCTGTGACCTTGAGCAAGTCACTTCAGTTTTCTTTTCTGCAGTTTCTGCAAAGGAACTAAACCATATCAACGAAAATATACACTTTTCAGGGTCATCATGAAGATAACAGGTTAAATGACATGTCCAAATTTACACAACTGACAAGGAGTCAGCACAAAAGTACAAAACACAATTCTCAACACATGCTTAAGTGTTTTCTTCTTGTGCTGAGTTCCTCACAGATTCTGGATGTTAGCGCTTTTGTCAGATGCGTGGTTTACAAATATTGTCTGCTATTCTGTAACTTGTCTATTGATTATGTCTTTTGCTGTGCGGAGGCTTTTGAGTATATTTAAGACCCATTTGTCTATTTTTGTTTTTGTTGAATTTGCTTTTGAGGACTTAGTCATAAATTCTTTACTCAGGCCAATGTCCAAAAGAGTTTTTCCTAGGTTTTCTTCTAAAATTTTTATAGTTTCAGGTCTTGTATTTAAGTCTTTCATCCATTTTGAGTTAATTTTTGTATATATTGAGAGCTATGGGTCCAGTTTCATTCTTCTGAATATGGCTATCTGATTTCCCCAGCACCATTTATTGAAAAGGGTATCCTTTCCCCAGTGTATGTCTTGTATGACTGTCAAAGATCAGTTGGTTATAGGTAGGTATGTGGCTTTATTTATGGGTTCTCCATTCTGTTCCATTGATTTATGTGTCTATTTTTATACCAGCACCATGGTGTTTTGGTTACTATAGCTTTGTAATAGCTTTGTAATAGAATTTGAAGTCAGGTAATATGATGCCTTCAGCTTTGTTTGCCAGAAATATTCATATTTTAAGAAATTAAAAGCTTCATTTTTTAGTAATGTACATTTAAAGAACAAATTAAAATGGAATTTAGAATATATTCAGAACTAAAAAATGCATATGTTACATATTAAAATTGTGGAATGAGTTACAATGGTACTTGGATGGAAATTTGTAAACTTAAATGTTAAAAGAATTAGATAACAAAAATCAGTTGAAAATGAACAACCTGAGCATTCAACATAAGGTTTGGTTTTGGTTTTGGTCTTCGGGACGGGAGATGATTGCGGGAGAAGAAAAGCCTAAGGCCAAATAAAACAAAAAGAAAAATAATGCAGACAAGTAAGGAGGGATGTATACCATAAAATACTGGCAGGATTTATCTAGAATAGAAGAGAATGCTCAAAAAGTCAATGTTAAGAATGAGGGTGCATACATTTATCAAAACACCTATACACGTACATAGCAGTATTTTATTTTATATAAAATTTTCTCAGTAAAGTTGAGTTTAAAACAAGACCTAAAAACATCAACAACAAAAGAACGGATAAGGAGATATAACTATAGTCAATTCAGAGATTAAAATGTTATTGAATGTGTATAATGAACAACTTTATACTAATAAATTTTAAAACTTAAGAAAAATGAAAAAATATCTAATGAAAACACAACTTATCACATCTGTCTCAATAAGAAATAGAAAATTAAACATTTCTATAATCATTGAAAAATGATCAGGGTTGTTTAACATTGTTCCCATAAAGAAAGTATCAGACAGAATGTTTTATGCCATATTTTTTCAAACACTGAAGAAACAAGTAAATCTAACGTTACAAAATGATGATACAAAGAGAAAAAGTGTGAATACTCTGCAACACATTTTTCAAAGTTCAAATAAACCTGATTCCAAAACCTAACAAAAATAACAGGTCTAGAATTTATTAGCCAATTTCACTCATGAATATATATGCACATGCCCTAAATAAAATATTGACAAACAGTACCTGTAATAAATAACACAATATAACATGACCAAGTTGAATTTTCTCATAAATACAGGATCAAAATTTTAAATTGGTATTTAGATTCTGTATATAGATTGGTACTTAGGTTTAGAAAATCTATTGAAATAATTCACCTTCTAAAAGTACAAAAGCCATAAAATTAAGGGTAACTACTTCAGGAATAGCATATTATAATATTCAACATCTATTCATGATGAAAAAAAATGGCAAAATAATAAATGAACCAAACAATCTTCCTTAATGTGATGAACTATATTTTTAAACCTCTGAAGAAATATTCTTAATGAATAACTATTTAGAGCAATTTCTTTAAGACAAAGACCAAGAAAGGGGTATATGCTACCCCACTTCTAGTTAATGTTATATTGGCAATCCTAGCTAGGTCTATAAAACAATACATTTAGAAATAAATCAATTAATAAATAAGGTAAATAATAGATAAGGTTTGAAATGAAAGAAGTAAACTTATCTATATTTTCAGATGATTAGGTTATCTGTAAAATACAAGAAGGATATAGATAATAAAATCAATAAAATAATTAGTATGGTTGCTGTAAAGGCTCAATATATTAAAAATAAATTAATTGGCTTTTTATAGAATAGAAATAATTAGGTAAAGTAATTTAAGTGGTATAATCTAATAAACCATGAAATATGCAAATACCCTTAAACAAATTTAATCAAAAAGTTTTGACATCTATAGAAAATGTAAATTTTATCAAGTAATATTAAAAAAAGCTAGCTAAATAGTGAGATATCTCATGTTAATGGATAAAAAGATACAATATACAAAACATGTCAATTTTCCCCTCAAATAATCTATAATACAGTGCAATTATAATCAAAATGCCAAATAATTACTTTGTGGATTTCAATAAACTGAATATAAAATTTATAGAAGAATAGAGGGCCAAAATTAGTGATATATCTAAATAAGAATGAGGTGAGGATATTTGACTTATCATATATCAAGAATTATTTTTATGCTATTGTAATTAAATGGTGTTTTTCAGTGGAAGCATAAACATATTGATCTATGGAAAAGTCAAAGAGAAACAAACATTTGATTTTTGAGAAAGCTAGCAATACAGATGAGTAAAATAAGGAAAGAATTTTATATAATTTGTGTTGACAATTAGTTACCCATATAAAAATAAATAAAATTGTATTTCTACTAGACAGCTTATACAGAAAATATAAATTTGGGTCAAGTCTCTATATGCAAAAGAAAAAGAAACATGTAAAATTTATAAAATAAGATGAGATAATATATTTTTGACCTCAGGATAAGGAAAGGTTTTTTTTTTTTACTAGCATGTTTTGTTTTTCAATATTATAAGACGAACTAACCATGATAAAAGAGCTGATGAATTTTAACTATTTAAAAATTAATAGTTTTTCTTCATTAATGTAAACTATTAGCAATATTGATAGTAAAGGTATACATTAGGAGAATATATTTGCATCATGTAAAACTGTCAAGGAATTAATATTTGGAATATGCAAAGAAATGATACATTTCAAATAAAGTAAAAACAATAGGAGAATAGGTCAATAGCAGTTCACAGAATAGAAAATATGAATGTCCAGTAAACATGTAATGAGCTTTAAGATAGTATTTAATACCCATAAAACTGGCTAAATAAAAATAATCAGAAAATATAAATTGTTGGAAGCTAAGAAGTCCAAGACCAAGGTACCAGCAGCTTTGGTGTCTGGTGAAGGCTGCTGTCTGCATCCCCTGAAGGAGAGGAATGATGTCCTCACATGGCAGAAGGGATGGAAAAGAAAGAGAGAAGGAAGGTGGCTCCATGGAACTTTATTTATTTAATAAAAAAAATTTAACTTGACATATAATAATTGTACATATTTATGTAGTACATAATGATGTGATAAGTGCAATATATAGTCATCAGATGAGGGTAATTAGCATATCTATATCTCAAACATTTATCATTTGTGTTGAGAACATTCAATATCCTCCTTCTAGCTATTTGCAACTATATAATACATTACTGTTAACTATAGTCATCCTAAATCCTATAGACCACTAGAACTTATTCTTTCTGTCTAGCTGTAATTTTGTATCCTTCAACAAATATCTTCCTATCTCCCCTTCTCCCTACCATACTCAGCCTCTAGTATCTTCTGTTGTACTTTTTACTACTATGAGATCAACTTTTTCATAGCTTCCACATGTGAGTGAGAATAAGCAGTGTTTAACTTTCTGTTCCTGCCTTATATCACTTAACATAATGTCCTCCAGTTCTGCCCATGTTGCCACAAATGACACTATTTCATTTTTATAAAGGGATGAATAATATTCCATGTGTATATATGCCACATTTTCTTTATTCATTCATCTGTTACCGGACACATAGTTTCATTCCATATCTCGACTATGGTGAATAGCCTCAAACTCTCTTTTATAAGGGTGCTAATCCCATTTATGAGGGCTCCACCATTGTAACTTATTCACCTCCTACATGCCCCAGCTCTTAATACTATCACATCACATATTTCACACATATTTAAAAATATTTTGTATGACTTAAGTGCTTAGTAATGTAATACAAATAGAATCTTAAAAAAATTTAGGGAGGTATCTGCTACTCATCTATAAAATACTACCAGCTGATTTTTATTCATGGGTTTCGAATTTGTGGGTTAGTCTAACCATGGATCAAAAATATTTGGAAAAAAATCCCAGACCAATAAAAAACACCAGTACAACATTTATAGAACATAACCTACTTTCTTGAGATCTGCCTTAGGTGTTTATAATTATTCTGCTCTGGCAAGTGCTCCAGAGGACTAACTTGCCATATTACCTTTAAAAAAGGTCATCCTATTTGTTACAAAATGGGCATGAATATTTTCAGGATTCTACATTGATCTTGGGAACCAGGTTCCCTACGGGCAGGGCAAAATCTGCTGTTTACATCCTTAGGGCCTTCAAGGACCATGCCTCAAAGATATCATATGGTAAACAGATATTTTTGAATGTATGCAGGAATGAATAAATGAATGAGTTGATCCTATTATTTTTTGTGGTAGAGACAGATGACTGGAGAATTACCTGTTGCTTGAGTTTTCTATGTTTCCTCTGGCATACTAGACAATGAAAAGGTTATCTCAGATCACTTGAAGTAAATTGATTTAGGTCGATGGTCTCAGTGGGGCTATTTTGGCCTCTGGGGACATTTGGCAAAATCTGGAGACATTTTTGGTTGTCACAACTGGGGGAGTGTTAACTGGCATCTAAGGGGTACAAGCCAGGGATGCTGCTTAACATTCTACAATGCACAGGGAAGCTTCCCAAAACAGGAAATCATGCGGCCCAGATGTCAATAGTGCTCAGAGTGAGAAACCCTGGGAGGCCCTGGGTAAAACACAAAATCCGTGACCCTCACCACACTTCTTCATACACCCCTGATATCAGGTTCATGTCAGTGCCTCACTTTTAGTCCAAACCATATTTGTGTTTCCTTTCCTCAAGGATTTACTTTCCAAAGGCTGAGAAACTTGGTTAGCCCAAAGTCATGTATTCTGGGCAAACCAGAAGTGAGAGGAAATCAGTGATCTTGCAAGACAGTTTTAAACCATGTGAGATAAAATTGGTGGATAAATGGTTGAGATTCCCAGTCCTTTAGGACATTATTTTTCATATCTATTCTGCATGGTCATTCAGAGGTTTCCCTCTGGCACTGAGCCCCAGTTGTCCTCGGTGGTAACCTGCATACATTATTATATTTTGCTTCTTTCCACCCTTGATAGCATTTCTCCAACACTCCTACTTTCAGATAAGCTACTTGTGCACAAGCCCCTGTCTCAGGCTTTGTTTTGGATGAACCCAAACTTTATCAATGGATCTTTCTTTAAAAAGCAAGTAACAACTCTCAGATGTGGTGGAACAGGGATATGGAAGTTTAGCTATTTTAAATCTAGTGTAGGACACAGTAGAAATATAATAATAAAGTTAAATATCCAAAACTGAACAGGCTATTAGGAGTCACTTTCTTTGATTGATCTCAGTCATTTATATAAGTATGTTGTGAGAAATGAAGGTTCAGGTGCTCCGGTACTGAGGCAGAGCTTGAATGATGACTAATTTAGAATGAGTATCTACCATCTTTACTTACTACTTTTCTTACTTTTCTTTGCCTTAAGTAGACGGTGAGATATGGGGTAAAGAAAAAGGACTAGCTATTATAATAATTGGGAAAGAGGAGATGAGAAAATCGGTATTCATTTATGATATTTCCTCCTGTTCAGATGTCATAGATGCTTTTTAAATCACTGCACAAATTTATAGACTCTGTCATTCAGTGGAAAGCATTAATGAAACCCTATTGAAGGCATTATATTATGAAAAATAATGCAGAGAAGTGAGGAAGGCATATAAGTTCCCTACATTGAGACAGATTCCACACTTGAAGTCTCATACTATAAATTTATGCATAATTGTTCTGAGGGTTGATAAGAGTTGCCTTAGCAGGTGGAGTTAGCTGGGGACCTGGCAATATCATGATCCTGACATTCGAAAGCTTTCAGGGTTCAATGCAATCAGTCATATGAGTGCCTACATGCAATATTATTCTGCCTAGATTTCTTCATGCATTATATATAGGTTAAAAAAGGTTGCTGTAAATAGTAGGTTCATAGAAAGGACAGGCTGAATGTTTGAACTCTTTGCAAAGGAAAAAAAAAAGAGTGATAGAGAGAAAGAGCATTTTTCACTTCTTTCCTGGACTCCCATCACCCCTGTAATGCAGGTGACTGCAGAAGTAACATTAGTTAAACATTAAAATTCAATAAGCCTTTTTCTTGATTCCAGTCTGACAGGTCTCCTGCATGGCAGAGAAGCCACAAGACTGAATGAATGGGTTTCTAAACAAATTGGGTCAGATGTTGCTTTTGCTTGACTTACTTAAGATTGATTGGTAATTAAGTGGTTTAAAATTGGTCCTTTCCTAGTGGAGAAAACTTAGTATAGGGCTTTTCAGGATTTTTGAGACCTTTAGAGAAGTGGAAAAAAGAATGAGAATGAGAAACAAATATTTTTGAAGGGTTTTGATTTCAAAAGAAGAATGGGATGTGGTCTCCCTTGTTGAATATCCATGAAGCAGGGGGCAAATGCATTTAATGACATAAAGTCACTCAGTGATGCACACTACAGGGGTAACAAATGATCCCTCTTCTGGAAAACATAGAAGAATGTGTATATCCACCTTCCTTCTCAAATTGAAATCAGTAATTTATGGGCTGACCAGCAAACATGGAATTGGATCAACTCTTTCTGGTGGCCCAGATAATGTTTGGTAAGCTAGTACAGAGATCAAAATGTGGAAAATGGAATCTAGGAAGAAGCGTAATTGTCAGCCCAGGCTTGGTAGATCAGCACAGGGTGGGACAAAATAGATGGAGAGAAGAAATCCCAATGTCACTTACTGGAGACCTAGTAGAGTACAACTGAGCATTCCTGAAGTCCTAGGTCACTCAGAGTCACCCCTTCGATGCTCCTGTGGAAATATGCGAATTGTACATAACCATCTTGTATTAAATATAATGCATGACAATTATAAATATTATAAAATATGTATTTTTTTATCTCACCCCCTAACACATGTCCTCTGATATTTTCATTGTATGCATTCCAAGGGGACAGGGTCTTATTACTTTTTGTGTCACTGCAATCTGATGCAAGCTTATAGACAACTTTGTACAAGCTTAATAAATACTTTAAAAATTTGCAGGACCAGGCAGAAGGCACAGGAAATACATTGTTGCTGTTATTGTTGTTTTGAGAAGGAAAAATAACACAGAAAATTTTGTATAATTTTATACTTTGAGTTTCCTGTCAAAAGTACTTTAATGTACATCTTAATTTGATGAAGTTTTCTGGGGAATGAATTGTGGCAAAATGCTGTTGGAAATAAGACAACCAATCAATCAGACAGAAATCCTATTTTTAAAGAGCATACAATTCTACAGATGATAAGATAATAATGATTCTAAATGATAAAAAGTTATAGGGAGCAAAAGTACAAATTATTATAATAGTCGGATTGATTAAGTAGAGACTTTTCAGTGGGAGAGGTGTCAGGGGAAGCCCTGGGACATAGATAAAACTTGACCTGGAATAGGAGGGTGGGTGGGATTTGAATATGTACAGTTGGATGCACTCTGTTAAGAATAAAAATAAAAGCCCATATGTGGGGGAAAGTAGAAATAGATACACAGAGCGTCAAGGGGCTTGGATGAAATACAGAGTTTACAAAGGAAAATGAAAGAAGAAGGTGGGAGAGAATCAGAGGGTAAAGGCCTGCAAGTGGTAGCTGGATGATTTGGGGGTTTCTCCAGTGATCAGCGAGGACCTACTGAAGACTGGTCAGCAGAGTTATGCCCGAGGTAGATTAATTTGGCAATGGTATTCAGGATGGATTCAGCTGGGAAGAGTTAGAGAGTCCAAACTAGTATTCAAAGTGTGCCAGAAGTGAAGTACCACGGCTGGGTAGTGGAGGTGAAAGATAAAAGAGTCCCTGATTTCAGACACATCAAACTCAAGCACTACAAACCATGTGATCAAATGAAGATGACCTGATTTTCAGAGCCTTTGGTTACCCATACTGATGCCAAGATACTATATGTAATGCCATTTAAAAAAAAATATGAGTCCCTTATTTTACTAAACTTTTTGTTAAATTTAAAAAAATGACTTTCATGTTCTAAGCAAGTGTCTTTCATCTCAAGCAATACATAAAAATCTCCAGAGGAATTCTAAAAACTAGGAAAGCCTGGTGAACCATCCCAGCTCACTTGGGATAGGATCTAGGAATCTGTGTTTATAATGTTCTGGAGCCAATTCAGATGTGTAAAACATGGGCAAGGCTGATAAATAGTGCTCGTTTTGTAATTCCATGATCCCATGTGGAAAGCAGTCCTATGTCATATGTGGAAGGAATCGAGGAAGAATAATTAATACAATCTAGGTAATTAAGTTGGGTGATTCAAAGAATGTTTTTCAATTTCATGAGATCTTTCAAACAGTTTGTGGTTTTGTATTTTGAGGGACAGCCACTTTCTTAAATGTTGTTTTAGTCTTTATCCTTCTGTAGAATTCTAATATGTATGTATACCCTAATAATATTTGGTGGAATTTTGCCCATTTTGAACCTTACACAAATAAAATCATACATTATGTATTTCCTTCGAACAGTTATTTTTACTTAACATTTTATTCTTGAGATGTGTATTGTGGCTGGTTTGCTGTGGTCTGCTTATTTTCACTGCTTTACGGTGCTGTATTGTATGAATGGGATAGATACCATAATTTATTTACTTATCTTGTCTACTGTTGATGAATTTTTTCATCATTATTGCTATTATGGAAAGTTTTGTACATGACTCCTGGTGGCAGATCTCTGTAGGAGATGCATAAGAAGGCCAGGTGTACAAATGTGCACCTTCACCTCTACTAGGTGATGACAAATTTTTTTCCAAAGCGACTGTGACAATTTACACTCCCACTAGCAAATTTGAAAGTTCCATCGCTTCATGTCCTTGCCACCACTTTTTAAACGTGGTTACTTCAGTACGTATGGAATGAATTCATCGTGATTTTATTTTGGATTTCCTTGGTTTTTACTGGTATTGTACAACTGCAATATTTTTGAGCCATTTTTGTTCTCTTCCTAGTTATAGCCTAGTTATGCCTTTGCCATTTTGGGGGTATTACATTGCTTATTTTTTTATTGATTTATAGGAGTTTTAGTAAAGATACATTTTAGATATTACTGGTTTGTTATGTGGTTGAGGTGCCTTCTCCCAGTTTGTTGCTTGTCTTTTTCCTGTAGTGTTTTTGATGAGCATTTTAAAAAGTTTTATGTAGTCATCTTATGCAAAAGTGGGAAGCTCCCTTGAAAGCTGAAGCAACACTGAGACAGCAAACTAGTTCACAAAGGGAGAGAACAAGCGGGACTTGATTACCTTTTCTGAACCCTGAACCAAGGCATGTCTAAATACCCCTGGGATATACAGATCCCGGTAGATCCCACTGTTCCTTAGAACTTTTCAGGTTAGGTTTTCTCTTAATTGCAACTTCTATTATTGCAATGGGTGGTGATATCATGGTGTCGTCGAGGATTTTT
Source organism: Lemur catta (assembly GCF_020740605.2). Lineage (NCBI taxonomy): Eukaryota > Metazoa > Chordata > Mammalia > Primates > Lemuridae > Lemur > Lemur catta. The sequence continues at coordinate 15,723,179 of NC_059131.1, read as the reverse complement.
TTAATACTCCTGTCACCAAGTTAGAATTACCACATAATTATTAAATAAAAACCCAACTAAATTTCATTCATCTCATTTCAAAACCCTGGTGACTTTTCTCTGCGCAATCCCTCGGGATTGTTCATAATCTTTACCAAGCATGTTTCTTACTTGTGTCGAATGTAGGCAACTCTTGAATGTAGGTCTTGGTGAGCCAGAACACTGATCTTCGTTAGGGATATTGGAAGGAACAAAACTAATGCCTGTCACTTTTCCACACTGAAGGACATGTCCCTAAAAATGAATTGGTAAGCTTCAAATATTAGATGACTAGTTTTTCAGGCCTAATCTAGAAGAGAGTGACTTCAAACCCTGTGAAAAGGACATTGCCTACCCAAAGACCCCCCCTGAGGGGCCACTGTCTCCCCTTGCACCATGGGTCTCAAATCCCCTTGCCTTGCCAAAGACATTATTCCTTCAGTTATTTTTTTCCTCTGGGTCTAACTCTTTCTGCTCTATTGTTTTCTTATTTCTATAAACAAACATCCTGTAGTGTTTCTCATTAATAAAAACAAACAAATCAAACCAAAACAAAGTCCCTTTTTTTGTCATGTCCCTCTGGCTACATTTCCATTTCTCTGCTCCCCTTTAGCACTACACGTTTCTAGACAGTTTCCTGTGCGCAGTGTTTGCAGCTCCTCACCTGTCAATCTTACCTCCTGGGCAGCTTCAGTCCTATCACCCCACCAGAAGTGTTCTTGTTGATGGACACTTTTATGTCCTTTTCTCACCCAATCTCTGCAGTCTCTCCTTTAGGAATGATGTTCCTCTCTCAGGCTATTTGACACCAGACACTCCCAGCTTTTAGTTGACTATTTTCATTCCTCTTCTTGACTTGTTTCTCCTCCTCTAGGAGTTGCCTAAATCAGGGATGGTGTTGCAGGGCCATCCATTCATCGCCATGGCTTTGACCAGCATCTGCATGGCAACAGCAGCAAATTAAAACCTCCAGCTGAGATTTCTGCACTAGACTAAAATCGTACACTTCAGAATTATCGACCACATATCTACATTTGAGTGCCTCAAAGCCATTTCAAATTTAATATGAGCAAAACTTATTTTAATATTTCCAAAAACTCTACCTTATTCTTCCTCATATCTTTTAAAAGTACCATTATTACTCACTTGTTTAAGTCAGAAACCCGTCATGTATACTTAATTTTTCTCTTTACCTGACCCACAGCATCTAACTTACTGACTACTCATTAGTGTTCCTACGGAATATGCCTTGAACCCACCTTTTCTTCTTGCTGCTGCTTTTCTATAACCGTATTCTCAGAAACAATCATATCTCACCGAGACTATTCCTATAACTTCTTAATGGGAATTTCACATTGACTCCACTATGATAGTTTATTTATAACCACCAGGCTGATACATACTTTTTCCAACATGGGTAAAATCACAGCATTCCCAGTTTCAAACCCATCGGTGGCTTCCTATCCATCTTAGAGGAAGACCTAAGACTAACTCTCTCCCTTGGCCTACTTGATCCTGCATGATGCTACCCTCTTCTCTTTCCAGTTTACCTGGTGACAGTCTCTCCCCCTCCTGGGCACATCCTTTCTCACTTAGAGCTTGGCATTTTCTCAACACTTTGTCTGGATTGTGGTGCCACTGCCCCCTACTTCCAGATTCTTCCCTGGCTGGCTCCTTCTCATCCTTCAGGTTTCATCTGAACCCACAACCACCTTGTCTTAGTTCCCCTCAACATGTGATTTTTCTATCACCTTCCTCATGTTAAATGTAGCACTTTACATAAGTCTGGAATTATTTATATGTTTGCCTCTTTGTTTTCTATTTCCTAGCACAATAAATATATGTTGAATCAATGGTTGTCAGTGATTTACAAGGACTGGAAAAATAGGAACTGGGGTAGTCATCAGTCTCACATTGACATGAATGCTTCACAAAGCCGTGACTTCTCTTCCCTGGCACTGTTCACTGACTCTGTAGATAATAACCAGGTGGGGGAGCTGTCAGGTGCTCTCCTCTATTTTGTAGGAGATTGAACTCATTTGCCAATAAGGTTAAAGTTTGGATGAACCAAAGTGCATAATTAAAATGCTAACAGAGAAGTTTAAAGGACAAACAAAATCACATAACTCAGCAAGTAAATCACCAGGAAAAAATAAACAAATAAAGTTTTATTTGACAATAATTTTCACACCTGTTATGAACCTACCAAATCTCATTTGGCTCCCTGGAAACCAGCTGGTACTAGTATCCCAGTGTTTACAAGCTAGGAGCAACCAATTGGTACTCTTCAGTCTACAGGCTAACTAGTATTTACAGAGGGTAAGGTATATCTTTTTAAATGTTCCTTATTCCCTCAAAATTTTCCTTGGAAAATTTTGCTAATATATTTCAGAGTCTCCCTACTCTGGCTGCAATTTTCCTGACATCTGGTTCTTATTTAAGCCTTTTACATTTGTGTACAGTTTTTTTTTCTTTCTTTTTAATTTACTCCAATTCCTCAAACAAGAAAGTGAACTTCAAAATTATAAAACATTATGAGCTGATAAGAGTAAATTAAAGTGTTTATGAGCTCTTGAGGTTATTCTGGGTCTGCATCTGGCGCAAGTCTGGAAATGTGTATAGTTTTAAGCTAATTTAAAGAATGTGGGAAAGTAGTAAAAAATGTTCCATGAATCACCAAACTTAAATTAGTATTTTATAACTCACAGTGCTTCTCACCTGAATAAACCACAGAAATTGGCCGAGAATCCATGAAACCAGTTACCTGTTCGTGAGTAAACACAAAGGTGGGGAAACACTGTATAGGAATCATGGGGCCACATTACAAAGAAACAAACTAAGGGCATTGTTAGCAATATCATGTATTGATAGAAAACAAGTAAAAGGCCCAAGGTTGGAGCAAATTAGACACTTAGGATACCTGAGAAAGGTACCTACTCAAAGCTGTTTATTGTACCAAGAAGTTCCAAGGTAATGACCTAAGTTATTTTTTTCTAGTTCTTTACACCTGCCACTAGATTTTTAGCTGTGTAAGGAATATGCTGTATTCATATTTATATCACAGTTATATGGAAAAGTGTCTTGGTATATAATAAACATTTTGAGAATTAAAGAAAGAAACATTATTTGCCCAACCTTCAATTTTTTTTTTAAGTAATAAAACATTGTCTCCTCTTTTGGCTTGAATAAGAATGGCTATTATTGGATTGTTTATTTGGTTTTGAATTTTGTCCTTTTAGAAAGAAGCCATAGGAACTCCTATAAGGAACTGAGCATATATTTGACAGACATCTTTTTTGCCATGAATGTATGTTTATTTATATTGCAGATATGCAAGTCTTCTTTTATATTAATATTTGTTTTTCTGGAATTGATGATATGATAAAAGTACAGGATATACACATTTATACCTAGTTCTGTTTTAATAAGTATTTTTATCACTTTCAGACAAAGTAAAATGGCACATCTAAAGAAATTTCAAATGGGAAAGCTCTTAGCAGGTTTTAAACTTTCAAGTAGTCAGTACAATTTAGGGGCATTGTCACTCTTACTAATAGCACAGATCATTTTGGAGATCAAGATAAGAAGATAGAACAATTGTATCCCAAGTTTTTATACAGTTCCTGTGAGTGAATATATATTAGATGGGAAGAATAAATAAATGACAGGCACAATAAAGCTGGTTTTAATTAAGATTTACCTCAGGAAGTAAAAGAACAATATGGCAACTTTTTTTTCTTTTTAATATTTGCTTATTTATTTATTTATTTTTATTTCAGAATATTATGGGGCTACAAACACTTTGGTTACATATATTGCCTTTGCACCACCCAAGTCAGAGCTATAAGCGTGCCCATCCCCCAGGAAGTATGCACCACACCCATTAGTGTGAATTTACCCATATCTTCCTCCCTCCTCCCAACTGCCTGACACCCTATGAATGTTACTTCAATATGTGTCCATAGGTATTGATCAATTGGTACCAATTTAATGGTGAGTACATGTAGCATTTGTTTTTCCATCCTTATGGTACTTCACTTAGAGGAATGGGTTTTAGTTCCATCCAGGATAATATAAGAGGAATTAGTTTACCATTGTTTTTAATGGCTGAGTAGCACTCCATGGTATACGTATACCACATTTGTTTAATCCACTCATGTATTGATGGGCACTTCGGTGCTTTCCACATCTTTGCAATTGTGAATTGTGCTGCTATAAATATTTGAGTGCAGATGTCTTTTTTATAGAATGTCTTTTTTTTTTTCCCTTTGGTTAGTTGCCTAATAGTGGGATTGCTGGATCAAATGATATTTCTATTTTTAGTTCTCTTAGGTATCCCCATATACTTTCCACAGAGGTGGTACTAGTTTGCAGTCCCACCAACAGTGTATGAGTGTTCCTATCTCTCCACATCCATGCCAACATTTATCGTTTTGGGACTTTTTGATAAAAGCCATTCTCACTGGAATTAGGTGATATCTCATTGTGGTTTTGATTTGCATTTCCCTGATGATTAGAGATGTTGAGCATTTTTCCATATGTTTGTTGGCCATTACTCTATCTTCTTTTGAAAACTTTCTGTTCATGCCCTTTGCCCAATTTTTAATGGGGTTGTTTGATTTTTTATTGCTAATTTTCCTGAGTTCTATATAGATTCTAGCTATTAGCCCTTTGTTGGCTGTATAGTATGCAAATATTTTCTCCCATTCTGTAGGCTATTTATTCTGATGAAAGTTTCCTTGGCTGTGCAGAAGCTTTTTAACTTGATCAGGCCCTGTTTATTTATTTTTGTTGTTGCTGTGATTGCCTTTGGGGTCTTCATCATAAATTTTCTGCCTAGCATGATGTCTACAACAGTTTTTCGAATGTTTTCTTCTAGAATTTTTATGGTTTCAGGGCTTAGGTTTAAGTCCATCATCCACAATGAGTTGATTTTTGTGAGAGGTGAGAGGTGAGAAATGCATATCATCCTGTTTCAGTCTTCTACAGGTGGCTATCTAATTTTCCCAGCTCCATTTATTGACTAGGGATTCTTTTCCCCAACATATGTTTTTGTCTGCTTTGTCAAAGATCAGATGGCTATATGAGGATAGTTTTATATTTGAGTTCTCAGTTCTGTTCCATTGGTCTATGTCTCTATTCTTGTACCAGTACCATGCTGTTTTGCTTAGTGTAGCTTTGTGATATAGCTTGAAGTCTGGTAAATTGATGTCTCCCAATTTGTTCTTTTTGCTTAAGGTTGCTTTAGCTATAGAGTGTCTTCTCTGGTTCCATATGAAGCATAGAATTATTTTTTCTAGATCTTTGAAAAATGATGTTGATATTTTTATAGGGATTGTACTGAATCTGTAGATCACTTTTAGTATAGACATTTTAACAATGCTGATTCTGCCGACCCACGAGCATGGTATGGTTTTCCATGTGTTTACATCCTCTACTATTTCCTTCCTCAGTGTTTCATAGTTCTCTCTTTAGAGGTCTTTCTCATCCTTAGTTAAGTATATTCCTAAGTATTTTATTTTATTTGCTGCTTTTATGAAAGGTTGAATCTTTGATTTGGTTCTCAGTTTAACTCTTTTTGTCACATATGAATGCTACAAATTTGTGTACATTGATTTTGTAACCTGAGACTTTGCTGCATTTATTTATCAATTCCAGTAGTATCTTGGCAGAATCTCTGGGCTTTTCTAGATATAAGATGATATCGTCTGCAAAGTTCGATAGTTTCACCTCTTCTGCCCCCATTTGAATGCTCTTGATTTCCTTCTCTTGTCTGATCGCTCCTGCTAGGACTTTCAGCACTGTGTTGAATAGAAGTGGTGATAGAGGGCAACCTTGTCTGGTGCCAGTTCTAAGTGTGAACACTTTCAGTTTTCCCCCGTTCAGTGTGATGTTGGCTGTGGGTTTGTCATATATGGCTTATATAATTTTGAGATAAGATGTACCTATGCCTATTTTGTTAAGTTCTTATCATAAAAGGGTTAAATTTTGTCAAATGCTTTTTGTGCATCTATGCAGAAGATCATATGGTCTTTGTTTTTACTACTGTTTATGTGGTGAATTATATTTATATATTTGCATATGTTGAACCATCCCTGCATCTCTGGAATGAAGCCCACTTGGTTGTGATGGATTATTTTTTTTGATGAGCGGCTGAATTCAATTTGCTAGGATTTTATTGAGAATTTTTGCATCTATATTCATAATGGAGATTAGTCTACAGTTTCTTTTTTTGTTGAGTCCTTCCCTAGGTTTGGTATCAGGGCAATGTTGGCTTCCTACCAAAAGCTAAAGATCAAAGGCCCGAAACCACAATGGCTCAAGAGATAACACAAAGCAACAAAGTTCTGCTCAGCAGGATGAACAGAAATCTACCGCACTTATCAGTCCTTTCAGTAAATGTGAATGGCTTGAACTGCCCACTGAGGAAACAGGCTGGCTGAATGGATAAATACACACAAGCCAAGTATCTGCTGTCTTCAGGAAACACATCTAACCCAGAAGGTCTCATTCAGACTCAAGTTGAAAGGAAAACAATATTCTACACTAATGGAAACCAAAAGAAAGCTGGTGTAGCAGTTCTCATATTAGATAACTTGGTCTTCAAATCAAAATAATGAAAGACAAAGATGGCCATTTTTATAATCGTAAAGGAAACAATTCAACAAGAAGACATAACAATTCTAAATATTTATGCACCCAACACAGGTGCACCCAGATTCATAAAGTTAATCCTACTTAATCTAAACAAAATGATAAACTGCAGCACCATAAGAGCCAGGGACTTCAACACCCCTTTGACAGAACAGGACAGATCCTCCCAACAGAAAATAAACAAAGAAACAATGGATTTAAATGGAACTCTAGAACAAATGGGCCTAACAAACATTTACAGAACACTCTACTCAAAAACCACTGAATATTATGTTCTTCTCATCAACTCATGGGACACTCTCTAAGACTGACCACATTTTAGGCCTCAAAATATGTCTCAATAAGCTTAAAAAAATAGAAATTATTCCATGCATCTTCTCAGACCACAATGGAATGAAATTAGAATTCAACTCCAACAGAAACACTCATCTCTACACGAAGTCATGGAGATGAAACAACCTACTGCTGAATGATACACGGGTCAAAGAGGAAATTAGGTGAAGATCAAAATATAGTGATTTTTAAGGAGGCCGAGAAGGCAAATTCTCATTGAAAAGTTAAGCAGCCATTTAAAGACTGCATCTGATCCACTTATGGTATTTGTTTGTTATTTTGTTACTTTTTCCATAATGAGACAATATTTTCTCTGTCCATGCTTATCACTGAAGTGAAGGAAGATTGGAAGGCTTCTAAACTCAAGACAGGCATTGGGGAAAATTTGTTATTTAGATCAGAGAGATATAATCAGATTTAAATTATTGAGTAAGAGATAACAGCTGAAATGTTCTGTGCAGCAGTGCAAATTATAGCCAGGTGTTTCTACTTCGAAAGTTACTCTAGATGTTGTCTTGAATGTGCTATGCAAATATTGGCAGACATTTATTATTATTATATTATTACTATTATCGTAGCAGAGATATCGGTGTAGACTAATTTATGTAACTATGATGCATGCTATTCAATGACTTCACAGTATTTCTGCTCATTGGAAACCTAACTGCTGTGAAGCAGCACTAACACTTAGTGTCTCTCCTCACCCAGTGGCAAGGAGTGGAACAATTTGCACAGTTCTAAAAATGACATAGATTTTAGGAAGCTCATTTTATTCAAGAAAGCATGATATATGTATGCCATTATAAAGAATGCCTTGACTAAGGATTTTTTTTTGTATTTTTATTACTTATAAAAACATGTAATTTAATCAACCCTATTTAAAAAATTTTATTTGTAGCAGAAGATATTATAAGCGGTAGCCTATAAGGAGATGATGATGACTTCCTAAGAAACTACTATTAGCTCTAGGTGATATGTCACTGTGCTGTCTGTGCATGTGATGCTTCATGTGCATGTGATGTTCTGCCTAGTGACAGGTTAAGCACGTGTTTTGGCCCCATCCTATGGATTCTGATTCAGTAGTTCGAGATAGAACCCAGAAATCTACTGCAGTGCTTGAGGGGTTTCTGATTTTGGTTATTGAAGGGAAACATATTGAGAAGCTTAGATCTGAAAAACACCTCTCTACCATTAAAGACCTGGAGGAAAGTGCCCTCATATGGCTTTTCTTTTTCCCTACTGAAGGTTTTTTCTCTTTCTACTGGTTTAACACTCTCTTCGTGAAACCTTTGAGGAGCACCCTCGGCAGAGAAGATGAGCCTCCCCAGTGCTCACTATTCATCCCTTACAGTAACATTGCCTTAGCACACCAAATGATATTCATTTTGTTTTACATTTTCCCCAACTAGTTTCCCAGCTCTTTGAGGGCAGGGACTGTAACTCTTTTTTCTTTTTACTGTTTTTTTTTGTTTGTTTGTTTTTTAGATCCCTGGTGCAAAGGATAGTGCCTCATTTATAGCAGGCACTCAAATATTTAAATAAAAAAATATGTTAAAAGGAATTGATGAAAACAACAATTCAACGAAGGCTGTTTCTGTCTAAGCATGGATCTGGGTTTGAAGGAATTTGAAACATATGAAAAGTATAATTTGGTAGGATTTGTGCTCTTTCTTTGTGTATGGCCTACTTTTTGATCATTTTGCATCCTCTGCATAATTTTTAAGAACAAGTTTTTGGCAGATATCTTGGTTTGTAACTTAAGTAACAGGTGTCTGAAGAGTCCAGAGTCATTAGTATCTATTGTGTAAATCTATATTTAGTATCATAAAATCTAATGGAACCCCAAATTACTGATCATAAGAAATAGCTGATTTTTAAATACTGAAAGTTAAACATCATGCTAAGTGCTTTAATTATTTTTCCTTGGAAGTGATGATTTTATTATACCTGACACTATTAAGAAAAATGAATTCCTTGGGGAACTAAAATCTGAAAAGGCTGCACATTTTAAGTGCTTTCTCTTTGGGTGAAGATTTATTTTATTTTAATGTGGGACCACTTAGTGAGTGAGGAGGTTGTAAAAGACTTTTGTGTGCACATTAAAATTTTACACGCTCTATGTTCTTAGTATTTTACAATGTGTATTATATATTCCCTGAAAAAGTAGAAAATGCCTCAGAATGGAAACAATAATACTTAAAATAGTCATTTGTGTGTACCTACTACGTGACACATACTCAGATGCCTGTTTTATGTATATAAATAGATTTATATCCATTCAATGAGATACAGTTGCTTCTTGGTGAGTGGTTTTCATGTTGAACAAGAAACTCAAAAGCTTGAATAGACTTTCTAAGTGACCCCTGCTAGAGTTCTTTTATTATGCTTTAAGGGGATACATTTGTATACATGTACATCTGATTTTTAAGAAAGACCTGATCATGAAGATTAAATTTGATTAAACATATACTAATACTATGACAATAGGAAATAATTTTTAAATTGGAACTGCTTTGAAAAATCTGGGGAAATTGGCTATCACAACTAGCAGTCTGAACTTTTCTCTTGATATTCAGAAGATATGTGCTTGTGTGATCCTGTGTTCATTCTTGGCTCCCAAGTTACTCCTTCAGCTTGGAAATGCTTCAGCAATACTAAAAATGCTATTGATCAGTAGGAACTTAATGTCAACCTGGTTTATGGAAACCTTTTCTGAGGGAGATCTTCTTGCCATGGAAAAATATGGTAGTTTTGAGTTAGATTTTATATTTAATATACTAGATGATTATGCTATTTTCACATTTTCTAGTGGGCCCAAGGTAGAGGATACATTTTAAGTACATCAAATACAATATATTTTGTAAACATTTCTCTTGTATTCAGAATGCATTTGTTTTTTTCTTGTATCACTTAAACTAATATAATTCCAAGATACAGCCTCTCAAAATTTCACCTTATGTTTCTTTCTGAGTTTGAAAATAAGATTTTCTCCTCTACGAATTTCTTTCTTGTTATCCAAAATAAGTAACGATTGTCAGGCACTATTAAAAATAAAAGTATTTGGATAAAAGATTTTATTTGGAAAAAAAAGGTGATTAAATTAAAAGGATGTATGTTGAATTGCATGTTATTATTAAAAGCACATTCTAATAGAGCATTAAATTCTGAGACAAAATGATCTTCTGTAGAAAGTATGTATTTTAGAGTAAAAGCTTAGATTCAAGTATTGTTTTGTACTTGTAGCTAGATGATTTGATCCAGTCTACTTCTCTGAGACTCATTTTCTGATTTGTAATATATGTAAAATGAAATGATATCTACCTCAAACAGTTGCTATAGATATAAAACAATCAAGAGTTTTAAGCACATACTCCAGTGTCTGACACACATTAGCAGCCCTGAATGCAGTAGCATGCATTCCGACCCAGCCTAGACAGTCTTACTGACACTTGCTTTAAGAAAGGACTGCAAAGTCAACATTTAATCAAATACAAACAACAGACCCATGCTATTTAAAGCTTTCACCAGTGTGTATAATCCGTTAAATAGAGCAACTCAGTAACGAGTCACACAAAAGATGCATTTCATACAGTATATTATCACATAAACAAGTCGTGAAGTTCTTCCACTTACAATTGCTAGGTTTTCTTTCTTCTTTTTTTTTTTTTTCTATTTCAGAATATTAGAGGGATACAAAGGTTTTGATTACATAAATTTCTTTTGTATAGTTGAAGTCAAAGCTATATATGTGTTCATGACCCAGATAGTGTGCATTGTATCTGTTAGGTGTGAATTTACCCAGCCCTTCTACCGCCTCCCACCTGCTTGATTTCCGTTGAGTTTTACTTCCATATGTGCACATAAATGTTGATCGATTAGTTCCAATTTGATGGAGAATACATATGGTGTTTGTTTTTCCATTCTTGCAATACCTCACTTAGAAGAATAGTCTCCAGTTCCATTCAGGTTGTTACAAAAGGTATTAGTTCACCGTTTTTTTATGGCTGAGTAGATTCCATGATATGCATATATCACATTTTATTAATCCACTCACATATTGATGGGCACTTGACTTGTTTCCACATCTTTGCAATTGTGAATTGTGCTGCAACAGACATTTGAATGCAAGTATCTCTTTTATAGAATGTATTTTTTTCTTTTGGGTAAATACCCATTAGTGGGACTGCTGGATAAAATGGTAGGTCTACTTTTAGTTCTTTGAGGTTCTCTGTTTGTTTTCACTGCAGCAGCAAAACTAAAGGATGTGGAAGGAACATCTTCATAAGTATTATGAAATTCAGGTGGCTTTCTTCAAGAAACACATACTTTTTTAAAATGCATACACATGTTTTAAAGAGACTTTATTGCTTGAGAATATCTGACACAGTGATTGAGGAAATGTATTATATTTAACAATATTATATAGATAACAATCTATCCATCCATCCATTCATCAATTTTTATCAGATGCTCTGTTAGGATCAGATTTCAGGTCTTGGTAGCTCCCAAACAAAATACCTGTGTCTTGTAGGGAACCTGGGCAAAAATTATTCAGGAAAACTCACAGAGAATGGCTGAAACACGTGGAACTTTGGGCAGCAAAGTGCAAAACTGCCCTGTAGAGATGCCTCCATTGTCCTAATACTTAAGTTCTCAGCCAAAAATGACAAATGTGCATATATTTAATTTAGTAATTATATCTTTCAATTCTAGAAAATTTAGTTATTGCCTTTTGATCTTTTTTCTTTTATCTTTTTGAACATTGTCATCATACCCATTTTAAGGTTTCTTTCAGATTTTTAATTTTTAATTTATATTCTGTCTTGAGGACATAAGTCACCATAGTGAAGAGTCAGCAATCTGAACAAAGCTAAAGTTTCGAACACTTTCATGGACTGATTTATGTCTCCCCCAAATTCATATATTGAAGCTCTACCCCCTGATGTGACTTTATTTGGAGACAGGGCCTTTAAGGAGGTAATTAATGTTGACTGAGGTCATAAGGGTGGGGCCTAATCCCATAAGACTTGTATCCTTATAAGAAGAGGAAGAGGCACCAAAAGTATTTTAATATATCTCTTTCTTTCTTCCTTTCCTCCTCTTCCACCTCCCCATATCCCCTTGCTCTGTCTCTCCCTCCCTACCCCCAAGAAGAAATGGCTCATGAAGACACATGGCAGGAGAAAGCCTCTGTCTGTAAACTAGGAAGAGAGACTTCACCAGAGACCATCCCACTAGTAACTTGATCATGGACTTTTAGCCTCCAGAACAGTGAGAAAAATAAATGTGTGTTGATTAAGCCACCCAGTCTGTGTGGCACCTTGCTATGGCAACCCAAGCTAACTAATATAATGACCAAGGATTATAAATTACAAATAATCTGAAATGAACTTTAAAACAATTGTTATTACACTGTTCAAAGACATAAAAGATGGGAAAAAAGAGCAATAACCAACTAGAAATCCTAGAAACAAAAATACAGTTATTAATTTACAGAAATGCACATTAATTTTCAGAGTAAAAGTAGGTTTCTGATAACAGGGCAGAAACTATTGAAAACCTTACCCCTACTTGGCAGACTCCCAATATAAACATATACAAATGCTGGGCAGTATATAACAAAAATATTATTTAAAAACTAATGGAAAAAATTCAAATGAAAGAATAAACTTGGCAGAAATAAAGAGACATTTCAAAGCCATGCTCTTTTGTTACATATGATGCCAGCCTGGGACCGTGGTAGGGTCTGCTAAACCCTCTGCTAACCAGGGGCTTTTATGTCTGGGGGATGGGATAAGGGCCAGGCTGTTATGTTCAAACATTGAATTAACTGTGTTCTACTGAAGCTTAGAGTCCTGAATGTTGGTTTATGGAAGCAAAACTATTATAAATGATACTTTTTGGTGGCTGGAGAATCTCCAAGGAGGGTTATTAGAGGCTTTAGAACATTGGGCTACCTTCTGTAATTTTGACTTAAATAGGACTCTGATCTCAATTCTTGTTTAATACTCAGCTTCTCCCCAGAAAAGAGTCCTGAGTTTCTGACCTCACTAAATATTGTAAGCCACATATACATTTGTAAACTCGGGTGTCATCATGTTCAGTTGGAAAAATCTGCATATAAATGTCGCTCTATTTGGAAGAAAGAGGGGCTGTGCTTTATTTCTCTCTTGCTGTGAGAAGAGCAGCAGCTGAACTGTAACTGCCCCAGCCCACTGGGAAGTGATCTTTTCTTCCTAAGGTTTGCCTTTCTGCAAGGAGGGACAGCTCCTTCTCACTGCATTCCCAGTTTTTGGACAATTTAGAAAGCACTTTTTCTCCCCCTCATTCTTTTAGGAATCTTAGAAATAGAAATTTATTTGAAGAAGAGCAAGATGAGAATAAGGAAAGTTTTCTCTCTTACGGCCACTGCTTTATCTGTGGTTGTAGTTATTAGCTTTCCTGAGTTCCCTTTCTTCAAAGAAAAGTTGACAGCAATCCTGGGTTATGAATATTCTATGTGATAGCCATTTGAGATGAACTCTTTGCATCAGTTTCTAAAATAAAAATAATAATAATTGCTTTTGCTTGTTGTCATAAATTTAAATAATGTTTGAGCATCATTTTTCCAGTCAAGGTGACATTAGTGCTAAACCTGAGCTGGGTGCTCTGTAAATATTAATAACATATCAGAACATGTGATTTGTCAGTCAATATTGCTACAAAATTGGCCTGAATAATGGAATATGAGGCATCAGTGACCATCAGAACAAACTGAGAACGTGCCTAGATTGATTAAACAATTAGAGGAAAGAAATCTGAGAAAATTCTTAATATGCAATTGCTCTTTAAATGTTTGTGCGTTATTTGGTTGAATGACCATTCCTGGCATCAGAGCATCCCATTTGAATGTCATTAAAGGTGGCTAATGTTCTAAGAACGAGTTCAAGAAACTGTAATGCAGGAATGTTTTAATTTTTATAAATAGCACTCAGTACATTTATAAGTAGGAAATAATAGTAAAATAATAATGGCTCAGGAGTTTTGCCTTTTAAAATAAAAATTTGAAAACTACAAAATGGAATTGTAAGCACAAGTAAATATCTAACCATCCATTCAAAACACATAGACATGATAGATAAAATATATTTAAAAATGTTTTAAAAATCTACATCTATAGACATGTCTATACTCAAAATCATGAGCAAAAATTTATAAGTTAAAAAGGAGAACCCAGAGCCAAAGTATCTATGGGAAGTCAGGACCATATATAGATGATCTGGTCCAATTTTCAATGCCAACTGAGAAACAGATGCTGAATACATCTTATGCTTGGTAGGGAATAAGAACCCAGTTCTTTATGTATAAAAAAGAACTAGAATCATGCACCTTTCCCATGCACTGTGACTAAACAAGTACCATTTATCTAGGGCATTGACCCTAGCCAGACTGTCATTCCTATAAACAAAGAACAGCCAGAACGACAGCAGATTTCTCATCAGCAGTAATATCTATTAGAAGCTAAGGACACATTAACCTCAAAGGTTGAGCAATATAAGTATCTATGTTTATTTAAATTAGTATTCAAGAGTGATGTTTGTACAAAGACATTGCCACTGTTAGAAAAACTAAGATAATGCACTACATGGAGACTGAATGGGAAGAAAATAGAAATGACTTTGGAATTGATGGATAAAATGCAAAAAATACTTATAAGGCAAATGGATAAATTATATTGGATAATCTAGCAAATTAATTATACATATGATAATATGAATTATTTTATTGTATTGTAAATTAAACTAGAATAAATATTTTAAGAATAATGCATAAATGATGGAAAGAGAATCCTTAGAATGAGAGAAGTTAAAAGATTTCAGGCTCTTATTTTCAGAGGAAGATAAAATACTGATTATATTTAGAAAATGTTTCAAAAACATGAAATATATATGTTAAGATATTAAATAAACAAACATGCAAACAATAAAAGTAGATAGAAAATATAAATAGGAGGTGGTAGAAAAATAAAGAGATACTAAAAAATACTTAATGTTTCATTAAACAGCCATGCTAGCCCTGGGTAACTTATTCAAACTTTTATGTAACAGAGAAGCAATCTTCTGGCTCATTTAAGCCCTTGAATTTTGGGTTTTCTCTGTTGCAAAAACTTCACATGTACTTAACTAATACAGAACTTGTTTAGTATAAGTAGGATCCTGTCACAAGAAAGCCTAAGATAAATGGCAATGGCTTGATGTCCAGGTAGCAAATAAGCATGGCACAGACTGTAAGCTAGAGAGATGGTCACCTCATGAGTCAAGGTTCAACCTTCAGCTAGAGAAACACATCCAGCGGCATCTTTCTATCTATTGATATCTGTCTGTCCAGGAATTGGCTTATGGGATTGTGGGGCTGGCAAGGCAAGTCTGAAATCTCTAGCACAGGCCATCAGGAAGGATGAGCTGAAACTCTTGGGGTAAGCCAGAGCTGCTGGCCACAGAAGGAAATTCTTCTTCAGGAGAACCTTGGCTTTGCTGTGAAGTTTTTTCAACTGGTTGGATCAGGCATACCCAGATTATCTAGGATAATTTCTCTTACTTATAGTCAACTGATTGTGGACTTTAATTACATCTGCAAAGTACCTTCCCAGCAATAGTTACATTAGTATTGGATCAAATAACTGGGAACTGTAGCCTAGCCAAATTGCCACAACAAATGGCAAATGGTCCTCACAGTAAGCTTTGGTATGCATGGCAAGAACATGTAAACTCATGCTTACAATAATTTGGGAAACATCATTGACTCCCTTCTCACTGGTGCAATGCTTTTCTGATGGTGGGAGCTGGATCAGTCATCCTGGACTGTGAGATCGAAGCCAGGATTTAAGGACTGTGGAGAAGCAAGATAAAAATACTTTATATGTCTTATAACACAAAGCCATGGCACCAGGCCTGTCCTACCAACCTAGACTTTATATCAGAAATAGTTAAACATCTAACTAGTTTGAGCCACTGTATTTTAGTGTCACATTATTATAGCCCCTAAATTATATTCTAATGAATATGCATTACAAACTGGAATAAATTGCAAATTTAATATCAGATTTCAAATTTATAATATATAAAGCAATAGAAACCAATGAAAAAAGACCACTTTGTTGAAAAATGTACAAATATTATGAACAGGCAACTCACAGAAGAGGAAATCTGAATAGTAATTAAACATATGAAAAGACGCTCAAACTCCCCAAATAACAAGAACTGTAAATTAAAACAAAAGTGACATATTTCCATGGTCAAATTTTCAATCCATAAAATGTTTGACAATAGGAAGTTTTTGGAAGAGAAATGATATGTTTTGAGGACTATAAATTGTCACCACTTTGGACAGCAATATTGTACTATCTAGTAAAATTTAAAATGCACATGTTCCATGTTGTAGTAATTTCCATTTTTGGATAAGTGTATCCTTTACCTCATGGTTTACAAACACATAACAAACAAATCTGGAAATAACCTAAATGCACATTGGACTTGAATAGATAAATACAATGTAGTCTATTAACACTATGGAATAAACCAAAACTCTCTGTCTGTCTCTCTCTTTCTCTCTCTCTCTCTCTCTCACACACAAACACACACTCATATACACACTTAGAGAGAAACCATAATACTGAAAGATAAAATCAAGCTTCAGTGGATAAATAAGTATAGTACTACAGCACTTACTGAAAATGTTTAAGCACATATACAAACTATGCTACATTATATGTATTATAAAGACTAGAAAAATGATGCAATGTAAAGAGCCACCAACTGTGTTGGAAACTCATGAGTATTTGTCATAGTATTATTTCTAGTTTTCTGACTTCTTTTTCCAAAACATAGCACTGATAATTTTGAGAAATATTGCAAGGTCCATTGTTAGAGACTTCCACATTTTATTTTGGTAAAATATGTATCACTTTAACTAACATGAAAATTAGAATCTCTATTGTCTGAGATTTACATATATTTAAATAGGTAGAATTTTCTGGAACTAAATTACTCAGAGTATTAAATATGTTCTGCCCAAAGACCCAAGCTCTGAACATGTGAACATGCTCAGTTTATAATTTTTATTACTTTGATATCCAGGAAATTGCAAAATATTTCTATATTCTTTAGCTTTCCTCGCTGGAGACTCTACAGTTACTTTTGAAATTTGATTTCCTCCTGGAAGTGAAAAATGCACTCTTCTCTGACTACCCAATATCACAAAACACAGCAATCTATCAAAATTATTTTGGATTCAGGAAGCCACCAAAATTATATATTTTATAAAAAATGCCTACAGAAAAATTAATTTCAAGTGTTGATTGCAGACATCCTAGATGCGTGTTTGTGTGACTGTGAGGTAGTGAACAATCTTTGGGATAAGGAATCTCTGCACACAAGATGTTTACACTTCATTTGGAGAACCAAAGCAGAGACCAAAGAAAGAGAGCACAAATGTAGCAGTGTGTGCTAATCCCTGGTGAGCACTGATGGTCAGGAGAGATGGGAGTTAGAGAGGACCTCAGGAAGGATTGCAGGATCGAGCTGGGTAGGCAACAGGGCAGAACTTTTCAAAGAGGAGAGAATTATTCATTAGATTGAGGAGGCTCAGAGAAGAAACCAAGCAAGTGAGAAAGACAAGGGCGTGTGGAGAAAAGCAGTGGAGGCCAAGTTTGTCTGTGTAAGGTTGGCTCAGGTGGTACAAGGTCTTGTCAGGCAGTTTAAAACTTGAGATCAGGGGCCACAGATCTCTGAGCTTGGGAGTAAAGACGGTCACACATTTTGGGCTTGGGAGCCAGATGCATAATCTTTGGTTACTGGATACTGATTATTTTCTACCAGTCTTTCCGAGTTAGCAATGGCAATTTTGGGTTAAAGGATAAGCTTAAAATTTGCAACCAACAGCCACAAGAGTTGAATGAGCCAAAATTTCTCAATAAAACATGGCGTCCAAAAAAGCAGAGATGCAGTAATGCCCCTTCTCACTTTGAATATCAATTCAGCATTTTTATTTATTTATTTGTTTATTTATTTTTTTAGTCCTGGCTATGGGGCTGGTTAAGAAAGAAAAGTTGTGTGTGTGGAGCGTCTACTCTGTGCTAAATAAGCACATGCCATTTAACTTACTCCTCAACACTGGACAAGCGAGCATTGTCATTACCATAACAACAGCGGATGAAGCTGAGGTGCAGAGAATTTGAGCCATTTTCTAAAGCTCACACAGCAGCCACGTGTTCAAGCCAGAATTCAAACTCAGGTTGGCGGGGGGCAGGGAGGTCCTTGAATTCTGTGTTCTTTCAACTGACACTGCCTGCAAAAAAGCTAAGTGCTACTTTACATAATAGCTCTAAATATATTCTGAAAACAACATTCATGCAACTAAAACAGGGTCCCAGCCACAAATTCTGGTTTCTAATTCCTTGCCATATGAGAGCTGAGAGCCT
This sequence comes from Lemur catta, assembly GCF_020740605.2. Classification (NCBI taxonomy): domain Eukaryota; kingdom Metazoa; phylum Chordata; class Mammalia; order Primates; family Lemuridae; genus Lemur; species Lemur catta. The sequence goes on along the minus strand of NC_059131.1, from coordinate 15,704,716 downwards.
GCTCTGCTCTTTTTGTGAAGGAAGCCTCAAGACAGTGATTTGGAAGATGAAATGGGCAGTATTTGGGGAAAGAAAAAATAAAGAAAGCAAGCAAGCACAATTTGACTAAAGACAAGCATGGCTGTATCTGAAAATAGGAGCTGTGCTTCGCTACCTCCTGACTCCGTGGGGATGGTCCCCTGGGGGCACACAGGAGACCATTACGTACAGTACTTAGATTATCAGTAAGTGCTGGGTACAGCTCTGAGGTGGGCGTCTCTCTGAGTTGCTGAGGCAAGAGATAAGCTTGAGGCTCATTCAATTGTGAAATTGGTTAAAGGGGAGAAAACAAATACCACCCCTCATCCCATACACACATACATACTCAAAGCCAGCAATTTTAGTAGGAAAAAAAATCAATTCATCCGATATTGAAATTAACTATTTTGTTGCTGCTGCCTGCTTCAACTAGTGTTTGAGATATGCCTAAATAACTTTTGGAGAGATCAAGATGTTTCTAAAAGCAAATCCTAATGGAGAGCCAAAGTACAGGAAAGATAATTAAAAATTATAATTAAGAATCTAAAGTGTATTGTTTAGAGAATAGTAATATAGTAATGTTTATTTCATAGTTTTGACAAATGTACCATGGTTACGTAAGATGTTACTGTTTTAAAAAAATAAGGCCATTTGGAGTATATGTTTGAAGCATATACTTGAGGTAGCCCTGTTATACATTTCAGCGACCTGGCACTCATGGTTAGAAAAGTGCTCTTTCTACCTAAAGGGTGAAGGCTTGGACTTGACCTGATGCACCGCTTATCCAGAAAATAACCACAACATTCAGTTTACTTCCGAATGTAGGATCTTATGCAACAGGAAACTGTTGTGCTAACAGAACATAGAACATCTGGATCAATGTGCTGATGCATCAGCAGCTTTCTGAATCTACTTAGGCCCTTGGCATTGTGCTAATGACCTTAATTCTCATGGAAGAAACACACACACACATGCACACACACATGCACACACACGCACACACATGCACACACACATGCACACACGTACATGTGCACACACACACACATATATAACCTCTAATTAAAAATGTTCTTAAGCTTTCTTGAATGAGATCACTATTCATAGCTTTGTACATTTCCTGCAGTTAGTCTGCATATTACTTTCTAGAAAATTGACTTTTTCCCCTGTTATATTAGTTATTATTAACATTTCTAGCCTGACACTATGCTTTAAAGGGTTTCTGAAGGAAGATAAGGATAGAAATGAGAGTGAAGAAAGTAAGTGCCCAAGAAGGCTTTAAAAACATGTCTAAACATCTCAGTCTCCTTAAACACTTGGCATTAGAAAGAGGACCATTTATTCCATTTTTCTTGGAACAGTCCTTTAGCCCTGTTGTCCTAGTGCTCCATTTTCCCCTCAAAAATGTCCCACTTAGGATGATTAACCATATTGTCACCTAAAATGACAGACTAACAACACTTCTTCGTTTTACTCAAAGGAAGAAGTGATCCAGTAGAATTAAAAGATTTACATGAGGCTGCCCAGATACCTTAATGCTCAAGGCAGGTCCTAGAATCATCTCTGAAGCAGGTTAGGAGGTTTTCTTAATAGTGGGTGAGGAGAGATGACAGACATGAGCTGAACAGGTAGACACTTTGTGGAAACTCAAGCATGAGCTGTTCATTCTGGTTTGAAGAACATTCAACCAACAAATCCAGAGGGCTCCTCAGTGGAGCCTAGAGGTGCTCTTACTACCATTGGTGTCATCATAGAAGCATCTGAATTGGAAGTGGAAGCACTTGCCAAAGGCTACCTTATACTTGGCACTTATAAACAATTTTAATAATATCAGTTATGTTAAACTTACAAAGGTTTGTCACACAGGAGTAGGGGGGACTAGCTACTTATAATAGTGAATTAATTGGGAATTACTTCCTCAAAAGCAGCTACCTTTGCAGCTACAGAACCCCTTCTCCTCTCCATTTCTCTCCTCTGCTGCAAGTGTTGAGAGTTGAAGAACAGAAAGCACAGTAAGCATGCACAGACACAAAGCAATCTAGCCCTAGGGCTGGACGGGTTCCAGTTCTTAGGATCTATCCACAGCAAAGCTGCAGCATTAAATATGGCTAAACTCCTCCATGTATAGCAGCCGTGATCACAGAGGGCCCTTTGCAGCTGACCTTTAGATGAACTTCACTACAATCAGCAAGAGAAAAATGCTAGGCCTTTCACGTAACATAATGAAGTTTCCCTAATTTGTTTACCAGCAGTGGCCAGCAAGGACCTTCTCCCTACAGAAGGCTTTGGTGTGCAGAAATGAATCCAGGAGGCCGCGTATGGAGAAGCTGGGCAATTAGGATGCGAGGCGTGCATATTACAAAGGGAGTAAGAGTCCTGGAAAACAGATCCCTCTTCTTATTTTGCAAGTTAGAAATTATTTTTTTAAACTTAAAGAGTAGCACTTTTTTTTCTGTTTAATATCTACTGATCTAAAATCTAGTTCCAGAGTAAATTCAATACGCATTAATGAAGAGGCCAATGACTGGAAATTCTAAGATTCATAGACTCTATTTCCCTATTGATCCCTTCTGAGGTTAAGTGACACATGTGCACCCGTGTGCGGACACACACACACACACACACAGACACACACGCTAGAGAACTCTTTGGCCACAAGTCCCAAATGAATCAGGATAGACTCCATGTATTTTTGTTTCTCTTTGTTTCCTCTTTGCAATTTGGCTGAAGAAGAGAGCGTACATTGTCACTGTGAGGTTTACTGATGTTATGATGAAGAATAAAAATGACTGAATGCAGAGATAAATGCTTCCTCAGCTACCAAAGGACAGAGGTATTTACATATTCAAGATTATGTATTTTGCCAGCAAAAATACCATACCATGGGCATTTTGTGCTGGTGAATTCTGGTCCCTTTGATGGACAGCTTTGGCCACCTGTGCTCTAGGGCAGTACTTCTTGAGATTTTGTCATAAACAATATTTTTTTTAAATTTCATTCTTCAATGCATTAATGCAATAAAAACAAACTGCAAGGGCAGGATTACTAAAATGTAACTAGTAAAATAAAATACAAAATACAAACCCAATGTCTGAATTGCTATAAATTCAATAGACATTAAATTACTTTGTCAAATTGCTACAGAAGTTTTTAAATTTTTACTCTCAATTTCTGTTTATTGCATCACAAACTGACACCTATCTACAGACCATACTTTGAAGAGCACTGCTATAAAGCTCATAACAATGTTAAGTTTCATATCTTCATCTTTTTTTCAGTTCTTTAGTGATTGGCAAGCTTTTTCTGATGAGGTTCAGATAGCAAATATTTTTGGCTTTGTAGGACATATGGTCTGTTGTAACTGTGGCGTGAAAGCATCCATAGACAATATGTCAACCAATGAGTGTGGCTGTGTTCCGATAAAACTTTATTTATAAAAGTAGACTATGGGTTACATTTGATCTGTGGGCTGTAGTTTGCTGACCCCTGCTTCAGATGGTCTGGGCTATATTTCCACATATCCTAAATATTTTATTTGTGTTTTCAAAAAGGATTTTTTAGAATAGGAGAATTAAAACTGCCACTGTGCATTTTGAATACACACTTTGGTTTTTTCACCTTTTGGAAATATTATCAATAAAATGAAGTTCTGCCATTTTAAAGAATAAAATATTTTGGAGAAAAAGCCCACCATGATTAAGTGGCAGAGAAAGAACCTCAAACCAGAATTTGTGTGGATGTAGCCTTTCTTTCCTAAGGCAGCTGGGGATTTTCAGTATTAGCCGGGAGTCTCTGACTTTTCGCTGTAGACTCAGCTCAAATGTCACAGCCTCTTTCATTCTGACAACACTCTTTAGGATGATTCTAAGTGGAGCATTCTGTGTGGGAGGGATTGTGGCACTGTTCCCTGTTCCCTGTTTCTCTTAGAAAGGGTCAGCTTTTACCTCCTCCAGGAAACCTGACCACTTATCAAATCAAACAGAGTTGTCTGTTCAGATGTCCCTTAATCCTCATAGACTGTGAGCTTTTCAGGGCAGATTAAGGTCTCTTAAAAGGCTCTTTGTTATTCCTAATGTCTTGCCTGGAACTGGAAACACAGAGAGGATGATTTTGCACATGTAATACACATAGATGTCAAATTGTGGTATTAACAATATAAGTGCTGTGGATGCCTTAGTGTATGACTAAGGCCACTGGCAGGCACAATGGCAAGGACGGCCTGATAAATTAGAGAAATTCAACATGGAGCAGTGTCATTTGCAGTGGAAACAATCAGACAGTAAATATGCAGAAGGACAGGCTCTGGGGTTCTATAGCATTAGGTCAGAATCCAGAATCAATGTGTTGCCCTGTTTTAGGACCTTAGGGAGGTCGCTTAACCTTTCTTGATCAGAATTATTAGGATTAAATAAAAGAGTAGAAATCAATGTACACTCAACAAATGTAAATTAATTTTATTATTCATGGACTATCTTGATTAATAAAATTAATTATCATCATTAGCAATAATGATGGTTAATTGGTATTAGTAAGTATTATTAATAGTAAAAGGGGATGAGCATATTTTTGATAAAATGAAGTGAAGTAGTAGCACAGATGAACAGGGCAATATCATGAATAAAAACATATGATTTGGGGAGACAGGGAGCATACAGGGAAGGCAAGAATGAGTTCCAAGGTGCTCAAGCACAGTATGATCAGTATCCTTGTTCCTCCTCTGAATCACAGAAGTCTATACTTGCTGCCTCCTTGGTGCTGTGTGTTCATTTTCTGGCCTGTTTGTCATCAGCAGGTTTCTATCACTAACAAGATTCACAGTCACCCCAGCCGTGAACTTACAAAGCCTTGTGCCAGGAGATGCAGCAGATCTGCAGGCAGCATTTCTGTCTCCCTGATTCAGACAATGACACTGAGGAGGGAAGGAAGGCTTGATCCCCAAAGCCTAGCAGAATCTGTGCCTGTTCTAGGACATGCTCCACGGGGGCCAAGGTTTTTGTTTGCAGGTCCCCTGCTCTATATACAACCTAGAATAGAACCTGACTCTCAATGAAAACTGTTTGAATGGATTAGTAAGTGAATAAAACATGAAAACATATTCCACACACTCTGAAAAGGTTCAATAATTATTGTGGAATGAATGTGCGCATGTACTATTGGATGTCCTTCCATTTGTTAGTTCAGCTCTAAAATCTTCTCCCTTTCAGCCTTCCACTTCAATATCACCTTCCAAAGAAGAATTTGGTATGTTCTTTCCTTCTCTAATATATTACGTGTTCCACCAATTCTAGACCATATTCATGTCCAGTCCCAACTTTTCCTTCAAGTTATATACACTCTTCCTCCCTTAGATGTTCTAGCTTAATAGCATTTTTAACATTTCCCTCCAATCAACCCAATATTTCCCTACTTTTTTTTTTTTTTCTTATCTCTGCTTAGCTGACTCCCTCTCCCCACCCTGATCTTGGATACCTCTGTGGCTGAAGGTATCACCTAAGCCTCGAGGCTCAGCTCAGAATCACTTCCTCCGTGAGTCTTCTTTGAACTTTACAATTGAAAATTTCCTCCTCTGGGTCTTCCATAGTTTTTCCATCTCTCTCTGAAGGAACATGTCACCTCACTATTAGGCACTCTGTTGAGTGTGCCTATACTATGCCCCATGTCTGAACATGAGCAGTGTGAGGCTAGCGTCCTGGCCTTACCCTGCATCTTCTTTAGTGTTGATCACTCAGTGTATGTTGCCTAAATGAAGAAAGAGAAAAATGTCAAGTTTGAAATAAAAGGAATTGAATGTCATATATAAGAAATCTCTCTCCTCCCTTTCCTACTCACCCACCTACCACCCAGGCGAATTGGCTTTACCTGCTGCTATAAATACTCTGTTGTCCGAATGGATTAATCTACTTGCATGAATGATGGCTCCACAGTATCCTCCTTTGAATCTACCAGAAACTCTGGCCTATTAGTCTCTAAGAGAATTTGAAGATTTGGGAAAGGTTTGTGTGTTTGTTTATTTTAGCAAAGACCAACTCGATCCCATGTGAATGTGCCCTCACCTTCTCACCTCTGCTTCTGCCTAAGTTACCTGATTCCACTCCTGGTATAGGAAATGCAACCAGTTCAGCTTTTTTTTTTTTTTTTTTTTTTTTAATGACATTTCAAGACTTTTCTCTATGCAGCATTGTTCATTTCCAGGACACAGCTAGCTGAAGTCCTGTGAGTAATCCTTCTTGTTGAAGTTACCCTCTCTCAGAGGGTGAACAAGTGGGGGGGTGGGGACTGGGTTTGGCAATGTTGCCGCAGGCATCACTAATGAGCATAGTAATCACCTTTTATTGTAGTGTGGAGCTTGTAGAGTCCTTCTGGGACTGTGGCTCTTCTCTCTTGGGCCTCCAAACTACCTGAACACTAGCACCTGTGCACAAGTAGGGAGGCCTGGTCTTGACACAGTCTCAAAATAGAGCCCCCTGGGGACTGAGTCTAGGCAGGCTCACCTCTCACAAGGTGTCTCTACCTCAGCTTTCTGAGATTTTGTTTAAAAACATATCTGTTAGATAAGATACTGAGGAAACAAGTCTTAGAAAATAGCATGCAAATTCTCAGATTCATAGGCAGTATCTCTTCTTGCAACCCTTGAATTTCTTGATGACAAGTGGCTTTGAAGGTGTTAAGTGAGGTATATCCAGAAAAATCTCTGTTAATTTCTCTCATTGTACATGCTGGTATAGACTAGTTTGGATACTGAAAAATTCCATTGCTTATATATTTATTTGTTATTCATTTATTACTTCCAAACCAGGTGTATCACTAAGAAGGATTACTTATACATATGTATAAATCAGTGATTTTGTTGCCAACCCCTGGGGACTTTTACTTTGAGAAAGTGAGGTTTGTAATGTGTAGGGAGGGGCCATTTCAGACAGTCTGAGAAGTTGAGAGCTGAGGAGGAGTACCTGCTAATAATTCTGCTCTTCTGGGAAGTGTGAAGTCTAGAAGAAAAAGAAAGATCAAGGGTAGGCTGAATCTGAGAAGAGAACAGATGGGCCGTGGTTATGCCTGCCAGAGGCATGGGCAGAAAGAAATGAAAAACTGTTCCTGCTCTTTTTCCCCTCTAAACAGGGAACACATACACCAGAGCTCAATGTGGGTTGGGGCAGATGGGATGCTTGGAGAAAAAAAGGTTGGCAGTGCCTTCCCCAGAAGAAGAGGAGGCAGGCTCATGAACCTAATTTCCTCTGATACCAGAGCCTAGCCTCTGCTCTGCAACTTGGCATGCAGAGAGGAAAACTTGTCGGAAGAGGGGCTATGAGGAGTCTGCAAGCATTGCTCACAGCATGTCCCATCCCCTAAGAATCATTTCTGATTTGGAAAGAGTTATTTGTTTAAATGCTTTTTTATATGTAATGCTTTTTAGTTTTTCACTCGTGGCGGTTGCTGTGATATAATATAGCCCTGTATCCAAACTTTTGTCTCAAGACCAGAAGCATCAGTGTCACCTGTGAACTTGTTAGAAATGCAAATTCCTGTGCACCATCAGATCACTTGAATCAGAAATACGGAAATACCACGAGTGAAGCTCAGTCATCTGTGCTTTAACACACCCTCCAGGTGATTCTGGTTCAGGCTGAAGGTTGAGAACTACTATAAGCAGAGTTTAGAAAGGGAAATCTAAGTTCAAATCTTGAATCACCCCTTTAGTGATGCTATCTATGACTTTGGGTAGGTTACTAACCATTCATGAGCTTATTGCTCCTGGCTGTTGAAAGACTTAAATGAGACACAATGCATGTGCAAATGCTTAAACAATGGAAAGTGCAAAACCTCTCTAGGCAGACATCTGTTAATGAGAAAGAAAGAGGGAGAGGGCAAAGGAGAGAGGAACTCTAGAGCAGCCAAACAAGGAGAGGAAAGTAATATCCTGTGTGTTCCTCCGTATCTCCTAGCCTGCCTTGCAGTGAGGTTGAGCCCGATGACTATCTCTGGCAAATGGCCTTTGAGTGGAGGTGATGTGTGTCTGTACCAGCCGGAGGCAGTTTGAACTAGGGTAATTCCTCCACCCTTTTGTTCTGTTGCCACAAGGCATGCTTCCTGTACTACTGGACTCTCTACAAGCCAGAAATAAATTTTTGTTGTGTTCAGCTACTGGGACTTCAGAAGTGATATGTTTTAGAAACTAGCATAAATTATCTGGGTCAGCAACATAGAAGAAAAAGCACTGAGAAAGAGTAAGATTGACGATGAGATGGAGATGGAGAAACTGGTTTGTAGAAAGAGAATGATATCATCTTTTGACAATGGGAAGCAGATACTGGACCATGTCTTTACCTCCCTAAGTCCTGGGAAGAGGAAAGGGATCCCTAAAGACTTAATCCCAAAAGAAGGATGCATTCCTATCCTAAATTTCAATCATAGATGACCACTGGCATTTTACTGAATACAACTGACCCTTTCCAACATTAAGTGTATCCATTTGTGAAGTTTGACTTCCACCTTAGCCGAAGCTGACTTATTCTCATCTTTTAGAGGCCAGATTATGAAATCACTTATTTTAGAAAATCTTCTCTAGCTCTCTAATATTGGGTAAGTTGCTCTTCTTATGTAATCTCTCAAAAAAATATTTAATGGACTTCCATTGAGGAGAGTAAATAGAATGGCAGCTTCTTCTGCTTCTAAAAATGGAGAGTCAGAAGATCTTTCTATGTAACATCTGTTGATGGGCACATTAGTTACAACAGCACAAGGCATGTAAATAATCACTGTCTTAGATACAGAAAGCCAAAAGAACCTTTTCTAGTTTGAAATATCCAATATACAGACATGATTTCTCTCTGGATTAAAGACAGAAATAGAATTTCTCTTTAATTTCTAGATTAAAGAAGGATGGATTAAAATATATAGGGATCCCAAGAAAACCAGAAAGGACAGAGTTTGATAACCCATTCTTGTTTCCTAAGTTTTAGAGTCATATGATCTTGATCTGAATTAGGGGTACCTGACCAGCTTTGATCAAATATAAGATGTAAGAAATGAGATCAATGAGAAAAAAATTACCTTAAATCAAGGGAAAATTCAGGTTGTTTTCTCAAGCTCAACATAATGACCACAGATTGGTGTTAAGGTACGGTGTAATAGCAAGGAAATAATGGAAGCATCTTAATAGAATCCCTGGAATAGTAAGTATAAACTAAATAGCTTCAATCTTGGTAACTCACACGTGGAGTGCCTTTGAAAGTAAGAGACTGAATATGTGAGTTCATGTTCTTTCATCAAAGGACAACAGCATCCTAGACAGAGAAAGCCTTCCAGAAGCACTGTTCAGATTTCCCATGAATTGTGTTAAGCAATGTTCATAATATTAATAGATTGATCAAGATAATTATCTTCACTTGGTTTTCACTAAAGGGGTGGCAGTAATTTGGAATGAATAAATATTCAAAGGGAAATACTATGTATTCTACAAACAAGACATTGGGCTCATAATAGATAATTAAATAACTGAATTCATAAATGAGTGAATACGTACTTACATTCATACACATATGCGTATTTAAATGGAGTGTGCCTATGTTTGTACCAGTATTTGTAAAGCAAGTCATAATGGTCAATGCTTAATAAATGTTTACCATATTTAATTGTAGTTTGATTTCTTTTATTTATTTATTTTTTTATAACTGATATTTTAGGTACAGGGAGTTAGTTACCTCCTCAATTCAAGACAGGCTATCCTCTACCCCCATTCTAATTCCTTTCCCACATTAGTATCCTTTCTAATTTTTAATATATGTCCTTGGTTATATCCTAGAAGAATATATAGTATTCTGTATGTATGTGTATTTTAATTTACATAATTCATATTACTATATTTAATACTATATCTTGAAGTATTAGCCATGTTTCTCTCTATATACATGAATAAAGGTTTCCATTTCTCCACATCCTTATCAACACTTGGAATTATTTAACTTTAAAAATATGATGCATGTAAAGTTGATAATTCATTGTATCTTTTCACTTTTCTTGCCTTTTCAAATCTTAATCATATATTTTATAATCGTTATGTTTTTCCCTTTTAATAAATTAGGTTAGTTTTATATTCTTTTATTATTATTTTAATGATTACCCTAGAGATCAAAACATGCATTTTTTGGTTATTACAGTTTAATACACATTATTACTTTTACCAGTTTCTCAACATGCTAAAACTTCAAACATATTAATTCCATTTATCCACTCCTGCATCTTATGTTACTATTATCACACATTTAATTCTACATGTTTTTAAGAACCTACAATAAGTTATTTTTTTGGCCAGTTTTCATTTCTGTTTATGCATAGATGTTTTCTTCTGCTTTTCCTTTTAGCCTTCATTTTTGTGTTTCTGTCTGTGATTATTTTACTGCTGTCTTAAATAATCTCATTAGAATTTATTTTAATGTAGGCATGCTGGCAGTAAATTTTTTAGTCTTTAACTTTCAGAACATGTATTTATTTCTGTCTAAATTTTAAAATATATTTTTTCCTAGGTGTGGAATTCTAAATTGTCAGTCATCTTCTTTCAAAACGTTAAAAATATATACCATCTAATTGTTTTCTCTCTTCCAGCATTTTTGCTGAGATATTTGCAAATATTACTGTTGTAGCTTTGAAGCCAATTCGTTGTCCAAATGTTACTGTTTTCAGATGTTTTTACTTTTTTCTGTAGATTTCAGAATTTTACTTTACTTGTGTATTGGTGTGATTTTCTTTGCATTTATTCTGCTTGGGGTTTGCAGAGCTTCATGAATCTTCATGAAATCATGGATCAATGTCTTCCTTGTCCACCCAGTATTTCTTCAAACATTGCTTCCTCACACTTTGTACTTACTTTCTGTGACTCTAATCTGGGATTCTAATCTGTGACATGGTCATTTTTTAAAATTGTATTTCGTATTTTTTTCTTACAAAATCTTATGTGTTTTCCCTTTTCCCCCTTCTGCTTCACTCTATTTATTTCTAGTGACTTGATTTCCACATCACCAATCCTTTCTCCTGTGTCTAAATTGCTGCTAAGCCCATTTATTGAGTTCTCAGTCTTGCTTACCATGGCTTTTCTCAGTTTTACAATTTTCATTTGCTTATTTTTATAGATTTATTCTATGATAAAACTGTATTTTCTAGCTATTTTATTTTACTATATATTTAACACATTGATGTTAGTTACTTTAAAGTCTGTATGAGTTAATTCCAATATCTGGGTCACCTGTGGGTCTTTTTCTATTATTTTCTTTATCCTATTAGTTTTTAGTCATTTGTTTCTGTCTTATAGCTTGCCCAGTAATTGTGACTGCATGATGGATATTGTAATGAAAACGTTATATGTGATCTGGATGATACTATCTTCCCCAAGAAAAGTTCATCTTTTTCTGTTAGGCAGATGTACTGAGAGCCTATCACATAAATTCTTAGGGAGCGAGTTCACTTGAGGCCGACTTGTACTTTAGGTAAGTGTTCTCTGCTTCTGATTCATTGCCTCTCCTAGAACATATCCCCGTAGGAATTACTGCTAAGAGTCTATCGTTTCATTGGGACCTCTGCCTCTAGTGAATCCTAAATTCTAGACCTCATTTTCTCAGTACCAAAGACTGCCAAATACTCAGCTTTGCTTTTCAGAAGCTTTTTCTTAGTCTCTTGCAATGGGCAACTTACCTATATGGCAACTGTCTGATTGCAGAACTCATTGATATTCTATTTTCTCAAAATTTTAGCTCCTCACGTACCTGGGTATCTATTTCCATTAATTTTTTGGTTTGGTTTTTATCACTAATTCCTTGAAAGTTCCAGTGCTACACTGTTTTCTCTGCTTCTTAGTAGCAAATCTTTCTGGGTTCTTTGCACAGATTCTCAGCTTCTTGCCTAGCACCCAGAATTCACAAAGGCCCCAAGGTGAAAAGCAGCTGTAGAATGTCTGTTCGTTCTGTTGAAGTTTCCTCTTCTATTAGATCCTGTTCTCTCAATTTCTGGCTGCCCCAGAAACTCTTTAATGCCTTCAGAGTTTTTCAGGGTTTTTATCCCCTATTTTAGCTGTTTTTCCTAATTGGTCTTGATGACAGCCTTGTTCAGGCACAAACTCCCCTCCCCCTTCTTAGCTGGAAGAGGGAGTTTTCTTGTCCTTTTGCAGTTCTCTATTAACTAGTGAAGTTGTGCATAAGATTATATACTTGATGGCCAACTGGATATAGCAATCTATGTATTATGCATTCTTATCATTTCCATTTTATATAGTATTTGTTGCATTATTATTAATGTTCAGGATTCATTTTTGTATTTTAGATGTTAATTCCCTCTCAGTAGGAGACACTTCAAAGAGCTAATTCTAAATCATCTCCTCTTCCACAATATCTTCCAATGAACAGAAATTATTTTTATTTTTAATACAGGAAATTCCATTTTTTTCCTGAATGCTTTGTTTCTTTATTTTTGTTAAAGACATCTTCCCCTTCTCTAAGGGCTTTTTTTGGTATTCTTCTATGTTTTCTGTTACTAATATCACTATTATACCTTTCCCATTTGGAAAGGATTTAGGTAATAGAGAGTAGCTTTGAAAAACTCTGAGGCTTAGATCTTGGTTTCCAATACCATTCTCCAATAAAATAAACTAGGTCTTCTTGGAAAAACTGTTGGTTCTATGACTGGGACAGAAAATATACAAAATGAGCTTAGAGCATCTTATAGTGCCAAAAAGCAAAAAAGTGCTCAAAAAATAAAAATAATGAAAAAGGTATGTCAAAGGGACACAGGCATTCATTGAAAAAGCTTCCAATGGCCAAAGATTGAAAAATTTACACAAAATAAAGTAGCATTAAATTATAACCCAAATTATAAAATAATTTTCCACAAGTCCATTGCTAATATAAATTATTGAATAAATAAGTAAATAAATGGGGTAAATAGACTTGTCTTCAATGCAGAAGAATTCCAAATAACCAGTGTAGATATTCTACCATTAAAGAGGTGGAACATAACACCCCACTGCTTAAATGTAGGTTGTACATGGTGACTTCCTTACAAAGAGTGCAGTATGGAAAGTGAGGGTGGGAGAGAATAACTTTACCATAGAGAAAAATGACAAATACCACTTCAGCCAGATAATTGAGATTAATATAAACAATAATAAGTCACATTCACACTATGTACCCATGATATGATATGATGATAACAGTACTTTATATCTGTGCTCTTCCTCCAAAAAACATACTATCCCAGTCTAATTGTGAGAAAAATACCAGATAAAATCCAAGTGAGGGGCATTGCACAAATACATGGCCAGTACTCCTGAAAGCTGTCAAAGTCCTCAAAATCAAGGAAAGTCTGAGATTCTAAGAAACTGTCACAAGGAAGGAACGCGTAAAGAGACACGGCAGCTCTATATAACACGGTATCCTGTGGCATCCTAGATGAGCTTTTGAAACAGAAAAAGGACGTTAGAGAAAAACTAAGGGAATCTGAATAAAGTATGGATATTAGTTAATAGTAATCTATGAATACAGATGCATTAATTGTGATAAAGGTGCCATACTAGTATGTTATTAATAATAGGGGAAACTAGGTGTGTGGTACAAGAACCTTCTGTCCTGTCTTCACAATTTTTCTGTAAATTTATAATTTCTAAAATAAAAAAAGTTTACCTTACAAAAAGGGGCCTTGGAGTCAGAATGCCTCAATTTGAATCTTGCTTTTGTAAATTTGCTATATATGTGATTTTTAGTTAATTGAAAACTTTCAACTTTTAATGTTATAAAATAGTGATAATTTAACCATGTATTAATTTCAGGAATATTAGCAGCTGAAATGGAAAAACTCCCAAAGTTTGCCTTTAAACAAACACACACACACACACACACACACACACACACACACACACACACACACACACTTCTCACTCGCTTAAATACAAGTGTTCCTGTTAGCAGCATTCCTCAAAGTCATGATTCAATAAACCTGATACTTTTTTTTTTTCATCTTTTGGCTCCACTGTCTTCAACTTGTGCATCTCAAAAGAAGAATGAATGACACAGAATACTCGCTAAAATCTGTGTGTACTGAAAAGGCCTCTACGCTATCACTTTCTGTGCAAATATTTAGTGGAATCTACAGAAAAAAAGCTACTAGAACTATTAAGTTATTGTAGAAAGTTTGTAAGATACATGATCAATACACAAAAATCAATTTTATTTCTATATAATAACATGATTGGAAATTAAAATAAAAAGGTACCACTTAAATAGCATAAAATTGATGAATATGCAGTAATAAATCTCACAAAATATGTGTTAAACTTTGACACTGAAAATTATAAATTATTTCTAAAAATGTAAAAATATCTATAAAAATTGAAACATATGTACCATGTTCAAGGGTAGAAAGACCCAATATTGCTAAAACATTAACTTTCTCCAATTTGACCTACAGATTCACTGAAGCTATGTCATAATCTCAGCCAGATCTTGATAAACTGATTATAAAGTCTGTACAGAAAATCAAAAGACTTAAGAATATACGAAACAACTTTGTAAAAGAACAAAGTTATTATAAGTCAATCAAAATAGTGTAGCATTGGCATAAAGTTAGATAAGTAAACCAATGAAACATAGTACATATGGAAATAGACCAGAACATATAAACTACTTATTTTTTTTAACAAAAGTCCGAAAGCATTTCAGTAGACAAAGAGTAATTTTTTCAATAAATGGTACTGGAACAATCAAAATTTAAATTTAAAATCAAATTTAAAAATCTGAATTTAAAACTTCTTCATTTGGAAGATATTCTCAGGAGAACCGAAAGATATACCACAGATTGGGAAAAAATATTTGTAAGTCACTTGTCTGACATAGGAGTCATAAAGAATTTCCTAAATAATAAGAAAACAATTAAATTAAAAAATACCCAAATGATTTGAACAGAAACGTCACCAAAGAAGATATATGGATGAAAAATAAACATGTAACAATAGGATCAAATAATCAGTCTTTGGGGAAATGCAAATTAGAACTACAATGAGATACTACTACTCATCTCTTTGATGGCAGATATGTAGTAATTAGAACTCTCATACATTGCTGATATAAATGCAAAGTGGTGAAACACTTCGGAATAGAGTTTGGTAGTTCTTTACTGCTATGAGCTGAATGCTGTGTTTCCTTCAAATTCACATGTTGAAGCCTAAAACCCAATTTGAAGGTATTTGGAAGTGGGTCCTTTGGGACATAATTAGATCATGAGGGTAAAGCCCTCATAAATGGGATTAGTGCCCTGAAAGAAGAAATGCCAGGAGATCTTGCTTCCTCTCTCTTTGTTCTCTGCCACGTGAGGGTACAATGAGAAGACAACCACCTGCAAACCAGGAAGCGGGTGCTGGACAGACACTGGATCTGCTGGCACCTTGATCTTGGACTTCCCAGCCTTCAACACAGTGAGAAATAAGTGTTTGTTGTTAAGCTAAACAGCCTATAGTCTATTTGTTATAGCAGCCCAAACTGACTAAGACACATACATATATATGTATATGTTCATACAAAGACTTGTTCATACTATTTTTATTTGTTATAGACCAAAACTGAGAACAGCCAAATCAATGAATACGTGAACTTATATCTTTTAAGCAATTGTAGGATATCTACAGAATGAATACTAATTAGCAATAAAATGGACTGAACTATTGATATACACAGGGTTGATGAATTACGATGAATGAAACACGCCATACAAAAAGAATACATATGTTCTAATTCTATAAATCTTTATGAAATGCAAATTAATATGCAGTGACAGAAGGCAGACCAGTAATTGCCTGGAGATGAGGCTTTGGGATTGGGGAGAATGAGGAATTACTAAGAAGCCTGAATTAACTTTTGGAAGTAGTAGATATATTCATTATCTTGATTGTAATGATGGTTTCATGGGTATATATATATTTCAAAACTTAGAAAATTGTACACTTTATATATGCTGAGTTAATTGTATGTCAAGGATATCTCAATCCATCTGTTTTTCAAAAAAAGTTTAATAGGTTTCTTATCTACTTGTTGTCAGGACCACGTGCAAATAAAATGCTCGCACAAATTGCTGTCTACTTACTATCCCTCACACTTTGTTTGCCTAAAGGAACACAACTATAGGTGACTAATGTGAAATTAGAATGCATTTCTTTCAGACCACAAGGAAGGGTTTTGTTTTCTATTATTCCTACTAAATTCCCTACAATCTCCTCTGTAATCATAATTACATATATAATTAGATAACACATGTATTCATATATGTGTATAACTCAACACACAAAAAATAGCATTTTCCCTGAGCAAGAAGAATGTTACCAGCTCTTAGTAAGGGCTGAAGTTACAAAATCTCTGTGGCTAAACAGATATTAAAGGATTCTCACCTGCTCTGGAATTGTGTGGTTCCAGTATACCTGTGAATCTTGGTGTGAATAGATGGAAAATGGTAAAGGGGGTTTGGAGTTTAAATGAGCGTTCTCGGGAGATGGCAGGGCACTTCGATGAAGACAGTGATGGTTTTCAGAAATGGCCCTTGACCTCTTGACTGATTTAGGGTGAGGTGCTTGGCCACCACATATGAAAAGTGTGCAAATATTACACATCTGTGTATTGTTTGGTGTCAGTGGGGACTTAATGACTCACTATACAAATTAATACTTTACAAACCAATTTCTTTACTTCTGTTATAATCTTAGAACCTAGGATGCTGAAAACAAAAAGGTATTAGGAAGATAATATATTCAGAGCTAGCTTCTCTTTATTATGTTTAATGAGAGGAAAAGAAAGTTGGTTTTTACATGTGTGGAGGAAAAGCTTGCCATCCTCCAAAATAAATACATGCAATATTACTTATACTAGTAGGACTGAAATGATAGACTATTTTGTAAAATTTTGAAGAGCTCAACGTATAACAACAGTGTGCACACTAAAAATGCTCATAGGGTACATGTTACATTTAAACAAGAAGAGTGTCCAGACCATAGGAGTTGGCAGATCAGTTGTATTTTGAACTGTCCACACTGCAGTGTCTATATTGTATTTATTTCTGGAGACTTCCATTATAACAAAGACTTGATTCCATTCATGTTTTCCTTGGCTTGACCTGATGCAATGGAAAACACCCACACTAGGATGAGGCACCCTGAGCTCCAGTCTCTATTCTGGTCACTCTAGAATTTCCCTGTAGAAAGGCCTTGGCAGCACTAGTCTGGTTGGCTGGAGGAGCTGATGATTACGGGATTTGTCCTGAAGCTCTGTTAGCTTGGGAAAATGCAATGGTATCTTTAGAACGTATATTTATTTGAGGTAATAGCTTTGGGGGCAGTTGGAAATTATGAGAGAAATGAAACTTTTCCTATTAATCCAGCCCTGTTGCTGCTACTACTAACTAGCTAGTAATTTTTAATGGCTCAGAGTCGGTTTCCCACTCTGCATTTTAGGGATATTAATATATGCACCACATACCTCATATTTTGTTATAGTAATTTAATACACTAACACAAGTGAAATAAGGTTTTGTTATTATTTTGCTATCATTATAATTTGTGGTGCATCACATTAAATTAGGGACAATGAAGTAACTAAGGGAGTTTAGCTTGCTGAAGAGAATATTCAGGTGGATTCAGGTAGAAGCCTTCAATGCTTGACAAAGTTATATCCTAGATTAGCATCACCCCAAATTGTAAAGCAGGGCATACTTAAAAGGAAGAATGTTTGGGCACAATTTAACAAAGAACATAAATAGTGAGGATTTCTCACCCGAATGAGCTCCCCATCCCTTAGACATATGTGTGTCCAAAGTGAGTGTGAGCAGCATTTTTTCATTGATGTCATAGAAAGAATCTATCTACTAGCGGGCAGGGTCAAGTTATTGACTGCTAAGCTTTCCTTGACAGTACTGCACTGTCCTCAAAGAGTTTAAATGAAATTAACTCAGTGCTCCAAAGGTTACTTTGTAACTTTGGGATCCTGAGAAGTAGAAACATCTAAGGCATTTATGACAGCCAAATGCCATCTAAAATCTACCATGGATACCCTGTCCTATCCTGCACACACACACACACACACACACACACACACTTGTTTTGTTTTCTCAAACAAATGCTTTGTAGAACAAACCTTAGGGAAATCTTAAGAAAATGAATTCAGTTCTATAAATTGTTTTTTTGATACTCTGTGAAGTGTCTTGCAGCTGAATCATCTTAAGAATCATTCAGAAGATGGAAAATCTTAAATAAGGGCATGGATGCTTATTCTTTAAAATAAATGTTAGGAAATAACAGTGGGCAATAAAAATAATGTGGTGATATGTAAAAATGGCATGCAGCCTAACTTAGTCACCAAGCCACCCTCCTCACCCAAGATTCATTAGTCCCCATATCAGTTTTGTTATTGAGTACATTTATAGAAATGCATGCAATGTAATGGAAATGTACCTGCACCTTATTATGCAAGTCTTCAGAATATAAATAATGCAGGAGGCCTGCTCTTTGCAAAAAGATGTTGTGTTAAAAAAAGAAAACTGTAAACAGATTTCTAGTGATAGGTATTGTATATGCTGCAGACAGCATCAAGCTTTAATACATGTGCGAGTGTAAATGTGAATATGTGTCCCCCCAACACACACACATACTCATACTCCTTTAACAGCACTGGATTTGGATTTGTTTTTGGTTTTTGTTTTTTCTTTTTTCTTTCATATTCCTCAGTGAATATCTACAGAATCTGTAATGTGAATGTTCTTTGTTCATGATATTGTATACAAGGTTCCCCTGAAAATTAATAAGGCTGTCTCCAACTCACAGCCCTATTTGCATACTTCTCCCCTACCAGTTAGCTTTTGATTTTCCTCTGTATCTCTTTATCTTCAGGCTATAGCTGAATGATTCCTCTGCCAAATCCCAAACCAACCTTTCACGTGGATCCCACGTGATACTCTTCTTCAATTCTGGACCTTGTATTTTGGGCATTTACTGCTACAAGGGTCTTATGATTATTTTATATTTCCTTTACTTTAAAAGACAAAATGTGTAAGTATCAAATTAATTTGATAAGGCATTTCTAAAGGGTTAATGCAAACAGAATTCTGTAACAATTAGGATTATAACCAAGAGTTTTCCAGTAAAGTTAAAGTGCACCTAACCCTTCAAGAGTATAACATTAAGCAAATCTAATTTAATAGAATGCTGAATTGATAGATATTGTTCTCTTTTTTCTTACTACTGGGATTCTGTCTGAGAGGAATTCAATGAGAGGAAGACTCAGCTGCTCCTTCATGGCCTAAGATAATTGAAGTTTTGATGCATGGGCAATGGAGTTGGTGAGCTTCCAATTCTCTCTCTCTTTCTCTTTCTCTCTCTCTCCCCCCACCCCCCACACACCTCTCTCAGACTAACTCTTGCTTCCCAAGAAGGCTCTACTGTATTTCATTAGTTAATGGTGTTTACAAGGCCATTATTTAGTAACTGCTGCTTTTGAGGTTGGAATTAGCTGTCACTTTTAATCAGTAAAAGGCGCATTATTTCTTCTGGAGAGCACTGATTCAGTTCTTAGGAATCTCATGACCTTTTGCCTGTCCCAAAATTCTGAACATTTCTTCCTCCCATCCAACCTTGTCTTCCCTTTATAATTGCAAAGGCCTCCTGGGATGGGCAATATGCACACACTTACCTTTCCAGCCAGAGACTATGAAAGCTCATATATTTTTACTGTCTTAGATCAAGCCAAATGTACGGATGCCAACACAATGGCAATAGGAAAATCTTTCAGAAAGCCATCACCAAAATTTTGAATTATCTTAAAAGCTACATGGGTAAAAAATAGTAAAATCCTTTCATTTGAAAGATTTTAGGGTGGGCGCGGTGGCTCATGCCTGTAATCCTAGCACTCTGGGAGGCCGAGGTGGGAGGATCGCTCGAGGTCAGGAGTTTGAGATCAGCCTGAGGAAGAGTGAGACCCCGTCTCTACTAAAAATAGAAATAAATTATCTGGACAGCTAAAAATATATATAGAAAAAAATTAGCCAGGCACGGTGGCACATGCCTGTAGTCCCAGCTACTTGGGAGGCTGAGGCAAGAGGATTGCTAAAGCCCAGGAGTTTGAGGTTGCTGTGAACTAGGCTGATGCCATGGCACTCTAGCCCGGACAACAGAGCGAGACTTTGTCTCAAAAAAAAAAAAAATAGAGAAAGAAAGAAAGGAAAGAAAGAAAGAGAAAGAAAGATAGAAAGAAAGAAAGAGAGAGAGAGAGAAAGAAAGAGAGAGAGAGAGAGAGAGAGAGAGAGAGAGAGAGAGAGAGAGAGAGAGAGAGAGAGAGAAAGAAAGAAAGAAAGAAAGAAAGAAAGAAAGAAAGAAAGAAAGAAAGAAAGAAAGAAAGAAAGAAAGATTTTACTGGGTATTTATTACTGGAAAGGAGCACTGAAGGTAATGAGGATGCCTTTGTAACAAGTCACATCTCGGGTGTTGATAGGCACGGAAGTGCCACATGCAGGCAGTGTGAAACAAAGGAGGGCTGCCTTGCTTGGCACGGGCTGACATATGTGTAAAGTGCCACCTCTGCAGTGGGCTTGGGCAGCTGAACAGAGGAGATAGCAGTGAAGGAAATGTTTATCTTATTCAATGTGGATTTCAACTGGACTGCCTCAAAAAATGCATGATTTGCTTTTGGAAGTGTTGTCTGTGTTTGACTCCAGAGTTACCATTTGTATGATCAAGAAGAGTGAAAAAGCACATCTGTAGCTCACACCATTGAGGAGGTATCACAGGGTCTTAACTGGGACTGGGGGCCACGTATATGTTAGCTCATTCTCTAATCATTCTTCCCCTTCCTATTTATTCTGCGATATTATCCTAGAAAGGCTTACTTACGTTTTGGAAAACATAAGTACAAAAGATTTTCCAGTACATAGATTTTCTTGGGCAAGGAAGAGCTGGATGGATAAGCAACTTAGATAAGCAACTGGGGTTTCTCTAAAAGGAGGAGGGATTTGCCTTGTTAAAGTGTGAACAAGAACTCTTTGGGAATGCAATGGGTTTCTGGTCAGGGAGGCAAGCTAGGAAATGGGATATATCCCAAGACAAACTCAAGTGACCGTGTCAATTTTTGTGGTAAGTCCCCACCCCAGCCTTAGACTAGAGGGTTAGTCATGTGCAACATGCAGTTTTTATTTTGGAATATTCTTCGATACATTTCATTCTCTTGTTACCAAAACTACTCAGTAAAATCAATATTGCCATAGAAACTCATAAACAGTATTATGGGCATTTAATGGGCACACAGGCTACACCATATCCTTCTTCCCTGTTTCTGAAGTCAGTGATGAGGGAGTGACATCTTGTTGAGGAGGAATAGAAGGTGGAATAAAAGTTCTAGGTGTTTTCCAAGATTAGTAAACCCAAAAAAGCTCAATTCAGAAGTTCATAACAAAGGTAAGTAATAGCCCAGGGGCTGAAGGAAGACAACTCCCTCTTCTCAAATGCCTTACAGAAAATTTATCCTTACAAGGAGGGAAAGTACCCACAAGATTTTACTTCCTGTACACTTAAGGAGAAGTGACAATGATGTTTAGCTTTTTATTAAATGTATTTTGTAGGCATGATGCACTCTCACCACTGCCTTTGAAAAATATTGAGGTTTGCATGATGATTTTTCTTCCCTAAAATGTCCCAAGACTGTGATGCTTTTGGGATCTGTTTTGAATTACCTTACTGGCTTTAGTTATTGTTACCAGCTCTTTTTTTTTTTTTTTTTGTAATTACCAGCTCTTAAACTCACTTTTTTCTGAATAGTAGACTTGCCCCTGGATGTTTCTTTCTTTCTATTTAATCTATTGGCTCTAATCAAGTATGAATGAGAAAACAAGTAACAGTAAGCTAGAATAAGAGAACAAGATACATTAAGTTATGCCTGAACAGCTTGTTTATGAGTGAAGAGCAAATCAGGTATTTTGTTTAGATGTCAGCTCTTCTGGGCAAGTAGCTCTGGCTCCCAGGTGCTCCCACAGCAGTATGTCCCGGTCCCCTTGAATCACATTGCACCATGTCCATCAGTTTCCTGATTGATCTCTATTGCTGGACTCTTGTTCCTTGAATCTCAGGATTGGGCCTGTTTTAACCAGGATTTATTCCCATCACTTATCAAAAAGGCTGGCAGAGTAGAGGCTTTCAATGATGTTTTAATCATCTTCTATTTTTATGAGAGGAGAAATATAGCATTTCAAAAATTATGTCCTCCAGCTCTCCTCTGTCACCATCCCATATATCCATAAACCCACCCCCACAAAAAGTGACTTCAGCTAGGGCTCCCGACTCTGTATACACATTGCAATCACGGAGGTCACTCTACAAAGTCCTCATGTCTAGGGCCTCCCCAAGAGCAATTCAATTAATCCTCTGGGAATGTGGCCTATGAAATACTTTTACTTATTATTTTATGTATGCATATATTTATTTAATTTTATTTTTAAGTCTTCCAGGTAATTAAAATGAGAAGGCAGGATTGAGAACCACTGAGTTAGTCTACTCTGTTCTGCTGACTGCTTTGCTCGTCATCAGGTGTTTTGTAGGTACCATTTTCACTATTTTGTTTTCTTGTTCTTTTTCTCCATTTATTTGAACATTTTCCACTATTTCCTTTTTTTTTAAGTAAATGTAAATGGTATACTTTAAAATTTTTTCATCCTCAACAATTTTGGGGGGTTGTCATTAAGTGCAAATGAAAATTTGACTAAATATATAATAATTGGGTCCAAACATTCCTCTCCCCACCCCCAGCAGCTTATAGAAGTCCCACTGTTCTTTGGCATTCACTGACACAGAGGAAGAGTATGATGTATTCAAGTTGTCAGTACATTTTCATGAGTGATGCCCTTAGCCTCATAAATATGTCCTCTTAAATGTGTTTGTAAATAGGAATTAAATAATTTCTAAACTTTCTTTGATAAATTGTTTCTATTTTATCTAAATTCCTTGCAGTGGGTGATGTTTCAATTCTCTCCTCATATGGGTTGCCTTCTTTTGAAGTATGTAATGTTTTCATGTGTCTTGCAGTTTTTCTCAGAGGGGACTATGTGTCCAATCTTGGGATTTGCCACTGGTTCTGTCAGAAGTTGTGTGAGTTCCTACCAAATCTTTTAAGCCCAAAGAAAGGGGCAGATGTTTAAACTAGCCATAGCCTGTCTTTATTAATATGAGTTTCAGGTGCTCATTGAGAGGGAGAAATAAATGACAGCTGGTGGCTGCCTGACCGGAGAATCGCTGCTGGGCCGAAGAGATTGTTTCCTTGTGCCCCGGGGAGACTAAGTCGCTATTTCAGAAGCTGCCTGCATTTGTACCTGTGCCCTAAGAAGTTAGGGTTCGTAGGGGGCACGCTGCTCTCTTGTTTGGAAAATATCTTAACGGGCATTTTTCTAGGTTGTCCAATCGCTCTTGGTGGGAGAAACTATAACAAAGGAAGGTGAGTAGCTCTGTATAATGGAGTGACAGGGATTAGAATTGTTCCCTGGAGGATCAAAGGAAGCAAAGATCCGGGGAGTGGGCAGGGTAAACGGGCTTTGGAGGAAGAAGGGGCCCTTGATGTCATAATGGGGTCAAAGAAGGTTGTCTGGTAAGAAAATGTCTCTGTCTGGATAGCCTAGGAAATTCAGTATCATTATGCCTAACATTTAATCTTAAATTATTCACTTTATTTGCTGTGCTTTAGAACTCTTGAGTTACACCCAAATCTTCAGAAGGGGTATATTACAAACAATGGGGTTTTATTAGTGGTATGCTGGGGAATGAAGGGCTATGTCTGAAGTTGCAATGGCCATTCATACGGCCTGTAGAATAAGGGCTGACCAAGGAAACAGCATTTACCCCACCCCTAGGTATCTTCAGAAATGTCAGGAAGGATACTGGACTTTCACAGTATAGTAGAAGGCTACTAAAGTCATTTTTATTTCCTTTAAAGAGAAGGTTCTGGAGGAATTGGAGACTATGCTTGCTTTTACAAGTGGAAATGACTCTTTAACATCTCTAAGTGCCCTCATTAAGCAACTACCATGGTCCTTCTACTTCACATAGGATGTTGTTGGGGCCAAGGGTAAGCTGAGGCTAAGTCCACAGTCAGTGAATCCTGGACCCAACACTCAATACTGTACTTCATGGATGAATACCAAATCTCACAGTTGCCTCCAGCCTGTGCCGTTCTCATTTAGGCTGCATAAGTAGGTTCCTTTGGGGACTCCACTCACTCTCCCCAGATAGATTTTTTATTCAGAAGTTTTACGTTCTACGATGTTTATCATAAACTTTTATCTGTCGTAAACTGTAATATGTCTTATAGGAATTTCTCATCATTTCTATGGATGGAAAGAACCCTTCCATACTAATAGTTTTATTTTGTGACTTAATTTATATTCCTGTAAATCTGGAAGGCCAGCTGAGTAGCCTGATTTGTCTCCTGTACATTTAAATTACTTCTCCATGTTTTCATGAGGGTAGTTTCAAAACTCTGTTTATTAGTTAATTTGTTTAAACAAAAGACTTTCTCTTAAGTGTGAATGGGAACTATTGCCACTGTTGTGCTATTTAATTAGCTCATCCTCCCTAGTGCCTTGGAAAAGAAATGTGAAATGTTCAAGTATTAGTGAATTTATTCTGAGGAGAAGTGGCAAATGTATTTGTTTCCTGTTGGTGCTGTAATAATTACCATAAACTCAGGGGCTTAAAACAATATGAATATATTACCTTAGGGTTTGGGAAGTCAGAAGTCCAAAACGGGTCAGCAGTATTACATTACTTTTGGAGGCTCCAGGTGAAAATCTGTAGCCTTGCCTCTTTCAGCTTCTACAGGTTGCCTGTATTTCTTGGCTTGTAGCCCCTCCCTCCATCTTCAAAGACAGTATCAGAGCATCTCCAAATCTCTCTTGCTCTCTCTCAACGACCTCTGCTCCTGCTGTCACACCTTCTCTGAGGGCTCTTCCTAACTCCCTCTTGTAAGGAGTCTCAAGACTACATTTTGCCCACCTGGGTAGCACAGGCTGATCTCCCCATCCCAAGATTCTTAGCTCATCATAGGTGCAACATACTTTTTGCCGCATAAGGTCACATATTCATAGATTTCAGGGATTAGGATGTAGCCATCTTTGGAGATCATTATTTTGTCTACACAGTGAATATAAACTTCATTACCTGCATGAAGATATTAAGAAAACTGCCAAGTCTTGCAGTAAATGGAGAAACCGACCTCAGTGTTAAGTTATGAAACTCAAAAAACTCCATGAAGCAGCTTGAGACCCAGGAAGCCAATTGGACCCATGGAATAAAGAGATGGTTTCCCCAAATGAAATAATCTCAGATGATAAGGAAGCATTTAGTAAAAGACCCCACTGTGCTTTCTCTTACCTCCAGCCTTCAAAGCCACAGCTTTTTCTACATGGAATATTTTACCATATCCCCATTTTTCCACTCATCCTTCAAATCTTACAGCTAATTAATGTTGAAGCAGCATTGTCAGATGGAGTTTTTCAGGCCTGATGATTTTGGACAACACTTTGTGTGTTAGTACCCCATAGACTCTGGAGTTGCTTGCTGAGTAATTTTAGATGACTAATAACCTCATAATTAGATAAATAATTGATATGGTTTAATTATATGCTCCTTTACAACTTTATTAATATTCGTGTTTGAGCTGTAGATGCCTTTCTGCCCTTTACCTGCCTTGGAGAAAACATAGTCCTCCATAGGTTTGGCAGAACGTGCTCGAAAACTCTTGCCAGCGCTCAGGATATGTAAATTAGCCATCTTGTTCCAAGGCATTAGCAGCTGTTGTTTTTAATTATTAATGAGATGGCCAGTATTTGCTGTAGGAGAGTGGAACCAAATGAATGGGTTTGGTGTTCATGTTGCTTAAAGTCAATTTTTTATTCAAGGGCCCTCAACTAAAGTAGCTGAGTTCCGCAGAAGGTGGCCAGAGGTCTGCAGGCTTCTGTGGTTTATTTGTGTCTCTAGGCTATCCTTGAGTGTGTGTTGTATTCTTCTTGGTGGTTGGCCTCTGCTGGGCTAGGCTATAGTTTGTCAGGTGTAATCAATAAGTCATTGAACTATTATCAGTTGAAATAATAAATGAAAGTACTTTGCAAATATAAAAGCTATTTCTATCACAACATCAATAACACAGTAAGGGTAAAGTTTCCTTATTAACTGGAAAAGCACCATGGAAATGTTGTTATAGAAAATTTTATCTGTACCTGGATTAAGTAGTAGAAAACAGGAGACAGTTACTGTATCTGCCAATTTCTTTTGAAGCCACTGTCTTAGAACTGTGTTTAAACTGAGATGTATAATTACTTTCCTTTCTCTCAACTCTTTTTTAATTTAAAATCTGTGATAGATTTGAATGTCTATTAAAAATATTGCTGATTTCTTTGTCACAGGTTATGAAACTTAAGGTTTTGTTGTTTTATGTTGCTATTTCCTACTATCACACATTTTTAAATCTAGAATAACAGAGATATTTCTCTCCCATTCCATTACCTTCCTCTTCATGCTTAAGTTACTACAGTAACTTACTAGGGTCACTTCTGAACTAAACACTTTACATCCAGCCTCTCTGTTCTTTATGCACCATTCTCATTGCTGATAGAAAAACACAACATTCTTTTCACTACTTTTTCATTATAGCAACTTACTTAAGAGGGTTCTACATCATAGCCAAGGTGAATGTAATGAGGCAGGAAAATGGGAAAATAAAATACTAGTATTTGAAGGTAATATAAACTTCTGGAAAGATAAAAACTGTTTTGAAACTTAAAAGTTTACTTTAAAATTTTTATTAAGGTTTTGTAAATTTAAGACTCTGAGCTTGAGCAGGGAGTGCTGAGTACAGCTGCGCCAGTGCCATCCCAGGCCACAGCCTACATGTGACTTATCTGTTCTTTTGGATGCTTTTCATCAATAATTCCATGTTACCACGCCAACCCCCATGGACTTGAGGGCTGATGGTGGTTGCCCTGTGAAGGGGACAGGCAAGGAGTGACAGCTGTCCCTGGTTTCTCCGTAGTGACTTTCAAAGTAAATTATGCTTACATTCTCACCTAGTAAGATGATGGCCATTATCAAGTGTACATTTTATTAAATCTCTGGCATCATTTTCCCCTAGTGGTAAGTTTATGCTACAACTGCAGGTGAAGCAGTTAGTGTGCTAAGTGTTTTCTTCTTGACATTAGTGATGTGACAGTTACAAACTCTAGAGGTACTAAAATGTTTTCATCTTCTTTCTTCCCAGAGCAGCCTTTAAAGGGCTTGTTTTGTGTTCTCTTCCTGGAATTAGAGCAAAGAAATATACCACAATGATCCCAGCAACAACAGAAGACTTCTAATTTGAATGAAGTGACTGACTCTCTGGAAGTTTCCAAGCTTGGTACTCTCTGGTAAGCTTTTTCATTTCTTAGCATCTGCTTAATTATCAACAGTTGTACTACCTATTTATACTGATAAAAACTTGATTTACCCACCCCCAAACCCCAATGAATATTACTACCGTGTGAGCACCTTAGTGTTGATCAGTCAGTGCCAGTATGATGGCGAGTACATGTGGTGCCTATTTTTCCACTCTTGTGATACCTCCCTTCGGAGGATGACTCAAGCTCTATCCAGAAAAATATAAGAGGTGTTAGATCACCATCGTTGTTTATAATTGAGTAGTATTCCATTGTATACATATACCATATTTTATTAACCCACTCATGGATTGATGGGCATGCCACAATATTCTGAAATAAAAAAAATAAAAAAACTTGATTTATGCCTTATTATAACAATTATTACATATAATTAGCTATTTAAAATAATTTGTATGAAAAATAGCTTAATTGGAGATTTCTGGTCTTGGGTACTTGAAATGAACATTTAAATCAAATATTGGCTAGAATTTTCAATTAAAAGTAGGGGAAAATGCAAGAAAGAAATGAAGGATGAAGTATGATGATTCCTCTCCTAATTGCTATTTGGGAGCACCAAAAATGAGTACTATATATTTAGATAGAATCTCAAAAGTACTCTTGGTTTGAAAAAAAAATGTAACAATATAGGAGGAAAAGATAGTGATTAAACAGTATTTTCCACGTCTGGCCTGTTGTGTAAAGACCGGAAGAGTGATGTTGTTCAGAGACCCCTCCATACATTTGAGAACGAGCCAGTTTGGAGTTTGAGAGACCCTGCAATGCAATGTGAGGAATCTGACCATTTTATCAATCCATAATTCTTATATATTTAAAATTTTCATCTATAGGATACATCATCTCATTTTAATGGAGAAAACATAATTTATATATTTTTTTCTGATTTTCTCTTAGAAATTTTCCCGTAAGAGTCTATATGCTCAATAACCACATACAAATTACCTTATTCCCTGACCCTATATTATCACAAGTGAAAAAATGTCATAGGTGCTGCATTGCAGGAGATTGAAAAAGGAAATCATCATTTGTTTCATAGATTCAGCACAAAAGCATATAGGAAATGAAATATTTCTCCACTCTGTTGATCCAAATTATATTAGTCCAGAGAGATATAATTAGGTGATTACTGATTATAGAGCCCTAAGTAACAGAGACTTTATGATATTTCTCTAGAACTTTAAGCTGTTGTTAGGCAGATGTTTTCAAGTGATCAAGATACACACCACAGTGCCACACACACTAATGCAAGTTGTTTTTTTTTCTTTTGTAAATGGGTCAGTGACTTCTCTGTGCTTTACATGAACTGGTAACTATGTTAGCTTGAACAGGGTTTGCAATTAATAAAAGGGCCAGAGCAGATGGTATAAACTGTTTCCAGGAAACAGGAGAGATTAACAGGGAGAAATTTTTCACCAACAGTTATTTCGGGGCCTTTTATTTATTGCTGAAAATGGCATTGCTTGAATTTGACATTCAATGATATAGCAAAATGGTGAATATTAGTTTTGGTGTCTGATGTTTGTTGTAGATGTCAGTTTAACAAACAGATCTGTGGAGAAGATCAATATTTCCTGATTAGAAACAAGTTGGTCTGTACAGGGAGACATGGGCATGCTCAGGGCAGGCTTGTTAACAAAGGCCACTGATTGCGGGGCTGTGATGCTCCATTGGTTGGCGACATTTAAGATCATTTGGAGCAAAGATTCTCCCTGACGACTCATTCTGGAACTGCTTTAACTTTTAATCAGATGATTCCTGATTAGTCAGAAACTTGAGAATTCTTTATGGTCATGAGAGTGAAGATAAGCAATCCGGGTCAGAGACCTAGATACAGGTTTCGTGACCAAATTATGTGGACGGCTCGTTAATACTTTAGGCAAGTAGGGAGAGGCAGACACCCGCTGACACCTGGCTGTGATTGCTGGTTGCTCAGTGCAGACGTATGACCATAGAGCTCATGCTCATGCAGGAGGGGGAAGGTGGGTGAAAGCTGATTCTACCAGAGAGGCCGGAAACTCCATACATGTGAGATCCTGCCCCTCCACTGCCTATCTTTGTGGCACTTTAAATTTTTCACATCCTCCCTTGTAGGGAGAACTAACAATTGGAGAGTATTCATCTTTTTAGGTGGATTAAGAATCAATCATCAGTACATTTAAATGTGGTTCTAGGTCCATCGCTTCTGGGAAGGAGAGGTGATGGTAATGTTGAATGTCAGATTCCACATGGCTGGGTTTTAGAGGCATGGAAATGAATAGCTATTTCCAGTAATCCCAAGTAAGAGGAAGGGTGAGGGCACACATCAGAGGTGCTGTGCTGGGTAAAGGGTAGCTGCGCCAACTTGTTCTCTTTGACTCCATCCTTCTCCTCCGTGTAGGCCCCACCCTAGGGACCTTTCGTGTTTGCTGTGAATGTATGGCTTGGAGAAAACATTAATCTCCCCATTCCACCCATAAATATAGTAGGAATAACAAACTCTTTTTAATTCTTAAAGGAATGATTGTGATGATTAAATAAGGTGATACCCTAAAACATTTTGTGGTCAGATTTAGTCAGCTGAGATATTACTTTTTTTTTTAAACTGTTCCATGTAATGCTATCATACTTGCAAGAAGAACCATAATGTTCCCTTTTCCACCAGGAAGTAATTAAAAAATTCCCCAAATCCAGTATAGATCACCTACCCAATGAGTAAAAATGATTAGAAATGTAGGGCTAATCGTAGAAATATGTCAACAGTGCTATGAAAACTGTAAGTGTGATCCTGTCCCTTCCACAAGGAGAAATGGGGAAGAGAAGTGTATTCTGTGAAGTCACAAATTGTAATATCAAAGTTTTAAATGCAATCGCTAGGGATAAAAAAGGAGCCCTTGAATGAAGTTTGAGGTGGCTGTTGCAGAGAACTGAATGATTTTGCTTAAGAAAATAAAAATGTTTGTTTTTGTCTTTTCTTTATTTTCTCCTTTGTAGGGGGGATGTTGGAGACGAGAGCCAATGGGCAAAGAAGGGAGAGAGGAGAAGGGGAGACTAGGCCAGTAATTTGGCCATGTGAAAAAAAATGCTCACAAGGACAGGAGAGATGTTCAGTGTATCACATGAAGTTTTTTAGAGTTGTGAAATACGTCTGCTTTTATGTTCCTAAGGCAGAACAAGTTCCCTCCCATGTAGGATTAAAATCTGCATGTGCACATGTGCAAGAGCATGAGGGGGTGGTCGGGATGGACAACACATGATGATGGGATGGATGGATGGATGAATGTGAGAGAGGGAGGCAATAGTTACTCATTGTGTTAAGTGTTGTAAGGATTCAACCATGGAGTTTCAGTTGATACTATCTTAGATTGAGTGGTCTGGATAGGCTTATCTGAGAAGATGGGGTCAGATCTGCAAAAAACCAAGCAAATGGAGATCAGAAATGAGGAAATAGCAACACAAAGGCACTGAGGCAGGGCAGAGAAACCTTGTGTTTTAGGAACAGCAGGGGCCAGCATAAAGGGAGGAAATTGGTAAGGAAAAGCATCACACTAGATGAAGTTTGCTCAATCCACTTATGTGTCTAACAAAACATTCACTCTGGCTACTATGTGAAAAATGGATTGTAGCAGGGAAGAACCACTCTGCTGACATCAGGATTAATCTTTAGAATGTGATTCAAAGTCAACATTCAGGTGTCTAGTGGTGTATATCTTTATTAATTAGAGTGAGCATTCAGTCAATTTCTTGAATGAAGGATCAAATGAAGGGATAAATGAAAAAAATAAACACTATATAAACAATTATGTAGCTTGACAGTTGTTTCCAAACCAAAACAAATCTGTAGCGTGCTGTCTCATAAAAACCTAAAATAGATCCATGGCAGGTAGCAATTATGACGAGCACATCTTCTCAATAGAAGCAACCCTCATGATGAACTGTTTTTAAGTAGGACAATCTCTAGTAAGTATAATAATATGGATTTTGCCACTTGAATAAAATCATAGTTTTATAGATACCTTAGTCCTAAGTTTTGGGATTTCTCAATGCTAATCTCAAATGCAAAATATATCTAAAGTACTTTCCCAAATGCAAAATCCATCTAAATCACAATCTCAAAGAGGTTAAAGATTCCAGTGTTGGGAACACAACATTTTGTCATTGTGTCATCTGGAATTGTTTTATGCATCTCCATGCAAAGTAAAAATGTAAAGGGATATATCACTTAGGTGATAAACTATTGGTTTCCAAATAAACATTTTAACAGATTTACACCTGTTTTTTTCCTCTAGGATAGCTATAGTTCTTTGATATATTTCTTTTCCAACTGATCAATGATAGCTAGGGGAACATTTCTTTAACTGTATGCAAATTGTTCATGAAACACAGGAGATCAGACTGTATGTCCACAGAGTGAGATCTGTTATGAATATGAGCTGTAGAAATATTGAACTATTCATCAAATAAGGAACACAACAAAGGCCTCAAGAGTAATTTATTGGCCAAGTCACACAGTGGTGTCAGGACATATAATACAAGAGCCCTGAGCACTCCTGGGATGTTTAATAATTGATCAAAAGTAGCCTTATCAGAGGTGAATCAGAAATCAATCATTGCTTCATTGCTTGAGTACACAGAGACAGTTCCATTTAAAGAACTCCTTTTGTAAAATTTCTGAGAGAGGGGAAATATAGGATTTAAAATCAGTTATGTTAATTGCTGATGAATTAAGATAAAAATCAAAAGTTCTTTTTCTATTTTAAAGAAAAAAGGATTTAAGTTATCCTGATCTAGGGTCATTATTGCATTTTCAGGCTTTTACCTCCTGACAACTTAGAAAAAGGAGAAGTGTACGAAAAGAGAAATCTCATTTTCCAGTGATCCATATGAAGGTAAGAAAATATATATTGCTATTGAATATTAGAGGATTTGTATCAAAGATATGACAAATTTGAGAAAAACTTAAAAGTGGCTCCATTTCTACTCTTCTGTCTGTCCAAAGGGTTAAAAACCCTTAGAGTTTTGAATTGTATTATCATTCCTGTGTGAAGTTGTAATGATAAAATAAGGTGATGTATTTATAGTATTTACCCAATACCTGGATAAATATTTAAAGTACAATTAAAATAGTTATAATACTGCTAATAATAGCAATACCACATTTTTTATGGTGTAATCCTTAAATTGAAAATTTATAGGAGACGGTGAACAGGAAAGGAGTGAACAGAAGCATAACTGTGTCTGAAAAATCCCATGTGGAAAATATTGTTTGCAGATGTTTATGGATAAAATCATGAGTTTGAGATATAGTTTTGCCAGTAATAGCTCAGGAATCCTCTGTCATCTCTATTGCTAAAATGCCCTGGCTCTTGGCTAGGAGCAGGGACAGTGGGGTACAGGAAATGATTCTGAGGGTCTTGGGGCATACTGCTGCTGCAAACCCAGCTTATCTTCATCCTCTTGAGCCCTCAATAGTCCAGTACTATGAATTTGCATAGCTGTCACAAGTTATACTCAGATTAAACATCAAGAAATTGAGGGTGAATTTTATGCCGGTGAAGAGAAAGATGGTAGTTGTGGTGCTTTATTAGAACCAGTCCACGAAGACTAGTAATTAGGAGAGAAGTTACCAAATTAACTGGAATGAATGATTCTGATTATTAAGTGAAAATAGATTTGCTGCTACCCAATAAGAGCCAGGAGAATATGTCTGGACAGAAGAGCCTGTGTGGTATTCTTAGAAGACTTCAGAAACTCAACACAAGGGCTGACACTCTCCAGGAATGAAAGTGTCACTTGTCTAAGAAGTATAGCACCCTTAGCGATATGATGTGCTAGCTTAGGGTAAAGGCAGCATGAAATATATTTTGAGAGATGGAAATTATAAATACTAACCATGGCCAGTAATTATGTATATTTCTTTCCTTCTTCGTTATATACATATTTTTATATATTAAACCCATTTCTTCTCTCATTTTCTATAAGGTACGCTATTGGTTTTGAACTTCCTGACTCAGTCTTTAGGTTTTAGTTTCTCAGGGTGGGACTTTGACTAGACGAAGAATGAACAATATCAAATAATAGAGTGATGAAAACTTGGGTCTTCTCTTTAAGGGAGGGAAAAAGTGGTTTTCATTTGTAAAGGGGATTATTATAATTATATTAGAGATGGCCAAGTAGATCTTACTGTCAGCACTGTTGAAGATTATAAATGTATGTCTATAAAGCTTTATATGTGTGTCGTGTAGCTGAATGTTTTGACTGGCCTCTGCTTCACTTTCCTTCTTTTCAGAAGGTTTGGGAAGGTAAAAATATGTTTTCTAGACTTCTTTGTGTCTAGTATTCTGGTTATTAATTAGTTTTTGCCAATTAAATGCACTTGCATGAGATTAGGACAACAGACCCACCTGTCTGTGTCTATGTTAGCTGACTAGAAGCTCTAGCAAGACATGCATGTCTGCAGTGGGTTTGTTTGCTTGTCACCAGCTTCTTGGGTTTGAGACAGTTGTGGCAGTAACAGCAGTGGTAGTATAAAAGCAGATACTTCCTGCCAGTAGGTCTGTGTCATGAAGGTGTCACCTTGAAAAGTAAATTTAGTAGTAGGTCCCTGACTTCAGCTTTCTAGCCTTTTCCGTGATTTCTACATTAATCCCCATTTGCTTGAAAAACAGAGTGGTTTGTTTACCTGTGCTGAACTCAGAGTTTCTTTGAAAGGATCATGATATGAGCTCTAAGACCAACAACTTCAGACAGAGATGTTTTCCATTCCTTCAAGTCCATTAAAACCCTATCATTAGGAGCCATCATTAGGAGCTTAGCACAGAAGGGCAGCACAGTAGATTCAAAAATGAAGTCATTTGATGAATACATGAACGAGAGTACTATAAGGAAATAAATGAGAGAATTAATAGGAAAAAGGAAATTATTGGAGATATAACCTGCTTCTGAAAATGCAAGTGACTTTTAGAAATACTTAAGCTACTAAGTAAATTAAGGTTAATAGATATTAAATTCCAGAGAGAAAAATGAGGACTGATGTTTGTAAAGTTCTCCACTGTGTACTCGGCATTGCAATAAATGCTTATCAAACATTACTTCCTTTAAGCCCAGTAACAACTGTATGAGGCAGGTGCTGTTATTATTATTACTACCATTTTACAGAGACAGAAACTAAAGTTTCTAGGTGTTAAGTTCCATAGTACTTAACAGTTGAGGCACAAAGTTTTAATTTCAGAATCTGTGGTGCTCATGATCTGGTCTGTAGAACATTGTTTTCTGAATAGAAAACCCTACAGCATGCCAATCGGAAAGGTACCTAAAGATCATTTTGTCCAGTGGTTCTCTACCAGTGGTGATTTTTGTCCCCAAGGAACATTTGAAAATCTCTGGAAACATTTTGTGTTCTCATGACTGGGGCGCAAGGCGTGATGCTGGTGACTAGTGGGTAGGGGTTGAGGCTGCTGCTGTACGCAGTGTGTAGAATTTTGCCCATGACATAGAATGTTGGGTCCAAAATGCCAAGATTCAGAAACCCTGGATTAGACAAACATTTCCCAACCTGTCCCATGGAAACATCTATGGACTATGAAGAACAGGCTGTGGTTAAAAAATAGATAAGCATTGGAAAGTACTATATGTTTTATTCCCTTTTTGAATAATCTCTATGAATATTGTATTTAAAATCTTATTTTAACCTATAATTTAAAATTCTGAAAAGGCCTACGGCAAAGACACCTGCTTACCTTTGTTTACACCATAGTTAAGGTTATTCATAGTTAAGATTGCAGATGGGGACAGTCATGGCAGTCATATGTGACTTACCCACAGTGTTGGAAGAAAGAACCAGAATGAAAAGGCAATTCTCTTGATACCAACTCTAAAAGCTTTGAGATGTTTTTTTTTTTTAATTTTGCACGTCCATTAATTTAGAAAGTTGAATATCTAATAATAAAATGTAATAAACCATTGTTTAAAAATCTTATTTAAGTCAATTGGCAGAGATAAAGCAAACTTCATATATATACACAATATTTTATATATTTACCTTCCAGTTCAAGGTGGAAAGTAGATAGAAATGACCATGGACCTATATAGAGGCTCTGCCCATTAATACCCCATCTTCTATTGTTAGATGTGACAAATAGCCTTACAAGCAGGAAAGGGGGATAATGGCAAGTGATGGGTTGGCTTCTGCAGGATTGTGCCTGCTTCCAAGACTCATCCTTAATTATTAAGCTTCATGCCTGCCTCGGCCTTTGCTGTCTTTGGAAAACACACTATAGTGTCTTAGTCTTAGTTCCTCCTTTATATATTGCCAACTGTCCAACATTGCAAACTCAACGTTCCCTTGAAAGATCCATAGAAAAATGGGAAACAACACAAACCATTTAACCATGTTTTTCTTGAATAGAAAAATGCAGATGGGCCATTTTTCAATGAGGTCTAAAAGGAATCCATCAGGGAAAACAAAAAGCCTTGGAACAGTATTTCTTACCACATTTCAGATTGAATTGGAAGAGAAGTGTCTGCATGCCTATTTCTAACCATATCCTTTTCTGCACAGCTTAATGGATGGCTTGGCACACCTCGTGAGTTCCTTCAGATTTGGGCACAAGTGCTTATTCCTTTCTCATAATGATATTTAATCAAGCAAAGCCAAAACCATTGCTACAAGTTAAACACTCCCCAGGGAGGGGGAGCCAATGATTGGGGGAGTAATGAACCTCTATTTAACTTTCAGATTTTGTTAATAACAGTTTGACTTGTACTGGTTGGAGCTAATTAGTTACTGCAGCTTCTCCATTAGTGGCTTATAAAATGGGGCTTACCTTGTGCGTGTTAAGCAATTTTCTCAGTGTGGGTCATTTTAGAGAAAACAGAAGGAAACTAAGTGTCTTAAGCATACATGATATTAAACTTCATTGTGGTTTACTTCCACATAGTTTCCAGAATGTCTACAGATCAAATTCTGACAAGTTGATAAGCACATAGTATTATAAAACGATTTGAGTTTATTTAGGGATCATATTAATGATTTGTGAGGCAATAAAGAGTAGAGTTCATGTTTATCTCATACAAGGCGACCCAGGCATGGTATAAATTCTCAGGTTTGGTAGCAGTTGGAGAAGTAGGGTACTGTTGGTATTGGCTAATGAGTCGAGGGTTCTCCTTAGAATGAAAGGTCTTCACTATGTCTTTAGGCTGGTAAGGTTTGACATTGTTCTCAAAGCGGAGTTGTTCTACTACTCATATTCTTTCCCAGAATAGTATTCTCAAATAAAAGCAGGAAAGGATCTTGATTACAACGCAGCATTTTAGAAACACCAGAAAAAGGGTCTACGAACATCAAGGCAATGTGCAGGGGAAGACTGGTCATAACTTCAGGCTTGGAGGCTTTAGAAGATGTCTATGGGAACTATGGAACATGGCGTTGAGCCCAGAATATTCTAAATCCTAATGTGGTACTCTAAACACAAATGTCACTGGATTCTAAACTGGATTTGGAGGCGGTTGTCATCTAATATAGGAGCAGTGGACAAAAGGGCAATCTACTATATGCTGTGGGTCATTGGACTATGAATATATTGTCCCTCAACCCACTATCTCCCTTTTAGCTCAAGCTGATATTCAAACATCCTCAGACCTCTGTGCTGATCATTTGAGTTCTAGGTAGGCTTTGTCATATCTCTTTATTTTCTGTGTCTCATCTTCTCAATTTTTAGAATTAAGATTTGGCATCTGATCTTTATACTATTGTTGGATAATGAACAGAATTAATGTGCTGTTAGGATATATGGTTCGGCTATTTAAGCTAGACAGTTTGATTTACTAATAGGAAGGGCTCTAAGCTATTTCCGGTCCTGAGCATCTGATGAAGCAGGAATGACTGGGAAATAAAAGGTGGGAAGGGATTTAAGTTGATACTGACTTGGAAAAAGAAAAATCAGATTGGTATTACCATTTACCAGACCTAGGAATATTTCTGCATTTGGCTTTAAGCCACTTACACAGCATAAGTGGGCAAAGCTGAATAAACTTGGTTCCAGTATTGAACATTTGCCTAGTGTAGCCATTTCCTGAAGTCTATAAAACCTTCCTTTTTATGCAAGTCATGTTATAAAATCCAGAATGTGATATATTTAAATGTATTTCAAACTTGTAATTAAGCAAGGTATACCCCAGGGTTGTAACCTCTCCATCTCTGGTGCTGGAATGGAGATAGTCCTAAGAAACAGAATGAATGACCAATTTAGTGGCAGATACGTAATGAGATGTACTGGTTGTTCATTATCATCACTAAAACATGTCAGATAACACTGGAATCCCTGTTGTGACTATCAGTGTCTCTGATAGTTAATAAGTAAACACTTGCCCATCTAATGAGAAGGTATGCCCCACAAAGTAGTCCTTTTGGGAGGCAGAGGCCTTGCCATAGGTTCTGAGAACTCCCTTTGGAGTCTGAACCTTGTTCAGCCATACCCGGCACACACTGTTGTGAGGCACTGAAGATACAAAACCTATGTTCTCAAGAAATACTTGAATTACTTTTTGTTAGTATTAAAGGATGAGTGTTGCGTATACAAAGGCTACAGTGATGTAATTGACATCAATCGTATTGAGGTCTACTGTTTTAGGTGGAAAGTTTTGGAACCTTGCGAAACAGAAATGTCTGGATTTACATCCTTCTACCCTCTATTCTCTTCTCTGTGTAGGCACCTGAGGTGGACCATTTTTTCCCTGAGGCTAAATGCTTTTCAGTTTTTGCACAGATGGTGCTTTTGTTCTGTTGGTTTATCTATAACAACCTTCCTGTTGCTACATAAAATGATGTAGAAAAGGAAAATATAGAAATGTAGGGATGTTATGAAATATAAAGGGGGGTGATGGAGGATTTGGGGAAGATAATTATCAACAACCTCTACTTGTAAACCTATGCTTGCTTGAGTTTTCTTGAGATTAGTAGAAGGCATATAAGGAAGAAGACAGACATTGCGGTATGGGAACCGGCATTCTCCATGATGGTCTCTTTAGAGCTAGTTGAAAATCTATCCATTTAGGCGCCCCTAGCACTGTGATAGTAGCATACATAGTGCAAGATCTTTTATCCTCACGCTATCTTGCCCTCAGGACCTTGAGAGGCTACTATTGGGAAAACTCCTGGTATAGACAGCATTTTTAATAGTCTCTAGTGCTGAGTCTTTATTCTTTGAAGATAGATTTATTTATATAACCAGTCTTGACTCATTCACATCCAATAATGGTAAACAAACTAGGCCAGGATACATAATTTTAAAAATCACCTCATTAAACTGGTAGTGTATTAGTTATAGAACTGATGTACACAGTCAAGCAAAAATGTAATCCACTCAGCAAAGAAAAATAAAATAAATATTGAAAGGCTTTTCCCCCAACCTAATCCTGGTCTCACTCTATAAAGACAAATAATGTTTTGTTTTTATGTGGTTATCTTTTATCTTTAAAGAGTGAACTTCTCAGATCTGTTTCATGATACATCACAATAGATAGAATTTTTGAAATAACAATAAAAATTAGAGATGCATTATATTATGCCATCAAACACTTAACCTTCCAAATTTCGCTACCTGATTTTTAGTACTTATGTGTGAATCAGTATTTTGTTTGTGTTTTGGCTGACACCATTAATAAAAATAAGCTTAAATAATTATTTCTCCTCACATCAACTTTAGACATAAAATGTTGATCTCCCTTACGAAAGATGCAGAAATTAGGACACTTAATGTTGTTTTATTAATATTCTTATTTTCCCATTTTTCTTAGCCATTTTATTATTTTACATGAAGGGTTATAACATTACATTACCTCCTAGAGCTATGATTAGGTTTTTGATTGTATCTATAGTTTGATTCTAACACCATATATTCTATGACTAATATCAATTTAGAACCTCAAGTACCCTACAGAACTAAATAGAATGAACAAAAGGTAAGCTAATGTTATTAAAAGTTACTGCTCAAAGAAGAATCTACTGAATGTCAATGATCAGTAGAGTCTCTTGTTTGTGGGCCAGGTTCAGCTACCAATCTTCCTCTTATTCATGTAGACAGACTCCTTTCACACGTGTTCCAAATCATGTACCTACTGAAGATTTGACTGGATATAAACATCTACGGAAATGTCTTTCATCAAAATTTTGATAATACAATTATTCTGTAGATGCAGCATCTCTGATAAAAAGTTTGATAAGAGATTACATATATTCTCTTTATTTTGGAAGATTTTTATACTATTTACCGCTGGAGTTGTAAAAAATCAAGAATGAATTTCTAGGTTTGAGGGTGTGTTTATAAATTCTGCTTCAAATAACATAAACGTTTCAAATCTGACAATGTTTTCACTCAGATTCATTGTTTATTTAATTATGTCCTTTTGTCCATTGTCTCTGCTTTTTGATTCTGCAACTCATACTAACATGAGGCTGAGAAAGTGTATGTACCTTCTTAATAAGCTTACTTTTCACTTTTCTTCCATTGTTTTGTCCTTTTCAACTACATTTTGATGATAACCATTTTGATTTTTACTTATTTCCATTTTGTAATTCAGATAACCTGCTTTTTAAAAATATAAGCAGTTTATATATTTTACAGTTAATATACAACACATGTATAATTATTTTGTATACATGTATATGTAAGATGCATACAATTTTTATTCTCACATTGATTCATTTAAAATAGTCTGGTCTTGTTTAAGAATATATTTTTAAAAGTTTGCTTATGTTTACTGATTTGTCTGTTTTCCTTGGGAGGGTCATTGTTTATTCCTTCATTGTTGGCATTCTCTTTCAAATTCTTTTTTCTGTCTTCAAATGCTTAAACTATTATGTGAGTTTCAAATTTATTTACCATGGACATAGATTTTAATTCATTGAATCTTTCTTGCTCATCCACAATGTGTAAGTCCCTATCTGCCTGAAGAGTAATTAATTTTCCTAAAGGAAAGCTGCTGTTTCTGATGATACATAGTCCCCTTTTAATGTGACAAATTTCAGGATCTAATAGTATTATTGAATTGCTATTTGGTTATGCTTTTCACATTTCAATTCACTTTTTAATGCATTTTCATTTGATTCCCAAAGCAACACTGAAACAGGGTTTAATAGAAATTATTATCCCCATTTTGTAAATGAAAAAAAGGTTCATGTAGAGGTTATTCAGCTAGCCCATGGGCTTACATTTACTATGAAGCTGGCTCAATTGGCTCCAAGGCCAGTTGTATAATCCACAGTATTATGTCTGTCTATGTTTCTAATGTTTCATTAAGTCTGTGAATAATTCATACAAGTAAACTTTATTAATAATGATTGCTCCACTCTGTCAGATAAAGAAACACTACGAAGTTCCCTATTTTTATCTCACATAAATTGTTCGACTCTGGGCTGTCCTCACAAATTTCATTGTCCATCATTACAATGCTGCCCCAGATCCTCAGGGGAGAGAAACTTTTCCATTCCTTCAGTAACCTAAGGGTATAAGGCGGTAGAGGATACATTGCCCAAACAATTAGAAATGGAGACCTAAGGGATTCTGATTGAATATACACTAAAAAGGGGTGACAGACTTAATGGGTTAGGAAAACTGAGACAAGAATTGAATTTACTCCATGCCATTCTGCTCTAGCTCCAAATAGAGTCAAAGCTAAGATGTCAGTGTTGGCAGCAAGAGAGAAGAGGCAGGTAAGCTGGCATGTAAAATTAGGAA
Source organism: Lemur catta (assembly GCF_020740605.2). Taxonomy (NCBI): domain Eukaryota; kingdom Metazoa; phylum Chordata; class Mammalia; order Primates; family Lemuridae; genus Lemur; species Lemur catta. The sequence goes on along the minus strand of NC_059131.1, from coordinate 15,663,515 downwards.
TGAGGAAGCGATTCTTGTAAGCATGAAATTTACAACTCTAAAGGGTTTGATGGAACTCCCTTGGGCAATTAATAAGGTTCCACACAAACATGCATTAGCAGATAGGTGGCTCTGCACCCAAACTTTCCTGAGAGAGATAGATAATTGTAGAAACTTCAGCTGATCTGGAAGTAGTGCCCCTGGGACAGTGACTGAATAGGAAGCATGAATTACAGAGACTTAATTTCAGAGCAGATTCAGAAGTTAAAAAATGCATGGGTCAAAAGACACTCACAGAAAATGGCCTTCTATTAATGAGAAATTGTAACTGGAGCTGAGGCTCTGGAATGTTTACCCTGAAAAGACTGGGCAAGTCCCTACGACTTCAAGGAGTTTAAGGCAGAGCCTTAAAGCTTCCCGGTTGCAAGGCTGGAGTAGCCTCCTCGTTATATTATAAAATATCCCTTTGGCTTTACTAATGAAAACTAATGAGTTTACAAATTTTCCTCTTCAGTCTATAAGTGCTTAATTGCCTGGATCTGAGCTGTGCCTCAGGGCTCCGCCCACTGGGGGTAGGGTCTTATTTTCATCCAGTCATTATAGAAAACCTACTTAAATTTCCTTTCTGCACATAGAATTTTCCAGCAACTTTTATCTTACTACACTGTAAAGTATTGACATTAACTCAAAAATATGTGAATTTTACTTAAAAATGATCAAACTCATAAATTTCTATAAGCTACATTCATAATTTTTACTAAAAGAGAACATTTAGGTTGGGCTTTTGAATTCATCCAGAAATCTTGTCCTACATTTCCCAGATACTTGAATTAATGTATGTACTGTGAGAATGGATCATCTACTAAATTGTTCTCAGCTAGATGCTGAGAACCTGGTGAGCAATTAAGTGTATATTAAGTAAATAAATGAATTAAACAGGAACATATTTAGTCCATCAAGCTTTCAGAAAGGCTTTGAATTTTGCTAATGCATTCAGGACACCAAGCACTATACCATTAGGAGAAAATATTGTGTTTGATTTCCATAAGGGTGCTTAAGGTCATAATTAGGCACACATAGTGTATATATTGACAAATTTCACAATAATCCTGAAAGTCAGATGGAATTAAACACATGTTGGTGATAAGGAAACTTAAGCTCAGCAAGGGCAAGATAACTCCCCAGCTCCCTACAGCTAGAAGGTAGCTGAGTCTGTATCGATCTTCACTTCTCCACTCCATGCCAATCTAAAGCCGAGTCTCTTTCTAGCAGGCCAGGGTATTTCTCTCTCAGTTACCATTTTATGAGGCTTGGAGAAAAATCTTGTTATTTTAGTTTCTACATTTTGGATTTCAGGATAAATGTTTTACCATATCAAAGCCAAATTCCCACTAGTGTTATCATCCCTGTAGCCTTTTCTCAAAACAATGAACTGGACATACTACCCCAGGCCCTTTTTCTCACATTCATATTCTAGCAGCAGAACGAATTCATGTTCAGTCTCCTTGTAAACATAAGAAAACTGCCCTTTCATTTGGACAGTGCCTCAGAACAAGTGATTTTTTTGTGACAGGGTTTATGATTTTGGTCTGGTGAATGAATAAAACTGAGGACTTAGAGGATTTGGCTGTTCTTATGTCTTAAATGTAAAATGTTTCTAACGCTAGTGGTCCTGCCTCACAAATGATAGTCGAAGTGTGCAGCACTGTGATACCAAAGCTTAATGTGGCCAGGCCTTGAACTTTCTGTCTCTGTCTGACTTTCTAACATTAAGCGGCTAGAATACAAAACGGTCTGCTGCAGCTCTGCCTCCCAGGTGTCAGGAAGAACAAATGCTGAAGCACTTTCAACTCAATGGGCTTCACACAAACTATACCCCAGAGAGAAAATCTAAGCAGTGCTTCAGGCAGGTGAATGATGTGGTTCAGAATCAGAACACATTTGATTCATGAGCAGGAGGCACTGAAATAGAGTTTTGGGAAGAAAGGAGGGACATACAATGATGGGAGCAATATTACGTCTGAGTTCCCACATTGGCACTGCTTCCCCAGCCATTTCTTCTCCTGCTTAAGGTTCAGAAAATATCGCAGAGAATGGGCAAGGCAGAGGGCACACCACCCCCAAACATCCTGCAGAGGAAAGGTGCATTACTCCCTCCAAGAAGGGAAGAAGGGGACGTGAGTCCCCCAAAAAGAAGAAATCTCCAGGACCTTGTGTTTGCCTCAAAGGGCAAAAAGGCATTAAATCCACATGAATTTTTGAATTGCCTTTCAGAGCACCAAAATAAGTTGTTGTTTTTGTCTCTCCTCTTCCTCATCTTCCTCCCCCTCTCCTACTTCTCCTCCTCCTCTTCCTTCTTTCTTCTTTCCTTTTATAATTTTTATTTTTCTGTTTCATAGCAGGTTCGTCAGAATTTGTAACAGTTTTTTAAACACCCTGTAGGTCAACCTTACTTTGTGTGTTACTTTTTAATAAACTGATTTGGTTTATACTAACAGATGAGACTGGGATTGTTTTGGAAAGAATTTTTTGGATTTAGGAATAGCCTGGTGGTTTGTGTTTGTTCCCCAGAAGACCCTAGACCTTTTACTTTTTAGGGCAAAACCCTATTATATGAATATAATTAGAAGTTTTTCATTTTTTTGCCCTTTCCATCGTCTCACAATGAAGACTATGATTTGAATCTAGAGATTTATATGGCGGTCAATAGGGGATCTACAACCATGAAAACAGAACTCCTCTAAAGCCGACAAAAATTTAGGGGTGCAAGCACTTTGCTTAGCTCTCAGGGAGTAGCTGCACATCCAAAAATGGATTTAACATGAGGATTGCCCTTGCAGGATATTTCTTCTAGATATATTTTATTTTACTTTACTTTATTTCATTATATTGTAATAGTCTCAAAAACACAACTCCTTTAAGGAAAATTCTAACTTGGCAGAATATGCTTTGAGGCCAATGTGAACATTGCTGATTTTATTAATGCAGATATTCCCAAAGATTGTGCATCAAATGGATTAAAGTTGCAATATTGATCCTCTCAGCCTCTATGAAGGCTGGGACAGGCTTAGAGGCAGCCAAAGCCCATGGGCTTGTCACCTCTAGCCTAAAACAGCCTCATCAAATTACCACAGTTTACTGTACAAATATTATCATATTCTGTGTGTACCAATATTGTTAAGCTCTGTGATACCTTGTGAACTCTAGACCAGTCACTTTGAAGTCAATAGACATACAAAAAATAAAGAAAATAGTGATGAGGGACATTCCTCCTATGCTTAATTTATATTCAGAGTTTTTAATCATGAAAATACGATGAATTTTGTTAATTTTTCTGCATCTATTTAGATGATCATATGGTTTTTATCTTTCATTCTGTTAATGTGGTGTATCACACTTATAGATTTGCATATGTTGAACCATCTTTGCATCCCTAAGATTAATCCCACTTGCATGGTGAATGATTTTTTTTTTTAATGTGCATGTGACTTTGGTTTACTAGTATTTTGTTGAGGATTTTTGCATCTGTGTTCATCAGTGCTGTTTACCTGTAGTTCTCTTGTGGTGTCCTTGTCTGATTCTGGTATCAGGGTAATGCTGGCCACATAAAATGAGTTTGGAAGTATTCCCTCTTCTTTAGTTTTTTTTGGAAGGAGTTTGAGAAAGATTGGTATTCTTTAAAATATTTGGTAGAATTCAGCAATGAAGCCATCTGGTCCTGAGCTTTTCTTTTATGGGAGACTGTTAATTATTCCTTACTCATTATTAGTGTGTTCAGATTTTCTATTTTTTCATTATTCAGTCTTGGTAGATTGTACGTGTCCAGGAATTAACCCATTTTTTCCAGGTTATCCAATTTTGTTGGCACATAATTGTGCATGGTTGTCTCTTATGATCTTCTGTATTTTGCTGGTATGAGTTGTTATGTTTTCCCTTTCTTTTCTGATTTTGAGTCTTTTCTTTTTTTCTCTGTTTAGCTAAAGTGTTATCAATTTTATTTATATTTTCAAAAAATTTTAGTTTTCTTGATCTTTTTTATTTTTATAGACTTTATATCATTTATTTCTGCTGTGATAGTTATTTCTCTCTATCTGCCACCTTTGGGCTTAGTTTGTTTTTCTTTTTCTATTTTATTGAGGTATAATATTAGGTTGTTTATTTGAGATCTTCTTTTATGAATACATAATAGTTACACATATGTATAGAATCCATATGTATTTTGATACATGCATATATTGTGTGATAATCAAATCATGGTATTTGGGATACCCAGCACCTCAAACATTTATCGTTTTTTTGTGTTGGGAATATCCCAAATCTTCCAGCTATTTGGAAATATACTATAAATTCTTGTTAATTATAGTCACCCTACTGTACTGTCAGATGCTAGAATTTATTCCTTCTATGTAACTGTATTTTTATACCCATTAACCAAGCTCTTTTTATCCCCTTACCCTTACTCTTCCTAGCCTCTGGTGACCACCATTCTGCTCACTACCAGCACGACATCAAGTTTGTTTAGCTCCTACATAGGAGTGAGAACATGTAATATTTGTCTTACCATGCCTGGCTTATTTCACTTAACATAATAGCCACGGCTAACATTATACTCAATGATGAAAAGTTGAAATTATTTCTCTAAGAACTGGGAGAAAATAAGGATACCTACTCTTATCACTCCTATTCAGCATAGTCCTGGACATTCTAACCAGTGTAATTGGGCAAGAGAAGTAAATAAAGACATCCAAATTGGGAAGAAATAAGTTAAATTATCTCTGGTGCAGACAACATGATCTTATATAAAGAAAACCTTAAGGATACAGTAACAACAAAAAACCATTACAACTAAGAAATGGCTTGAGTGAAATTCATAAAATAAAATCAACATACAAAAATCAGTATTGCTTATATACACTAACAATGATGTGTCTGAAAAAATCAAGAAAGCAATGCCATTTACAATAGTTATAAAAATATAAAATAAGAAAACTTAGAAATAAATTTACTCAAGGAGGTAAAAGACATGTATGCTAACAACTATAAAACATTGATGAAAGAAATTAAAGACAAATTAAAAAATCTTATGTTCATGAATTAGAAGAGTTAATATTATTAACATGCCTATACTACTCAGAGCAATCTACAGATTTTATGCAAACCCTATCAAAATTCTAATGTCATTTTTCATAGAAACAGAAAAAAAAATCTAATATTTATATAGAACCACAAAAGACCCCAACTAACTAAAAGAATCTTGAGCAAAAAGAACAAATCTGGAGGCATCACAATCCCTGATTTTAAAATATAATATAATATAACTACCATATGATCTTAGTATCCCACTTTTGGGTACATGTCTAAAAGGAAATAAAGTCAGTATGTTGATGAAATATCCTCACTACCAAGTCATTGCAGAATTATTCACAATAGCCAAGGTATGGAGTCGACCTGAGTGTCCAACTACAGATGAATGGATAAAAGAAAATGTGGTGTGTATTCACAGTGGAATATTGTTCAGCCTTAAAAACAAAGAAAATCTTGTCATTTGCTCTAATGTAGATGAACCTGGATAACATTAGCCTAAGTGAAATAAACCAGGCACAGAACGCAAATACCACATAATCTCACTTTTATGTGGAATCTGAAAAAAGTGAATTCCTAGAAGTAGAGAATAGAATGTTGGTTTCCTGGGGTGGAGGTAGGGCATTACTGAAATATTGGCCAAAGGATACAAAATTCCAGTTAGAAAGGAGGAATAAGTTCAAGAGATTTATTATACAACACGATGGCTATCGTTAATAACAGTAAATTGCATTCTTGAAAATCACTGAGAGTAGATTTTAAGTTTTCTTCAACAAAAAATAAGTATCTGAGCTAATGCATAGTTAACTAGCTCGACTTAGCCATTCCACAATATGTACCTATTTCTAAACATCATATTGTACATAATAAACATATACAATTTTCATTTGTTTTGTAAAAAAATTAAGAAAATAGCAAGAGGCCTTTATGTTCTGGAGACAGGACTCATTTTGACTTAAATGGCTAAGTTTGTCAAAGTATCTTGAAGCTATATATATACTAGTAATACTGTTAAGTTTGGGGATCAATAGCAACAGCTGTTTTACAACTTTGTTTCTTCCTACAAAATATTAACTGTTGGAGGATTATTCTTAATACATGTCGATGGAGTAGATGGATTATTCACTTTAATTGCTGAAGGTTATACACCTGAGTTGTATACATTTTATTCCATTACATTCAAGACAATTTGTGTCTTAAAATTTTCACTATAATTGACAATGCTACTATAAATATCCATATGCAAATATGATGGAAATCCTCCAGGGAAATGGTCCACACCTGGAGGATGTACAGTCCTTGGGGGTGTTTGGGAATGTGTATGTGCAGCTTATTCATCACAATGGCTGGAGGATGCTACTGAAAATTGGTACTAGGGGTTGCTTAACATCCTAAAATAAATACGCAGAACAAGAAAGAGTTAGCAATCCAAAACATTAAAACTTTCCCTGTGCATAAAGAGTCCTCTAGGTTCTGTGCTTAAAAGTGAAATTGGTGGATGTGGTAGATTTAGTAGGTTGGTGATTACTTTCCATTTCAAACTTCTTCTTTGCCTGACCATCTCACAAAACCCACGCAGTTAGATATTCACTTCCTTCTGTAGCTGCAAATGTATTTCAGACTTCCTAGTTGGATGGCCACGTGGAAATTTGGAAAGGAAAAGGAGGTGAAAGCTGGACTGCTCTGCTGGAAAATGGTCACAGAGGACTTTTACTTACTTATTTTTCCAGCATCAGACAATGTCCCACTTTCCACTGTGCCACCCAGAGGCAGGGCACATGGCACTTTTTTTTTTTTTTTAATTTTTATTTTATTTTGCTCATGAACTAGGAGATGTGTTGTGGCCCTGGAGCTGACAATTGTGGCAACAGCCTCCTGCCCCTGAGCAAATAGCCATGTGGTGGTATATTCCACTGGTCACATCCTGATTCCCCTGTCCCCACTGTGGTGAGGATAGCAGCATCCTTGGGAGGCCAGATAAGAGATGGGAGTCTTTCCCAAGGCCTGCTCCTTCAGCCTTCTGAAATTTTATATGCCCCTGCACTCCTGTTTTGAATTGCTTTCTTGCTTCAGATATGTAGATATATTTTCATTTTATTCAACTGAACCATGGATGAAGCACTAGGTTTTAGGAATTACACGTGTTTACACTAGGTTTTGTCATGTTGCTTTTCCAAATAATTGGATCAATTCAGACCACCATATATATCAGTTTGTATTTCCTCTCCCTCTTACCAGCATTTGGACTTTTGAGATTACTACTAATTCTCCTCCTCCTTCTCTTCCTCACTGTAATTGTTATCATTATTATCTGTCAGTCTGATAACTGTGAAATGACAGTGTCATCTCTGTTTGAGAATCCTAATTGTTACTGATTGAGCAGTTTTTCGTGTTTACCGTTTGCTTTCCTTTTCTGATAAATAGCTGATTATCTCTCTAATCTGTTGTTCTGTTGATTTCTTTATATCAATATATAGAAGTTCTTAGAACCCTTGCCACTCTTAGTCATTGGCTGGAATCTGCCTAAGAGAGGCATGATGTTGGGACAGCTCAGCTACGGAGCTCAGTGTTCAGCAGCTGAAGCCCTCAGTTAATTATGCTCTCTGTAGTCAGAGGTCAGTGAGGCATATTCTCGTGGCTGCCACACTCCTCTTCCTGCACCATTCAGATCTAATTCTGATGCAGCTGTGGGGAGCAGCTCGTGCATGTGTCTTCTGTAGCCCACTTTCCTGAGGGAAAACCCAGAAGAACAAAGTTAATCAGATGAACTAGAGGCTCTGTTACTGTGGATGATCTCGGGCCATAACTGACACTCATTCTCTCCCTCCCCCACTATGTCTTCTAAGTTCCTCTTGCCCTCAGCTATCACCTCAGCAGGTTCAGGTGGCTCACGTGGTGGTGCAGCCCACAGTTTTATCTTTGAAGAGTCTGATGCTTTGATAGTCACTGTACTTCCAGGTCTAGGTTGCTGCACATATTCATGCATGGATATAGTGGAACACAGAAGTAACAGGAGGTGCCCAAGTCTATCACCTGGATTCCACAGATATTTCTCCTTGTCCCTGTCTTGTGTAAAAGGAGCATTATCTCTTGTTGATTATGCTCAATTACCCCTGCCAATATGGTGACTCCTCTCACTGCCTGCCTTTCCCTGGGTGGAAGGAGTCTAAATTGCCCAGGTAGCAGGTGTAACTTATAGTTCAGTGGGATTCCTAGCTGTGCCCCCTGGCAAAAGTGTACCTGTTTGGGGACCAGGATCTCTAACCCAATAGAGCCTAGAGTTATAGGGACAGAAAACATAAGGTCCTCCAGTGAATCATTAGGAGTGATGGTAAGTGGATCCACGCATGCGTCTGTCCCTTGGCTTCTGAACATGTGTATCCTTCCTATCAGGGTCAGAGCACCATACAGAGAGACCGTTGTTTTAATGAATGCACTGTGTCTGAAGAATGGCACCTGAGGCATAACTGTAAATAAATGTCGTTCTGTCTCACATGAATGCAAACTGTTTCTGATCCTCTTCTCTAATTTGAATGGAAAGGAACACATGTGCCAAGTCAATGGCCATATACCACATACACGAGGCCATATTCATCTGCTTAAGCAATGATACCAGATCCAGTGCTCCAGCTGCAACTGGGGCTACTGCTTAATTCAGTCTGCCATAGAATACAGTCATTCACCATGATCCATCTTGTTTCTGCAGGGGCCAGGTTATAAATGAAGATATGAAAGGAGTCACTGCACTCGTATATTTCAGCTCTTGAAAGGTCAAAGTAATCTCTGCCATCTCCTCCAGAATACAATATTGGCTTTTTAAAAATGATTTATTGATGCAAAATTCATAAAACATAAATTAAGTATTTAAAAATAATTAAATGGCATTTAGAACATTCACAGTGTTGTTCAACCAACACCTCTATCTAGTTTCCAAAACGTTTCTCACTCCAAAATAAAATCCACAAAGCAGTTTTTCTCCATTTCCCCTTCTCCCCTAACCGCAAGTATTCAACTATATGTGTTCTGTCTCTATGGATTTACCTATCATGTACATTTCAAATAAATAGAATCATATAATATGTGACCTTATGTGTTGGAGGCTCATCCATGTTATAGCATATGTCAGAAGTTCATTCCTTTTCTATAGCTGAAGAATATTCCATTGTAGTTATATAACACAATTACTTTATATATCTATTGGAGGACATATTGGCCATTTCCACTTCTTGGCTATTGTCAATAGTGCTCCCATGAACATGCATATATATGTATTTGTTTCAGTGCCTATTTTCAATTCTTTGGGGTATATACCTAGGAGTGGAATTGCAGGGTCATGTGGTAATTCCATCTTTAACTTTTTGGAGAATCATCAAACTCTTACACAGCAGATGAACCATTTTGCATTCCCCCTAGCAATGTATAAGAGTTCCAACTTCTCTATATTCTCACTAATAATGATTTTTCTTTCTTTCTTTTTTTTTTTTTTTGAGACAGAGTCTCACTTTGTTGCCCCAGCTAGAGTGAGTGCCGTGGCGTCAGCCTAGCTCACGGCAACCTCAAACTCCTGGGCTCGAGCAATCCTTCTGCCTCGGCCTCCTGAGTAGCTGGGACTACATGCATGCACCACCATGCCCGGCTAACTTTTTCTATATATATTTTTAGTTGTCCAGATAAGTTTTATTTCTATTTTTAGTAAAGACGGGGTCTTGCTCAGGCTGTCTCAAACTCCTGACCTCGAGCCATCCACCCGCCTTGGCCTCCCAAAGTGCTAGGATTACAGGTGTGAGCCACCGCGCCTGGCCTGATTTTTCATTTTATTTTATTATAGTCATCCTAGTGGGTATAAAGTGACACCTCATTGTTGTTTTGATTTGCATTTCTTTAATGACTAATGAAGTTGAGCATCTTTTTATGTGCTCATTGGGCTTTTGGATATCTTCTTTGTAGAAATGTCAATTCAAGTCCTTTGCTCATTTTTAAATTAGATGTTTGTTTGTTGTTGAGTTATTTGAGTTCTTTATATATTTTAGATAATAGACCCTTATTAGATATATGATTTGCAAATATTTTCTCCCATTCTGTATATTGTCCTTTCAATCTCTTGATTTTTCTTGATGTACAATTTTTTAAACATCGATGAAGTCCAATTTATTCTTTTCCTTTTTGTTCATGCTTTCGATGTCATGTCTGTGAATCCATTACCTAATTCAATGTCATAAAAACTCACTTTTACATGTTCTTCTAAGAGTTTCATGGTTTTAGCTTTTATATTTAAGTTGCTCATCCACTTTAAATTATATTTTGCATATATAAGACAGTATTTACAATTGTCCTTGTACCATTTGCTGAATAAACTATTTTTTCCTGGTTGAATTATCATGACACTTTGTTGACAATCAATTGGCCATAGATGTGTGGTGTATTAATTTCCTAGGGCTTCCATAACAAAATTCCATGAAGTAGGTGGCTTAAAACAACATAAATTTATTTTCTCACAGTTTTGGATGCTAGAAGTCTGAAATCAAGGTGTTGGCAGGGCCATGCTCCCTCTAAAACCTATAGAGAAATCCTACCTTAACTCTTCCTAGTTTCTGGTGGCAGTCACTGGCATTCCTTGGCTGCAGCTGCCTGACTCCAATCTCTGCCTTCACTATCACATGGTGTGTTTTCTCTGTGTGTCTGTGTTTTTATATGGTTGTCTTATTGAAAATATCAGTCATATTGGAATAGGGGCCTACTCTACTCCAGCATCACCTCATCTTAACTAATTGTATCTGCAGTGACCCCATATCCAAATAAAGTTACATTTGGAGTTTTGAGGGGCTAGGACATTTACATATCTTTTCTTTGAGGGGGAACACCCATAATATGTGGCTTAATTATGGACTTTCTTTTTTATTCCATTGGTCGATATGTCTATCTTTATGCCAGTACCATGATGTTTTGGTTACTTTAGTGTGACTCTTCCAACTTTGTTCTTATTTTTCAAGGTTATTTGGGCTATTCCGGGGCCTTATGGTTCCATATAAATTTAATCTTTGGCTTTTCTATATCTGGAAAAAAGACTATTGGAATTTTGATAGGGATTTCATTGAATCTGTAGATCACTTTGGGTATTGTCATCTTCATAATATTAGGTCTTCCAATTTATAAAAATGAGTTTTCTTCCCATTTATTTAGGTATTCTTTAATTTTTTGAGTGATATTTTATAGTTTTCAGCATACAAGTTTTTTCACCTCCTTGCTTTAATGTATTCTAAGAATTTTATTCATTTGGATGCTATAATCAATGACATTACTTTCTAATTTTCTTTTCAGATTGTTTATTGCTGGTGTATAGAAGCACAAGTGATAATCAGGTTGACCTTGTATCATGCAACTTTGCTCTAATAGCTTTTTTATGGATTCTCTGGGATTTTCCCTTTATAGGATTATGTCATCTATGAATAGAGATACTTTTACTGCTTTCTTCCCAATTTAGATGTCTTTTATCTCTTTTTCCTGGCTAATTTTTTTTGACTAGCACTTCCAGTATAATGTTGATTAGCAGTGATGAAAGTAGACATCCTTACCTTTTTCCTGATATCAGGGGAAACGATTTCAGTCTTTCACCATTGAGTATGAGGTTAACTTTGAGTACAATATTGTTTTTGTTACACTATCTTGGGTGGGGCAGAGCTTTTTCACAGGTTTCCATTTTGCTTTCACCTCTATGACAGCCCTTACCCACAGACCAGGGACCCAATGTGTAAGTCACTCTAACTGCCACATATGTCAATTCCAATTAAGCACTGGTGCTGGGGAAATGATCGCCTAGTGGGCCTGCAGATGCTTGGGCTCACTGTGAGACAGAATTTAGGCAAGACCTCAGTTATTATCTGAACTCTGAAAGCTCCCACTTGAGCCAGGAGGACACTTTGGATCTCCAAGTAGTAGGCATACCATATTATTCACAGAACGCCCATTTAAATTTGTATTTCAGATAAACAAAAGACTTTTTAGTATATGTGTGATCCATATACTTATACAAGCTTTGGGGCATGCTTATACTAAATAAATTATGTGTTTATCTGAAAATCAAACGTAACTGAGCAGTCTATACTTTTGTTTAGTCTGGGGGAATCATCGCAGCTTTTACTTGTCATGGAATTGTAGGATCCTTCATCCTAGGGATGGGACAGTCAGTGGGTTCTGGATCCGAAAATCAGCTCAGATTAGGAAAATGAATGAGGAATAATGACTTTTTTAAATTGAGGTGACAATGCTCAGTCACTTATTCCTCTTTCCTGATTTATTTGTTTAAGTTAATAATATATATGTTAAGCAGCACCCTGGTTGACTATTTGTGTATTTTGCCCTTAGGGATACTTTGTTCTATAAACCATATTCCCAACTCCCTGTAGAAAAGTCTCCATAGCTGAACCTGCGGTCATTTTTTTTTTTGAAGTGTTTTTTTTTTTTTTTATTTCAGGAAATTATAGGGGTACAAACATTTTGGTTAAATATTATGACTTTGCCACATCCCAATCATGATTTGAGATGTGCCCTTCACCCTCCACTCCCCCACAATGCTCTCCACGAGCAGGGTCTTGCTAGTCATTATGAAAGTTGCAGCTTCATAAAGTCTGGTGGTTAAGGGGTATCATCTCATACTTAAGAACTTCATAATTGATTATCATAGATGTCAATGAGCCCAACTTTGTGATTACTTCTCCTACCAACATCCTTGGGCCTGCAGATGCCACATCTTAACTTCTTAGTGATTCTGATGCTCCTTGACAGCCTGCTTTTGGCCATGATTGTTGTGTCTTCGGATCCTCTCGTGGAACATAATCTTTTGGTAGGTCCTTTAGATTAACGTAGTGTGTCCATTCTAGCATTGGTACTTCCCTCAATCCTTTCATTCAGTTCTCTAATATCTTGAATATCTCCTGGGGCAATGTAAGCCTTTCTGCCTGCAGGCTCACCTCTGTATGATTATTGACCAATATCCATTTTAGATAAAAATCTCCTTGAGAAGAACCAGATCAGTCTTATTTTTGTGTTAACTTCAGCACTCAACATAGTGACTTTCACATATATATAACAGGCCTTTCCTATGTTTCTCCAAACATAGTTAAAAACTATGCTTAGTTACGTCATAATATGATGCAGAGTAACTCTAGAGATCATTAAGCCCGTTAAATGTTCTTTAAATCACCTTCCTTATTCTTTAATAGTAAAAGTGATATGAATCTGGCTTATCCAAATATATTTCTAATTCTATAAAAGTTTTTCTAAGGGATAATCGCAAACTTCCAATATTTCTGATTTATTAGGGTATTGAAATCTCAGGGTTAGAAAAAGATCTAATGTCTCACTTCCCAATTCCTAGCAATGCAGGATTCTCTTTGGCTCTCAAGTGGAAGATGACCATACTACCTTCATTCTGCCAGTGACAGGAAGAACAGAACTTCAAAAATGTCGCATTGTATGGTTAGATAGCGCTAATTGTTAAAAACAAACAAACAAACAAACAAATAAAACTCTTTCTTTAACATGAGACAAACTCCAACTTATTGCAACCTTAGCTCATTCAACCGAGTTTTATTCTCTAAAGTTACACAGTATGAGGATATTCTTTTTTCTTTGTGGCAGTGCCTCAGATGGAAAAACTGTCACAATGGCTTTTCCATGTACCCAAGCTGAGTAAATTACCTTACCAATAGCTTTTCTTCATTTCTAATTTGGATTTTAGATAGTTTACCCTCCAAATCAGCCTTCTCTAGTAAAACGTCAGTTCATCAAAATTCTTAAAGTGTCCAAATAAGACAAAATAAATGCTCAGCTATAACCAAAACAAAGAGAAGTAATTATTTGTTCATCTTGACTTTACTATTATAACAAAGCTCTAGTTGCTAACTTCTTTATAAACAAGACTTCCTTAAATAAGGTACCTTCAATGAATTGTCATTTGTTTCTGCAGAAGTGACAATACCAACCTCTAAGGACAGTTCCAAGTCTCAGTATGTGAATTAAAGTTATATTTCTCATTCTGAAATATATTATTGGGACTTCCAAGTCCACACAGGAGATCATACAGTACCTTACAAGGGAAATACCTAACTTTAACATCTGTTAAATTTTCTGTTTGCTTGAAATATATTGTATCTTGTCCTGAAATGGACTGCATTCTTGCGTCGACTTCTGATTTTCTCTTTTAAAATATCATATTGGCTTATGCCCACTTTGCATCTAACCAAGGTAATAAATTGCCATTATGAATGTTCTCATATTTTCCTCCATCCAGACTTTCTTTGTAGTCCACGGGATGTGGATGTATGTGTATGTGTACGTGTGTGGGATATGTGTGTGTGTGAGTGAGAGAGAGAGAGAGAGAGAGAGAGAGAGAGAGAGAGAGAGAGAGAGAGAGAAAATGTGTTAATGTGCACAGAGGACTCACAGAGAGGAGTAAAAGGCGTTGGAAATCAAGATGGGGAGGAGGGGAGGGATAAAAACTTACCTAACAGTTGTAATGAACACTTTGGGTGTTGGGCACACTAATAGCTCTGACTTCAGCATTATAAATGCTATCTATGCTAACATTTGTACCCCCTTAATATTTAAAAAAAAAGTGTACAGACTATAATTTCTTTATGTAGTTATAGTTATAAAATGAGACTATATGGAGTTTTTCCCAAATATGAATCAAAAATTTAATTTTTTGTTTCCTGTGTAGTTGTATTTCTTTTTTTAAAAAAGTAATTTTTAATGCTTGTTTTGGGTGAGGCTTGAGGCCTAACAGTTGTGATGTCTGTTGAGGAGACAGCTGGTAGTGTTGGGAGGATGTGAACTCACTCATAGGAAAGGGAAAGTGAGCAGTTGGTGTAATGAGATGTTGGGCAGCTTTGGTGGATTAATTTCCCAGGAATTTCCAGTTGCAGCAACAGTTACTTGTGGTTATCTGTCCTTATCCACAGAAGGCTTGAAGGGACTTACGCCAATGTTTTGTGAGAACATTCAGTGCATCAGCATTTGTGTAATGTGTGTCATCATCAGTATAAAATAATAAAGACTAGAAAATCAGCTTAGGACAGTGTAAAGCTTATTTTCTGTATGAATGTGATAAGAAGCAGAGGGAGTCCTTCCACTGTGATATATCAAGGTGATTACGTGCCCCATTAGGACAATTTGTTTTATATTTCTTAAAATAGATATGACTAAGGAAATGACTGATGGAGGCCAGGAAAAAATTCATGAAGTCCTTCACCTTATATTCATAAATCAATGACTTGGTCCCAGAGAGTTGGCTAAAAATATATTTCTCTTTCAGATAAAGGAGATTAAGTTGTGAAAAGAAGAATGTGTTGACTGAAATAACTGAGAACATCACCTCTGTCATTACAGCTATACTACAGCATTGTGTAAAACACAGGGGAAGTGATTTTTTTCTTTTACCAGTACTTTTCCAGTAACACAAAGAACTCTCTTGTTTTTTCACTCTCCTCTCTCTCTTGATTTGACTTTATAGTTGAAACCATGTGAGTTTATAGTCAAAAAAATAATTGGATTCAGTTAAATGTTTGGCCACCGGCGGGGAGTGGGGGTTAGTTAAAGAAGAAATAATTTAAATGAAAATGTACCAAGTATTTCCATGGGGGAAGAATTAGCAAAAAAAAAAAAAATCCAGAAGGGATTATGTCGAAACAATATTAATGGCTGAAAAATATGCTTTAGATGCATTCCATTCTAAAAAGTCAATACCAGCATTAACTCCAAAAATATATCAGTATATGAAATGAAAATCTTGGGTTGAAAATGCAATCTTTGGCGTTTTATGTGAAATACTAATTTTTAAAAATAATTTCTTTTGAAATATAACTGTAACCTTTTAAACTTATAATCAGCTACAACCTAAACTATAATGAAGGTACTTAACACTTCAGGAAATAAGGAGAAAGAGTTCAAACGGCAAGGTAGCACTGTGAATTTCTAGTGAGATTTGCACTCTTGCTTCTATTTTTTTTTTTTATTGCATTCCATAAGCGTCACTGAAAAAAAAAATCCTTTAAAGAAATATATTCTACAGCTTATCATTCATGTTGGAGAAAACTCGTTTAATGCTTTTGTTGGCGATGATACTGAAAATAAGTCTTGATGGAAGCAAGCACAGTCATATATCGAAGCACACAAATAGACACGTTTGCTTGGTTTATTCTCCAGCCTTGCTACGGGAATGCAAATGAGCTTTTCCAGGCCCAGTTTCAAGCTGTCAAATGACAAAGGGGGAAGGGGGCAGGAAAAAAATCAATTCAGTTAACCTAGCACAGAAGTCTACAGATTAATTATGTCTAAAGAAACTGAAAACAATGTGTTTTTATGTTGGCAACTTGAAAGATTGGTGCCTGAAATACTCCTTAATATTATGTAAACAAATGGAGCCTAATCAATTGCAGAGACAGCAGTCACCATACCTGTAAAGGGTGTCGAATGAGGTTTCTTGTTTTCCTTTCAAATAAATGAATTGAAGTGCAGAAGACAGCGGCCCTTTTGCAGCTGCAGGAGGGATTTATATATTGCTTACAGGATGGCGACAGATTGGCATTGTGACTTCAAATGCCAAGCAGGCATCAGTATACCTATTCTTTCTCTTGTGCCTCCGGAATCCTAGAAATTCAAGGGAAGCTAGGCAGGTTGGACCCTCGTTCTCTTCCTTCATTTTGCAACAGAAACATGACCTCTGAGCCTTCTGAGTATGTGGGCTATCTGCTGTATCGTTTTTTGGTTCACTTGGGTAGATTAAGTCCAATTTAGTGCTCAATTGTTATATAGCCATTAATTCAGTAAATTGAAAACATTTACATACATTATTTTGGTTTTTGACCCAACCTAACTTAAATGTTGGGCAATTTACTTGTTTATTAGCCACCAGATGTTGATTGGAGATCCAAGGAAGATGAGCTCTGTGTACTAGAATTAAAAGAAAGGTAAAGTTGAATCGTAAAGTGTTCAGTGGAGGAGACCTAACTCTAAGGAACTTCAGAGAAGGGCAGACCTGCTTCAGGCAAAGTAGCAAAGGCTGTCTTGTTGAAGATAGAGAAACCCTGAAGTAACTGAGGTCTCTGAGGCTAACCTACAGTTGCAAATCTTCAAGACCTTTTTTGGTAATTTAAGAAATATGTATTTGAATATTAACAGAAAACAAATCAAGAGGAAAGCCAAAATAATTAGGTGTGGTTCAGAATGGCAGATGTTTACCAACTGGCAGCAAAGAAGTTAAGACTATTGAAAGGAGATGAGAATAGAAAGGGATAGGTTAATTCACTTGACATCAAATATAATGAGGATAACTTTAGGTTTTGCAATTTTAGATGAGGTCAGTGATTTTGCATGGAGAAGATTCAGGTATCAGAGAAGCACTAAAGAGAAGATAACTTTCTGAAATCACTTTTATTTCTGCAAAATGAAAAATTAGAATGTAGGCTATGGCAATGCACTGGAAGTATAGGATACTTTGGAGACATATATCTGCTTTCAACTGAAAGTTAAATAGACATGGTTATAGTATAGCTAAATATAAAATGTTGGCTAAAATCTGCAGCTGAAAATAACAAAAAGCATATTATTAATTAGGAATCATTTTATCCAATGTTTTAAACAGTTATCAATTTATTACAAATGTATATGTTACCTTAAGTCTATTACTGATAAGGAATAAGAAAGTTATATAATTTTGCTGCACAAAATCACAATAAATAGTATGTTAATGCTATGTAATCTCAGATTTCATTTTATTAATAAATATGCTTCATAACTATAAGATCCATATAGTTTTGATTAAAAGGTTTAAATACGATCACCCTCATGTGTTTGGTTAAAAGCCATGTTGCATTTGTTGAATAAGGATCTTAATACAGATTTTTTTTATAGTTTTTTATCAGACCCATCTTCTCACTCCTGTAATGTGTACCTAGAAAATGAAAAACATCTCATAGACAAAATTTACTGTAAAACAGTGCCCATTAAGTTTCATTGATGAACGCATAAAATACTGAGTACTTAAACAAGATACAGATGTGAAAATTTTCTTTATAGATTCATAGATATATTCATATATATGTGTGTATTTATATACATACATACATTTAGATGTGAAGATTGACTTATCCTAAAAAAATGAAATTTCCTTCTCAAAGTAAGCCAAGTTACAGTACTTTGTTAAGCAAAAGCATTAAATTATTCTCATCTTATGCACTGCCATCTGGCATACTTGTACTTTTTTGCGAATCACAGAAAAAGCAATTCAAAACCAGACATTAAATAGACCCATAGGTAATTATTGACATATTAAGTATCTTCTGAAGATAGGTTTGAACACATACATTCCAACAGGATTTTCATAGGCTGATGGCCATAAGCCTTTTTCATTAAGAAAATATTTTACAATATTATTGCATAATAATTTGGCAAACAATTTTTACGTACATCTGCTTGAATAGTTTTATAACATGCCACATTACAAAGTAGTTCTGTGATTCATACTCAGCCCCGTTTGTTTGATATTTTTCCATGTTTTATTAATGGGGAAGGAATCCTTATAATGAAGAAAGTGTCTAAATCTTGAAAACACACAGATTGTTTTGACTTACAGTCTCAGGAGTCTGCAGATTTGGAGGGATGGTGTGGGTGGAGCTAATCTGCTTTATCTGTGGCTGGGGGCTCATGTCCACGAGGCCACTGGGATGCTGCTCTATTAGCTCTGTGAAAAGAAGATAATGATGTCACAAAAAAACTGGTTCCATTTTTTTTTATATAGTTCTACTCTTGAGAAATATACCTTTATATTCAACCAAAACAGATACTTGCACTAGGACTACTACTATGGAGGAGTTTGTGATTCTAACCATTTTCTACGTGGAAGCCATTTGTCATATGTGCTTACAAATCATTGATTTTCTTTAAATATGGTTCTTGGAATAGAACACAGTACTCCAAATATGACCAAACAAGATTAGAGTACAGAGGGCTTATCACTTTCTATACTCCTAATAGAAATATTATAATAATTTAAAAATTGCATTAATCTTCTGGGAGATATCACCTACTGTTGCTTAAACCTTGACTTATTAAGATTAAATTGATCTACGATTAAGTCAAACATGATCTTGACTTATTAAGGTCATGAATACATATTAAATACACATTAAATTTTTTGTCTCCTCAAATATTTATACCTAAACATAGATAATTATATTTAGCTTTATCATATTCCATTCTATTAGCTGTTTCAGATTTTAACTATTTGTCTTCCTTTAACAACTATTTAATTATTATGGTCATAAAAATAAAACACTTTTACTGAAGAACAAATGGAAAAGTTAAAATAATTAAAAAAAAATGCCTAGCCTGTCATCCTTGGAACTATGGGTGTAATTGTTTTATATGCTGCTTTTTTCACTTAAAGTTAATTTATGGGTATTTTATTGCATTATTTAGCATTCTTTTGTAACCTGATTTCCAGGCAGAACTGAATCATTTTTAACAATATGAGCATATTATAATTAATTAAACAGAAGATGGTTATTAAGTTTTTATTCATCCAATTTTTTTTCTGTTGCAAATAATACAATATAAACATAACTATAGATACATTTTTGCCTGCATTTCTCAATAAGTCTAGGATAAACTGTCAGATGTAAACTTCTTGGATCAAAGCATATAAATATTTGAGGGAAATTTTGATGACTATTACCAAATTGAAATTCATTTTCAGGGTGGTTTCTTACATCCCCCATAGGTGTTCCTTCTCTCCCTCTCCCTCCCTGCCCTCTCTCTCTCTATATATATAAATATATATACACACACATGCACACATACATATATGTACACATACATTCATATACATATAACATATCTTGAGTGGCTAGGAAAAGGGAGAGAATCTGGGGAGCTTATACCATGTATTATCATGACCTATCTTATATGTAACTCTTAACTGTGGGGATGAAATTGGTGTGTAAAGGTAAATGATACATGGCAGCATCAGACTAGTCCAGCCCTTGTACCTTGGGTGTATGGGATATAAAAGTTCAATGACACACTTGACCTGTATCTTACTTTCCCTATTTTTTTACACAAATATTTTTGTAACAAATGGAGCAATAAAAATCTAAAATTTTAGTAGGCTATTACCATTACATTAAAAGATGCATGTATGAAATTCATCCAGAGGTAAAGAATAAAACTATAACCTTTAAAGAGATATGGGCAAAATTATTGCTATTATTTTTCAAGAAGGCAAATACCCCATTGAGGTTTTCTTGTTTTGCAAAGGTTTAGTTAGTGAGATATGTGAACATTGAATGACTACTCTGGCCTAGGCACAGTTCCAGACAGTATAGTTTATTTAGAAAAATAAAAGAATATCCTTACTGAAAAGTAAGTAGCAACCTGTGCAGCAATATAGATATTGCACAGATGTCTATGTGAGAATCCCTGGGACACTAAGATTTTTAGCCTTTGTCTGAATGTTCTTCCATGTTCACTAAGATTCCCTTTCTTCCCTATTCTATCTTGAGTCTGTACTAACTAACAATAGTACAATGGGGAAATTAAAGGACAATAGTTAAGCAGAAAATAGACAAATCTAATTAAGCAGAAGTGCACTCTAACCTAAACCCTTTCTTCAATGGAAATTAAGTTGCCTTTAGTAAAGACCAATCCAAGAACTTGGCAGCAAATTTTTGCTACTGGTATTTCCTAGCACTTGCTTACTATAGTGCATAACAGTTCTCTGCTAGCTGCTAAAAAGCAAGACAGAGAGAAACATGCTGTGTATGAAACCAGGTCTGCTCCCCAGGCAAACCAATGTAACTTTGTGAGTTAGCATCATTCATTGTTGACTTACCAGTGAGGGTGCCTTTGTTGTACAGCTAAGGATGTTTGCAAATCCAAACTGGAGAAGAGCCAGGAATGCAAAGAAGAGATAAAAGTTTCTATATCTGCCAGTTGGAGGACCCACAGTCCTCAGTCTTCAATCAGGAAACTCCTAAGATTCCTATTTATAGGTCTTGCTTCATAGTTTCTATAAAATTGGGAACTCTCACCCTTCCCTGTAACTCATAAATTGGCAGAAATTTTTAGAGAAGTCAAGCTAGGATCTAGACATTTACAACACCTAAATGCAGGAAAAGGCTGTAGATAGCAATAGTTTCAACCTTAAAACCAGTAACAGTAGGGAGATGATGAAGAGGTAAAATGGACCAGAGTGACAATCTGCTCATCAGGCTGCATCAGAGTGGACATGAGAAAGCTCAACTACACACTGAGGAACTAAAGGGCTGACACATTTCACATCTATGGCTGGGGCAACCAAAGTTCTTTCTCAGCTATAGGCCACTTAATAATTCGAAGGTTTACACTGCACTACACCTATGAGCTGCCAAGAAAGAAATAGCAGTTACTGGTGTGGGTGAGCAGGGGAGGTGGTGATGATTAATGAGAATCTAAGTGGACTTTTCTGAGTACTTTTGAGAGGCATCAGCAAACAGGTCCTCATTAGGGTCATCGTTCTATGGCGGGCAGATCAATGCACACCTACACCCAAAGTCTAAGGAAACTGAGAGGCCAAAGAAAGAGGCTGACACATCCAGTTTCTTAGAAAGAAACATTTCATAGGGACTTACAAATGGAGGCCATGTCTCCAGCAATATGGGGGAGCCCTGTGCCAATATAACACCCCAACCATGGCTTACATCCCACAGGCAAGGAATGTGTGGGACAATTGAGGTTGACCCTTCAGGGAAAGGCAAGAATGCGATGTGAATCCTCCTAAAGGCAGGATGTACTATAACAGTAGACAAAGTAGAAATATTAGAGGCACTCCTGGAATAGGGGTTAATCAGAAGTCAACATGGCAGATTAGCATTCAAGATGAAGTTCTAGCCTCCACAGTCTTCATAATAGATGAGGTGACCAAAGACCACCATTTAAGGAAATAGGGATGCATGAAAGAAACCAAGAAGGAGCAACCAAAGAGGTGGAAAATGTGAGGTGTCACAGAACTCAGTGAAAGAGCATTTTGAAAACACTGAGAGATTAAAAATACCAAATATCAAGTAAGATACTGACTCATAAAAGAGAAGTGGTATCAACAGCAGGGAACTCACAGACAGACATAGCAAAAGCAAGATGTCAAGAGAACAGAGCAGGGTAAAGCTAGATTGTCAGGAAAGGTGAAAAGTGAGACAGTAAGAGTGGATAAGAATTCAAAGGCCATTTTGTGAAATATTGTTTATGACAAACAAAATGAACTACAGACCTGAGTATGTTTAAATGATTATGTGATTCAATCGATATGTAATAGCAAATATTTTCTCTAGCTATAGTCACACATTTCAATTTTAATTCTATTAATAGCTCTTCCATTTTCAAGCACAGGAGGACTTTGGATATTTCTCAGTTTGGGACTCTTCTATGGCAAATCTCAGTTTCTTCATCTGCGAATGTGTGTCAGTAAACT
Source organism: Lemur catta (assembly GCF_020740605.2). Taxonomy (NCBI): domain Eukaryota; kingdom Metazoa; phylum Chordata; class Mammalia; order Primates; family Lemuridae; genus Lemur; species Lemur catta. The sequence continues at coordinate 15,640,954 of NC_059131.1, read as the reverse complement.
CTCTACCAATGTTAGCTAGATTTTTTTCTTTGAAGACATTGTAGAAAGAGGGAAAAAAAATCAATGTAGCAAGGTCCCTTGGGAGGTAGAAGGCTATAGACTCCAGAACTCAGGTGAATGAATTAATCTTTCAAAGAAAGGAAGACTATCTTACACTGCTGTGAGTATAAAAGACAAAACAAGTACATTTACCTTTATGAGTCTGGCATCGACAGATTTCCAATTTTAAGAGCATTTATTTTCTCAGTAAATAAGAGGTGGATGATCAGCTCCAAATAGGTTGCAGAGCTGATGAGTAGAAGGCTTGAGGAAGATGGCCAAGATTTAAAATAGCAGCTTTACTGACTGCGAGAGAAAGTATACTGAGGAAACAGGATTGTCAGAAAGTCTTGAGTGTCAATTTGATGCTAGAGAATATCCATTCAAAGGAACAGTACTTGGTGAAGCTCTGCTTTTTTCTCTAAACAATGTCTGCTAGTGTGGTACTTGATTAGGAAAAGATGACAATGGGCTTGGCCCAGACTTAATGTTCTGTAAGGTGGACGGATGGGAGAGAATGATCATAGATTAAGTGAAAGGACTGTATTAGAGAGTAGTTGAGTTTAAATCTATTCAAAATTAAGAAGGATGTGGACAGGAGTGGAATACAATATAGATAAATAACGAAAAATTACAAAGGACAGAAATATGGAGACCTTGATCAGAAGAAATGCAAGTTGGGATGAAACTAACTGGAGACTTGGGAGGGTAGGAAGTTGCAGTCAGACTGGGGTATTTGTATTTTATATGTGGGTCTTTTCCATGTTGTAAGGACCAGGGGTGTACCAGCGTGAGTGGGTATATCAGAAGGTAGAGTCAAAGGGAAGGTGGTGACCCATTTTACACTTGTTATCCTTACATAGTCATTCATAGTTCCCCTTTCATTTGTTTCTTAATCAAACATTTTATAAATTATTATATTTGTAAATCAATATATAAAATATGTATATTAAACCTAAAAATGTGAACAACCAAGAATACATTAGTAATCCATAGACATGTGGAATGAGATTCCATTGGCACATGGATTTGAATGTTTTATAAATAGCATAATCATTGCATACAAATATCCTGGATGTACATTGTTTATAATCTTATTGATACAAGCAACTCTCTTCAGGATGAATTCTAACTAGGTATAGTTGAAGTATTATAAATTTCAAATTATAATATGGCCATACTGGCTGGGTGTGGTGGCTCACACCTGTAATCGTAGCACTCTGGGAAGCTGAGGTTGGAGAATTTCTTGAGTTTAGGAGTTTGAGACCAGCCTGAGCAAGAGGAGACCTAGTCTCTACTAAAAATATAAAAAGTCAGCCAGGTGTGGTGATGCGTGCCTGTAGTCCCATCTACTCAGAAGGCTGAGGAAGGAGGACCACTTGCACACAGGAATTTGAGGTTTCTGTGAGCTAGGCTGATGCCATGGCACTCTAGCCCAGGTGACAGAGCAAGACCCTGTTTCAAAAAAAACAAACAAATAAAAAAACAAAAAAAAACTATACTGTAGTTGAGGACCACTGTGGCTAAAGTGCTGATCCCTATAGTCATTTGTCTCCTATTTGCATACATATGCATGAGTGTAAGTCATATGGTGTGGGGTTTTTGATTTTGAAGTGTATAGGGTTATAAAGTATGAAATGTCCTATTTCCTTAAGTAGTAAGTTTGACAGTTGATATTTCTGATATTTCACTTTGATACTTCTTGTTTTATTTTGATTGTGAAGGTACACCCCCAGTCTTTCAAAATATCATTTGGCTTGTGATTATCTTTCAAGTTTTTTTTTTTTAGAGCAATTTTTGTGAAACCATGGATAAGTCAAAAATTTGTGTTATTTTCAAATATGAGTTGTGTCATGGAACCAATGCAGCGCAGATAGCTCGAAATATCAATGAAGTGTTTGGAAAGGATGTGGCTAATGAACGTATAGCATGTGGATGGTTTGAGAAGTTCCACTCTGGTGATTTTAATCTTGAAAATGAGCCATATGGGTGACCTGAGATCAGGGTGGATAATGATGAGCTGAAAGCTATAATGGAAGTGAATTCATCTCAACCTACGTGTGAATTAGCAGCAAGGTTTGATGTTATTATTTCAACAATATTGGACCACTTGAAACAAATGGGCAAGGTAAAGAAGCTGGATAGATGGGTTCCACATGAATTAAACAAGCCTCAGAAGAGAAATCTTCTCGAAGCTTGTCTTTTTTTGTTGTCACAACATAAAGGTGAACCATTTCTACACTGTACTGTTTGATGAAAAATTGATTATTTGTGATAATCTCAAGAGTTTGGCACAATGATTGGATAAAGATGAAGTGCCAAAATGTCCAAAACTGAATGTTCATCAAAAAAAGCTAATGGTGTCTGTTTGCTGGTCTAGTGCTAGTATTATTCACTACAGCTTCATGAAACCTAGTCAATCTATTATAGTGGATGTCTACTGCAATCCATTGGATGAAATGATGAGGATGCTTGCAATTAAGCAGCCAAGATTGGTCAATAGAGACAGGCCAATCCTCTTGCAAGACAACACCCAAACTTATGCTTCATAAACAATGCTGCTCAAACTATAGAGGCTGGACTTGGAAACTCTGTCATCCCCCATATTCACCAGACCTTGAACCAACTGACTACCACTTCTTCCAGGCTTTGGACCACTCATTGCAAGGACAAATATTTGATTATGAACAAGCTGTGGAAAGTGCCTTTCTTGATTTCATGGCCACTCACTCTCCAGGCTTCTTCACTGCTGGCATAAACAAGCTACCGTTAAGATATCAAAACTGTGTCAGCCGGGCACGGTGGCTCACACCTGTAATCCTAGCACTCTGGGAGGCTGAGGTGGGAGGATCGCTCAAGGGTCAGGAGTTCGAGACCAGCCTGAGCAAGAGCAAGACCCCCCGTCTCTACTAAAAATAGAAAGAAATTATCTGGACAACTAAAAATATATATAGAAAAAATTAGCCAGGCATGGTGGTGCATGCCTTGTAGTCCCAGCTACTTGGGAGGCTGAGGCAGTAGGATTGCTTAAGCCCAGGAGTTCAAGGTTGCTGTGAGCTAGGCTGACACCACGGCACTCTAGTCCAGACAACAGAGCGAGATTCTGTTTCAAAAAAAAAAAAACTATGTTGATAGTTTAGGCACATACTTTGATTAAATGTACTTCTTCTTGTTTGAGATATAATAAACTATATTTTTTATTCAAAATCGGACATTTCATATTTAATGACCTAATAATAACACATTGTTAGTAACTGGCATATAGATTTGATTTATAAAGTTATCCTTCAGTTCTGTTCTAAACTAATAGTTCAGTTGAGTTTTTTGTCCACACCTGAATATGTACAACTGTGATACATGGGGTTAAAAATATTGGGACCCTAAATCAAAGCTATTATTTTTACTATGTTGCTGAAGATTCATATTTAAATATAAGTCAAGAAGTTAATCTACAGTTTGAAAGATATTTTAGAATCCTAAGTTGTGATCGTGTCATTCTTAAAAGAAAGTGATGCATAATTTCTCCATAATTTAGAGAGAAGTTACAACCTATCTAGCTAGTTTTAATTTGAACAGATCTTCTGTTTATCAAATTTATGGATTCATCTTTCTGAATTCATTGGTTTCTAAACTTGTCTTAAGCAAAGATCAGAAACCTAGGCAACTACCAGGAATCATGGATTCCAGACAAAGAAAGTACTTTAAATGTCTTAAAATTGTTTTTCATCTTAGGGTAAACAGTAGATTGCATTAAATCCTGAAACCAGCTTTAAAAAGGTGCCTGATACACCAGGTCAGACCCCCCCACCCCAGGACAATTCCACATTATTTTAGAGTGCCCTAAGAGTTTTATGTTGTGGGTAAAAGATGCTATTCTCAAAGACTTCTCGATTGACAAGATCATTACCACCTATCCCTTACTATGCCAAAGTTGCTGGAAAATAAGTATATTTTTGCTTATATAACTCCCAATTTATTTTTTATCTGGAAAGAGTATTTTAAGAGCCTCTGAAAGAGAAGAAAAATTAAAGATCAGAAGATCTAAGAGTATCTAAAATTTAAATATTAAATCTTTCATACCAACTTTACCTTCTTACAAGAAAAGTATTAAATAAGTTACATTTCAATGCCTATATATTTTTAAAATTTCAGATTTTTCTCATTTATGAGAAAGTGGAAATTATTTAAATTTCCAGGATGAGCTACATATCCAATTCAAATTACACTAAATCGCAAATATAAAATATAAACAGAAGTGAAATTTCCCTAAAAGGAGGTAAATATTCATTACTTCCTCTCTGAAATAGGTAAATTACACAAAAGAGACAAAAAAAAAAAAAAAAAAAAAAAAGAAACCAAAAAAAGGAAACATGTGGACTGAAATACTTTCTTGGTTTGATAACACATAAAAAATTTAAAAAATGCATTTTGTGTTTATCTAAATTTTTAGAGTTAAATAGTTAGAAATATGTAATACTTTTATAAACAGGCCAAGTAGGGAAAATACATTGGCACAATCATTTGATTTTTTTTTTTTTTCATACTGAGGCTCATTTCTCTTTCTTTAGCTTATTTGCACGTGTAAAACATGCCACAGGGTGCCCTATATTGCCATGGATGATGTAACCATTTTTAGGTTAACCTTAGCAAAGCACACAAAGTTCAATGGCATTAAGGGGAAAACTAGATTCCATACTTTCTTCGTTTTCATTTGTTTCTTTCGTCTTGAAATCTTTGACATTTTCTTGGCTGCTCTAAATGATGCTTTTGGAAGTCGATGGCTGAGAACAGTGTTCACTTTCTTGGAATTGGGAGGCTGATGTGATTTTTCTCGTCATTTTCCTCAACATTTGACTCTTTGGAATCATTCGCTAAAGGTTTTTTGTTTGGTGCTTTGGTTTTTACAGCCCAGGAACACCAAAGCCCTCTTCTACTTGTACTGAGCTTATTTTCCCTTTATCTCTCCCTTTATCTTCAGGAAGCCGGTTCTCACAGAGGGCCCAGTATCTGCTGTAGGGGGATAGAAGGTGGGGAATCCAATGCATTTCATGAAATACATTTCCAAGTCAACTAAGGAAATTTCAGAATTTTCCTCAAATGAGTTTGCACCAGTCTCCCCTGCCTAATATGCAGTAACTTGATGCACCTCACCGTCTTCATATGAGAGTTCTTTCCCTTCTTCACTAAAGCTACAAACTTTTGAGAGACTCAAATTCAAATTCTACAGTGAATTGACCTGAAACTGAACCCTGATCCAACCAATCACCCGAATATTCACTTACACCAACATCAAGATTTGGATTTCATGGAACCCCAACAACGCATGGCTACTGTGGCTTTCACAACATATTTCTGAAATGCTCCAAAATCCAAAATTTTTTGAGTGCCAACAGGGCACTCAAAGGAAATGCTCAGTGGAGCATTTTGGATTTTGGACTTTCAGATTAGGGATGCCGAACCAGTAATGCAATATTACAAAATCTGAAAAAATACAAATCCTAACTATGTCTGGTTCCAAGCATTTTGGATGAGAAATACTCAACCTATATAACCCACAAAGCAGGGCTTTTACTAAAGGAAAGGGAAATAACCTTCAGAATTGTGGCACTCTGTCATTCACTAGGTAATTCATTTGAGTTTTCTTCTAGTCAGCAGTCCTCTCTTGTCTGAATTTCCAAAATACTCTTATGCCATATACTATAATTATTTCTGTGTTTATCTCCACAGCGAGACCGCTAGTTCTTGGATTTAAGTTCTTAGTCACGTCTGTATTCCTTGTCTCACTAACTGCTCTCCTTCTAGATGAGGTAGATGGTATAGAAATCAATTTGAAGACAAAAGATTCCATTCCTGTAGCTCTTGCACTGGGTCCCTTTGATCACTCTCACCTTCAAGTGACACCTGTTTTCACTCATAGATGTGCAACGGTTTCTGCTGATTGACTACCACCAAGTTTCTGTATATCACCGAATATGTTTCCCCATGCTCTTTCACAGAGCATGGCATCCCAAACCCTAGATCACTGGAACGATATGCAAAATGTTGTTGCTTTGCATCATATAACAGTTTAGTCATAAAATATTGACCACAGTAAAATATAGCCTCTATCCCAGAAAGATCACTGTATTGTACTCACATATCTCAGGTGCAGAAGTTCTTAATCTATGCCTCATAAATGCCCAAGAAGTTTTCATAGTATAAATGTCTTTCTTTGCACCAACAGACTTCAACAATTTTAAAAGCAGTGGCTTTGGTTTAACCGGGCTCTCTCATTCCTAAACTGAAATTTGCTCAGTGCTTATGGTACCTTCAGTTGACACAAATTGCTGGTAGCGCATATTTGCCATACGGGGGTTTTCTGTGCCTATAGTGAACCTCAGCAACCATCCCAATCTGCAGCCTGACCACTGGTGTGCCCAAATGCGCTAGATTTGGAGAAGAAAGAGGCTCTCCTGGTGGCAAAAGCAGCAGGCCCTAGTTCAGAGAGGATAGGGCTGTCCCTCAGGATTGACTTCTTTCTTCATCTTCCTTCTAGTGACACGTGTCAGCACAGCCCCCAGAAGGACCTGGGTTCCCAGAGGTCCCTGCTCCTGCGTCCCCTTCCACCTAGGGGCATCACACCTGAAGCCAAGGCCCAGTGGGTGTGTATGGCCAGGGCCTGCTGCCACTCAATCTTACCTTTCATTTTCAAAATTGGCCAGAGTTGCATTTTCCAGTTGGGTGGAAAATTCATGGCCCAGAAATGAGAGGGGTTAAAAAAAATGAGAGAGAGAGAGAGAGAGAAAAGGGCTTGAGGAGGAATGTTCATAAATGACTACTTGTTAATAAAAAACATAAAATAGTTGGGGAAAACTCAAACTTGAGTCCTGATACACTAAAGAGAGCAAGCCAGTGGAACGTCTGGATAACTGACATGCAACACGTGTCTAACATTCACAATGGTGAATGATTGTATATGACGCTATTCTGATTACATTACTATCAGAAATCCAAGATTGAGTCCTTCCAACCTTTAGCTTCCATTGCAAGCCTAAAGTGTTAAAAGTTTGAGCCAGAGAATAGAGCATTGCAAAATAAAAGTAATCAACAAACTTTCACACATCTCCTAAACCAATGACTCACACAGGATTTCACACAAATTTCCCATTAATGCTAATGAAATTGGGTAAGTTACAAGCTGAAACTCTCCGATACATTAATAGGTGAATAGTTCCCTGAGGTATTTACTTAGATGAGGGAACTTAATTTTCTCTCCACCAATTCTCTCTGGATAAAAAATAAGAAATCATGCTTCACAAGTGAAATTTCTTTTTAAAGTGGATGGCACAAATTCAGAATTATTGGAGTGGGTTAATCAAAAGCCACACTGGGACGTTGGCAAGGTCATTTTTGACCAGTCAAACCATCTTCCATTTAGGTGGATACAGTTGGCCAAGGTCTTAAAAAGCCAGTCTTTCTTGTGGCTCTGCAAGGAACCTGTTTAAGTCCTTTATATCTTCCTTCTTTCAGATTCTAGGGGAAAAAAAAGGAAATGTGCAATTATGTGCCAGGAACTAGTTGAGAAGAAATAGAAATTCTTGATTGCCTTCATATGAACTGAAGAGTTCAGTCACTGATTTAATTAGCTGCCGAGGGAAGGAAAGATCATAAAATGTTGAGTTAGAAACAATAAAGGTTATTCAAAGGCTTATACAATGTGATAGTACAGGTATAATAAGTTTCTGGGGCAGATGTGTTTTTTGTGGTTCAGAGGAAAGAGCAACTTTCAATGGCTTGTCAGTGTTTTAGCTTGATAATAATCATTAGAACGTTATCAACTTCATTGTGTGTAATTCTTTACTATCATCAAATACATTTTCTATTCATTTCCTTATTTATTGCAACTTTTTAGTGTATAGATAGGGGTGTGGTTACTGTACCATGTTACAACTGACAAAGTGAGGCTCAATTTAGTAAGTTACCCCACCGAGGAAAAGTAGGAAGACCCCCAAAATACTATGTCAAACTAATTGTAACTAAAATTAGCATGCTGATTTGTCTCCAGACTTTTGATGAAAATGATGTCGCAGGATAGAAAGACTCTTAAATCTCATTTCAGCTAACATCCCCCCTTTTACTGCTAATGCAATTGAGCCGTAAAATGGGAATTTTCTAAAAATCATTACCCAGGATCTTAACGTCAGAATTCTAGTGTCTTGCCTTTTGATTACTGATATTTAGAAAGTATCTTAAATAGGGACAGTTCCCCAAATATCAAAATATGCCTTTGATTAAATTATGCATGAACATGTAAATAGTTGTTATTATGCACTGCTCTATGAGAAGTATCTGATGTTTCTCATTTTGACTAAAGCCTAAAATACATTTAAGCATCAGCAGACACATTCTGGTTAATTATGTGGCTTTAAACTAATGAAAAGTATTTCTAATTTATTCAACATTAAGAATCTCTGCCATTAAACATGATATTTTAAAAATAACTGGTCTGAAATCCACAATTACAGCTGGAGATATTCAGTAATTGATAGAATCAATAAAGAGAAAATCAGCAAAGGAATAAAAAATCTAAACAACAATATCAACTAAGTTGAACTAATTAATATTTATAGGGCAGAGAACAGAGACCAAACAACAGTAGGATATGTCATTTTTTTAAAGTGCACATATACTACCCACCAACATAGACCATATTCTGTGACACAAAGATTCTCAAAAAATTTAGAAAAATAAACTTGCCTAACTTATGTCTTCAGACCACAATGAAATGAAAATAGAAATTAATAGAAAATAGTTGAAAAAATATCCAAATATTTAGAAATATTAAAACATGCTTCCAGTAAACCCTGTGTAAACAAAGAAACAAAAGGGAAATTAGAAAATATTTTGAATTAAATAAAAGTGAAAATCCAATATATAAATGTTTATGTGATGCAGCTTAAGCAGGGCTTAGAAAAAAAGTAAAGCATTAGGAAAAAAAGGAATTTTTGAAGAGTCAACCTAAGAAATTAGAAAAATACGATCAAATTAAAGCAAGAAAATGTGAGGAAATAATGAAGAGCAGAGAAGAAATGGTGAAATTAAAAATATCAAAGAAATCAAGGAAAATCAATGAAACCAAACTGGTCCTTTGGAAAGACCAATGATAAAATTCACAAGCTTCTGGCCAGACTGATTAAGAAAGAAAGAGAGAAAACACAAAATACCAATACCAATAATAAAAAGAGGGAACATCACTTCAGATTTCCTAGGCATTAAAATTATAAAGGGACATTATGAACAACATTATGACAAAATGTGATAACTTTGATTAAATGTAAAAAAGATATACTTGAAAAGCATGAATTTTACTATACATAAACTATATTTAAATAAACCCAACTGTAAAAAAAAGTATTCATCTATACAGGAGAATAAACAAAATGTGGCAGGATTATAATTAACACCAATGTATGCTATTTTAAGTGTTGTTTTTATTTAATTGTTTTGTATTTATATCTCAGACCAACATGTATGTACAACATCTGCATTATACAGTGGCACTTGGAGTTCAATCGTTCAATATTTGGAAAACACACATTCATTTTCACACTTTTTTCTCCATTATTTTTATTTAATAGAGGTCTTATATTTAAACTTCTTTATTGGCTTTTATTGATATTTTTATATGGGCTCTAATTACATTCAAGAGAAACTTTTGGATACAAGAAATACGGTTAAGACTCATTTTCCCTGTCTGGGATTGGGTGAATCCATTGGGCTACCTTACTAATTTTTCCTTTAATTTGAACCACAGGAAGTTGACTAAATGTATTAAAGCTATAGCATCTACACAGACTGATTTTGGGGGGTAAATTGGAGATTATCACTTACTTTTTATACTTTGTCATAACTGTAGGCTATGCATGCTGGTGGTCAATCATTAGTATAAAATAAAAATACTTTTTTACATGAACATTAAGTATTCATTAAGTGATTAATTCTCCAATAGATTCAGGAAGAGATAAAAAATAGACCAAGATAGTCTTTATTAGTAGGAGAGATAATAATAACATGATAGCTATAATTTATTGAACACTTCCATGTGCCAGTGTGCTAAGCAATTTTCATTCATTACTTAAATTAATCCTCATAACATCATTAAGACATGAGTATAATTTTCATTGTATCACAAGGATATGGTACTAAAGACTAAGAAATATTCTGCTGAATAAATTAGCAAAATGTAAGGGAGAGAAAAGCACCCAGTGTTGGCAGTATGTGTTGGGGAATGTACTCATTCAAACTTGTATTTCAGGTGGGAGGTTGAATTGATAAAAACTATTTATTAAGTGATTTATAATTTATATCAAAATCCATAAAACTGTTTTCTATTTTGGTAGGCTGTATGCAAGTCTAGGAGCATACTCTAAACGAATAATCTAGGCTTGCTATGATTTGAATGTCCTCTCAAAGCTCATGTTGAAGTTGATCCCCAGTGTGACAGTGTTGAGTGATGGGGCCTGTAAGGGATGACTGGATCATGAGAGCTCTGCCCTCATGAATGAATTAATCCATTCGTGGATAAACGGATTAATGGGTCATCATGGGAGGGAAACTGGTGACTTTATAAGAAGAGAAAGAGAGACCTGAGCTAGCACCTTAGCATGCTCAGCCCCCTGGCGTTGGGATGTCCTGTACCTTGGGACTCTGCATAGAGTCCCCCACCAGCAAGAAAGCTGTCACCAGATGCCATTCCTCAACCATGGGCTTCTCAGCATCCATAACTGAAAGAAAGAAATTCCTTTTCTTTATAAGTTACACAGTTTCAGATATTCTGTTATAAACAACCAAAAATGGACTAAGACAAAGCTACAGAAAAGAAGAATGTGTGATGATATTAATTGGAGTAGTAGTCATAATAATTTAGAAAGAAGAACTATTAAATAAAATATAGCCATATGATTTAATAGTAAATTCAGTATGCTATACACATATGCCTATATATGTGTATATATTTATAAAAATGAATACAGCTCTATATCTACATATCCCATGATTAAATCCATGATCAAAGAATGATGCACATACTAAAATACAATTCACCAAAAATTTAATTTCTTTATCTTCCCTCACTTATGTTATATTCTTGCAACACTGACTTGCGAGTGGTGCCCCAAATGAAGCTGTCGCATATACCTTGATTTAAGCATTTTTTTTCCTGGAATGACCTCATCCTTCTTTTCTTTGGTTAGCCCAGCTTATCCTTTAAGATAAAATCCAGAAATTACATTTCCTGAGAATTACTTTCTGCCCCTTTTTATGTACATGTAGGGTTTCCCCCTAATCTTTCTATCCTAAAGTATCATACATTATTCTAATATGTCTCTTCTGGGGCTGATGCCTAACTGGGACTTCTGGAGAGCTCAAAGAGTGTTCTATTTCTTTTTCATAGTCTCAGGACCCAGCAAGTGCTGGGCGTGTAGGAGGCATCATAAGCTTGTCAGGACCTGAACCTATGTGATCTAAAGTACAAACAGTGTTTATATTAAGATACTATGATTACTTTAAGATAGTATGGTTTCCTTTTTCTAAGTTGCCGACAATTATATACTGTGGTTGTATTGTTTTTATAATGATCAAAATATATGCATTCATGCAAAATGAAATATGAAGCCAATGCATACTAATGTCTGTCTATAATCATGTCAATATATTACTTCAACTCACAAATTTTAGAACTACCTACAGAAATTACCATATGCTTCATAGAAAATCTTAAATGTTTATTTGTAATTTGGGGTCAAAATGGAAGAAAACTTACATACAAAAGCAATGATGCTTGTCCATAGCAGCCAACTCTGATGTCCTTGGAAAGTATATTAAGGCATGAAAACTGCAGATAACTTAGTTAAATCAAAACTATAAGTATCGTTACAAAAAAATGTGTATGACTCAGGTTGAACTCCTTCTGCTAATACAGAGAGGTAGCTGTTCTAAAAAAGAAAAACCAAGGAAGGAAATAATAAAGGATGATATTGAACAAATATAGATATTTCGGATATCTAGCTATGAAGATCTCCTTTCATAATCATGCAGTTTGTGTGCATCCTGCCCCCACCATAGACATACAACATAATTTTGAATCCCTGTGGTGTTTGTGCTTTCTGGAAAGTGACAAAGCAAAAGCAGTTATGAAATAATCTTAAATTTCCTGAAGACATTTACTTGAGTAAACATCTTAGGTTTACTGTACACTGACAGATGGATGAGTAGCTATCTTTTGGCTTGGGTAGAGATCTGATTTAGGGAGTGTATACCAACAAATTGATTGTTAGGTATTAAAAATGAGTGAAAACCACAGAACCTGAACAGGTATATTGAGCTTCTCTGAGGTGGTATTTTTCTTTCAAAATACCAACAATAGGGTACCACCCAACACATTAAAAGTTCTGGAGACCAACAAGTTTATTAAAAAAATACTATTGTGACACTCTAAAACTAAAGGAATTTCTAAGAAGAAAGAGCTGAAAAATAAGCCAAAAAATCACAGTACAAAGGAAAAATAACTAAGTTAAAGCACAGACATGATAACTAAGCACAGAACAGAACATCTTTGATCCTCAACACGTATCCAGAAACCATCAAAGACAAATGTTACAGGTACAAGCAATAAAAGGTATTACCGGGAGAGAAAGAGGAAAGAAAAAGCAAGCACATATTTAGATGCTCCGTTAGAAGAGAAAACAAAGCCAGGCAAGCAGTGAAAGATCTGAAAATTGAAAAGGAAAATCAAATCAGTGGCTTTTCTGCCTTATCCATCTGCCTGCACCCAGACAACACACTTTGGATTCCAATAGAGTGAAAACAAGATTGGGCAACTTTAGCAGAAACACATCCTCTCCATTTTGAAAATAATGAAAACAGGAACAGAGGCATGACTAGGAACCAAATGGAAGAAACACGCAGGGAAATTGCACCACGGACGGTCAGAGAGACAGTGAAAGGGAGTTTATTCATTGGAATGAAAATTCAGCATGGCTGGACCAGACTACATGGATCAATGGCCTGGAAGAAATTGGTTGAGAAAAATGTGAATCTGTTAATGATCACATTTGGTCAAGCAAGAAAAAGGGTGCTGAGATGCTTGGGAAGAGTGGATCTGGTTTTTGAAGTGATGTAATGAGACTGTTTAAATTCCTAAGCATGGTACTCACAGTCTGTCTTCCTCCCTCTGCACCTTTTCCTCGGCTACTCCTTAAAGCTCCTCAGTCCTCACAGCTGCCCTCGAGGATACACCCAGATGCTTCACCGAGGTGTAAAAGGACCAATATCATCTGGAGCACACCTTCTTACGAGCCTCTCTCCTACCGTTTCCCTGTTGTTTACTAAGCCCTGGCCGCTCTTTCATTGCACCAAAGCTAGGAGCTCATTCATTAAATCCATGCTATTGTTGCTGAGAACTTTTTCTGCTTTCCTCTCATTCAGATGGCAACTTGCCACTGAGATTTTCCCTGCTTGTACTTCCCCCACCCTTTACTATCACTTTTAATTGCCTCAGAAAACTTAGCAACATTTGAAATAAGCATGTATAATTATTTGATATGTCCTTCCATAAGATGTAAACTTCTGAAATCTGGTTTGCTCGCCACTTGCTGTCAAGCAACTGGAAGAGTGACTACTACACAGTCAGAATTCTTTTTTAAGTAAAAATTGATTGGCAGAAGAACAGTAGTCCTTTCAGCCTTGAAGCAAAAATAAGAAAGAACAAATACATATTGAGGCCCACATTATGCCAAGAAAGGTGCTAGAGACAACGTGTACATTATTTTTCATTGGATTCTCACACCAAACCTAAGACACAGTTACCATCCCTGCTTTAATGACAGCGGTTGTGGCTAGAAACAATTAAATGATGAAATGACTTAACCAAAGTCATGTAACTACTAAGAAGAACTTGGTTTCAAATCTGATTTTGAATTCCACGTTTCACCTGTTTCATCGTACTGAACCTTCTTTGTTCTGGTCATTTCCTTCCCTAATTGGCTCATTTTCCAACATCTGTGAGGCAGACTATAATGACCTCCTTCTTTGAGTGACATCCTATTCTGATCATCAACTGGACTTTCATGAGAAATATATAGGCTTGAGATACTGGCTATCACTTTTCTGTATGTATTCTAGTCCTCTGACTAAGCAGTCAGGCCTCTGAGGGCAATAACCTTGTCTATTTCTTCTTTGACTGCCGTGATAACCCCCATCCTGGTCCTGCTATGTCCTTTCTCTCCTGTGTGCCCTCCTCTCCCATTCTTGTAACCTCTATAGCCCTGTCCCCATGCCATCTGCATCCTTATGTCCCCTGCCCTAATTTAGAACACAATTTTCTACACATTGATATCAGTTAGATAATAACTTAGCATGAAAGTAAGAGACATTATACTAAATAGATTTTTTTAATTTCCAGATACATGTTTATCAGTTTTCTGATAATGGCTGAAGAATGAATAAGACAGCAAAATTATTGAGAGTGAGTGATAGTCTCCATTGCTCTGTTTGTCTAGACCTGATGAGCACAGCCTCATTCAAATCTTTGTGGTTATTGTCCTTTGAAAAACCATTTTTATAGTAGTTACAAGTGTGTGCTTCAGAGCAAGACACACCTGGATTCACGCTCTCACTCCGACCCTTCCTAGCTGGTGACCTAGTTAATTTACCTGTCTAATCCTACTCTCTATCTCCAAAATGGGGTAACTAGAATGACTATTTCAAAAGATTATTGTAAGGAATGAGGAACTGAATACACGTAAATTTCTTACCAAAGTGTCAGGATGGTAGAAAGTGTAGAATAGTTACGCTGTTCAAAATTGGTAGAAGTGTCACCTCTAGCCCACTGGAGGGTTTACACCAGCAGGCTGTGGAGAAATTCTCTTTTCTCTTAGAAGATCGGGTGGAATTTCTCCAAAGGCTCTCAATGCCGTTAAAACGCTGTGTGCTTTTTATTACTAGGAGGTAGGTACCTCTCTACTTAGGGGCAAAGTACACTATTTTTTTTCAAAGGGTTTGATATATAAGTAAAAATAATAAAATAAAAAACTTTTTGAGATACGCCTTTTGTTACCATTTGTTCTTTTGGTATGCTTCTTATACTTCTAGGTAGCTTTTATGTTATTTTCCTGATTAGAAACTATATGTATAACTTCTCTGTCATTCACAGATTTCTCAACTATGATATTACTAATCTGTAAATACGATAGACACCACTAGTACTCACCAATAACTGGATCTCTTTTCCTTCTTATATACATGAATCTGAAAGTTTCACCCCTTTGCAGTAAAATGGGGCCATGTGAGAATCAATGAAATGTGAGCAAAAATAACATGTTTTTGGCTGATGCAGTGAAGATCCTTGAAGGATGCTCTAGTATCTTCTTCCTCTGCCACAGCTGTACCACACTGTGTCAGTATGGCAGAGCCAAAGGATCAAAGTGGCATTGAACTATGGAGTGGAGACAAAGTTCCCAGGAGAAGCCCCACATTTGCAGTGAACTTTATATAAATTAGGGAGGATTCTTTTGTTGTGATAAGTGAATGCTATTAGGGGGCTGTTTGCTATCTTGGTACAGTCTAGCCAGCATGTGCAGGAAAGAATTAATTCATCAGGCATGAGTTGCTTAAACCTTGCACATTCCCAGAAAGGCCTGTTGTTTTGCCTTGCCCTTGGTGGGCTCCTGAGAATTGAGTGCTAGGAATGTTCTAACTGATAAGAGTGTTTTGCATGCCTGGGGCCTTGAAGTAAGCTATACCAGTTTGTCTAGATAGTTTGTGCAAACAATATGATTTATGGGAACACCTGCTTTCTTTTGGGGGGTCTGTAGTTGGGGTAATTGCAATCAGTCATGAAGGCATTGAGTACTTATATGATCAGCATTCAGTGAAAAAACCCTAGACTTTTAGGGTCAACCAAGCTTCCCTGGTTACGACATTGCACTTGTGTTACAACAGTTTTACAGCAGGAAAAATTAAGTGTATTTTGAGTGACTCCTCTGGGAAGAAAACTCCTGGAAGCTTACTCCTGGTTTCCTTCAGACTTTGCCTGATGTACCTTGCTAATTTTACTTTGTAAACTTTCATTATAATAAACCCTAACCCTAACCATAAGTGACTCTTGAGAACTGTGAATCCTTTTAATGAATCACTATACCTGGGGTGATCTTGAGGACCACCACACTTCCCTAATCAATATAAAAAATAGTACTGGAAATGGGGTACTACCATAAAAAACTCCAAAGTATGTGATACTGATATTATGAGGGCTAAAGTATTGTGATTTGTATTAAAAAGTGGCAGGACTTTTGTCATATATGACAGAATGGTAAAACACTTACTTGGGATAATGTGAGAATTAGATCATGTACACAATGAACTTGTCTTCTAGATCTGGGAGTCTAAAGAGAATGGTTTGAAAAATAAATTTTTGTAGTGTGTTTTTAATGGAACTGACCATATTTTGTAGGGCATTTTGACATAGTGATAAGGTCAGTGAAGAATTGGTTGTGTAACAGAATGAAGAAATTACAGACAGTCCAAGCCTTACAATATTGGTGAAACTAACTGCTTTAAAATTCCAAACTGTAAGTGTTGAATATAATAAAGACTTTGAAAGTCATAAGCCTATAAAGACTCAGCCATACAACAATGATTAAATTAAGGACTTCCCACCTTTTGTTAAAACTTCTCAGACTTCAGTACCTTAAAAATCAGATCAAGAGTCAGTACCCAATAAATTAGTATCCACATTAAAAATATCTTGAAGTAAGTAGCAGATTTATGCTATAGCCTTTTAATTTACTATTCTGAATAAACTTAGAAATTGATAAAGAGAAAGAAGGAAACAATAAATAACATCACAGAAACATACTGGACCTGAGAACATATAAAGAATGTCTTTAAGCGACAACAGGTATGGTTCCTGATAGATGGATCTGAATTGATTCAGGCATGTAAGAGTCCTACAGTGTTTGTTGTTGTTTTTTTTAAATAGTATTGTGTTGCTAAAGCAACTTTAAGGCTAGACTGTAAAAGCTTGTAATCTTTGAGACTGAAAAATGATTTTTTCATTTGTCGAAAATATTGATTATGTTCACCCACTCCAGGAAACACTTCTAGCAATTCCTGAAACAATCTCTTTAACTCAGGGCTATAAAGAACCATGCAGGAAACTTTACAGATTGGTATTAGACAGAGCAGGGTTTGAATCCAAGAGCCATTATGGACTAGCTATGGAACATTGGGCAATTTAAATGAGAATAATTATAATGCCATTTCAAAAGGCCATTGTGAGGATTAAATGCATGTAATTGCTTTGTATAATTTCTGCCACATAGACAGCATCCAATAAATGTTACCATTTAGTGTCAAAATTATTTTTGGGTCTCTATGCTTCTACAGGCAGGTAGTGGGTTGAGAAACTGTTATAGGCCCCAAGAATGGCATATTCCCCAAACACTTCAGATATGAACAGAGAGAATAATGAAAGAGAAAGAGAGACAGAGAGAAACAACTTTCAAAGGATGGAACTAGGAGGCCTCTGAGGACAATGGAAAAGGGAACTTCCTCCAACAGAACAGAATAAGGGTCCCAACAAGAAATATTCTCTACCCTCATAATAGGCAGCTCACATGATATCTGCCCAGTGAGCTTACAGAGCTTCTAAAGACTGATGACCTCTGTGTATCTCTCATTCTTCTCCTTTCAGAAGGAAGGTGCTTATTTAAATTATTGAAATTAGCTTTATTCCACCATTATATACTAAGTGTGTGTTTGGGGCTGGGGGCAAATGATTGTCTTTAAGTTCATAGGTTCTACTTCAAGAGGAGCCATATCCAGATATGAAGAGACTATTGTACTACACCTAAACTTTAGATTTGTTATTGGATAATATTTGGATGGTCCTCCTTGGCAAGGGAGTATATGTTTTCCAAGAAATTGAACTTATCATAATAGAACTGGAAGAACAAACCATAGTAAACTTTCCCAGTGTTCCTAGTATCCAATTCTCATTTTTGGCATTGGCTTACCCGACCTGCACTTCCCAGTGTCCTTACAGTTAGACGAGTCAACATGGCTAGTTATGGCTGACAAAATGCATCATCTTTTAAGTGGAGACAGTGAAAAGACCCTGAGAATTTTTCAATTTCATTATCCTACTCCTGCAACTATTATAGAGTCTTCCTGTTGAGACGGCTAAGTCCCAAAGTAGCAGGCTGGATGGAGGAGAGCTCCAATGAAGAATTTCCTAAACCTAGAATGTACTTTTTTATGAAGGAAAAATTAATATTGTGTGTGAAGTCAGAGAGATTTGTGGTTATTTGTTAAAGCATTATAACTTAGCTTATCTTGACTAAAACAGTGAGCACTACTAAAGGTCTATGACTTAATATTGTTTTCAATAGTTCTAAGAAGAAAACAAAGAGAAGAAAATACTTCCAAACTCATTTTATAAGGCCAGCATTACACTGAAACCAAAGATGGATAAGGACATTACTAGAAAAAAAAAATAAGCCATTACACCTTTCATCAGGACAATAGCCCTCTGCAAATTACTAGCAAACCAAATTAAATAGCACATTAAAAAGGATCATTCACCGTTATCAAGTGGGATTTATCCCAAGGCTAGCTCAACATATGAAAATTTATAAATGTGATGCACCACATTAACAGAACAGACAAAACCCATATGATCATATCAACACATACAGAAAAAGTATGTGACAAAATTTAACATCATTTCATAATAAAATCTCTTAACAAATTAGGTATAGAAAAATTGTGCCCCAACACTAGAAAGGTCATGTATAATAAATCTATAGCTAATGTCATACTCAATGGTAAAAAGCTGAAAGCTTTTCCTCTGAGATAGGAAGCAATTCAAGGATGCCAATGCCAACTCTCACTACTTCTATTCAATATAGCACTGGAAGTCCTAGTCAGAGCACTTAGACAAGAGAAAGAAATAAAAGGTATCCAAATTGGAAAGAAAAAAGTTAAATTGTCCCTGTTTGCAGATGACATGATATTATATATAGAAAACTTTAAAGACTCCAGCAAAAAAGAAAAGAAAAAAAAAAACCTGTTAGAACTAATAAGTGAATTCAGTAAAGTTGCAAAGAACAAAATCAACATATGAAAATCATTAGTGTTTCTATACACTAACAATGAATTACCTGAAAAATAAAACAAGAAAATAATGTCATTTAAAATAGCTATAGAAAGTTAAAACATAGTTAGCCTTCCATATCTGGGGGTTCCCCATCTGAATTAAACCAACCATGGATCAAAAATACTTGAAAAAATATTTAGTCTGTTCTAGACATGTACAAACTTTCCCCTTCTCATTATTCTCTAGCCAGCACAGCATATCAAGTACTTACATACCATTTACATTGTATTAGGTGTTATAAGTAACCTAGAGATGACTTAAAGTCTATGGAGGGATGTGCATAGGTTACATGCGATATTACACCATTTTGCTTCAGGTATTTGAGAATCTGCAGATTTTAGTATCTGTGGGAAATCCCCTAACCAATCCCTCATGGCTATAGAGGAACAACTGTACTTAGGAATGAATTTAACTAAGGAGGTGAAAGAAAGGGACTACTTTTGATGAAAGAAATTGAATAAGATAAATAAATGGAAAATATGCCATGTTCATAGATTGGAAGGATTAGTATAGTTAATATGTCCATACTACCTAAAGTGATCTACAGATTCAATATAATTCCTACCAAATGTCCAATGACATTTTTCACAGAAATAAGAATAAACTCTTAGAATTAGTATGGAACCACAAAAGACCCCAAATAGCTAAATAAATTATGAGGAAAAAAAAAGTTGGAAGCATCATATTACCTGACTTCCAAATATACTATAAAATACAGTATTCAAAAGAGAATGTTACTAGCATAAAAACAGACATATAGACCAACTGAACAGAATAAAGAGCACAGAAGTAAATCCACAAATATTATAATTTATTGATTTTAAACAAAGATTTCAAGAACACACTGTAATGATAGGACAGTCTCTTCAATAAATGATGATGAAAAAACTAGATATCCACATGCAGAAGAATAAAATTAGACCCTTATCTCTTACCATATACAGAAATCAGCTTAAAATTCATTAACGACTTAAATTTAAGACCTGAAACTATGAAACTACTAAAAGAAAACATAGTGGAAAATCCTCATGGTCTGAGAAATGATCTTTTGGATGGGACCTCAAAAGCACAGGCAACAAAAGCAAAAGTAGACAAATGGGATTACATCATACTAAAAGTTTCTGCACAACAAAGAAAAGGAAAATGAACAGAGTGAAGAGACAACCTAAGAAACGGAAGAAAATATTTGCAAACCATGCATCTGATAAGGTAATACACAAAATATATAATGAACTCAGGCAACTCAACAGTAAGCTAACAAAAATAACTCAATTAAAAAATAGGCAAAGTACCAGAATAGACATTTTTCAAAAGAAGACATAAAAATGTCCAACTGGTATATGAAAAAATGCTAAGTATCACTAATCATGAGAGAAATGCAAATGAAAACCACAATCGGATATCATCTCATACCTATCAGAATGGCTATTATTGAAAAGGGGAAAAATAGGTGTTGGCCAGGTAATGGGGAAAAGGGGACCCTTGTACACTGTTGGTGGGAATATAAATTAGTACAGCCATCATAGAAAACAGTATGGAGGTTCCTCAAAAAGTCAAAAATAGAATTACCATATGATCTAGCAATCCCACTATTGTGTATATATCCAAAGGAAATTAAGTTACTACATTGATATCTGTATTCCCATGTTCACTGCAGCACTCTTCCCTATAGCCAAGGTATGGAATCAGTCTAAGTGTCTGTTGATGGATGAATGAATAAAGAAAATGTAGTATGTGCACACAGTGGAATATAATTCAGTTTCAGGAAAGGAGGAAATCCTATCATTTGCAACAGTATGGATGGACCTGGAGGACATTAGGTTAAATGAAGTAAGCCAGGCTGAGAAAGACAAATATCACGTGATCTTACTTAAATGTAGAATCTAAGAAAGCTGAATTCATAGAAGCAGAGAGTATAATCATAGTTATCATTGGTGAAAGTGGGGACATAGAGATTGAGGGAGATGTTGGTCAAAGGATACAAAATTTTAGTAAGAGAAGGAATAAACATCAATAGTTTAAAAGATCTATTGCACAACATGGTGACTATAGTTAATAACAATGCATTTCATTCTTAAAAATAGCTAAGAGAGTAGATTTTGAGTTCTCATCACAAAAAATAAGTATATATGAGGTAATGCATATGTTAATTAGCTCAATTTAGGCATTCTGCAATGTATACATATTTCAAAATATCATGTTGTCCATGACAAATATATATAATTATTTATAAATCAAAATAAAATATTTTCTAAGGTTGAATTTGAATCTTTTTCTCAGTGAGGCCATGAGCTGATTATTGTTAATTTGTGCTCCCAAATGCAAGTGTGGCTCAACATATTAAATGTGAAAAAGGGTAGTTCAAGAGAAATTCTCAAAAATAAAGAGTTTTTTAAGTCATGACAATGAATACGGATTTTCTTTTTCTAAAAGTAGTAAAGACATTGAACAATATTAATCAGGGGAATGACATATGATGTAAATCTTATAAATGTTGTAGGCTATTTGCAATTCCAAATGGAAGTAGACCACTGTTTGCAGTTATTGTGGTTCTTCAAGAAATAGATGATGTAGTTAGACTATGGTAGTAGTAGTGCAGATGAAAAGGTCAGGATGGATTCCACATATGTTTTGTAGTTAGAGGCAGTAAGATTTGCTGATCATGTAAGAAATGCACTGGGAACTTATTTCTCTTGAAGGAAATATAATTTTTGAGAAAGTCAAGAGACTATACAAACCTTTCTGTATTTGCAAAGCTAGAAATTTGCAAAGGTCTTGGGATTTATCCCTTGTAAATGTCAAGGGTCTTATGATATCTGCTTATTGTAGGAAACCTGAAAGATACAGATGTACCCAAATGTCACATAGAGTATCAATTGCATATACTCCTACATTATCTTTTTTAAGCACTTCCAATTTTATCTCCTACAGTGCACTCCTCCCCAGCATAAGAAAGGCCATAAACCTCCAAATCCTTCCCCCACCCACCTCATTATCTCTGAGAATACCCAAAGGGTACTTTCCCCAACCCTCCAAAGATTTCTGTAGTTCTTCATCCTCTCTTATTTTTCCTTCAAATTTTTGAATTACTCCCTGCCCCCCGCCCATACACACACAAACCAAAGCTGCTTTAGAGAGTCTTACGGTTGGTGCTTCCATAGATTTGGTCAGGTGAGCACTAATACCCATGATTTTTATTATTTATTTATTTTTTTAGTTTCAGAATATTAGGAAGGTACAAATGTTTTGGTTACATGATTTGCTTTTGTGCAGTTTGAGTTGAAGTTGTAAGTGTGCCTATCACCAAGACAGCAGGTATTGTTAGGTGTGTATTTACTCATCCCCCCTGCCACCTCCTTGGTTTTCCTTGAGTTTTACTACCATATGTGCACATGAGTGTTGATCAATTAGTTCCAATTTAATAGTGAGTACATGATGGAATATTTTTAAATGATAATTTAAGATTTTTATAAGAGAAATCTGTTTTTTCACTTTTTGCTACTTGTATCTTAAATCCCTCTAGATAACAATTCAGTCATGATAGGGCCCTCATCTCTCCATTGATATCTTTATATCT
This sequence comes from Lemur catta, assembly GCF_020740605.2. Lineage (NCBI taxonomy): Eukaryota > Metazoa > Chordata > Mammalia > Primates > Lemuridae > Lemur > Lemur catta. Next base: position 15,618,143 of record NC_059131.1, on the reverse strand, counting down.
AAATTATTAATACATAGATTATAATTTTACCTATATTTAAGTTTTTACTACATAAATCTAGACCACCATTATCTCTTTCTGAGACTACTGCAAAAGCCTCCTGAACAATGCCCCTCCATCCAATCTAGCTGATGACCAGTCAGCATTCCACAGCACAGCCAGAATAAACACGCTGAAATGCTAATTTGACTACCCTTAACCCCCAACTAGCTCCGCTAAAATCTTGAAGCCTTTCAATGCCTTCTCACTGCTCTGGGGCTAGATTCCAAGTCGTTTTTTGTTTGTTTATTTTTGTTTCTAAGTACTTTTGGGACTTGCCAATGCCTATTTCTATAGCTTCATCTTTTTACTCATCCTCCTCAAATGTGCACCTAATAGTGTAATCATTATAAAAACCATTTAATTCCTCAATGTTCCAAAGGTCTCTCATTTCAGAACTTGCACATATCCAGATCTTTCTTTCCAAAAGAACATTTCTTACATATCTTTAGGATCCCAGTGTCAATATCTTTTCCTCTATTAATACTTCATAATTTCTTTCCAAACCATCTTCTATTTTTTAAGTGTATAGTTTCCAAATATGTGGCATTGCTGTTACACTGTTTATCATATTTACATTGCTATTGTTTGTTCTGTCGTCTGTAGGCCCCACTTGACTCCATGAAGACAGGGCATCTCCCTTGCCTAGCACCTAGTAGGCACAGGGCAAATACTTATTGACCTCTTGTTGTGTTGCTAGTTTTAGTGCCCAGGTTCCTCCTTTGCCATCTGAATACAAGCCACCAAGAGACAAATTGTGTGCATTTTGGGGAGAAGGCAAAATTATCCACCTCAGAAACTAGTGAAGTATGAGTTCCCTCACCCAATTTCTCTACCACACTGGAAAGTATATGGAGAAAAACAAACAATTAAAGAAGAAAAAAACACTCAATATCTAATTGGTGTGTTTCCTCCAGTATCCTCTACTTCAAAGGCAGATAGACAGGTTGAAAGTATTATCAGTTTCAGAGATCAATAGATGATACAGAGCTAAATAAATGGAAAATGACAATTATATTTGAAAGCATACCGAGTGTAGTACTGTGTATAGTTTTTATTTTATTAATTTTTGTGTATTTTGTTTTTCTTAACATTGTCCAGGGAACCTTTTTCTATTTAATTAAAAAATGTTCCTGAGATCTCAGGAGTTCCAGGCTGCAGTGTACTATGATCAGGTAACTGCATTCCAACTTGGGTGAAAGAGCAAGACTCTGTCTCTAAATAAATAAACAAAAACAAATTTAAAAAAATGTTCCTAATGGCCATATGATATTAAAATATATAATGCATGCTATTTATTTAGCTTCACATTCAGTAACATACAATATTTTAAAATTTTTATTATAAATTATCCCCTGACAATAATTCTTGTCAAAATCTTTGCATGCATATGGTTGCTATAAATTTTTCACACTCTTATAATTCTTTTTTCTGGTGCCTGGTCTTCCAATGGGAACTTAGGAAACTTTTGGAATAACTCCACTGAGACCCATTTATATAAGCTAACCCTACCCTTTACCAACTCTTCATGACATTCTCCAGTTTGGTATAGTAGCATGCAAGCTATTGAGTCTGAAGACATCAACTCCGTGGTGTTGCGTGAACTTAAAAATTTGCTTAATTGCTTTCAGTGTTGGTTTCCTCGTTCTTATAATAATAATCACCCTACTATCCTACCACTGTATAGGTTTTATATTATTTTTTAATTTGCCTGTGTATTTTATGACCATTAAGGAATAAAATATAAGTAAATGCATTTTAACTAATATCATGTGTATGCATACAAATGGTTAAGTTTTACTTTACTTGAAATGATTTTATGTTCTTTATATAAAATTTGGATTAATCTCAGAGGCTTGATTCATATACTGTGCATTTGGATCATGTCCAGGGTCTCAGTCTTGGCACATAAGGTTCTTCTCACTTTCGCTCCATATTACAGCTATAATCTCATTTTGGGTTTTTTTCTGTCCCAGATGTATCATACTTACCTTCCCAAGTTTTGCAAAATGTCAAGGTCCTTTCGGCACATAGTGTCTTTCCACAGGCTTATTCCTCTACTTGGAACGTTATCTACCATTCCCCCCACTCCACTGGCAAATGGACACATGTCAAAGATTGAAAGGTATTGGCAGATCATCTTCCAGACAAGTTTTAAAAGACTGTGTATGTGTGTGTGTTTATGCATGGAGTGTATCATATAATATTATATATGTCATTTTTTTCAGAGTATGTATGTGTATGAATGAGCATGCATGCATTTGTATGTCTGTATGTGTGCATGTAAGATAGAGTCTGCAGGAGAATATATATATCGAAATATATATATATATATTTAGGATGAAAATAAAATGTGTTTCCCCCCTCCCCAGAGTTTCTATATAACAAAGCTTTCAGCCAGTGGATTTCTAGTTAATGGCAAAATAAAGGCAGGATTGTGGTTCTCTTAGGCTTTTACTCAGAAGGCAATTGGATGATGGGTTCCCAGAATCCACTACACCTACACTTCCCATTGCTGTGTGAAGCTGTCAGCTTCTGGTCACTAGGTGATCTCACACACCAAGGTGCAGATGCTTCACTGTATTAGTTATAACAGTACATCAGAGAGACAGAACAAGCGGGCATTATTGTAAGGAAAATTAACCAGTGTCTGGGAGAGAAAGAATTGAAAACGACAGGCCAGTTTTAAGAGACCTTTTGTTTGGGCATACATTTTCACCTAGAAATGGACACAATTACTGAAAATTAGAAATGAAGCTGGGCTTTATACAATGAAATGAGATAATTTCCCGGCCAAAACAAGTGGGCTCACGTTGAAAGGAAAGCCATTAAAATATACCTAAGCAGTAAGTTAATGGGGGAGAAATTCAATTTGAAAATGAGAGAACATTTTCAGATAGAAAGGGCAGGCAGTGGAACAGTGTGCTTAATGAGGTACAGTAGATATATTCAAGTTTAATCTAGATAATTTTAGATAATTACAGAAAAAGCTTATGATAGGTTTTTTTTTTTTTTCCTACTTTTTCTGATGCAAAGTATTTGACTGGACAAGAAAAAAATACCATCTTATTATCTTTTGTTTTGTATGAAGTCTGTTTTTAAAAACTGGAAGTTCGAAGTGTTTTTCTCTAGGTTACTAGATGTCAGCTTATGAAAGAGCTGTGTTGGTGGCAAATACAGTAGTCCCCTTTATCTGCTGTTTCGTTTTCCACTAGGGTCAGCCGTGGTCTGAAACCATAAATGGAAAATGTGAGAAATAAACAATCTGTAAGTTTTAAATTGTGCGCTGTTCTGAGTAGTGTGATGAAATCTCACATGCTACCACTGCGCCCCTCTTGGGACAGAATCCTCCCTTTGTGCAGCGTATCCATGTGCTCTAATCTCCCTGCCTGTTAGTCACTTTGCAGCCGTCTCAGTTATCAGATCCACTGCCGCACTACCACAGTGCTTGTGTTCAAGTAGCCCTGATTTTAATTTATAATGGCTCCAAAGCACAGCAGTACTGTGGCTAATTAATAAATTAAACTTTACCATAGGCATGTGTATAGAAGAAAAAGCATAGTGTACATAGGGTTCAGTACTATATGAGGTTTTAGACATCCACTGGAGAAATATGGGGAATGTATTTCCTTGGATAAGGCAGGACTACTGTAATGCTCTTTACAAGGGACATTCAGGATTTTCATTGCTCCTGTCCCCTCCATGTCTGTCCAAAAAATAAGCCCACCTTGGCCATTGCCCATCTCTCTCTCCATCCACAGACTGTAAGTCTGTCCTAGGAAATCACATGCTGGCACATGGCCACTCTCTGATAGTCAAGGGCAGCTTCCAGGTTGGTAATGGGATTTCCCAAGGATAAGAACTTCTCAAAGGTATGCTATATTCTTGGTGGTCTTTGCACTCATGACATCCTACTCATTATTTTCTTCAGATCTTTATACAGATTTTGCATTTTGGTACATATATTTGGCAAATATTTATTAGCTCACTAACAGCTCATAAATTTTGTTCCCCTCGCTGCCGGAACTATCTTGATTTATCAAGTCTTTGAGGTATGTAATAACCTAGGCACACAGTGTACAAGACAGAAAGGAGAGTTGTACAGGAGGAAGGTGGCTTTGACTGCCATGTTTGCTGAGGCTTCACATCTGTCAAAACATACCTGATGTCATCAGGCTGGTTCAGGTGGGGGCATCTCATAGATTCATGGCTCAGACTTACTTTCCTTCTCAAAGCTAATTATATTTCTGACCAAAGGTTGTATGAAATAGGTTACCAGGGTCCTACTAAGAAGTGCCTTATTAGCTTGTATAGAGTATTCTATAGTGTATATTAATATAATGAAATGGTTGGGGGTGCAGATTTAGGAGAGAGATAAACCTGGACTCAAGTTCCTACATGGCCATTTATTTATTGAGTGTTCAATGGACTAGTTGCCCTATTTCTCAGTAACACTTAGTTTTCTTACCTTTAAAACAGGTATAATAACCTTATCCCCTTCTCAGAATGTTAGGAGGAATAAGAGAAAGAGAGTGTATGTATTGTTTTAAAGTATAGACCATAAATCAATTTAATTTTAACTGATAGCTGATAACAGATAAATTTTAACCATGGCTATGAAAATCAATGGTGGTTTTTACTTACTTTTACAATTATTATTATTTTAGATCAGAAATAGTTAGAGAAGCTACTATTATACATGCAAGTTTAGTCCAGCTACAAAAATAGATAGGAAGTATGTGTCAACTTATCTAGGAAAATAACTCAACATCTTGAGGTTTCCATCTCAGCACAAGCTTTACCTTCCTGAATGTGGTCTAGATATCAGCACATAATGAAGTGATAAGCTCCATATGTGGTGTTTATATCTAATGGACACATTCTAGAAAACCTCAACACCAAACCAGCTGACAGTGACTCTCAAGGCAGTGAGGACCACCCCACAGACCGTGTCAATGTATTCCTCCCATTCACAATTACTCAAATGAGAACAACTGTGCCATCTTTCTTCTCCATAATATAGAGAGCCTTATGGTGACACGTACGACTGCCACATCCCCTCAGTATGATGAGCTGCTCTTCTTCTTCTTCACCTTTAGAGAGATAATATCTCTGTAATGATCTTTCTTTCAATCTTCAATTTATACAAATCCCATACCATAATTTCTATCCAGAAAAAAGAAAAGTCCATACATTTCCTATAGTTGCTTTTCTGACTGCTTGTTTGGTTGCAAATAGAGATAATACCCAACAACGGGCAGTACAGAGTAGATTAAAGAATGCTTTTATCCATTTAATATATTCACCACCATGAACAGCTTCAGGAGCAGTAGAGATCCACAGTTCGACCCAGCAGGTAAAAAGCATGAGTTTATCCCTTAATGGATCATACCAATTTAGAAGGGAATTTACATAGGTAAAAAGATCTTACTCTGGGTCAAGCTAACAATGAGAGCAGATCCAATGGCCATGGGCCCTCTCGTGACAGTTGGATTTTCTTCTCTCTCTCTCTCTCTTTTTCATGAGTGAAGGGGTAAATGGGTTTTCTTTGATGTAAGGAGTTTGAGAACACAGTATATATCTTAATGTGAAAATTTGTTCCGTTGGTCAGAAGCCTTTTCTTGAAGAACGCTACTAAATGTGTTTACAAGTTTTAGCAGCAGAGCATTTCCCCACCCTATCCCTGGGCCCATCCTGTTATTTCCATGTGTACAGCAGGAGCCTCACTAGCATAACACTCCTGGCCTGGCACCTGTCCCGCTATAACGCACCCTCCATGAGGGGAAGGAGACCTTCACCTGTTAGTGAGTTTGGAAAGAGGATACTGGTCATATAAAGGCTACCAATTGCTCTACTCAATGTCATAAGGTTTACAGGGATAGATCTACTCTCTTCCATGGTGATGTTTGCAGTTTTAGAAGTTTATCTTCATATCCTCACATTTATTGAGCAGTAAATTTTGAGACTAAGAATTGTGATGTCTAATTTCCATTCTTTAAATACTTCACAACACCACATGTACTCACTGTTAAATTAGAACTAACTGATGAGCACTCATGTGCATAGAAGGAATTAAAACTCAATGGAAATCAAGCAGGGGGAAGAGGAGGAGGGGATGGGTGAAAACCTACTTAACAGGTACAATGGACACTAGCTGGGTGGTGGATAAACTTTTCACTCTGACTCAAGCATTACAAAAGCGATCCATGTAACCAAAAACATTTGTACCCCTGTAATACTTTGAAATAAAAATAAATAAATAAATTCTTGGGGGAAACAAAAGAATTGTGATGTGTAAAGTTACTTGTGGAGAAATTTTAAAGAAGCCAAGGCACATGGTATCATATCTTCATGGCTTCCTTTAATATTTGTTAATACCCAGTTTAGAGTAACTTCTGTGTACTTAATAACTTCTTGTTTCTCAGCCAGGTTTATAGGCCATTAAGAAGTTTTTTTTTATAAAGTTTTGAGATTTTACTTATCTTTCACCAGGAATGAGGCAAGATCAATGAGGAAATTGCATCTTATTTGTGTTTTTGATTTTTGTATTAACATATCCTTAAGATTATACTCCTACTCAGTTGAGAATTATGCTTGTGAATATTAGAGATACAAATAGCAGCCCTAGTCACAATAATCTGACAGACTTTACTAATGAAATAAACTGAAATGGAAACCCCTACCAGGTTTGGATATACAACTTGCACTTGGATAAAGGTAGAGGAGAGCTGGTCACAAATACTTAAGCTACCTCTTCAGTGATTATGATTCAAGAAAGCTTATACCTGGGGTGACTTAATCTTAGAAATGAGCTTGGCACAGGAACAGTGTCAGAAAGTAGTAGAGAGATGGAAGAAGGTTCTAGATGAATCTGAGGTGGTATTTTAAGAAAATTCTATCTTTGAAAATGACTAAGGACAATTTAGAAGAATACCTTGAAGCTGTGATTCCCAACCCCTAGGCCACAGCCCGATATCGGTCCAAATCATGTTAGGAACTGTGCCACGTATGTTAGGAACCATGCCACGCATCACCGCCTGAGCTACCCCTCCCCCAATTTTTCCATGGAAAATTTGTCTTCCATGAAATTTAGCAACTGGGCCACACAGCAGGAGGTGAATGGCAGGTGAGCTTTCATCTGTATTTATAGCCACTAGCCACTCCCCATCACTGCCTGAGCCCTGCCTCCTCCCCACCACCATCCGTGGAAAAAATTGTCTTCCATGAAACCAGTCCCTGTTGCCAAAAACATTGGGAACTGCTGCCTTGAAGGAGAATACACACACACACACACACACACACACACACACACACACGTTTATGTATGTCAAAGATAAATTGTCAAAGGCCACAATTCAAATGAAAGGGATAAAAATGTACTTAGGGAACAATATACCAAGATGATTTAACTACTTTTAAGGTTTTGACTGGACAAGGGGGAAATGTTTTGATTGATAACAAGGCCAGAAAAAAAATTATCAGGGCTTAAGAAAACCTAACAGAAGAGTATAGGAAAGATGACAGAAATCAGACTGAAATAATTCTCCTGGTTGGAGCTAAGAATCAGGAAATTATTTTAAAATGCTATCTCAAAGCAACAGACAGAATACATACTAAGAGCTAGTGGAAAACTGCCTCCTTGAATATTGTGATAATTATAATAACAGGTTATATTATTTGAACAAATGTCACAGGCAAAGACTAGGAGTACAAGTGTAAAATGCGCAAATTATTGTCGAGTGCGTTTCAAGGTAAATTGATTATTATAAGTATAGCCTCAGGTATTAACTATTCTCTCAAGGGAATATGTTCTGGAAATTTTATGAAAGAGGAAGTCTAAGGTAAGATAAAGGATGGATGATATGAAAACAAGCAGATATCAATTAGTAGAATCCAGACCAAGGCTAGATTTGGGGGTTGAGAGAAGAATAACTCTTAGCTGCCATTACCCTACAAAGGAAAACAAGGCAGAACTATTTTGACAGAATCAGAAATGAAAGGCAGCACATTTCTTACTATGGGAGATTTCAGTAGAATCTGAGACATATACTACAAAGAAAAATGTAAATGATAATTCAACAGAGGAAATTAGGCATAGCTATTTTGCCAACAATAAAAACAATGAGCACATTTAGACATGAAGAGGGACTCAAAGGAATAGTGTGAGGGCAACACCCAAGTTGGAAGAACAGACAGAATTAGGTTGATAGATGTTTAGGGATATCAGGAAATTGAACAACCCAAATATGACTGAATGAGGTCAAGCATTATTTGGAGAGCAGATAACCGGAGCTGTCCAAATTATGAATCAATGTATTTTGCCAGTAGGATTGTCTGTTGTCTGTATAAACACCCTACTGTCAGGAGGAAGCAGCTTGGGTAGAAAGGATTTAGATAGGGAGTACAGAAAGAAAACTTGATAATAGAAAAATCAGACACTTGTATGCTCTGAAGAAGAGCAGGACCAATGAGACGGTAGCCCATCATTCCCCAATCTGGTACCTTGCTAGGGCTAGAGTATGGGCAACTAATTAACGTTAGATGCTGTGTCCTAATTTAGTGTGATTACATCTGCCCTTCTGGAGAATGAGAGCACCAGGACATGTTGTTCTTCCTTGTCTTTCTCTTATTATTCTTTTCTTCCTCTCCCTATTCTCTTTCCTTATATTCCCTTTTCCTCCTCCTCCTCCTCCTCCTCCTTTTTCTTCTGCCTTCCTCATTTTCTCATCCCCACCCATCCTCTCTCCTTTGTCTTTTCTCCTTGTAAGGGAACACAATAATGTGTGACTTCATGTATTAAGGAAAAATATAACAACATAAGAAATGATGACAGGGGATTGTGATTTACCATTTTCTTTTTAAGGTTGGCTTGAAAATTGCGTATTTTCATTTCATTTTCCTAGGCTTTGCACATAATTTTGTTTTGGAAAATCTGATGATAGAAAGCGATTGATTTGTATTCAAATTGGGCCATATCTTTATTGGCGTTTACATCAATCTTGATGTTGTCATTTGATTCCATTACAGAATCTTCGATAAACTGTTTTGGGCAAAGTGGCTTAAAATAATTTGGGATGGGAAATAGGCAAGAACAATTCTAGCGTTGGATACAGCATGAATCTATAGCAGATTTGATTAATGTACTGTTATATTTTAGATGTTTGAAGGCAAAATCTATATTACTCAGTAATATTTTAGGAAGATAATCAAGGAGAACTGTTTTATTATTGGGGATGCGGCCTCATGAAAGCCCAGCAGAAATGCTGATTGCCTTCAGAGTAACCAGGTTTTTGGTTGACCATAGCTTGATGGTTAAGCCCAATGAGTTAAGAGACAAAAGGCATGGAATATTTGGGGGAGGACACTTCCTTCCAAACTGCTGTTTGTTTACATGAGTTAAAGCCCCATTTTTGTAGCAGCTCATGCCATTCCCCTTCGCTATTCTCATATAGAGGTAAGGTACCATATTGAATGAGTTTGAGCACCTGGATTCAGTTAGCCAGCCCCCTTCATTCTCTTATTGAGGGACATGTGGATCACAGAGCACATCTGCATTTTATTGCTTTTGGCTGTGCATAGAGTACAGAGAAAGCTGGCTCTTTCTCATAAGGGTGAGGGTAATTGATGTGGTTCTTAGGAGTAAGTTCACTTTGGGGCATTGTCAACAGCAAGAAAATAGAGAAAGGTCAAGTTCTCCTTGCAGAGTATCTCTGCCCATGCTGGAGCTGTATGATGAACTCTGCCTAATCAATAAAGTGATGAGGTTGTGGGAAAATAGTGCAGGTTGTATAATAAAGGTGGAAAATTGTGCTACTGATTCCATAGACTTAAAAGGAAAACCTAAATTCAGTAGCCAATTCAAACAAAATATATGACATCTCAATGTCAGGGCAGGCATTCAAAAATCTGTAAAAGGATTCAGTAAGTTATGACCAAGACAATATCTGTTTAGACGTGCTGAATGTAATGGTGGGCATGTTAAATATATAGCTGAATAATTTCAAACATTCTACTGTCTACAAAGAACTGTGTGCTTATTCCAAAGTATTTAATATTATCTAAATTAGCACCAAGACAAAATAAATTATGTTTGCATAATTTTAATGTATTAATTATAAAACAGAATTAGTCATGTTAACAAATTTTCAAAAAGCTCTCAAACAATTCATTGCAGTTATGTAGAAGTTTGACTTTTCATAGTACAAAATATATTATTTCAATATAAACCATATGTATGTTACAGATGCTTTTAGTTTTAAAATAATATACTAGCTTGTGTTTAATATATAAATAAGTTACCACAGCAGCTTGTATTTAATAAATAAATAAGTAAATTCTCACATTGAAGTCAACATGAATTACTTGAAATATTTGATTTCACAGCTAATCAGTTCACCAGTTTTCTTTACTAATGTATGCAAAAACTGACAGCAAAAGATTAACTTGCAAGGTGTGTTTTTCCAATCCCTAAATGGTCCCTAAATTCATAATTAATGAGCCTAAAAAAAAAAAACATTTTTTCCAGTATCAGTAGATGTGTGAGCCAATAAAACATGAACAATCAATCATTTAATTTATCATGTTTCTCACAGTATGTTCTGTAGATCACTGATATGAGATCCTTTAAACTTTTAACAAATATTTATTGAATGATGCACAGAATAAATCTCAGTATTTATAGAGGAATATGTGTCAGTGTCATAACTTCCTTATCCATATCCAATTCTTCTCCATCCTTAGCAATATTCTATTCATTCTTCAAGAAAAATTACTCCCAGAAGAAATAAGAACTTTACTTTGCTCAGCAAACTTGATGGTTGGGTGTGTTATCTTTTATATTCACATTTTGTTATTAACAAATGATTCATCTCTACACATGCAATTCAAAGATTAATAAGTGAAAAGCATTTCATTAATAATTAATGACATTTTCTTTATTTGCTGAACACTGAAATTCAATGAGCTGAAAACTTTTCTTAATCTTTTAAAACAATGTCTAGTAAAATTCTCTGAGTTCCATTATGTTGTATTCCCATGATATTCTAAAGGTACATATATGTTATAGTCAAAATATTTTGAATAAGTTAATCAAATTTATCCAAATTTTATTAAGTCTCCACTTTGACAAAGCAGTGTAGGATATAGAACTGGAAAAGTGGAATTCTTTTCTCTGATCAGGTACTATTTCCTAATTTACTATGTTCATTTCATCAGTTTATGTGTTCAACAAATACTTTTTGAGATCTTGCCATGTACCAGGACCATTCTAGGATCTGAAGATTCAATGGCATTGAAGACAATGTTCTTACCCTCTTTTCTCCTAATCTCCAAAGGACAGATAGGAAATAAGCAATGGAGAGATTAATTTACTTTGAAATAGCATGATTATAATTTTCTTTAAAATGAAATATATATGAAATTAAATTTCTTTATGTAGTTGTATTTGCATGTTCTGAATGAATGAATAAAGGGTGAATCAAAATCTATTTTTATCAATAGTGAAACAATGGCAATAATTATTTAACTTCCAAGTAGACTCCCATAAAGGAGGAAGTATTGTAACCTCCCTAAAGCCAAAGACCATGTTTATCTGGTTCATCAAATATTTTCAGAGAACAGAATAAATAATTTTAGTTTATAAAGGATAAAAAAATACTGTTCGGCGATTTAGAAAGTCACATTATAGCATATTTAAAATCTATGCAAATTAGTATTTTAATGTTTCCTGGCATTCTTATAACAATTTCCATGCCCATTCACTTACCTGCTCTTCTGAAAAATAATTTCACATCGTTTTGTCTCTCCTAAAACCCCCATCACCTTCTCCCCTTTCTCTTTGTATAAGCGATGACTTTCTTTTCTATTTTATGGAAGAAAATGAAAGCAATTAGAAGACACTTTATGAGCTTCTATTATTTCACCTGGCCACACATCTATAGCAGAGCCCCCCAGCGATCCTTCTTCCCTCCTGTTGTCATCAGAGTTCCCTCTGCTCCTAACAGAGCTTTGTCAGCTTGCACATGGGATCCCATTCCTTTTTGCCCCAAATAGGATATTGTGCCAATAATTATCTCTGCTGTCTTTTGTATCAGTAATGTCTCTCTAGCTGCCGGATCGCTGTCATTAGCACACCTGTATCCTCTTCTCTCTGCTGTTTCCCTCTCTTGTTAGTTCCCTTTTCTGTCCTTTCCCTTGGAGGGAAAAACATTCTTCAGACCTCTTTAAATGTCTTGTCTATATTCACTGCTATGGATTTCTTCCCTCTCTTCCTCTATTGAACTCATTTCATTCAGAACGTCACCTCCACCAGGCTCCTGAAAAAAGGTTCTTTTCAAGGGTCACCAACGATCTCTACCTTATTAAATCCCATAGTCAGTTATCAGGCCCCTAAAAAACAGTTTTTTCCCTTCTAGTTGGCTTGCAGTTCACCATGATTTTCTACTTTTTCTCCTAACTTAGTACCATCCATTAGACTCCTTGGATGGTTCTTCCACACCTCCACAAAGGTTTTAGCGCCAGTGGTCAGTCTGGGGATCTGCTCTCTTCATTCTCCCTCTGTTGATTGCCTTGGTGATCATTGCCAGTTACAAAATTCCAAATACTTTCTCTTCACTAATGACTCTCAAGTATATTTCATCAGCCTGGACCTTTTCTCTGGACTCCAGACTTGCATATGCAACTGCCTACTTGACATCACCACTTGGATTTGAAATTTGGCATTTCAAATTAACATGGCAAAATCCTGAACTACTGAAGCGTCATCTCCTGCATGAAAGATAGGGCTTTTCTGCAGCCTTTCCCACACTAATTGATGACAACCTCATGCATCCATTTGTTCAGACCAAACCTTAGAATTCTTCTCAGCTCCACTCTCTTTCTTACCACATGCACTCCAACAGCACATCTATTGCATCTCCTCTCAAAACACATTCAGAATTTGACTGCCTTTTACCACCCCTGCTGCCCACTCAGGTCCAAGCTACCATTGCCTTTCACTTGATAATGCCATTTCATCAGTGTGGTACATTTCCTCCAGCAATGTGTTCCACATTCTCACCACATTTGGTATTGTCAGTCTTTTGTGGTAGATATGTAGTGACATTTTATTTTGATTTAATTTGCATTTCCTTCATTACTGATGGGTCTTCACACATTTTCATATTAGCCATTTGGATATCTTCTTTTGTGGTGTTCTTGTTTAAACTTCTTATCTACTTTTTAATAATCCATCTTTCTCTAATTGATTTGCAGCCATTTTGATATAATCTGGATATAAAACATTTGTTGATCACATGAGTTATAAATATTACCTCCTACTCAGTGGCTTGATTTTTTGTACTCTTAATTTTATCTTTCAATAAAGATAAGTTTTTATTTTTGGTAGTCAAATTTATCAGTCTTTCCTTTATGACTATTGGTTTTAAGTTTCCTTTAATGTTTTTTTCCTAAATGAAAATATTCTCCTCTATGATGTTCTGAAAGGTTTTACTTTCACATATAGAAATATAATCTAGCAGGATTTGATTTTGTGTGTACTATGAAAAGGGGGCCATACCGCATTTGTTTAGTTTGGATAGCCAATCATCCCTGTGGGAAAAAAACAGTTATTTTTCCAGTGATCTACAGATTTATTTTTCATTATAGTACATTGATGCATGGTTATAAAATGTTTGCCATGGGCATTGAAAACTGTCTTAATAATGGGAAAATGTGACAGAAACAGATAATCAACTCTGTCTGGACCATGTCCACCCTTGAGGCCTGCACCAATGTGCATGCTCTGTAGAGAAAGTTTCCTCTCATTCTTTGCCTGCTGTAAATGTGTGATCCTAGGAACTGTAACTCAAGCAGATATGATATTAGAAACAGGCTGTGATTTACCTCTTCAGTTAATTATGAAAAGCAAAATATAAGCGTAATACTATCCATAACATTTGAGAGGCAATTTGCAGAGGATGCCCAAAAATGCAGGGCTTCCTGCTGGGCTCTGTCATGCCTTCCCAGAGCCCTAATGGCTCATTCTCAGAAGAAATGTCAAGCCACCCATGCTTTCAACCGAGCAGATGCACAGCTGACATCTTTGGGGAAGTATCAAGTGACTGGAAAACGGATACCATGGAGGGAATAAAATTCTTACCCTTAATACTACATTCCATGTGTCCTGTGTCCTGGTGTTTGATTATGTGTCTCAGGCCTCAGAGTTAGCGGTGGTCCCAGCTGGAGGATACCAACAATGTGATTACTGGGACAACAGAGGACTTAGCCTTCTCTTTGCCTCTTTCACAAGATTTTCTCTCTGGTTATCAAGAAAAATGTGTTTATTTAACTTCCTGTCCTTTGGAAAAGTTTTTCTCCTAACTAGCAACTCTTACCTTGGAGGTGCCCTCTTTATTTCAACATGTGTCTTAAAAATATTCTGTCTTTGTATTTTGTCTTTTTTTTTTCTTCAGTGTTTTCTATTTAATTTTTTTCATAGGAAGCCTTTATAAAGACACCAAGTAAGTAGTAAAAATTCAGAAATTTAAAAGTTTTTCCCCTATGCTTTCTCATGCATTACTTGATTTGAGCTTAAACACACACACACACACATACACACACACAGTTTTACAGCTCCATTTTATAGAGGGGAAAACTGAAATACATGAGTTCAAATAACATGTCCAAAGCAACCCAACTAACTGGAGGCAGAGTTGGGTCAAAAGCTCTAGTTTACTGCTTTTCCCACATTCTGAGAGTACTGATGCAGTTTTGTGCTTGGAGTTTTCATCCTTGTTAGCATGTATATCCTAGGGTTAAACATTCTAAAAAACTAAAGTGAATAATGTAGTGCTGTTTTAGAGCAGAGCATTCCAAAAATTCTGAACAACAGAAAAAATAATGGAGAGGAAGGATGAAGAGGGACAGGGACGAGGAGAGAAGAGAAATGTGAAGAAGACAGAGAAGGAAGAGAAGACTAGGATAAGGGAGAAGAGGAAGAAAATAGGAAAGAGGAAAAATAAGCAAGAACATAATTAAACCAGGATGAAGATTATTAACACTTTCACTTATATTTTATTTTCTTAGGTATGTATTTCATTTTATTTTGTAAATCATTATGATTACAGTATTAATATCTACATCTTGATGTTATCATTTAGCTTGATAAAGTCAGAAGTTTTAGACATTCTTTTAAATTTTCCCTATTTTTTTAAATAGATCTTCCAATTTTCCTGTGTTGGGTACTTAATGGCTATTCTCCCATTTGTTATTATAATCATATAGTGATAAAGTAATACATAGTATTTTTCCTTGATAGGAAGTATTCACAAAGGCGCAATTATTGGGTCAAAGAGTGGGAATACTATACAGGCTTTGACATATGTGCAGATACATTCATTTTCAGAAAATTTTGTGGCAATTATTGCTTATTAGAAAAATATGACAGCTGGCAGCACATATATATTTTTTTAATTTTGGTTAATTTGACCAATATATTAACTGTTTTTCAGTTTGTATTATATTATTGAGGTAAAAAATTGTTTACTTTTTTGCAAAATATTCTTATTTTTTAGATTATGAATTATATTTTTATTTCCACATTGAAAGCATGCTTGAGTTTATGAATTTTCCTTCTATTATGGCCTGAAGCATATACAATTTTGACAAATCCTTCTTTAAGGAAAATAATATAAAATTAGTAAAATAAATATTTATTCATAATGAGAAAAGAAATCACAATAAATACCACAATCATGATAAAATCCAGAAAAACAACATAATGTTTTACTTATAAAATTTCTCACATAACTCTTTATTTATCCTAGTCTTATTTTGGCTGCATGTTTATTCATTCTCCCCTTATATGAAAATGATTATGTAATATAAGTTTCTGATGTAACTAGAAACATAAACTAGGTAAGTGATTGCCTGGGGCCAGAGGGTCAGAGGGAGGGTAGGAGGTGTGGGGAGAGAAATGGTGGATGACTACTAATGATTATAGAGCTCCTTTACTGGATAATGAAAATGTTCTAAAATTGATTATAGTAATGGTTGCATACCTTTGTGAACATAGTAAAATCAATGGATAGTACATTTCAAATGGATGAATTATAGGATATGCATATTATATCTCAATAAAGCTGTTAAAATATTTCTGATATCAGAATAGAAACTCAATTGACTCTTTCCTCTAGTAATATAAATTAATTTCCTTTAATAATTTATATTTTAGGAAAAATATTTCAGCATCATGATGTGTTATTGAAAATGCCATTTACATTTTTGAGATGTAGTCAAAAAACTGCATCTTGGGAAAACTGTCAATTTTCTTTATATATGAGCTGTGAAATTTTAGAATATTTTTGAATATATATAATACATATATATTAGCATAAAAATCTTTTGACCAGGCTGCTTTGCAAATCAAGTTCTCTTCTTATAATTTTAAATGTCTCATGATGTGAAGAATCTATAGAAACTAGTTTGGGGCACTATACAATTCAAATATTGCTTTTCTTTTATTATCTCCATATTTCTTTTTTGAAATCATTAATTTCTTTACATTGACAGATGAAATTGTATGTATTTATTATTTGCAAGCATCATGCTTTGAAATATACTATTGTCCCTTGGTATTCATGAGGGATTGGTTCCAGGACCCGTCCCCACAAGCACCCAAATCCGTGCATGTTCAAGTCCCTTATATAAAATGGCATAGTATTTGCATATTACCCATGCATATCCTCCCATATAATTTAAATCATCTCTAGATTACTTACAATAAATAATGCAATGTAAATGTTATGTAAATAGTTATTATACTGTGTTGCTTAGGAAATAATGACAAGGACAAAAGTCTGTACATGTTCAGTACAGACACAACCATTCTTTTTTTTTTTTTTCTTTTCCAGAATATTTTTGATCCTTGTTTGGTTGAATCCACAGATGTGGATCTCATGGATATGGAGGACTGATGGTATATAAACTGTTGAATGGTTAAATCTATATAATTTACAAATGAATTGCCTCACATAGTTCTCATTTTTGTTGTGAGAACACATAGCATCAACTCTCCTTGCATTTTTCAAGAATACAATATATTGTTATTGACTATAGTCACCATGCTGTAAAATAGATCTTAATGAAATTACTTCTTTTATTTAACTGTAATTATATATCCTTTGACCAACATCTACCCCAGCCCACCCCCTAAACACCTCAGCTTCTTGTAAACACAATTCTATTCTCTACTTCTGTGAGATCAACTTTTTTAGCTTCCACATATAAGTGAGATCATGGAGTATTTGTCTTTCTGTGCCTGGCTTATTTCACTTAACATAATGTCCAGGTTCATCCATGTTGTAACAAATGACAGAATTGTGTTCCTTTTTTGTGGATTAAGAGTATTTCATTGTGTATACATACCACATTTTCTTTACCCATTCATGTGTTGATGGGCACTTAAATTGCTCCTCCATCTTGGATGCAGTGATTAGTGCTGCAGTAAACATGGCAGTAAAGATAACTCTTGACATACTGATTTCATTTCCTTGGCATTTATACCAAGGACCATATGGTTGTTCTATTTTTCATATTTTGAGGAGCCTCCATACTGCTTTCCATGCTGGCTGTACTAATTTACACTCACCCAATGGTATGTGAGGGTACAGGGTACACTTTTCTTTGTATACTTGCTAACACTTATCTTTTGTCTTTTTAATAATAGTCATTCTAACTGAAATGAGGTGCTATCTCATGGTTTTAATTTGCATCTCCCTGATGATTAGTGATGTTGAGCATTTTTTCATATACCTGTTGGCCATTTGTATGTCTTTTAATTAAAAATATCTTTTCTGCACTTTTGCCTATTTTTAGCAGGATTATTTATTTTCTTGCTATTGAATTCTTTATGTATTTTGGATATAAATCCCTTATCAGATGTATAGTCTGCAAATGTTTTCTCTCATACTGTAGGTTGTCTCTTCACTGTTGATTGTATCTTTCACTGTGCAGAAACTTTTTAGTTTAACATAATCCAACTTATATATGTATTTGTTTGTGCTGCCTACTTTTTTTGAGGCCATATCCAAAAAATCATTGTCCAGATCTATGTTATAGAGCTTTCCTCCATGTTGTCTTCTCATAGTTTCATAGTTTCGGGGCTTAAATTTAAGTCTTTAATTCACTTTGAGTTTATTTTTGTATATCGTAAGAGATACGGTATAATTTCATTCTTCTACATGTGGATATCCAGTTTTCCCAACACTGTTTATTGAAGAGACTGTCTTTTCATCATTGTGTATTCTTGCCACCTTTGATGAAAAACAGTTGGCTGTAGATTCATGAATTTATTTCTGGGCAATCTATGTTGTTCTACTAGTGCATATGTCTGTTTTTATGCCAGTACCATGCGGGTTTTGGATACTATAGCTTTGTAGTATATTTTGAATTGGAGTAGTGTGATGTCTCCAGCAATGTTCTTTTTGTTTAAAATTGCTTTGGCTATTTGGAATCTTTTGTGTTTCCACAAAAATTTTATTTTTTTTTCTATTTCTGTGAAACATGCCTTTGGTATTTTGATAGCCATTGCATTAAACATGCAGATCACTTTGTGTAGTACAGATATTTTGATATTTATTTTTCCAATCAATGAACATAAGATATCATTTCATTTATTTGTGTCTTCAGTTTATTTCATCAGTGTTTTATAATTTTTAGTATAGAGATCTTTTACCTCCTTGGTTAAAGTTGTTCCTAAGTATGTAATATTTTTATAGCTATTATAAGTGGTATTGTTTCCTTGATATCTTTTTCAGATACTTCACTGTTAGTGTATAAAAATGCTATTGATATCTGCATGTTAATTTTCTATCTTGCTACTTTACTAAATTCATTCATAAAATTTAACAGTTTTTCATGGACTCTTTAGGATTTTCTATATATAAAATTATGTTATCCACAAACGGACAATTTAACTTCCTCCTTTCCAATTTGAATGCCTTTTAATTTGTTTCTCTTCCCTAACTGCTCTGGCTAGGACTTCTAGTACTATGTTGAATAGAAGAAGTGAAAGTGGGCATCCTTCTCTTGTTTCAGATTTTAGAGAAAAAGATTTCAACTTTTCCCTGTTTAGTATAATGTTAGCTGCGTTTATATACGTATACACACACACACACACACACACACACACACATATGCCTGTATATATATGAGATATATATGTTTTTATATGAGATATGTTTTATGTATATTTATATATCACTTTTATGTATTGAAATACATTCTTTCTAATTTGTTCAGAGTTTTCATTATGAAGTCATGTTGAATGTTGTCAAATTCTTTTTCCACATCTACTGAAACAATCATATGGTTTTTGTTCTTCATTCTGTTAATGTGGTGCATCATGTTTATTGATTTACCTATACTGAAATATACCTGCAACCTGGGGATGAATTCTACTTGGTCATGATGAGTGAACTTATTTAATGTACTGTTGAATTTGGTTTGTTAACATTTTTTTGAAAATTTTTACATATATATTCATCAGTGATATTCGCATATAGCTTTCTTTATTTGTCTGGTTTTGGTATCAGGTTAATGGTGACTTCATAGAATAAATTTGAAAACATTACCTTCTCTTCAATTTTTAAAATTAGTTTTAGTAGAATTGGTATTAGTTCTTCTTTAAATGTTTGCTAGACTTTAGCAGTGAATTCATCAGGACCTGGGCTTTTCTTTTATGGAGGCTTTTTATTATTGCTTAGATCTTGTAACTTATTATTTGACTATTCAGATTTTCTATATTCATGGTTCATTATTGGTAAATTATGTGTCTAGAAGTTCATAAATTTCTCCTAAGTTTTTCAATTTGTTGGTGTATAGCTGTTCATAGCAGTCTCTAATGAGCCTTTCTATTTCTGTGGTATTAGTTGTAATGTTTCCTTTTTCATATAAGATTTTATTTATTTGGGTTTTCTGGTGTGTCAATTTTGTTTGTCTTTTCACAAAACCATTGTTGCATTGTCCTTTTGTATGCACTTTTAGTCTCAGTTTCATTTATTTATGCTTGTTCTTTTCTTCTAATTTTAGGTTTGATTTGATATTGCTTTTTTAGTTTCCTGAGGTACATCATTAGATTGTTTATTTGATAGCTTTCTATTTTTTTCTTTTTTTTCTTTTTTAAAATATATTTTTTAAATTTTTTATTGATGCATAATAACTGTACATATTCATGGAGTACATGTCATATTTTGATACAACCTTATAACATATAATGATAAAATCAGGGTAATTGGGACATGATGCACCTGAACATTTATCATTGCTTTATGTTGGGAACATTTGAAAACTTCTAGCTATTCTGAAATATAATAAATTATTGTTAACTGTAGTTGCCCTATTGCACTATTGAACGCTAGAACTTTTTCCTTCTATTTAACAGAATTACCCCTTCACCAACACATCTTCATTACCCCTTCCCACCCCCCTTACTAATCTCTAGTAGCCACCATTTTATTCACTAACTCCTTGAGATCAATTTTTTTAGGTCCCATATATGAGTGTGAAAATGCAATATTTTTTGATATAGCTGTTTACTGCTATAAACCTCTATCTTAGCTTTGTTTTTACTGTATCCCATATGTTTGGTTTCAGATCTTACATTTAAGTCTTTAATCTATTTTGAGTTGATTTTTGTATATGATGTGAGATAAGGTTCCTATGTCATTTTTCTGCATCTAGATATCCAATTGATTAGACCTAACCCCACTTATTTAAGAGACTGTTCTAATTGTGTCTTCTTGGCACATTTTCAAAAAACAATTGACCCTAGAATGCATGAATATATTTGCTGAATATATTTGTTCTCTGTTCTGTTCTATTGCTGTGTCTGTTTTTATGCCAATGCCATGTTGTTTTGATCACTGCAGTTTTGCAGCATATTTGGAAGTTAGTGTGATGCCTCCAGCTTTGCTCTTTTTGCTCAAGATTGCTTTGGCTAATCAGGGTTTCTTTGTGGTTCTACATAAATTTTAGGATTTTTCTTTCAGAAAAATTGTCATTGGAATTTTGATAAAGATTACATTGAATCCGTAGATCACTTTTGTTCTATGGACATTTGAACATTAATTTTCTCAACCCATGAACATGGGGTATCTTTCTATTTATTTGTATCTTATTTAGTTTCTTCATCAATGTTTTATAGTTTTTCAGTGTACATGTCTTTCACTTCCTTAATTAAATTTATTCCTAAATATTTTAGTTATTTGTAGCTATTGTAATTGGGATGGTTTCTTGACTTCTTTTTTGGGGAAGTTCATTCTTAATGTATAGAAACACTACTAATTTTTCTATGTTGATTTTCTGTTCTGTAGCTTTACTGCATTTGTATATTAGTTCTAACAGTTTTTTGGTGGAGTCTTTAGGAAATTCTCTATATAAGATTTAACTTCTTCCTGTCCAATTTTATGCAATTTCTTTCTTTCTCTTAATTGCTCTGGCTAGAGCATGAAAAACATGAAAAACAATTTAAATAAGCTGAAAAAGTCATCATTGAAAAAGACCTTTGAGATCCTCTAGTCTCCCTCTGCAGTTTACATATGGATAATTCAGATCCCAAAGAGAACATTAGCTTTCCTAATGTTGTACCAAGACTTATAATCTCACTATCCTTACCAAAAATTCCACTGTTAGTAAGTTGAACAAATTTGTATTGGGAACCTACTATGTGACAGACACTTTTTTAGTTACACTGGGTATATCTGTAAGCAAAATATTATAGCAAAATGAGCTAATGGAAAAACAGAAATGGAGGTGAAAGAAATAAGAGGGACTATATCCTATATGGTCTTGTGGACTTTATACTAACTTAGTGAAATGAGCAGCCATTAGAGAACAGAGGAGTAATGTAAACTAATTTATATTTTAAAAGGATTACCTTGGCTTCTAGGGAAGAGTAAGTTATGAGACAGGAAATGAGCAGAAGTAGAGAGACAGTTTAGGAATTTATTACAGTAAGTCAGTTGGGAATTGGTGGTTGCTTGGATCAGAGAAGACATAATCAATGCGGTGAGAAGTGGACGTACTTTGGATATATTTTAAAGGTAGAGCCAACACTCAAGATTAGATATGGGGTGTGAGAGAAAAAGAAACATCAAACATGATTCCAAGTGTTTTGTCCTGAGAGACTAGAGAGATGAGGGAGCCATAAAATGATCTGGAAAAACCTGTGAGTAACATATGGTGGTTTTTTGTTTGTTGGGTTGGTTTTTTTTTTTGTTTACGTCTTTATGTGTTTTTGTTTTCTTTTTTCTTTTTGAAGTGTGGGCTAGGAGGGAAAAGGAACCACTTTAGTTTTGAACATATTAAGTCTAATTTTTCTATTAAACGTTCTAATGAATTGTTAAGTACACAGTCACACATATGAGCTTGGAGTTTAGAAGATAGATCTGGTTTGGGGGTATATTTGCAGGCCATTGGTACATAGATAATATTTAAAACCATGAGATGTATATGATGATTGATAGACTGAATGTAGACAAAGGTGGTAAGTGGACCAAGGAATGAGCGCTGAGCAACTCCAGTGTAAGGAGTTCAAGAGAAGGGGAGGAACCACAGTAGGGAGGCCAGTCATATGGGAGGAAAATCAAGTATGTTCCTGAAATCCAATTAAAGAAAGTTTATCAAGAAGAAGCGAGTAATTAATAGGGAAAATAGTACTGATAGGTCAAGTAAGATGATGGCATCGTTTATCTCATAACTAGAAGAACAGGTCTTTGTGGTGAGCACAAATCACAACACTGTCTCCCTGATGTTCACAGGAGGAAAAGTCGCAGACTATGATAAAATTTCATAGTCCCCATCACACAAAGTATGTTTTTGATACCAGAAAATATGCCTAATATTTACTTTGCATATCAAAAGATCATAATTCCCAGAACATTTATTTCCCAGAATTTTTGAATAGGAGTACTGGGAGAAAAAAAAAAAGGACAGAATTGAAAATAATTTACATTTCTGTTTGAATGGCATGATTCGTATGTGCCCTTGTATACCATTTCCTCATTGGCATGTAATTTGATATAATTCTTCAGTGATTTATTTTTTAATTGAAATGTAACTTATAGATGATAAAATTTGCCATTTAATGTGTAATCTAGTGCTTTTTAATATTTTTACAAAGTTGTACAATCATTAGGACTAATTCCAGAACATTTTTCTCATCCTCAGAAGAAACTCTATACCATTCAGAGTCCCTCCCTACACTTATTCCTCTGGTCCTCACATTCCCAGCCCCTGGCAACTGCTAGTTTCCTTTGTATCTCTATGCACTTGCCCGTGCTGAACATTTAATATGAATGGAATAATATGCTGTGTGGCAATTACCATGATGTTTTCAAGGTTTGCCTGTGTGGTAGTATGTATCAGTACTTCATTCTCTTTTAATGGCTGAATAATATTCCATTTTATTTATCTATTCATTAATTGATGGACTTTTGATTTTTTCTACTTTTTAGCTATTATGAATAATGTTGCAATAAATGCATGTATAATTTTCTTGTATGAGCATATGTTTTTATTCATCTTGAGTATATAACTAGGATTAGAAATGTTGAGTCATCTGGCAACTCTGTTTAACTTCTCGAGGAACTGCCAAACTGTTTTCCAAAGTGGCTGCATCATTTTATGTTTCTACCAGCCTCATATGAGAATTTCAGTTACTCTCCCTCCCAAAACCTGTTATTGCCTGTCTTTCTTTTTGCCATCCTGATATTGTGAAGAGGTTTTGATTTGCATTTTTTTAATGACAAAGAATGTTGAACATCCTTTCTCATCCTGTTTGCCCATTTTTATATCTTCTTTGGGAAAATGTTATTTCAAAGTCTTCTCATTTTTAGATTTGGTTGTCTTTTTACTGTTGAGTAATAGGGAATATGTGTACATATTCTCCTATCACATTCTGTGGTTTATTCTTTCATTTTCTTGATAGTGTTTTTTGAAATCAAAAAGTTTTTAATTCTGATGAAGTCCAAGATATCTGTTTATAAATTGGTTTCTTTTGCTTCAGATGCCATATGTAAGAAACCATTACCAAATCCAAAGTCACGAAAATTTTCACCTATTTTCCCCTAAGATGTTTATAATTTAGTCCTTGTGGGTTTTTCTTTAAGCAATTTTGAGTTAAACCTTATATATTCTGTGAAGTAAGACTGCAACTTCACCCTTTTGCACGTTCATATCCAGTTATTCCATCATCGGTTGTTAAAAAGACCATTTTCCCCCATTGAATTATCTTGAGACCCTTGTCAGAAATCAGTTGACCACAAATGTATGGTTTATTTCTGGACTCTCAATTATGTTTAATGGATGTATATCTCTCTATCCTAAAGCCAGTTCACATGATCTTTATTACTATAGCTTTATAGTAAATTTTAAATTCAGGAAGTGTGAGTCCTTCATTCTTTTTCAAGACTATTTTCACTGTTCTAGGTACCTTAAATTTTTATATGAATTTTAGGCTAAGCCTGTCAATTTCTTCAAAAAGATTACCCAGGACTTTGATAGAAATTTAATTGAATTGGTAGATCAATATGGGATAGCATTGACATTCTATCAATATTGTCTTCCAATCTATGAACACAGGATATTTTTTTCATTTATTTAGGTCTTCCATTTCTTTCAACTAGCTTTGTAGTTTTTAGTGTATTGGTTTTACACTTCTTTTGTTAAATTTATTCCTGGCAGGGTGCTTTTTTATGCTATTACAAATGGATTTGTTTTCTTAATTTCACTTCAAATTGTTTATTGCTACTATATTGAATTGACTTTTACATGAATGGTTAATTACAGAAACTAAGCAGAAACTTTCTCTTTTTCCTTATATTTAAATAAAGGTTTCATTTCATTAAAGATATATATTACTTTGTTTAATTTTCTTCTAATATGATGGACACACATCCTTACCTAATATAGAATGCCTGACTCATTTTCTTACTAGAAAGTAGTTTTTCTTTACCATGGCCTTTTGAATCCTGGCCAGAAGATTAATCCTGTATTATGGAAGAAACCTTCTGTTTCAAATAAGGATTTTCTATCTTCTCCTGACCTGTTTGTCTCACATCTGAATCAGATCCAAACCCTCATTCCTGCAGGTGCTGGTAACAGTGTTGGAGATGAAAATGGAAGATGGTGATGGTTTGGAGTGGGGTGTGTGTACTGGTGTGTGTTTTTAGGTAAACCTAGACTTTTTGTTTGAATATCAATAGCATTTACCAATATGAAATATCAACAGAAGTTTTCCAGTAGCTACTTAGAAATATAGCTGACATTGAAAAAAAGGACATTTCCAGAATCAGTTTGATGAAAAACAACAGTCATTTAAGCAATGTCTAGTCGATAAATGAAGAATGCATTTGTTTTAACTCTAATATACAGAAACGAACTCATTAATTTTGATCCGTTGCAGAAAGAGGTTAAAAACAAAATAAAACTCATTTTCCTATTACAAGAAGCTACTGAAATTGTTCTCTCTCAGACTACTTTTCTCATTTGTGTGTGTGTGGACTGTGACTATTGAATCCCCACAACACATTGGATATGGTCCAACAATAACCAGTCAGCTCAATGTAACTCAGACTGCCCTCCCGGGACATGACAAGAGATTCTGCTGTCCTTTAGGATACAATTACTCTGCTGGTTGCTCTAGAGAGTGACCTCCTTTACTATGGTAATTATCGAATCCAGTCCTAATGTCTGGTCTCATTTCAAAGTCCCTGTCTGCAATGTCTATCTCAAGGCCAAGTACAGTAGGCAGCGAACCGCTATGGCTGCCAAAAATCAGTACTTTGAAGAGCATCTTTGCCAGGAGATTATCATGCCGGTTCCCGTTAGAATCAACATTGCTTTTTCTGGCTCATTTAATGTAAAATGCAATTCAGTTTCAAAGATAAGTACTTTAATTCACAAATGGTTGACAGCAGTAGGATTATAATGTAGGCTCTGAACTTAAAAATAGTTTGGGTCTGATTACAAGTATTTCTGCACTGAGAAATATTTAACAAGATAGGAACTGAATAGAGGATATTAATATTTGGCTTTATCTGCTCAGGAATAAAGACACACTGAAGGTATGACAATTGAGTAATGGGATTTGAAACTGAAGCCATGATCTTCTATTTCATATTAAGAAACATTTTGAAGAAATAATGTATAGGTTTCATTAAAATGTATGCTCCGATTTATGTTATTAAATTTCTACAGTGATTTATTAGACATAATTGCAAAAAAAAAAAAATAGAGGTAGTTCAGCTTTTCCCTATCTGGGTAGAAGTTAAGTACTCTTGAGTTTAAACTTGGGGGACATGTCCTTATTAAAATGGAACTCATAATTAACGTTTCTGTGCATTTCCTATAATCCAAACATACAAGGGGGAACATTTAAATGCCTAGCAATTAAAATGAAAACATTTTACTTTTACTGGCAGCCTTTTAACTTCTCAGTTCATCATATTTATAGTTATCATTATTAGACATCTGGAAAAATATAGTTATGCTTGCTATTTATATTGCAAACTAAAGACTTTGAATCACTTTGTAGACATGATCTCATTAACACTCTCTACATCTCTGTGAGGTAAGTGCAATTATCTTCATTTTATTGAGTTTAAATTACTTTCCAAGGTGTCAAAGAAAATTGTGGCAGGATATGGAAAAAAAACCCAAGGTCTCTCAGTGTCCACTCTAATGGTAAATCCTGTTCAATAAAATCAGTAAAAAAAAACTCCAGTTTTAAGTGGACGGGGCATAATTTTCTACACATAGTCATTTGATGTAGCTATATGAGACATAACATTTTGTAGTTATGCCATTTCCAGTATAATTTATCAGCCTGACCCAAATTCTAATGTATTTTTCAAACCAATATTTTATGCAATGACATTCTCCTAAGTTTTCTGGAGCAAAGTTTTACACAGAGGTGAAAATAAAACTGACTTTCTCTCTAAATGCTGATTTTACTTATTAAAAAAGTTGTCATTGCCTTTCTAATTGTTCCTACTTTCTTCAACCTTTACCATGCAAAGCCGCATTTATCATCGAGGCTTGGTTTTCAGGTAGTTGTTTTAAAATGTGTCTTTCTTACAATTTAGGGAAAGATACAAGGGCTTGCCAGTGTTCATCTTGTGAGTTTACTGAATTATTATGGAATTGTTTATCCCTTTGCTAAGTGATCCCAACTCCTAGAAAGTTATTAAAGCTGAATATTTAGGATAGCAAATTTGTCTCTTTGCTTCTAGATGCTCAGATATAAGGTATTGTAAGAAATTCTGGTTTTTGTTTCATTTTTACTGTAAAAAACACATATACGGTCAACTAATTTTAAACAAGACTGCTAAGACCATTCAATGAGACAAGAATACCTTCTTCAACAAAAGGTGCTGGAAAAAACTAGATATTCACATCTAAAAGAATGAAGTTGGACCTGTACCTTGCAGAATTTTATCTACAGAGAAAATGAACTCAAAATTGATCAAAAACCTAAATTTAAGAGCAAATACTACTAATATAAAACTTTTGGAAGAAAATGTAAAAGAAGATATTCATACTTGAATTTAGTAATGGTTTTTCATAAATTTGACACCAAAAGTATAGTCAACAAAAGAAAAAAAAAATAGTAAGTTGAACTTCATAAAAATTAAAAACTTTTGTGTGTCAGACCATTATCAAGATAATGAAAAGACAGTCCACAAAATGAGAGAAAATACTTTGTAAATCATATAGTTGATAAAGGTTTAATATTCAGATTAAATAAAGTACTCCTACAACTCAAAACCAAATGATAAACAACCCATTTGAAAATGGACAAGGAACTTAAACAGATATTTCTAAAAAGAATATGTACAAATGGCCAATAACTAGATGAAAAGATGCTCAACATCATTAGTCATTAGGAGAATGCAAATCAAAACCATGATGAGGTACCTCTTCACACCCACTAGGATGGCAATAATAATAATAATAGTGGAAATAACACAAAGTGATGAAGATATGGAAAAATTGAAACTCTTGTTTATTTTACTGGGGGAAAAGCAGCCAGTTTAGAAAACTGTCAATTCCTGAAAAAGCTAAACAATTTTTGTACTACCCAGCAATTCCATCCTAGGTATACACCACAAAGAACTGAACACAGGAACTCAAACAGAAACTTGTAAACCATGTTGATAGAAACATTATTCACAATAGACAAAAGGTAGAAATAACCCATGTCTATCAACACATGAGTGGATAATCAAAACATAGTATATAACATAATGGTATATTATTCATCCATAAAAATGAATGGAGTCCTGATGCATGCTGCAACATGGATGAACTTTGAAAACATTATGCTAAATGGCATAAGACACATATGAAAGGACACATATTTTACAATTCCAATTATATAAAACATCTAAATTAGGCAAATTCATGAAGACAAAGTAGATTAGAAGTTATCAGGGGTTAAGGTTAGGGAAGAAAGAGGAGTTATTGTTTAATGGGTATGGAATGTCTATTTGGAGTGGTTTTGGAAATAGTGATTATGGTTGTACAATATTGTAAATATAATTACTGTTACCAAATTGTATAGTTACAATGAATACGATGGGAAATTTTATTTTTTTTTATTTTTTATTTGTTTTTATTTTTTACTACAAAAAGGACTTACCATTTTGGATTTCAACCTAAACTAACTTACACAAAGTCCAAGTGAAATACACATATTTAGTTTTATGTTTTACAAAATGGGGAACTCTTTATTGGATTTTATAGTTCAAATAAAAAAGAAAATGTTGAAAGCCTCTCTACCATTTGGACTCTTTCCAAAATACATTTAGTAGTTGAAAAAAATACATTCCACTAGATGGTATATTTAGAAATTATTTAGCAAAATACTTGTATATAATAGGAATAGTTAAATTTCTTGATACACGATAACCTGTTTCTTACAGGAATAATGTACATAGATATTGGTGACTGCATTTGTGATAACTACTTTTGGCTGCTGAGAAAACTTTTCCTATGAAATTCTTTGTTTCATCTCTTCAAAATAGGTAAAGTTGCATGATGTCTATGTTATAGTATTTATTGTGTGACATGCATCCACAAGAGGCACTATATTCAGTTTGGGAGGCAAAACACAACTACTCATATACAAATTCAATAAAACCTTCTGTTAAAATAAGAGATCCATAGTAAAACTCCTTCACAATGGAAATTTAAGCAATTTTAATTATATAAATTCTCAATTTGATTAAAAAAATAAGCATTCAGTTATTGGTAGGGAAAAACCTACATTCTTTTTAAGTGGACAATTAGAGGACAAACTACCTAATGTTTATTTTGAATATTTTATTGTTAATTGGAACAAAAATAAATATTGTAATCCAAAACTCCTATATATAAATGTACATGTATACATTCAACCCAAAGTTTTCAGAAAAGTTAACAGTTCTATATGTGAAGTACTCACACTGATATTTTATTTTATAATATATTTCTCACTACATTTTTTGAAAATAATATCATAACCTTGAATCATTAATGGCTCAGACTAGCAGTTGGAAAACACTGAACAAGTGAACTTCTAGAAAGAATCTATGGCATGAGTATAAACAGTGTGTGTATTTAATGAGTGGCTGTATGTCATTTTCCACCATGATACTAAACGATGATTAACCCAAACTTTGTAATGATCAGCCGAGCTGCTCCTTGCATCTCCACATCCTTGTTCAAAGGAGAGATTAACCTAGATTCCTAGATACGTTTACAGTATCTGTGAAAAATAAAGGCATTATTCTAACTAGCATTTGGGTTAATCAAATAAAGGGAAATATCTTTGTTTGAAAAAATACCTTGAAAACTTCTACAGTTAGGTCTCTCACTAAGGGCCTAGGTGTTGTTAGTTCCTACCACCAACAATGTATAAGCATTCCATTTTTCTCCATATGCTTGTCAATATTTTTATTTTTCTTTTTTTCCCCGTATTTATAACTAACATAGTTGATGCAAAGTGGCATCATATTGCAATTTTGCTTTATATTTTCCTAATTACTAATGATGTTGAGGATCCTGTCATATGCTTGTTGGCCATTTTTGTATCTTTTTATAGAAAAATTTCTATTGAAGCCCTTTGTACCTTTTTAAATTGGGTTTTTTTATTGGTTAGATGTAAGAGCTTTTTATATATTCTGGAGAGTACTATTATCAATAATTGTTGATGGTTTTCTTTTTTAGGATTTTTTATTGTTCAATTTTTTAAAGATGTTACTCTATTGTCTAATACCTTGCATAGTTTTTGACTAGAAATCAGGTGTCATTTGTATGTTTCTTCTTTAAGTAATGCATGTCTTTTCTGTAGCTGCTTTTTAGGTTTTTATTTTACCTCTTGCTTTCACAAATTTGATATAATGTATCTTGGAAGGTGTTTTTGTTTTTTCTTTGTTTGCTTGTTTTTGTTTTTGTAATTATTGTGCTTAGAGTATACTGAGCTTCTGGGATTTATAGATTCAGTTTGCAACAAATTTTAAAGATTTTCAGCCACTATTTCTTCAAATGTTTTTATCTTTCTTCCCACCAAGCTTCTTTTTTTTTTTCTGAAATTCCAATTACATATATGATAGACTGTTTGATATTGTCCACAGGCCGTTGCTTTATTTTTTTGAGTTTCTTTTTCTCTCTGTACTTTATCTTATAGTATTTATTTCTATGTTTTTGATATCTTTCTTCTGCTGCTTCTTAATCCTGTCCAAATATTTTATCCCATTTTTATCTTATATTCTATTTCTAAAAATTTTATTTTTTGTTTTATTACTCTTCTATTTCTTTCCTCATGCTTATATTTTCCTTTTAGTTTTTGACTATATGGAGGATTTTATAATGATGATTGAAAATATAATGATTTTATATTTTCCATCATTCTTTATATTTTCAATCATTCTTATCTATTAAGTCCAATTTATCCATGTTCTCTTTTCCTGTTTCTAATGATTTATTTTCCTTCTTGTTATAAATCATATTTTCCTGCTTTACATGTCTGGTAGTTTTCCAATAGATGCCAGACATTGTTAATTTTATAATGTTGGCAGTAGTTTTTTATCTCATTCCTTTAAATAACGTTGGATTTGGCTCTGACATGCAGTTAAATTACTTGAAGTAATATTGTTCCTTTGGAGGCTTTCCTTTAAACTTTATTAAGACAAATTCAGAGACATATTTAGCCTAGGGCTAATTTACTCCCACTAGTAAGGCAATATTTTCTTCAAGAACTCTAAACAGTGCCATAAGTACTACAGGTTTTTCCACTATGGCTGGGTTTGAAATCTATTTCCAGATCATGTGACCTCTAAAAATTGTCCGATTGACTGTTCCCCAGTGGTTCTTTCATTTCTCAGATAGTCTTTCCTTAGTAAGCCATAGATTGGCACTCAGCCAAAAACTCATGAGCATCCATCTGCAGCTCACTCAATCTCTTACTTTTTAACTCCCTCCTCTCTAAGAGGTCACATTGCATTCTAAGCAACTTGGCTTACTAAACTATTATTTCCAAGTTATTAATGCAATTAGACTTCTAGATTCTTTTCAGGTTCCCTAATTGCACTCTGGCCTCACAGTCTTTTTCAGGCAATAAACTGAGGCAATTGCAGAGTTCATCTTTTTTGTTTTCTTTCTCCCAGGAATCATAGCCTTTCAGTGTTTGTTGTCCAGAGTCTGAGAGGCATTTTCTTCATACATTTTTTCTACTTTTCTAGTTAAGGTAGGAGAGTAAATCTGATCTCTGTTATTCCATTACAGATAGAAGTGGAAGTGTTTGTGTATATATTTAGTTTGTCCTTATGACATTTTCAAATTATTATAATGTATAGTTAAACAACAATTTATTTTTCCAGTGTCCTGTTGGTGAATATTTGGTTGTTTTTGGCTTTGAGGTATTATGAATAGCAGTGCTAAACATCCTTGTGTTTGTGTTTTGATGAGCACATAGCCCTATAGCTCTTTAGTAAATACCTAGGAGTCAAATTGCTGAGCCATAGTTTATACAGCTGTTTTGCTTAGGCATCTATTTAGTTTTAGCCAGATATCCCTGGTTTCCCAAAATGATTGTAAAAATTTATACACCTGATAGTAATGCATAAAATCTTTAGTTATTACACATTCTTGCCAACATTTGGCAATGCTTATCTTTGCAACCTTAGCTATTCTGCTAAGTATATAGAGGTGCATCACTGAGGACTTAATTTTTGCCTGATTTTAATAGTATTGATTATTCTGTCATATTCTTATATGCTGTTTGAATATTGCCTTCTATGAAGTGCATGTTCAGGTCTTTTTCCACTTTTTATTATTTTATTTTTATTTTCTTACTAATTTATGAAAATTTTAAATATTATGGGTATGGGTAATGCAAGTATTATAGATATTCTTCCAGTCTGAGGCTTGCATTTTTACTCTTTTAGTGATATCTTTTAATAAAGAAATGTATTACTTTTATTGAAGTCCAGTTTACTAACTTTTTAATTTCAAAATACTAATTAGGGGGCACAAATGTTTTTGTTATATGGATATGTTGTATAATGCTTAAGTCAGGGTTTTTGGTGTGCTCATCACCAGAATAGTGTTCATTGTACCCAAAAGGTAAGTTCATATCCCACGCCCACCCCCTGCCCTTCTGCCTTCTTGGTTTCTCATGCCATTTATATCTATTTGGGTCTATGTGTACCCATCTATTAGCTCCCACTTATTAGTGACAACATATGGTATTTGGTTTTCTATTCCTGAGATAATTCCCTTAGGATAACCTTCTCCAGTTCACTGCATGTTGCTGCAAATGACATTATTTTGTTCCTTTTTATGGCTGAGTAGTACTCCACGATATATATGTACCACATTTTCTTTATCCACTCATCAGTTGATGGACACTTAAGTTGATTCCACATCTTTGCAATTGCGATTGTGCTGCAATAAACATTTGAGTGCAGGTATCCTTTTAATAAAATGACTTCATTTCTTTTGAGTAGATAGAAAATCTACCCAAAGTGGGATTGCTGGGTTGAATGTAGGTCTACATTTATTTCTTTGAGGAATCTCCATACTGTTTTCCATAGAGATTGTCCTACCAACAGTGTATAGGTGTTCCTCTCTCTCTCTGTCCACGCTAGCATCTATTGTTTTTTAACTTTTTAATAATGACCATTCTGTTGGGGTAAGGTGATATTTCACTGTAGTTTTAATTTGCATTTTCATGATAATTAGTGATGTTGAGCATTTTTTCATGTGTGTCTGTCTTCTTTTGAAAAACTTTTATTCATGTCATTTGCCCACATTTTGATTGGTTGCTTGTTTTTTTCTTGCTGATTGGTTTGAGTTCTTTGTAGAATCTGGATATCAGTCCTTTGTTGGGTTTATAGTTTGCGAGTTTTTTCTCCCATTCTGTAGGTTGTCTATTCACTCTGTTGATTATTTCCTTTGTTGTGCAGAAGGTTTTTAATTTGACTTTTTATTTATTTAATGTTTAGCATCTTTTATGTCCTGTTTAAGGAATGTTTACTTATTCCAAGTTTTGGTGTTTGTGTTAGGGTTTTTCAGAGAAACAAAACAAATAGGTTATACACAGATATATAAAAGGGGATTTATAATGAGAATTGGCTCATGTAACTATGGAATGCCTGAGAAAGACGGGGTTAGGGAAAGGATGTAACTCCCAGAGTCTGAAGGCCTCAAAACCTGAAGCTCTAATGTCCAAGGGGTAGGAGAGAATGTACATCCCAACTCCAGAAGAGAAAGCTAATTCTATCTAGGCCCTCAAAGAATTGGGTGGTGTCCTCCCACACTATTAAGGGCAGAACTTCTTTATTCAATCTATTGATTCAAATGCTAATCTTTTCTAGAAACACCATCAGAGACAGAAATAGATGTTTTATAGGCTATCTGGATATTTCTTAACCCAATTAAGTTGACACATAAAATTAACAATCACAGTGTTCTAGAAGCTTGCTTGTTTTAGCTTTCTCTAATACATCTAAAATTAGTTTTTGTATATGGTTTAAGGTAGGGAAGTACAACAAATGGAGATGTTATGTTTTCCACACAGATATACAATTGAACCAGCATCATTTCTGTACTCATTGCAGTGTCACTTTGTAAATCACTTGCCTTTATATATACACAGGTCTTTATCTGAACTCTATCTTTTCCCTTTGTATGGGTTGTCTGTCCTGGTGCCAATATCATACTTTCTGGTTATCATAGCTCTGTAATTGTTCTTGATATCTAGTAGTTTAAGTCCTCTAGATTTGTTTTTACCCTTTCAATGTACTTTGGCTGTTATTGGCCCCCATTTTTCCCCAAACAGTTTGACAATTAAAAAAAAAGAAATATAATTTTTATTGAAATTGCATTGCATCTATAGATACATATCAGGAGAATTGACATATTTAAAGTATTGAATCTTTCAATTCATGAGCTTAGCATATCTTCTATTTATTTGGATGGACTTTTGTAAGTGCTTTTCCAAGATCTGTCATGATTTTGATGCTTTGTGTTGTTTATTATTATTTTTCAATTTTTTGGAATATAGAAATGTGTTTTATTTTTATATTGATCTCAATACAGTGATCTTTCCAAAATTAATTGTTAATTTTTGCTTATTCATAAATTCTTCCATTTTCAAATATATACTATTGGGATCTGGAAAAAATAACAAGATTATTTCTTTAGTCTTTATTATTTATTTTTCTTTCTTTATTTCACCAGCTAGGACATCCAGTTTAATGCTGAGTACAAGTGATAATAATAGGATTCCTTGCGTCATTCACAATTTCAGATAGAAAATTTTCAATATGTGTAGCTTGCATATTATGTCTGCCTTAGGATTTTTAAGATTTTCCTTATTAAATTTTTTAAAAAGTCCCTCTATTTCTAGTTTGATAAAAGTTGCTGCTGTTTTATTATAAATAGGTGTTTAATTTTGTGGATGCTTTTTTCTGCATCTATTGAAATGATGATATAATTTTTCTACTTGTTTTATCCTGTGTCTGCAAATGCCCAGGGAGTGGTGCGTGGGTTGGATGCCATGTGTTTATCAGCTTAAATTGGAAAATTTCTTCACCTCTAAAATTTAATTTATCATTTTCTCATTGCTGTTATAGTACTTACATATATAAAATACATTATTTTTAACAAAAATAACCAGATATATTTGTTACAGTGGCAAAAAATGACCTGGCAAAGCCTATTGCATATTGCCCTAAATACATGTTTTATCTTTGTCCCCCAAAGTAAGTATTTTGATTGATTCATTAAATTTACTGTTTTGTTTGTTTATATGTTACTTCATAAATTTCAGGTTTTATCTTTAGTTTTGTCTAATGCTGTTCTTTTTGCATAGTTTTATTTTGAAAATTTAATTTATTTGTTCCAATTTTTAAAGTATGTTGATGTAAATCACTTGATTTTATCCTATGTAATATCCTATGCAATGTTTTGAGTATCATCATTTTTTAAAATTCTACAATATTATTTTTATTTCCACTTTCACCAAAAAGATTTGACAGTGATCATTTTGGTGTACTTAGATAGTAAAGATGTTTAACTGTTTTGTTACCGGTTTCTAGTTTTACTGCACTGAGATCAGAGATGTTCGTTATATTCTACTTTATGGAACTTATTGATGTTTTCTTTGTGGCACAATAAGTAGCCCATTTTCATCATCTATACTTGATGTATTATTAGATTTTAATATGTAAGAGTAAGATAATTGATTATAATTTTGTTTTATGCATTCTTATTAGTTTATTTGTTGTCCAACAGAGTTGACATGGACTAGGAGTAATGTGTTAAAATTTCTTACTGCTTTGTTCTCTGTTTCTCCTTGCTTCTTTAGCAATTTCTACTTTATGTTCTTTCGTGTTGATTTACTCCTGGTAGTGATAACTGCATTGCAAATGCTGGCCTTTACAAGGTGTTCCTTTTGGTTTAATTTAATACATTTGACCTGATTTTCTTTCCTCTTCTTTCATTTAATATATTTGCCTGACCTTTGCTCATCCATTTGTTTTTAGCTTCTCTGAATCGCATTGCTTTATGTGAGTAACTTTCATACTGCTTTTTTTACGAGCTAATCTAAGTGTTTTTTTTTTATTTTGGGAGGAAGTTAAAGCACATTTATTTACATTTGTTGATATATCTGACATGTTTAGTCAGTTATATCTTATTCTTCTATGTTATTTTCCTGTGTTTGTTATACTTTCTGTGGGGATAAATGTCTTTTTATTTTTGACAGCTTTATTGAGGTATATTTGATATACAAAGAACTACACATATTTAATGTGTTAATTTGATGAGTTTGGACATACGCAAACACCATAATTAAGATAATAGACATATCCAACACCTTTCAAATTTTCATTGTGGCCCTTTTTGAAAAAAAATTTAAAGTTTGTTTTCTTTTTAAATTTTTTGTATATGCTAAGAACACTTGTAACATTAGACCTACCCTCTTAAAAATTTTTGTAGTACACAATATTGTATCATTAACTCTAGGCACTATGTTGTAAAGCAGATGTCTACTACTTATTTATCTAATATAACTGAAACTTTATATCCATTGAATAAGCACCCCCCATTTCCCTAAACCTCTAGCCTCTTGCAACCACTGTTGTATTCTCTGGTTCTATGAGTTTAACTATTGTATTAACTAACTATTATAATTGATAACTTATATAAGTGAAGTGATACACTGTATGTCCTCTGTGACTGAATTATTTTTCCTGACATACTGTGCTCTATATATGTTGTCACAAATTGCAGGGTTTCCTGTTTTATTAATGCTGAATAATATTTCATCGTACATATATACCACCTTTTCTTTATCCTTCATCTGTTGAAGGACATTTGGGGAGTTTCCAGATCTTGGTTGTTTTGAATAATGTTGCAATGAAGATGAAGTGCAGCTAACCCTTCAAGTTCCTGATTAAAATTCTTTTGGATATATAGCCAGGGGTGGGATTGTCAGATTATATGTTAATTCTGTTTTTAATTTTTTTTTTAAGTAACCTCCCTCCATACTCTTCCATAGCTGCTGCACCATTTTGTATTCCCAGCGATAATGCACAAGAATTCCAATTTAGGCACATCCTTGGCAACACTTGTTATCTTTTTTATATATATATAATAGCCATCCTAGCAGGTGCAGTGTAATATCTCATTGCATTTCCCTTAGAATTAATGATGTTGAACATCTTTTCATAAAACTGTAGGTCATTCATACATCTTATTTGGTGAAGTGTTTATTTATTTATTGGTAATGTCCTTTGCCAATTTTATAATCAGGTTAATTGTTTCTTTGTTATTGAATTAAAGGAGTTCCTTATGCATTTTGTAAATTATCCCTTGTTCAAATATATATGGTTTACAAATATTTTCTCCCATTATAAAGGTTTTTTTTTTAATTTCGTGGATTTTTTACCTTGATAAGAAGTTTTATAGTTTGATACAGTCCTATTTGCCTATTTTTGCTTTTGTTGTCGATGCTTTTGGTATCATATCTAAAATAATCATTGTCCAGACCAATGTCAAGAAAGATCCATGTTCTCTTCCAGGACTTTTATAGTTTCAAATGTTATGTTTAAATGTTTAATGCATTTGGACTTGAGTTCTGTGTATAGTGTAAAGTTGGAGTCCAGTTTCATTTTTCCTGGATGTGGATACTCAATTTTCCCAACATGATTTGTTGAAGAGACTATCCTTTTCCTGCTGTGTATTCATGGCACCTTTGTCAAGATCAGTTGACCATATATGTGTGGGTTTATTTCTGGTTCTCTTTCTGGTTCTTTGGGGTGGGAGATGTTGTGCCTTTGGATTTTCTTTTTTTTTTTTTTTCTGTATAAATTTATGGGGTACAATCGTAATTTTGTTACAGGAGTAGGTTGCATATCTTCTTTTTCTTAATTGCCCATTTTCTTTGTCTCCTTTTTTTTTTTCTTTTCTTTTCATACTCAGCTTCTAAATGATGCTTTCTGTTGTTAAGTTGCCTCACTTTTTCCTGGCGATAATGCTATCCTAAGACTGCCAACTTTTGATTCCTCTGTAGTTAATGTTCTGGTCAATGAAGTACTAGACATCAGTATTATAATATTTAACCAATTTCCACAAACTGTATGCTTCATCTCTATAACTACATATACTACACACACTAAAAATAATGTACTTTTCATTTCATTAATCAGATTTCAAGAAGGTTCACTCATTTATTCAAGTTATGTACACTGACAGTCTACTATACTAATAAGAGATAATATGTAAAATGAATTCCCAACCTTATACTCCAGAAGATCAAAATAGTAACCGAAATAGTTGTAAGTGTCATGATGTTTGTTTTAGAAGCTTGAGTTACAGTTAAGTGCCTTAGTTCACACACCCACTCTGGCAAAAGAGAGGCAAATATTTTGCTATTAATAAGCACAAGGATGCCAAAGCCAAGAAAAAGAAACAAGCAAGCAAAAACAATAATTGATTATTGCACTAAACAAAATTTAGAATGAATAATTTTTGCTATGTTATTTGTACTGAAATGTTTTGAGGAATAAATTATCTTTCCCTAGTTTCTTAGTTGGTATCACAAACAGGGGATTATTTTCAAATGGAGTCAGATAATAATTTGAAGAAATTTTTCTCCATAAAATCCAATCATTGAAGCAGTTGTTCCATGTGTTATGTCCACAAACATTTTAAAATGCTTTTGTTTCTAACATTATTGCTCTTCCTTAATAAATTTGTTATTTTTGACATCTCCCAAAAGTCCCCTCAGATAGAGGCACACTGGGTACATTTAACTTCTTTCTTTAATTGTTGTAAGAAATATGTCAATTTGGCTTTGTCCTAGCCATAGAGACTTAGTTCAAATCTGAGGTAAGCAGTGAAATCAGAAAAGCATCACATCAATTGCTAAATTAATATCCATACTCTACTATGCTACAAAGTGTCCAGAGATACAACTTAACATTTCTGAACTCAAACAAGTTATTGATTGTATACTAACATATTTTAAAAATATTTTTTATGGAGGATGGGTGGGACATGGGCAATATATGTAACCTGAGGTTTTGTACCCCCATAATAAGCTGAAATAAAAAAAAATATTTTAAACGTGGTGGTAAACCAAGCAAGGATCTGGGGACCCTCTATTTGAAGCCATCTGTGAATTTCTCACAGTTCCTTAAACGAATTTCAGTATGACATTAATTTTTATCTATACTAAGACCGTATTAATCCTAGAGTACCTCAAAAATTGTGCGTCTGTTCATTCTTTACTCACTGTTAGTGATGATGTTTCTATTTTCTTTGCCTTATCATTTTTTAAATAGGAAACTCTCATTCAGACCCACTCAAATTTATTGTCTGAAAAATGATGGTGCCACACTCTATGATTTAGCATCTAACACATTTCTTGGTGATTATTTAACATATATTGGACTAAACCTGTAAAATTTTATTTCTCTTCAGAACATAGACAAAAATAAGTATAAAACAACACCTATGTATCTTAATTCAGAGTAAACAGGTATTGATATTGTGATATTTGCTTGAGAATTTGTCTTTCTTCTTAAGAGAAAGCAAGATCCCAATTGGAACCAAAGACTCATATGTTCCCATCCACAGGTATAACCCCTCATTTTTCCCAGACACAACCATTATCATGAATTTGATGAGCATTCTTCCTTTCATGTTCTTATGGTCTACTACCTATGTGTGTTTTTACAAACACTATGTAGTATTTTTGGTATTTCTAACTTAGTTAGAAACTACTAAATAAAGCATACAGAATGATAAATTTTTCTATAACTTAACTTAATAATTTATTATTTTAAGAATAATGTTATCTACAAATTTATTAATTTTTTTGCTATAATATATAACATAAGTATACATTTTTATGCATTCTTTTATTGGTCAAATTTTCGTAGATTTTCTAAATCTTTCCTTTTTTTTTTTTTTTTTTTTTGAGACAGAGTCTCACCAGCTAATTTTTTCTATTTTTAGTAGAGATGGGGTATTGCTCTTGCTGAGGCTGGTCTCGAACTCCTGAGCTCAAGCAATCCTCCCACCGTGGCCTCCCAGAGTGCTAGGATTATAGACATGAGTCACCGTACCCAGCCAAAAAATCTTTCTTTGTTACTAAAAATTAAGCAATGCTTATCATTAAATACATGTTATTTACCTATTAATTAAATTAATTAAATCTCACTTAGATTGGTAGGTCATAATGTATTAATATGTGCATTTTTAATGTAGTTTTTCCATTATTGCACTCCAAATATTTTATTACAGGAGCATTACGCATGTAATAAAAGCTATGTATAGGAATAATAAAAATATGTATAGCTGTATATAGGAAGGAGATTTTCTTTAAACTCATCTTTTCTGATAAAAGTTATTTTGGAATTTTTTTTGCCAAGCTTATAGATTCAATATGACCTCTACTTCTTATAATTTTTTTTCTCTGATTATTTTTTAGGTTAATACCTATTCATGTTTTTTGCCCATGTACGTTGCTTATCAGTTGCCTCTTTTTAAAATTATACCTCTTTTCTATTTGTTCACTGATTTATAGGAATTTATTCATTCTTTCTAAAAATTTATTCAAGAAATGAATTGAATTCCTCCTATGTGCAAAGCAAATCACTGTTTTAGGTTATAAGGTTATAGCAGCAAATAAGATGAAGTCTCTGTCCTTACAAAGTTAATATTTTACTGGAGAGACAGAAAATAATAGGGTAAAGAGAGGAAATTTGAAATGAAAACCTAAGGCCCGTGAATTTCTTAGGAAAGAACATTCCAGGGATAGGAAACATGAAGTGTGACGATTTGAAGTGCGGATGTGCATGGCCTTGCTCGGGAAGAGCAAAGGCAAAGCAGGCTGAAAGGGCAGTGATTGTGAAGCAGTGTCATTGACGTTGAGGTTGGAGAGGCAGTTGGCATTTAGACTGCGCACGATCATGTTAGACATGGTAATGACTTTGGGTTTATTTTAAGTGTGTTGAGAAATCATTGGTGACTTTTGCGGAGTGAGATTTTTATGTTTGCCTATTATACAATCTAGATCAGTAGTTCTCAAAAGGGAATGATTTTTTCTCTCGAAGAGATATTTGACAATTTCTGGAGACATTTTTAAATTTTTGTTTTTACAAATGGATAGGTGCTAGAGTTATCTAGTTAGTAAAGGTGAGTTGCAGCTAAATATCTTAATAATGCACAGGGAAGTACCTCCCCCAAAATAATTATCTAGCACAAAATTTTAATAATGCTGAAGCTAATATTACAAAAGCAATGTGTTGACTTAAAATAATATTGATTAGGGCAAGCAATTACTCATTTGCTGTAAAACTTTTCATTGGATGATCTCTACATTTATTTTTCCATATAAAGTTAAAATCCAACCTATTTTTTAAAAAGGACTCAGTAATTTTTGAAAAATTGGCAATTTTGTTACATGACATCTTCCCATCCAAAACATGGATGGTTTTTCGTTTCTCCTAAAAAATATTTTGTCTTTTACTTCAATTGATTTATAGTGTTTCTCTTCTAACTTCTAAACTTTTATTCATTTATTTAATAAACTTTTATTTATTCTCATATATACATTTGTGTACAAATATCTGCATACATATACATGCACATATATGTATGTGTATCTGTGTGTGTATTGTTCCCTACACATGACTTCCTAAATAAGTGGTATTGGAGAAGACAGTGACACTGCTGTTTTGTAAAAACAGCATTAATGATTTATGATTCTCCTTGTTGCTTCTCTTTGGCCACGTGTGTGAAAAACAGACATGTGGTCTTCTTAATCTTTTTGTGGTAGCTTCCTCATATCCTCCATCTCCTTACTGGCTCTCCAATTTCTGCATAGTAATTGCTTTTCTGTATAATCAGTACTGTTATGGGAAATACTGTTGACAAAGCAGGTATAAGTTAGTCAAGTGATAATAAAGTCATTGTGGTGCATAAGGCCAACTGAACACAATGTATCCATTAGAAAAAAGTAATAGATAATATAGATGGTAGATGTTAGGTAATAGATAATAGAAGTCATTCAAGTTTGCCAGAGCTCTATACCTCAAAAAATATACTCATATTTCTGTGCAGAGACAGGCACTATCCTGCAAGGCTAGCTCCATTCTGGTTGACACCATTAGGTGTGGGGCAAGATGATTAAATACGAGATATACATAGTACTTAGGAGTCATTTCCCACCACAAGAGTCTCCAAAATTGAAACAACTTATTGGTTATTTAATTGAGATTTGACATTTAATATGTTCTAATGAAAAACAGCTAAATCTAAAATCATTTGAAAATTAGAACTGTGAAAAATTCACTGAGTTTTTATATTCTGTCTATTTCTCTATGTATCTATCCAACTATACAGTTCACTGACTTACATGGTAAGAGGTGGAAGGTTTAGGCATCCAGTGTCTAATTAAACCTTGTTTCCTTAAGTGAGTAAATTTAAGTCATGCAAATAAAATCAAATGGACACTTCAATGTGAAAATTGATATAAGTACAAGCCATCACTGGTCTGGCAGTGTGTTTCCTAGTTGAAGAGGTAATAAAAAGTGTTCTTTGTAATTCACCGTGATGCTTTCTCTGTGTCTATTGTAATCACTATGTATCTGTTGTTTCTAAAAAATATGGTGTCAAAAGATTTGAGTTCTAGTGTCAGATCTGACTCTTAGTCACCTGATATTGATCAAATTATGTTCTATTTTTAGTCTGCTTCCTTATTTGTGAAATCTTGATGTTGCAGTTTGACAGTTATTGTAGTGAAGGGTATTTAGAGGTCAAAAGATTTGTTTCTAACTCACTTGCTGCTTTAAATATTGGTCACATATGCTTTAATTAATCTAAATAACATACTGGACATTCTACAAAATGGTAAACGGATATTTTAAAGTATGTTATAACCACTCATATTCACCAGATGTAAAGGAATTTTAATGAGATCAAAGCAATTTAGAACCACATTCCTATGAGATTAGCAAGGGCAAATTGCATATCTGCTTTTGAAGGTGATAGCTGATTATGTAAGAGTTAGTTATTCCTACAGTAACAGTATCTAAAAACTAATAATAAAGAAGATATTATCTTTAAGAAATTTACCTACTGACATTGGAAAAGGTAAATATTAAAACCAATCCAAAAG
Source organism: Lemur catta (assembly GCF_020740605.2). Taxonomy (NCBI): domain Eukaryota; kingdom Metazoa; phylum Chordata; class Mammalia; order Primates; family Lemuridae; genus Lemur; species Lemur catta. The sequence continues at coordinate 15,574,891 of NC_059131.1, read as the reverse complement.
GAATTGTAAGAAAAAATAGAAGTGAAACTTAGTGATAAGACTTAAGAACTTCGAGAATTTTCCTACTTTCCCACAGATGATTATTTAGTTCAGAGAGACCAAGGATACATGCATAACCACAAGAGCTCACCGGAGATGGAGAAGGACATTTGTTGACCAACTATGCAAATTCATTCATGAAAGTTACACCAAGCTTTTTTCTCATTGAATCTTTGAATATACCTTAATGGGGTTTTTTTTTTTTTTTTTGAGACAGAATCTCGCTCTGTTGTCCGGACTAGAGTGCCATGGTGTCAGCCTAGCTCACAGCAACCTCAAACTCCTGGGCTTAAGCAATCCTACTGCCTCAGCCTCTCGAGTAGCTGGGACTACAGGCATGCGCTACCATGCCCGGCTAATTTTTTCTATATAGATTTTAGTTGGCCAGATAATTTCTTTCTATTTTTAGTAGAGACGGGGTCTTGCTCTTGCTCAGGCTGGTCTCAAACTCCTGACCTCGAGTGATCCACCCACCTCGGCCTCCCAGAGTGCTAGGATTACAGGCGTGAGCCACCGCGCCCGGCCCTTCATGTTTTTTTTTTAAAGGAGTCTAGAAACCTATAAACTGTAAAGACAAATGTATTTTGTCTTTACATATAATGTACACTAGGCAAATTTGTTAGGTGCCACTACCTTGAGGATAGGAAAGTTTCTTTGGTTAGGTCCCATTGCTGCTGCTTGGGAAGGATGTACCACTTTATTTTTTATTTGTTATAGTTTTTGATTCTGCTGCTCTGGAACATTTGTCTTTGCCATCAGTCTACTGGGTCACTGCTAAAGAGACAATGGAGAACATTTCTTTGTTGGTCGTTGAGCAGATTTCTCAGCCTGCTTCAGTTTGTTGAAAGTTTATGGACCAGAGATATTTTCATGACTGGAATGGTCTCTGACTCTTTAGGTTAAGTTGGTAATATATTTGCAAATACAGGTTTTACAAAAAGTTTGTGAGTTTTCTATTTATTTGATACTAAACAACTTCATATACTAAAGCTGCACTTAATAATTATTTTTTGAAATGTACTTTTCTCATGTGTTTATTATAGCCTATTTGAGTCCACTAAATGGTCTATGCATGCCATATCCTTATGGTAATAACAGAAGCCCCCCCCCCAAAAAAAGCACATTTATGCAAACCCATCTCAAGATTCTGGTTTACACCGTATCCTCTAACATCACATTGGCCAAAGCTAGTTACATGTCTATGTGCGATATCAGAGGAACACAGAAATACATTCTTCCCATGTAGCTCAGAAGGGATGTAGTGAATATTTGCTGAACAATGATTTAATATACCAAACCCACCCAAAGTGTGGTGAGCAGGATACCTTAAGAGTTCCAGAGTTGACAGAAAAAGCAAGTGTCTAATCACTATAGAGATTCATTCAATTAAAGATTCACATTCATTGAATGTGAACAAATCCCACATTCAGTGATGTCACAGTGACATCAGGGACAGTGATTAATTACACTGTAAAGTCCAGGAATTTATTCATTCCTTATTGGCAGTGCAATAGGCATATTGAACAGAATGGAGTAAGACCAAATTTGAATCCAATAGGCTGTGTAACCTTGTACAAATTATGAACAATTTGTGCCTAGTTCTTGTTCAGTTAAATAGCAATAAATATTGTCTAGTTTACATAATACTATAATTTTATCTCTCTAGAGATCTGATATTTTATCATTATTTAAATGTTATATCCCTCTGATTCCTACTGTTAGCATGTACACACATCTGTATTTGCTTTTCTCTCCTCAGCTAACAAAATGGATCAGATTTGAAAAAGAATTTTTGTTAAACCCAGTAGATGTAGTGAAATGTACAGTTGTAGTGATAAGAGATATAAAACATTGTTATAAGTTCAAGTCTCATATAATCAGAAATAATTATTCCATGTGGTGATATATAAAATTGAGTAAATTTTGGATTGTGACTAGAGAAATTTTCAACCTACATCTACAGTGAATATTCCAATTTTAATTATAACACTCACGATTTATTAAGCAGGTTTTGGATTACCTTCTTCCTCTAAGGAAAAAAAAAGATAAGTTTATTAAACTGTGATAAAACAAATCTATAGGCCGGGCACGGTGGCTCACGCCTGTAATCCTAACCCTCTGGGAGGCCGAGGCGGGTGGATTGCTCGAGGTCAGGAGTTTGAGACCAGCCTGAGCGAGACCCCCTCTCTACTAAAAATAGAAATAAATTATCTGGACAACTAAAAATATATATAGAAAAAATTAGCCGGCATGGTGGCGCATGCCTGTAGTACCAGCTACTCGGGAGGCTGAGGCAGTAGGATCGCTTAAGCCCAGGAGTTTGAGGTTGCTGTGAGCTGGGCTGATGCCGCGGCACTCACTCTAGCCCAGGCAACAAAATGAGACTCTGTCTCAAAACAAAACAAAACAAAACAAAACAACAACAAAAAAAAACCATAGACCCATTTTGCTGCAAAAGTTATAAAACCGTGGTATATCAATTTGCAGAATGTATTTGACAAATAATCCACTAGGTTTCTCTGTTAAAAGGGCAATTTGAACACAGACCTAAATTCCCCTTTCTTTTCCAGAGATGTAATAATACTACGTGAAATATATAAACATACACATTAAAAACACATATCTGCATTTGATAAAATAATGAACAAAGTGGAAGCAATTAGTGGTGAGTGGGAAATGAGGCTGCATCGCCCTAGGGATTCTGATACCAGCATTAGGGGCTGGAGATTAAATGCCAAAGGACCACCAGCATCAGATGCATGAACAGTAGCAAACTGGAACTCTGGATCCATTCACTCTTTTGGTAGGGAGGCTGGAAATGAGGCTCAGACCCCCAAGCCAGAGGTAGAATCAGCACTTACACTTACCTAGAAAACATTGCTTGGTGCTGGAATTGGGGATATTTTTTCTGAGACATGACAGAATCATTAGTGTCTAAAGACTTCACAATCTGTTTCAGAATAAATGTTCCTTAGAAAGCCTTCATAGTGGCAATCAGGAAATCACTCTTAGGGTAGTCTTTTAGAAGTAGAGATATTTTCAACAAATTCCAATGAATTAAGATTATCTGGACTATATCTCAGACCAGAATAAAATAAAAACAATGATCAACAAAAAAAGGAAAGCAAAATAACCAATGAACCAAATAAACACAATTTTTAAATGTGTAAATATAGCAAAACATTCTTCTAAATAGTTCATGGGTTAAAACAGAAACCAAGTAAAAATTTTGAACTGTTAGCTTTATTTTTGTTTTTGAAAAACACTTACCTTATTCAGATTCAGTTGGAGTAGTAAATAGAAGTAAAGTCATAGCCTTAAATGCTTTTTTAACAGCTATGAATATTTGAAGATGAATTAGCCAGCCATTAAACTCAAAAACCATATAAAAGTCAGCAGAGTAAATTTTAAGAAAGTAAAAGAAAGGAAATAAAATAAATTTAAATTATTGAAATAGAACAGGGGTAGAAATATAGATCCATTCAATATAATTGAAAAGTTCAGAAATAAAGGTACACATTAATCATCAATTGATTTTGAACAAGGGTGCCAAGGCAATTAAATGCTGAAGAGAATTATCTTTTAAACAAATAGTGCTGGAACCACTGGTTATCCACATGTGAAATGTGAGCTTGGATTCTATCTTATATCATACACAAAAATTAACTTAAAAAGGATCAAGAACCTAAATGTAAGAGATAATACAATAAAACTCTTAGAAGAAAGCAGATGTAATCTTCATGACTTTGGTTTATATGTTTTATTTTTTTAGATATGACACTAAAAACACAAGTGTGATAAGAAAAAAATAAGTGAATGAAACTACATAAAAATGAGAAAATCTTGTGCTTCAAAGAAAATAATCAAAAAAGTAAAAAGACAACCCAGAAAATGCAAGAAAATATTTACAAACCCTATATCTGATAAAATACTTGTATCTAGAATATGCACAGAATTCTTAAATTCAATAATAAAAAATGACTCAATTAAAAGTTGGCTAAAATTTTTACTACAGATTTCTCCAAAGAAGATATAAAAATGGCTAATAATCACAGAAAAATTCTCAACATATCATTAGTCAATAGGAAAATGCAAATCAAAACTATAAGAATATACTACTTACATTCACAAAGGTGATTACAATCAAGAAGACAGGCCAATAAAAAGTGTTGGCAAAGACGTTGAGATATTGGAACCCTCAAACATAGCTGGTGGGAATGAAAAATGATATATCTACTTTGGTAAATAGTTTGGCAGCCCCTCAAAAACTTAAACATAAAGTTACCATATTACCCAGGAATTTCACTCCTAGGTACAGAGCCAAGAAAACTGAAAACCTAAGGTCACACAAAAGCATGCACATGAATGTTCATAGCAGTTATTATTCATGATAGCCCAAAAGGGGAGAGCACTCAAACATGCATCTACTCACAAGGGACAGACAAAATGTAATATATTCATACAACGAAATATTATTGCCCACAAAAGGGAATGAAACATTAATATATGCTATGACTTAAATGAACCTTAAAACATCATGCTAAATGAAAGAAACCAGTACAGAACATGATGATATACAATTCTATTCATATGAAATACACAGAATATGCAAGTCTATAGAGACATAAAGTAAATCAATGGTTGCTTAGGCCTGGGAGGGAGGGGGAGAGGATGGAAAGTGCCTAGTAAGAGGTGCAGGTTTTTGGAGGATGATGAAATGTTCTAAACTTAGATCATAATGATGGTTGTACAAGTCTGTTAATATACAAAAAAACACTGAATTATATACCACTAAAAATGAATTTTATACATGAATATCTCATTATAGGTATCTTTGAGTTAATGAAACAAAATACAATCAAATACAATGGAAGTGATTTAGAAAACTGAATTTATTATTTGAAATGACTAATAAATGAAATTCTGACAAGACTATTCTAAAATATAGGAGAGATGATACATTTTTCATTGTTAGGTACAAAAAAGGTAACCTATCTATAAATAGTTTATATTAAAAGAGAAAAATTGTACCTATGAGGTTATTTTTATACTTTATACAAACAAAATTTATATAACATGAAATGTACCCACTCATTTTATGAATATAATTCAATGATTTTTAGTAAATTTATAAGGATTTTATGCCATTAACACAATTCAGTTTTGGGATATTTCAGTCACCCCCTAAACATTCCCATGAGCTCATTTTCAATCAAGTCACACTTCCTCCTCAGCCCCAGGCTACCAAGGACCTGCTTTCTGCACATGTAAATCTGCCTTTCCTGGTATTTGATATAAATGAAATTATAACTTATATAGTACGTGGCACGTTTGTGACTTTGTGTGTGTGTGTGTGTGTGTGTGTGTGTGTATGTGAAAAGTATTTAACTTAGCCTAATGTTTCTGAAGTATGTTTATATTATAGCTTGATTAAGTATTGAATTTCTTGTTATGGCTGAATATTATTCCATGATACAAATATGTCACATTTTCTTTACTCACCCTCTAGCTGATGGGTATCAGGATTGTTTTCAATTCTGGCCACAATAAATAATGCTGCTGTGAACATTCACATGCAAGTCATCATGTGAATATATGTTTTTCTCTTTGTTAGATTTCGTGTTAGATTCTTAGAAGTAAAATTGCTGGTTTTGTGTGCACTTATATATTTAGGTTGATGCAAAAGTAATTTCGGTTTTGGACCATGAATTTTAAATCATTATAACTAGGCTCAAACACATCTTTATTAATCAAAATAGGAACCATTACAATCAACACATTTTTGCCAATGAGAAATAAGTTTGTTTATTCCTGTAGCATAAAAATCTGTGCTTCGAGATTCCATGAACTCTTGGAAAGCATTGTCTGCATCCTGCTGGTTGTGGAAGCGTTTTCCCTACAATAAGTTGCCGAGATGCTTGGAGAAGTGGTAGTCGGTTGGCGAGAGCTCAGGTGAATAAAGTGGATGAGGCAAAACTTTGTAGCCCAATTCCTTCAACTTTTGAAGCATTGGTTATGGGACATGTGGTCGGGCGTTGTCATGGAGAAGAATTGGGCCCTTTGTGTAGACCAATGCCAGCTGCAGGTGGTGCAGTTTTCGGTGCATCTCATGGATTTGCTGAGCATAATTCTCAGATATGCGGATTCAGGAAGCTGTAGTGGATCAGTCCCAGACTGGTAGCAGACCACCAAACAGTGAATGACCATGACCTTTTTTTAGTGCAAGTTTGGCTTTGGGAAGTGCTTTGGAACTTCTCCTTGGTCCAGCCACTGAGCTGGTCATTGCCAGTTCTCATATAAAATCCACTTTTCGTAGCATGTCACAATCTGATGGAAAAATGGTTCATTGTTGTTGCGTACAAGAAGAGAAGATGACACTTCAAAACAACAATTTCTTAAATTTTCAGTCAGCTCATGAAGTACACTTTTAGAGCCTTTTCACCTTTCTAATTTGCTTCAAATGCCAAACAACTGTAGAATGGTCAATGTTGAGTTCTTCGGCAACTTCTCCTGTAGTTGTAGGAGGATCAGCTTCGATGATTGCTCTCAGTGGATCATTGTCAACTTCCAATGACTGGCTACTGTGCTCCTCATCTTCAAGGCCTTCGTCTCTTTTGCACAACTTTTTGAACCACTACTGTACTGTACCTTTGTTAGAAGTTCCTGGGCCAAATGCGTTGTTGATGTTGGGCGTTGTCTCCACTGCTTTACAACCCATTGTGAACTTGAATAAGAAAGTCACTGGAATTTGCTTTTGGTTTAACATCATTTCCATAGTCTAAAGTAAACATAAAATAAAACAGAAAGTAATAAATCATAAGCAAGGAAACATAAAGCAAGAAATGCACATTAAAATGATATATAACATAACTGCATTTATTAAGAATGTATTCCAATATCAAATGGCAAATTTCAACAGTGCTAAAACTGCAATGACTTTTGCACCAACCTAATAATATGTAGCTTTTTAAGGATTGCCAGAATGTGTTCAAAGTGATGGTGGTTGTACTTTCTCCATGTCTTTACCAACTTTTAGTATTATTTGTCATTTTATTACAGCCAGTGGATGGATTTCATTGTGGTTTTAAGTTGCATTTCTCTAATGACTAATGATTGTGAGCACTCTTTCGTATACTCATCAGCAATTTGTAATGACTTATTTTGTGAAATATTTTTTCCAATATTTTATTCATATTTAACTAGGTTGTCTTATTATTGAGTTCTAAGTATTCTTTATGTATTTTGGATACCAGTTTTTTATCAGATATGCAATTTGCATATTTTCTTTTAGTCTATGAATTGTATTTTTATTTTTGTAAACGTGTTATTTTAAGTATAGTTTTGTTTGTATTTTAATGAAGTCCAATTTATCATTTTTAAGTTACTTTATGGTTCATATTTTTGATATTGTATCTAAAAACTCTTTGACTAATTCAAGGTCAAAAAGATTTTGTCCTAGGTTGTCTTTTTAGATGTTTGTAGTTTCCATGCTTATGTTTAGAGGTATGGTCTACATTGAGGAATTATTTGTATATGGTGTAAGATAAGGGGTATATTGTTGTTTGTTTTTGCATGTGGATATCCATTTGCCTCAGCATCAACTGATGAAAAGATGTTTCTTTCCCATTAAATTATCTTGGTACCTTTGTTAAAAATTGACTAACCATAACTTTAAGAGATTTTTGTGGACTCTCAATCCAGTTCCATTAATCTATATGCCCATCTACTTATCAATAGTGTATCAATATCATACTGTTTTAATTATTATGATTTGCTGGATTTTAATCAGGTAATATAAATTGTCCCATATTTTTCTTCTTGTTTTAAGATTTTTTTAATTACTCTGGGTCCTTTGAATTTGTATATAAATTTTAAGATTAGCCTGTCAATTACTGCAGAAAATACTGCTAAGGTTTAGATTTGGATTTCATGAAATTGATAAACAATTTTGAGATAAATTAATTCTACTTCATTAGAGTAGTTCCTACAAATCATGAAAACGGAAAGTCTCTCCATTTATTTAGATTCTCTATAATTCCTTTCAGCACTATATTATGGTTTTCAGTATGTAAATCTTATACTTCCTTTATTAAATTTATTCCTAAATAATTTATTTTTTCATGCTGTTGTTAATCACATTGTTTTCATAGTTTCATTTTGAGATTGTTTGTGACTAGTATATCAATTATTTTGAAAACTTAAATGAAACTGTCAATTTTATAGAACAATAAATTCAAAACTCTTAGACACACGCATATAGCTCTTTATAAAATCATAATTGTATTATAATTAAACTATAATTTGACCTACTGAGTTATAGTTGCACTACAGGGGTGAATGTTCTTGCAATGAATGTGTTTGTTTATTCTGCTTTCTTTACTTTCATGTATTTTTTGTTTTAACCCTGAATGTTTTCCCTTTTTGTATCTATTCAAAATTATAAAAGAGTATTCCATGAAGAAAACATGGATACATAGTTTTAATGAGGCTCTACTAATACACATTTCTTATTTTACGTGGATATCAACTATACCCATCATCACTCCCACTAATATAGAGCATCAGCAACATATCCCTTTGATTGCTAAATTCACTCAAGTAGGGAGAATTCTAACTATCCTAGGCATTTTTCCATATCTCAACCTGATAATTTAACTGTGGGACTATTACAGGAGAACAGTTCTTTCTGATAAAAACCTTGCAGATTTAATAGGTAAAGAACTACTTTGCAAATGGAACTGCCTGATAAAATGTACTGCAGAACTATTTTTAGAAGTCACATAAAATTCTCTAGCATATGATCAAATTGTAGCAGATCCGGAAGTCAGTAGACTTATACTATATGTAATACAAGAAATAACCAAAGAATTAGCTATGGTCTCAGAATTTCTACAACCAAAAACCTCCCAAGACTTAGGAAGAATAATTGTAGTGGAGCCCTTAAGAATTCAGTTTAATATTTTTAACTGCTAGTTCAACTTTCTCAATATCTTTTTAAAACTGACACTAAGGAAGGTCTTCAGACATTAGCACCCAGAAACAAAATCTAGAACAATAATAGAAAAAAAAATTCTATATACCACTCATACCAGTCCCTTAATATGCTAAGCTTGTGTAAAAAAAATATAATTAACATTTAACACATTGACTGCCACACTAGAAAACAAAGTTTTTCCTTGGGGCCATGGTGTTTTATTACAAAAATAGAATAAAAACTTCGAAAAAAAATCCTTTCTAAGTCAAAACGATCCTTTCTAATTTAATGAAAAAAGAAATTTATTGACTTCTATTCATTTAATCCACATTTTTAGAATTAATTTGTCAATATTAATTGTAACAATAAGAACATCAACAAGTAAGATTTTGATGAACCAACTGCAGGGTTTTGCTGAGGTTTTGCTTCACATGGATCTGAGCTCAAAACTAGTGTGAGTTAAATACAACTCTCATGGCAGTTAATGTATTAAGGACATAGATTTATCAAAGATATCTGGAGCAATTAAAAAATACTTATAGCTTGCTTCTCCAGATCTTGCAATAGCCATTTGGTTCTATCTGTAGCCAAATTCTTTACCATAATATTAATATATTCACGCATAGCTTTCATTAAGGGCCCCATTTATGAGTATATCCAATACTTGTTTTCACTTGAAAAAAAAAGTCAACAGTGTACTTGGACAGTTATGCCCCACAGATATATGAAATTCTATTCTATTTCACTCAAGTCTTATACCAAACTTTTAAATGTGCTGATCTAAAACAATGATGACTTTTAAAAATATTTCACTGATTTGGACAATTTAGCACTGATTCTATTACTCATTGATATATGGGTACAGAGCCTCTTTTTAAATTATTTTTTAAATTGACAGATAACATTGCATATTTTTATCATGTAACAGAGCTTCTAAACAATAAAAAAAAATCTCCAATTCTGTAAAACAACAGTTTATTACTTCAGTCTTCATCTTTCTTGAGGGAAGGGCATAATCTAAAGAGAGATCATATATCATCTAAAATTGCTCAAGATGGGCCAAATATGTATTATAAATTATAAATGTTGTGGGTACCAAACATTTCTAAAGTAGCAATGCCTCTTTTTTATTTTCCTAAATAAAGCATCTTGAAACCAATTCTGTGGAACTCAGAAACCTAAAAGACTATCACTGATGTCAAAATATCTCTTCACATCTACCTATAGTATCTTTGATTATCATAAACCTCATTTTTTTAAGTAAAAATCCAGACTTCAAGCTATAGTAAAAGGCTATAGTAACTAAAACAGCGTGGTACCGGCACAACAACAGAGACATATTTTATTTTTTATTTTAAAATATTACAGGGGTACAAATGTTTTAGGTTACATGGATCACTTTTGTAATGCTTGAGTCCTGGTTATAAGGGTGCCCATCACCCGGATAGTGTTCATTGTACCTGTTAGGTAGGTTTTCACCCATTCCCTCATTCCCCCTCCCCCATGCTTGATTTCCCCTGAGTTTTACTTCCCTCTGTGCACATGTCTGCTCATTGGTTAGTTTTAATTAAATTGAAGTCTGCAAAATTGAAGTCTCTCAATTTGTTCTTTTTGCTTAAGATTACTTTTGCTATACCAGTTCTTCTCTGGTTCCATACAAAGTATAGAATTATTTTTCCTAGATCTGCAAAAAAATGATGTTAGTATTTTAATAGGGATTGCATTAAATCTGTAGATCACTTTGGGTAGTATAGACATTTTAGCAATGTTGATTCTGCCGACCCACAAGCATGGTATGGTTTTCTACCTGTTTACATCCTCTGCTATTTCCTTCCTCAGTGTTTCACAGTTCTCCCTATAGAGGTCTTTTATCTCCTTAGTTAAATATATTCCTAGGTATTTTATTTTCTTTCTTGCTATTGTGAAGGGTATTGAGTCTTTGATTTGGTTCTCAGTTTGACTGTTGTTGGTGTATAGGATTGCTACTAATTTCTGTACATTGATTTTGTGACCTGAGACTTTTCTGAATTTGGTTACCAATTCCAGTAGTCTCATGGCAGAATCTTTGGAGTTTTCTAGATATAAGATCATATCATCGGCAAAGAGTGATAGTTTGACCTCGTCTGCCCCTATTTGGATGCCCTTGATTTCCTTTTCTTGTCTGATTGCTCTGGCTAGGACTTCCAGCACTATGTCAAATAGAAGCAGTGATAGAGGGCAGTCTTGTCTGGTTCCAGTTCTAAGAAACAATGCTTTCAAGTTTTCCTCATTCAGTATGATATTGACTGTGGGTTTGTCATATATGGCTTGTATCATTTTTAGGTAAGTCCCATCTATGCCTATTTTGTTAAGTGTTCTTATCATAAAATGGTGTTGAATTTTGTCAAATGCTTTTTTTGCATCTGTTGAGAGGATCATATGGTCTTTGTTTTTGCTTCTATTTATGTGGTAAATTGAATAAAAAATACCCCAAAAACCATATCCAAACTTTCATTACAAACTTATGAAAGAATCTCACTGAAGAAGGCAGAAGAAATAAGTTTTTACCTAAGTAACTTTGAAAATGAGTAGAATATATAAGGCTAAAGGCAAAAGAAACTGCACAAAAGTACTGTACTTTAAAGTTGTTTCCCATAGGGGTACAGGTTAACAATTCTAATACTGCTGTGCATATATACTGGAATTTAACAATTAAGTAAATATATGGGGAAAGTAGAAACCAGAATTCTCACTGTTGAAATTGGAAGTTACAAGTAATGAAGAGATGTAGGCTAGAATAATTAATGTGGTAATCGATTAGAGTTGGAGATATTAGTATAAACCCATGTTTAGCAGATGATTACATATAGGAGTATTTATAGATATGTGTAAATACAAATATTAGTATTCACACATATGCTTTTGTTCTCTCAGCTGACAGTGCCTAGAAGCAACAACACCCCAATAGCCATTGGCACACTAAGTACTCAGATCTTGATTTTTAATGCCATTCTTTAATAAAAGGAACCAAGAATTCTTGGACATTGAGTAATTCTAGGACTGAGACAAGATAAATATATTTTTATCCTTAGCATCTTGTGCCAGAAAAGAAGGTAGTGTTCCAAAATAAAAATAAAACAAAAAATCAAAGCAAAACCAAAAATGATAGGCATATATCAAAGGTACATAGGAGTCAACTGAAAGCTCCTAATGGCCAGTGCTGGGAAAAATTGACTGACTAAATAAAGGAAGTAGTATTTATTGAAAAGATGAGAAATTCAGGGTCAGCATGGTATATTTTGCACACATTTTCAGTATATGAGCTGTACAGACAAAAAAGAATGTTAGAGGAAAGTGTGGCAGAACAAGATATTAACAAACTCCTGGGATTACACGCACACTTAATGCTAAGGATAGTTTTGTACATAGTCCACAAAACTGATGCTCAGTTTGTCTGAAGAGGATGGGGATGGGGGATGAAAATCATCTCTGGAAACCTCAGGGGAATGTTGGTAGCACATTGGTCAGTTTGGGGACAGAATGCCTACATGAGCTTTAGTTAAGAATGCATTTGTCTCTATATTAAATAAAATCAGTTCCTATTCATTCTTAATATGACAATGTGGGTATTTTTAAGAAATCTGTTTGTATAGGACCCAAACAAGATTATGCAAATAATATAAACAGACATCTTGATGCAACTGATTTTTTTTCTTCAATATAAATCACAGGCAAAAATATCTCAGTATTCTAAGACCATGTCTTCAATCATTAGACTATGTTTTAGGTGAGGATTGCTTCCTTTGATACCTTATAGTCTTATTTTTTTAAAGTTAAAATTGGTTTTCAAGATTGATTAGAAGGAAATGTTAGGTAAAATACTGCCTGGAACCAAACATTCAGACTTTTAAGATAGTCTTGTTTTCTTGATTTTTTTTTTTTCTTTAAAGGTGAATGGAATTGTCACAACAGAACTATGCTTTTTACTTGTCTCTAGAATGAACCCTGGTAATTCCACAAAGGCTACTGAGAGCTTTTAAAGAACAAGAGAACTGCATGACTCCAGGGACTTGCCAACACTTAGTATTGCTTGTTTTTTGTTCCCTTTGTTTTCAACAAGACACAAAGTTTAGAATTTAAATAAGAAATGTAGTCCTCATTAAGTATGAGCCTATGTGGAAAACAAGGCAAGCTAGAAACTTTCCAGGGGACTTTTAACCAATGGAGAACAGTGGTGGGTGGTGGTGGAGGAGGAGGAGGAGGAGAAGAAGAAGGTGGTGGTTGTGGTGGTGGTGGTGGTGGAGGAAGAGGAGCAGGGGGTGGTGGTGGTGGTGGTGTTATAAATGCTAGAGCTGGGTAGTCTGGCTCTTCATAGGCTCATATACTGAGAGAAAGCTTATGGAGAAGTTAGAAATGGAGGAAAATCTGGAAAAATAGAGCCCAGATTATTTTGCTGTATCTTGTTCATTGCCCTAAAAGACATACATAAAGTCAAAAAAAAAAAACCAAAAAAACCATGTTTTTTGGAGTCTGCACTGCACTGTATGCAGGGGGTGAGGGGCTTCAGTAAGGTTTCCCTAATCCTAAGAGCATTATATTTCACAGTCCATTATATTTATATAATGTCTTTATAAATTTATAGCATGCCTTCACATAAGAGTTTCTCTCTCCATTCTAAACAAAATGCCCCTCTTTCCTTGCATTAGCCAAATCTTGAATTTAAACTGCTCATCTTTATTTTTAACCTCCAATTTATGTCTAAACACACCACCCATGAATTCAGTGAAACTGACATCTCAAATGTTAAGTCTAATTAGCTTCATCTTACTTGACTTTCTAGAGACTGTGACACCATAACAAGGCCCAGCATACCTTTGAATGATTCTTAGCTTGTGAGGCACCAATCCTTCTTCTCTCTTTGGCCACTCCCTTTTCATCTCCTCGTCCTCTGTTTGTATCTTATTTTTATATCTTAAATTTTAGATTTCATAAGCCCTCATTCCTGTCTCTTAAGTTTTTATTTTCTTCTTGCTTTAAATGCCACTTACCTGCCCATGTTGTGAATCTGTACCTTGAGCCCATAATTATCTCTGTATTCCAGAACCTTATTTCCACAATCTGTGAACATCTACCATTGGTTCTGCCACAGCCCTTTCATGTACAACATGGCCAAAACTAAAGTCATCAGCTTTTCTTGCAAACTTGTTGCTTTTATCTCTAAAGACATAATCCAGTCATCCAACTAGAAATCATGGGGTCATCCCAGTCTTTTCCTTATATTATCCTTTTCCACTTAATTGGTTACTGTGTCTTCTTGATTTATGCCAGTTATAGAGCTGCCCAGTCAGTTCCCACCAACACTGCTCTGGTGGTTTCAGCCCTTGTTGGGGCTCAGAAACTGAAACCCCCAAATATGGCGCTTTGACATGCTGGACTAAAGAAGCATCCTCCAGGTCTGTGTGGCCTATCCTGACCCCTCCTGTCTCTCCATCCTCTGTCTCTCCCAAAGCACACTGATGAAGCCGCCGGAGGAGCTGTGCTCTGAAGTTCCCTTATCTGGCTCATCCTAACCAGGCAAAGAAGAAAACAATGGGGACCTCTGGTCCCTTCCCTGAGTTGTCAGTTAGCTCATATCACAGGACAAAAGATGGAATTCTGTTAACACACCTGGATAGATTTTTGTCACAAACCATTGTCTTTTATTTTGGTCCTATTCAGTATTTCAAAGGGAACCATTTACCAGCCATTGTCTGCTCTGTGGGCCCAACAGACTGTGTCCCAGGCCACCCCATATTCTCATTCATTTGCCCCTAAAAATCATTTACTATCCCTCAAATAGCCACATTCTCCCCATCCCCCCTTGCCCTATGAGAGAGAGTATATAAACGCCTGTACTCTGTTGGGTTATTGTGCAGTCATTCTCCTGCAATGTTAAAATGCATGTTAAAATAAATTCTGTATGTCTCTTCTCCTATTAATCTGAGTTTTGTCAGTTGATTTTCATCAAACCTCCAAATGACAAAGTGGAAGTTTTCTCTTGGTCCCTACACCCTCTTCTTGTCTTAGAGTTTCCTGATTCATCTTTTTCCTTCCTCTTAGTTTTTTCTAAAATGAAAATGTATCATATCATTCTAACTCTTGATAGTATTTGTTTCCTCACTGATTACAGGACAAAGTACAACTCTCTCAGTCTTGTGAATGAGGCCACCTACACCCAGATTCGAACTGGGCCCCTGGGAACCTTCAGCCTAGTCTCTACTGAACTTCAGACCTCATTCTCCACATGCCCCTCACAAGGCCGAGTAGCATTTGATGCTGATATCACTCAATTGGTGAAGTCTTGTACTAATACACCTCTCTGTCCTCTTGTCCCCCCCCCCACACCCCTGATAAATTTAATCATACATTTTATGTACGTAAAAACATTATTCTTTTACAACCCTCTCCCCCCATCAGTCCTATCCCATATACTGCTTTTGGAATTGTACTTTTAAGCTTCCCATCTCTGTAACTAGCTCTGTAATATTTCCCCCAGTAATTAGAAAAAAAAAAAAATCTAGGGTGAAGATGCCCACTGGTTCTTTATCTTTGTATTCCCAGCATCTAGCAGCTTTCTAGTAAATTACAGGCACTCAGGAACATCTGAAAAGTAAGGGAGCATGCATCACATTAGGAACTACACCAAAGAAACCATTTGAATAACATCCAGCCTTGTCATTAGCTTCCAGATGTCAATTCTTGAGGACATAATATTTCTCAAAGCCTCAAAGGTTGAAACTCAGGTTCAGTGAAGATCTCCCTATGTCATTGCAACTGGACACTTTTCTCTCATAGC
Source organism: Lemur catta (assembly GCF_020740605.2). Classification (NCBI taxonomy): domain Eukaryota; kingdom Metazoa; phylum Chordata; class Mammalia; order Primates; family Lemuridae; genus Lemur; species Lemur catta. Next base: position 15,559,064 of record NC_059131.1, on the reverse strand, counting down.
TTATCAAATAAATTTTTCCTCAGAAAAACTTTGGCATGCCTACCAAGCCATCATCTAAAAAGTATAATTTGTTTTCATCAATAATAAAAGTTCAGAATTTGCAATAGAGAATATACAAGTTGGAAGATGTTGTTTTATCTGAGTTTGAAGCAAAGAATAAGTACTGGGAGTACAATAGTGTATTATATAAGTTATATGGTATGGTTTATGCCCTTTTTATTTTTGCATTTTCTGTTTTCTCTTTTATCTTTCTCCTCACTGCCTAATTACCTTCTTGCTGTTGAGGAAATAGCTATGAGACAAAAAGCAAGCAATGTTGCTCAATGTAAAAAGACTAAAAAGATTGAAATTAAGTGCATATCTTGTACCAGACTCTTTCCTGAGAACCTTACAAAATGTTTTCTCTGTATAACCCTTTATAAATACATTAACTCATTTCATTTTTAGGATAATTCTAATGGATAGGTACTGTCATTATCTCCAGTTTACAAATGAGCAACTAAGTCACAGAAAGGTTAACAACATGCCCAAAGTAAAAGATAGGGTTAGTGAGCTGAGATTTCAACCCAGACAGTTTGTGCCACTGACTGTGTCCTTAACAAGCACGCTATACCTTTCCATTATTAAAAAAAAAAAAAATAAGTAACTCAGGGTATTACATTGAAATTGAAGTTAGAACTCCTGGGAATCCATACACAGATGTTTGAGCACATAGGACGTATCAAAGGTGAGAATATAAATAACTCTGAAAGTATTTAAAGACATTCCCCATTCATACAAATCATTTAGAGGAAACTATAATTATCCTAGAGATAACCACTTATTAATATAGACAACTTAATCATAGTTGTTGACCCATGTGTTGTTGTTGGAAAGGACAGCAGGTTTAATTTATTAAAATTCACTGTTTAATGACCCAGAACCACATTCTAACAACAGGTGATTTAATGTGTATAAAAATAACCCAATGGTATTAATGAATCAAGCAATCTCAAGGCTTTGATAAGAGGAGAGCTCAGAACAAAAGGTCCTTTAACAGCCATGCTTTATACATTGTGATTTTTTTTAGTCCAGTTTTATTTAATATAAAGGATTTGAAAAAGGACCAAATTTATCCTTTGTATATTTTATGAATCTTATTTATTACATTTTACTTTCTTTGTCTTGATATGCAATTTTTTTTCATTTTGTTTCTTACATTCACTTTCTTCACCAGACAAATTCATCCTAATAGGATGCTTCTATATTTGTGGAGTCTAAATATCACACTAAATTTCAATGTCCTTGATTTTGCTTCTCATATTTTGTCATCCTTATTAAGTGCAGGCAGATAATTCTCTCTATGGATTAGATGTAGCTCTACAAATGTGAGCTGACTTTAGCACATTGAAATCCCTTTGCCTTATGTCCCCATCTCCATTTTTCTTTGTGGCTTTCTTCTTGCCCTGAAATCTCATGTGTACCTGAAGATTGCTTTTTCTTCTTTTTTTATAGCCTTCATCTCATACAAAAGGATCTGAGTAGTGGGTAGTGTTCCCCAGGGCTGGGCTGTGTTTGTAGCTGTCTTGCTGTTCTATGCTACATTGCATCCATACATATGCTTCAACACACATACTTATGCTTATATTTTATAATCATATATTTTAGACCCCTCTGTTCTTTAAAAATCTATTAATTTTTCTCCAGTTACTCATTGGACACTCCTACCCTCTAAAAATTCACACTTCAGTGGGAAAGTAACAAAGAAAGAGAAAATATAGTTCAGAATAATATGAAAGACAGAGAGAGAGATATCTAACCCAGCCTGAGGTGTCAGGAAGATTCCAAGAGGCCAATATATTGAGGGATGAGTCATAGGAGACAGCCAAGAAGTCAGGAAGACAAATGGTGCAAAATCACCAACGACAACAGAGTGGAACAGCACAAAGCTTAGCCTGACAGCAGCAGAGTGGAGGAGAGGATAATGCAGAGAAATGTGGCTTAAGAGGTAAGCAGGGCCAGATCATAAAAGGCTTACCTTTGAGTGTTGTCAGATAAGTCCTTGAGAACTAGAACTCTCAGAGTGGCATGGAAATTAGATTTTAGAAAAGCAAGACAGGAGTCAAGAAGACCAGCCAGAAGGCCATTGCTTTAGTTCTTGTGACAGAGATGGACTGAATTAGGATAGTTAGCTATTAGGTTGGAGATAAGAAAATAGACTCTAAGAAATAGTTTAAAAGGTAAAACTGATGTACGTAACTTGGCAATTAGATGCCAGGTATATGGAAAGGGAGATCTCAAGAATGATATAAAAATATATGGCTTGAGTAACTAGGTAGATTCACTATGTAAACACAGGGGTTTTGGTTGAAGATGGAAATTAGGATTCCATTTGAGACATGCTGAACATGAGTTTTTCAAGGAACATTCAAGTGGAGATGCCCAGTAGGTAGTTAGATGTATAGATCTGGAGAACAGAATGAATATACGGACTGACTCAAGATTCAGATTTGGATTTGGGGAGGTGATGATGCAAAGAGCAGGTGTAAGATCATTGGTTGATCCTAAGTAGGTGTCCTCTAAGACTGGAAGAAAAAGGGCAAGTCTGTAAAGGATGTAAATGTATTTACTGTTAGTGGGTACATGAAAAATTGAGGTAGGTCATATCTGATTTCCTAAGCCTCTTCATGATGTAGGAACTCATAGTATCTACTATACAGGAAATGAGTGAGACTAGATAGCAGCTTGAAGACAGTGTGAAATTTTGGAAAGGTTCTGAAGGCAATAGAAAACAATTAAGGACAGGTAAGGGATTTGCTAAGTTATATGGAGAGCTGAACTGAGTTTGCAGAGTAGAAACTCATTGTGGTGCTTTAGGGTGACAGATAGTGATATAGCCCAGTTTAAGGACATGACACTCAAATGGAGATGAATGTTACCAGCAAAATCATGTCAAGTAGCTGTAACCTGAATCCAAACATTTTATAATCTATTGTATTGTTTAAGTCCCTAAAATAGCCCCACTACTATTATTTCCATTTTAGAGATTTTTCATAAAAAATGACATTTAAAGAGAGTAAGTAATTCACTGTGTTAAACCCAGAAAGTCAATGGGCGAAACTCAGGAAGTCAGTGATGAGACTATATTATATTGGACAAACAATGTTTCTTAATTTCATTAAGCTAGCTTTCCTCATAAAGTGACTTCCATTCTATGAGTAGCACCGGCCACCCATCTCCAGTTAGAGCACGTGTTTGAGCAAAGGCTGGTGACCCCAGCCTAGAGGCATTGGCAGGGATTCTCCCAAGGGCAGGACTGAATTTGATAACCTTTGAAGCACCTTCTAAACTTGAGGTTATGAGTAACCCCCCTCCTTTAAATGCCAATTACAGTTTTATTTAAAATTTCATTTCTTGATGCAAAATTCTAGAGGTGTCTGAAATTTTAAGTAATTCAATTGCCATCTTCACTTACTGCTGAGATGAAATATGAGTTTGTTTAGCGTGGTTGTGTGTGTGTGCACAGGACCAGAGATTTGACTTTTGCTCTTTATTGCATTTCCTAAACTAGCTACACTTGGCAATTCATTTACATCAATAATTGAAAACCCATCCGTCTCCTCTTGTCTTAAACTCCTTGCTATGCACACTAATGATATGCATGATTGGTTATTGCCATAAAAATGCACCATAAATTTTTTAAAGATAATTCAACTACAGAGAATGAATCAATATGAATGTGCAGTGATAACATGTGAGAGACAATCTCTCTAATGCCAGTTCAAAGCAGTTAGTACTCCTCTTGATGAGACCTGTCATTGCTTTCAAGTGGAGTTCTTAGGCAGTGATTTAGCATTTTCCTTTTTCAAAACTTGCGTAAGGTACCATGTTTCCATCCACCTTTTGTTTTGAGCTTTCTAGTTTCTACTGTTTTAGGTGTCATGTAAGTGAAAAGGACCTGTGGTGTCTTGTGTGTGTCATAAAATTGGGCATGGAATACGTATTGTGTTTAATCATTTATTTGACAGACTGTCATTTGTTGCCCTTAGATAGAAATTAGTCTCCCACGTGAGACTGTCATCCATTATAAGGCACAAATTGCCATAGAAATCTGAAATAAAACCAACTCTAAGTCCACTCAGTGCTTAGACAGAGATGCAGTGTCTAAATGGAATGAAGATATTCTGGGATCTAAACATTTGATGCCTTTGCTTATTTTATTGTAGAAACTGGAACAATGCTATTTGCAGGTCATTCATCAGCGTGGGGAGGGTCAGAAGGCAGACACAAGCCACTTTTCTCAGCATTGTATGTCCTAGGCCAGTGACAATAGGGTCCCTCATAGAAACTGAATTTCACACTTCAAAATTTTAGGTAACAAAGGGAGTATGACTCACACTTCACTCCCTTCTCTATGTGGGTGGTGTTTCCGTGGAACATCACTGGGAGTTCTTCAGCAAAGTGTACTGTAAATCAGATCTTGCCTCTGCAGAGATGTGGGCACGCTGGATACTAAGGATGTCCAGGTGGATGGGGCTGTAATTTTAGCTGGGCAGCAGAGATTTCCAGGACCCTTTCCACTCTAGCTCATAGGATAGCTTTCTCAAGACATGCACATCCATAGCACACAAGCATACACACATGCACAAACACATGTACTGTATAGACAAACTGTGACACTCACTGTTTTGAGGTGTGATTCACTCTCTGGAGCTGGTCTCTATGTATTTGCACAGTACTGGATCCAAAAATTGTTTGCTGGAGTGGGATCAGTGACTTTTATTAATCCTAAAAGGTGATTTCTTTTTGAATCTCAGGAAATGAAATCCATTTTATTACATACATATGTGATATTAGACAAATTATTTAAGCTTCTGTTTCTTTTCTCCTATGTGAAGTGGATAAGATCTTATTAAATGTTAAATGAAGTAACCCATTTATTAATACTCCTGCATGGCCTATATTAGCCATTTAAAATGTTAACTGAAATTGTATTGTGACCTCAATCCTCTCTCCTCCTTACTTTATGATAAACAATTTTGCCAGAAGGGTCAAGGTAAGTGGTGACAGACTACATTTATTATCACTGTGGTTTTCTTTTTCGATACAGCAGTATTTTACTTGGGTATAATTTATATTTGATGTGCAGATCTTAAAAATTCAGTTCTATTATTTTTGACAATTTTATACAAGCATTTAACCACCCAAAACTACGTTTAAAACATTTCCATCCTGACACATTGTACTTCCCTCTAGTCAGGTTTCTCTGTGCTCTCAGCCCTGAGAATATTTTTCTTATTTAGATTATCACATAGTAGTCCTGACTGCTCTTAAATTTCTCATACTTGGAATTATATTGTATGTGCTATTTTGTGTCTGGTTTCTTTGGCTCAGCATAATGTTTTCTGATACATTCATGTTGTTACAATTATCAATAATTCATTCCTTCTCGTCACCGACTGGTACTCTCTCATAGGAACATCCCACATGTGTTTATACTTTCCTACTGACATTCATTTGGGTTATTTTTAATTTGAGGCCATTAGGAATATGGCTGCTAATGAAGAATCCTTATTTAAGGGGGGGGGTGTGTGCACACCCATGCACACACATGCATGTGATGAAGGGACACATATGCTTTTGTGTATATCTTCGGGAAATACCAAAGAGTTGATTAACTAGGGCATAGGGTTAGGGTAGATGCATGTTCACCTTTGTAAGAAACTGCTAAACAGTCTTCCAAAATGGTCATGCCATTTTACACTCCTAGCAACAAAGTAATAGAACTCCAGTTCCTACATGTGCTTGTCAACATTTGATATCGCCAATCTTTTCTATTTTAGCCGCTCTACTGTGTGTGAAAAGATATTCTTGAGGTAATAATTTCATTCCCTGATGATTGATTCCCTATTCATGTGTTTTTTGGCTACATTTATGTCTTCATGTATGGAGTATCTATTCAAATATTTGTTCATTTTGGTTCATATTGAGTTGTCTTTGTTGTTTCTTTGTAGTTTTCTATATATTCTGTATATGTGGTCTTTTTAAAAATAAATATTTAGTGAATATTTGGTCCAATTTGTGGCTTACTTATTTACTTTTCTAATACTGTCTTCTGCTGAGAAGAAATTTTAATTTCAATAAAATTCTATTTCTCTACTCTGTCCTTTTGATTGTTTTTTATTTAAGAAATTTTTCTTACCAAGTGTCATGAATACATTTTCTGGAATTTTTCTCCTATTAGCTTTAGTATTCTAGAATTTATGTTTGTAAGATGTTTCAATCTATGACTCTTCTTAAATTTTTGTGTTTTGCATGAAGTAGGGTTCAACATTTATTTTTTATAAATGGAATTTTGGTTGTTGCAACACTCTTTTTGTTATTAAGGCTTATCTTTTCCCACTTGATTTTGCAATTGTTTAAAAATCAATTAGCTGAATATTTACAGGTGATCTGTGTACTTTCTGTTATTAATCTTACATCAGTGGCACCCTGTCTTTATTACTAGGGATTTATACTAAATTTTGAAATCAGATTGTGTAAGCTCTTCAATTTTGTTTTTTTTCCCCAAGATAATTTTTGCTATTGTAGATAATATGCATTTCCATATAAATTTTATAATTGGCTTGTCAGTTTCTTCAACAACAGCAAAATCCTAGTGGAGTTTTAATTGCCTTTAGGTTGTATCTATAAAAATTTTATGATAATTGACTTCTTAAAAATGTTCAATCTTCCAATCCATAAACATGACATATCTCCCTATTTGTTTAGGTCTTCAATTTCTATTACCAGTGTTTGGTAGTTTTCAATTTACAGGACTTACACACCTTTCATTATTCTTATTCCTAGGTTTTTAAATGTTTTTGATACTTCTATAGATAGTAGCCAATATATAATTTTTCAGTTGTTTGTTATAAAGATGTAATTAATTTTTGTTCATTGACTTTGTATCCTGTTATCTTGTTAAACTGAATTACTCATTCTAGTACTTTTTATTTCATATGTTATATATACAAAATAAGTCATATTTGAAGAATATTTTAATGTTTTTATCATATTTGTACCTTTCATTTCCTTTTTTGCTTTAATGCATAACGGTTACACTGCCATATTTAATAGAAGTAGTGAGAATCAATAATTTTTCTCATTATCCAACTTAAAAGTATCTACTAATTTGGTAATATTAAACATGATTTTAAGTGTATTTTTTATGATATAGTATATGAATATTGAGGAATTATTCTATTTTTCCTAGATTTCTAGTTTGCTGAGAATTTTCTTTTTTTACAATTATGAGTTATGTATGTTCTTATACAGCTCTATTCCAACTCTTTGTGTTGTTGACACAGGTTGCATCAATATAAATTATACATAACGTAGATTTATAGCTATTTCTCTGAATTTGTTCTTAAAATTATTTAGGAAATAAGAAGTGTAGTTACATACCAAAAATATATACTATTGTTTTTTTAAAAATGTACTTATGTATTTTTGCTGGAGATGTTTATTTTTTTTTCATATGGCTTTGCATTACTGTCTAATGTCTTTTTATTTAAACTGGAAAGACTTTCTTTGCTATTTCTCATAGGGCTGGTCTACTGATAATGAACTCTCTCAACTTTTATTTATCTGGGAATGTCTTAATTCTACACTGATTTAGAAAGAATAGATATGTGAGTTACAGAATTCCTGGCTGAGTTTTTGTTGGTTTTTTTTTTTTTAGCCTTTTAACTACACTCTCACACTAATTTCTGGTCTACATGGTTTCTGATAAGTCATCAGCTGTTAACCAAATCGAAGATAGCTCATAAGTAATGAATTGCTTCTCTCTTGATTTCAGTATTCTCTATTTTTCTTGGCTCTCAAAAATTTTATTTTTATATATCTCAATATAAATCTTTTTGAGTTTATCCTACTTGGAGCTCATTGAACTTATTGAATGTGTAGATGTATGCCTTCCATCAAACTTGGGAAATTTTTGACCATTCTTTCTTCAAGTATTATTTATCCCTTTTCTCTGTCTCTTCCGCTGATAGTTACATAATGCATATACTTGTCTGCTTGATTTCATGCCATAGGTTTTCTTAGGCTCTGTTCACTTTCTTCATTCTTTTGTTTTTTATTTCTGCTCCTCAGACTGGATAATTTCAATAATTTATATTTAAGTTTACTAATTCTTTCTTCTGGCTACTCAACTGTCTTGTTGAACCCCTGTAGTAAGTTTTCCATTTCAGTAATTTTATGACTATATTCTGTTACTGTTTAGCTTTTTAAGCATATTTAAGGCAGTGGATTTAGAATCTTTGTCTAATAAATCAAATATCTGAGCTTCTTTAGGGACAGTATCTGTGTGTATGTGTGTGTATTAAAAAAAATATATATATATATATATACACACACACACACACACACACACACAAAATGAGCCATAATTTCCTATTTCTTTGTATGGTTTGTGCTTTTTATTTTTTTTTAAACTGGAAATCAAGCATGTTATAAGTTTGGAAATCAGCTTCTTTCCCTTCATTAGGGTTTGCTGATGTTGATTTTTGATAGCTGCAGACATCTGCTTGCTTAGTGAATTTTCCAAACCACTTTTAAAAGTGTGTATTCTTTTTTACATGTTGCCACTCAAGTCTCTGTTCTTAATGATTATGTTCAACTGGTGTTTGCTGGAGATTTTGTTGAATGCCAGGAGATTTAAAAAAAAAATAATATCAACAACAATAGCAAAACTCTTGCCCAGTCCTGGTTGATTTGCTCTGTGTTGGGCATTCCTTTAGCATATTGCCAGGCCATTTACAACTCTGCCTTAGCCTTCACTTTCTACTTGTGCTATGCCTAGTGATTGGCCACATATGGACTTCTGAATGCTCTTGGTATGCATGTGGCTTCCTCAATTATCCAGCATACACATAGGCTTTTGAATGCTGTAATTTTCCTAATACTTCTTTTCCTCTGATTGCCCTCCCAGGCTTTAAGCCATCTATTGTATGGCTCAATCTGTAAGTTTTGCCTACATTCTATCAGATTCTTCATTTACCTTACTGTGCTTTTTCTTTCTCTCTCTCTCTCTCTTCCTTTCTTTCTTCCTTTCCTTCCTTCCTTCCTCCTTCCTTCCTTCCTTCCTTCCTTCCTTCCTTCCTTCCTTCCTTCCTTCCTTCCTTCCTTCCTTCTTTCTTTCTTTCTTTTTTTGAGACAGGGTCTCATTCTGCTGACAAGCTAAACTGCAGTGGCATCATCATAGCTCACTGCAACCTCAAACCCCTGGGTTCAAGCAATCCTCCTGCCTTAGCCTCCCAAGTAGCTAGAAGTACAGGTGCGCACCACCACAACCAACTAATTTTTCTATACTTTTGTAGGGACAGATTTTAGTATGTTGTTCAGGTTGGTCTCGAACTCCTGGACTCAAGTCTCAGCCTCTAAAAGTGCTAAGATTACGGATGTGAGCCACTGCACATGGCCTTACCTTACCATGTTTTTAAGAAGTGCCTTTTGCTTTTCCCCCCTGAATGAGTTCTGATTTAGGTAAAATAGAGAAGAGCACTTTGCATTAGTCCTTCAGGTAGCCCTCAGATAAGTTTACAGAGACAGAAACTATAATTTATGGATATGGTCTGCTCTGTTCTTCCTGGAACCAGGGACCAAATTTTCACACTGAGAATATGATCTGCCAGCTTTAATACTGCCAGATAGTATGTATGTAGGTAGAACCACGAGAAAGATTTCCTACTGTTTTTAAGTTGTCTTTTTTATTTACTATTCACTTAGTTGCTGTAAACCTTTGTTTTCCAGAGTTCTGATAGAATTGGTTCTTATTATTTCTTATTGTTTCCCAATGTTTCTGTGTAGGGAGAAGGTGTTTATAGCTGCCTCTCCTGTCACTTTGCTGACATCACTTGCTTCGTGTATTTTAAACTCTTTTATTAAGTGTATTTACATTTATGATTCTTATGTATTTTAAGTACTCAGCACTTTACCATTACTTTTTGTTTTGACATCTATTCTGTGTGATTCAATATATTCATTCCAGCCTCCTCATGCTTAGTATCTGTATGAAGTATTTTTTTCTATTCTCTTCTGCAGAATATTTATTCTTATTTTTGCAGGCAGTGCCATTAAAGGGTGATTACACTAAGGTTTTTGGCTTGTTTTTGGTTTGTTGATGCAGATCCATGGAATCCTCAGTTTCCCAACCCCTATAACTTGGTGAGACACAACCTTCAAATTCTATCTTCCTTGGGGATCCTGTTCAGGCTTGATTTTATTCTTCTTTAAGGGGGTTATAGGATAGCTATTACTCTAACATGTGATCTTTACTCCTAAAGAGTGGTCTTTATGTTATTTTAGCTGGCTGCTAATGCTGTAAAAGATTCTCACTCCGGCACGTCCAGGATTCCAATATCCCTCAGCACTGCTTTTCCCCCAGCAGTATTCGACTTCAGTATCTCTGTTCAACTCTCCACCTTGTAGCAGCTGTCTGGTAAGCCTTGGTTGGGCTCTTCCTGAACACAGGCAGCCCGTCTCTCAACCACACATGCATAGGGAACCCCCATAGTAAATTCTGTGCAGATCATTCTCGCAGTTCTACCTCCTCGATATTCCATTCCTGCAGATTTGACCCATTTGAATAACCTAAATTATGATTTCTGCTTTTTAATTTCAGTGCTACATGCCTATTCTAATAGAATTGAATCTTTTTTTTTTTTTTTTTTTTTTTGCCCAGATAGGGAAATTTTCCCAAGCAGAGAACTGTGTGATCAAGAAGGTCATTTCATGAATTTCCTTTCCCTTGGGTTCAGAGTCTCATGATTCCTGTATTCTACTGCCCAGAAAACAGTTGGCTGGTGTATGTTATTCAGTTCTGTAGTTGTTATGGCAGAAGCGCTAGTCCAGTTAAAGTTACCCCATCATGAGCAAAAGTGGAAAGGTCATCAAAGTTATTTTATTGTTCCTGTCTTTTGGTTTTACCTGGGCCATCTTTTGAGAGTTTTCTCTCGTGACCACAGACGTATTTCCTTGCTTCATCGTATACCTTCAAGTTTTTGATTGAATGCCAGCCATTTTGTGAAATAGAACAATAAAGACAGTTCACAGTGTCTAATTCCAAAACCTAGCATACCATTTTGTCCTCAAGACAATATTGGGTGAAGGAGTCTGAATGAGTCTAATCTTTTGATGATCTGAGCCAGGGCATTATTGCAGTTTTCATTGATTTTGTTCACTTCTAGTTTCAAGTTTTTTAGGGCCACGTTGTGATTTTTTTTTTCCTTGAGAAAAGCTTGGGGTCTAAACAATAGAGATATTCCATAGATTCCTTTCTGCTTTAAAAATGACCTGCCAGTTTTCTGAATGCTGAGAGATCTCTCCTTTATAGACTAGCTGTAAGACTTTTGGTTGTGAAGGAATTCTCTGTGCTAGCCAGTGCCCACCATGTCCCCTGCTGTCTGCGCTGCCAGAGATCTCTCTCCTCCTTGCTGCCCAGTCCAAGTTTCAGAAAACAGCTGCAGGACACTTGAGAAAAAGAGATTTCTCTCAGTTTTCCTGTTGGCCTTTGCCCCATTACCTGTTTTGCATTTCATATGGAAATGAGTTTTTGTGTTGAGGTAGCCACAGTTTGTGGCTAGGGCTCTTTGGGATTCTAATCCATTTAAATAGACTCAACATACATTTTATAAATTTGCATAAAGTTGGCTTTTTCTTCAATATCCTGGCCTATGGTGAGCTCATTCTCTGCTAGAGATTATAGTGTCTGGAGTCTTTTTTTTCCCAAGCAAGTGCTCATAATTTTTTGAAATTTAGTTTGTTGAAGCAATCTTATGAATTTCTAGGGAGCTGACTGTTTCTCACGTTAGACAAAAACACAATGGTCTCTTGCAAATTTCTACACTGTGCTTTTGGTTTGGTACATATGTATATTTATTTCTAAAATTAAATTTCCTTAAAAAGTCCAGAGTGAGCTCCACCATGCTTTGAGTCTTCAGATAATTACTGTTCAAGTTCGTAAAGGCAGTGTTCAACAGACAATGCTCTGAGCATGAAGTCTAGTTAGTTTTGAGGGGTTTGTGCGGTTTAAACTCTTATGTGAATATATTTTAGAAGTCTAGAAAGCATGTGGACCTTTGCTCTTTCTGGGCTATGAGCCCTTGGAGCTCTCCTTCTGTTTAATCTACTGACTACTTCATCTACTACATACAGCTGCTCCTGGATAGTCACTTTCTGAGATAGCCCCAATCACTCTCTTCTTGACTAAGCAAGAAAGCTGAGGGAATAAGGAAGAACCTAAAAGGAAAGAAAGCTAGAGGAAAGGATAAAGGGATAGAGACAGAGAGGCAGAAGTGGGGAAGGCAGAGAGAGTAGCTGAAACATTGGGTATAGGAGATTAGGCAAGGAGGCTCCAGAGAGAATTCAGGCAGGCTGCCTGGCAGAGCAGGAGGCTGGTATTGAGAGCTCAGTAACTCAGCTCCCACGTGTCCTAAGTATCATCTGTGGAGAAAGTCAGCAAGCAAAGGAGCAGAGGAGGCTGGCTCTGTTCCTGTAAGTTATTTCTGGATGCATTATTCATATTTGATAAATCATTTAAAGGCAGCTACTTTATTAGCTTATAAAGCACATTATATGGTTTTAAATTGTTAATACAGGCTGTTGTGATGCATATTGTACCTCAGAAAAGCCATGCATCACTTTAATTCATAGCCTCATTATAAAGCTTGTTACAAAGTGCTGCATTATTGCATGAAGGATAGTGGAGTAACGTTTCTGCAAGAAACTGGAATGTTTTATTTACATCACTGGTGGCTTGGTACAACCCATAAGAAATGCATTGGAAGAATGGAACCACATCAGGTTTAGATTTTAAACCGTACCAACATCCAGCTTCTGCAGTTTCTGCTTCCCTCAACTTTCCTGACAGCCCTACTACTTCCAACTCATGTGGGACATGAAGGTCCCGTGTGAACAGTCTTCCCCTACATGCTGCAGAAAAACAATGCCACCTGTGAGCTATCTTTAGGAAATAAGTGCTCCTGCACATTTCCTAAGGGAGTCTAAAAAAAGCAGAGAAAAGAAAACTTTGAAAAAGAAAGAAAAGTAATACCTGAATGATATCATTATACTAAACTCTGGAATTGGAAAACACCTCCTTTATATATGTGGCAAATGTGCAATACCATTTGCCTTTACATTTGTTGTTAGATTAAGGAATTATGAAACGTACATGGCTGTGCCCCAAATAACCTGCATGCTGTGACTTCAGCCTCACTAGAAATAATTTTTCATAATTTAAGAAATGCTTTTCCAAATGTTGAAAACAGAAAAAAAGACGTCTCACATATTTTAGAGTTAATGTAATTCAATCTTAGCAAGTCATTTACATCAAAAATAAGCATAGGAAAAAGAAGAGGGACCTGTGCAAATACTTTTTTAGATGAGATCTGTGCAAACAGGTGAATATCCAGACCAAAGAAACTTTTTCATCTGCTACCCTTTGATTTCTGAATCTATGAGTCAGAGTAAGAGAGAGAAGTACAAACAATCTCACAATGCTCCCAGAAAAAGAGTTGCTAACATTGACTGACTTTTCTCTAACATTTTATTTACAAAACTCTCACCTGTACATAGTTTTACTCTAATTCAAAATCTCTGTCATTTTTATTATGTAGGAACGAAATGAGTGATGAGTTCTTTTATTCCATTCACTTGGCATTAGATATGGCAAGTCAACAAAAAATCCTACAGTCTTAACTAAGGTGCAGGAGCTCATAGCCCATATAGAACCCATGATATATATGATCAACATAGTCTCAGTCTTTAACTAGTCAAAGCATGTGCACAGAAATGGGTATTCCTCTCTCCCTTGTTTAAAACCAAAATACTTAGTGTATGTACTCAATAAACTCTAGGGCCGTATTTACCAAGTTCAAGGAAAGCTTCCCAGGAGTTACCAGGAAATGGCTCCTGTAGGGCATCCAGGAAGCTGTTGGAGGAATGGGAATTCCTTCATTCAGGTTTTGAACTGTGGACCATTTTTCAGCCCCTGTTCTCTTTGCTTGTTCCTGTCCCTCAAGAATTTAAGGACTTGGTTGCTGCCTTCTGCTCTGTTGTCAGCATCTCTCTTCCCCAAAGGAAAGCGACAAAGCAGAAGTTTCCCAGATACCACCTCTTTTTGCTCCAAAACAACGCATGTAGCTCCTTTTAGGTTTTGTTTACTGCTCATGAGAACAAAGAAATAGAGGGGTTAAGAAGAAACATACAATACACAGAAATGTGCATGCAAACACACAAACACAACACATGCACATGCATACTATCCTTTGCATTTATATAGGTCTTTTTAGTGTGTAGAATCATTCTATAGACAAGATCTCATTGAGAAGGGACACTTAATTACTCTTATTCCTATTTTATGTATCAGGACACAGAAGTCCCAAAAGCTAAGAGATTTACCCTGTAGCTAGAAGTGGTTGAACTGGAACTGTTATTAATGCTGAGTTTCTTGGCTGCCTGCCTCCTTCTAACACAGCATGAAAAATACTTAGAAGGGCTAGTAAGAGTTTCTCCAGAATGTACTAAAATGTTAGTAGGATGAAGCAGGTTTTTACATCATTGTTATCATTTGTAAGCATTTACCATTTGCCAAGTAATATACATATGTATGCATATGCATGGAATTTGATCCTAACAACAAATCCATAAGAGAGGTATCTCTTTCTAGTTTTAAAGTTTGGGTTGTTTATTCTAATTGTTCATTTTTGAACCATGTTCTGAATCTTCCTGTTTACCTCTATCTCCATCACAACCTCTGTCATCACAGAATCTCTGGGACAGGATCACTTTCCTGCTCTTCTAGGCATGAACTTCCCCTACATCACTAAGGAGAGTAGTAAAATACAAATGGAAGGTGGGATGTAGCTTTTCCTCCTTTCAATCCTCACTACCTGTTCCCCACTAGCCTCATCTGGACCCATCCTCTTAGTGCCTCCTGATCTCCTTAGGCAATAGTAGTCTGAATCACTTTGGACCAATGTTACATGGCTTAAGGTTGCCATGTAAAGTTATTCTGGTTGTGCACTACAATTCTATGTCCCCATTTACTTTTGTAGTTATAGCTGATGGATACTTCTGGACAGATGGCAGCAAAGTGTCTGGAGGAATAGGTGCCTTTTGCTCATTCATACAAATGTGCCACTTGAGCAGTGGGGCTGGTGGTGACCCTGGTTTGGCTGCCCCACTCTCAGGCAGGGGTCATGATATCTGGCCTTGCCTCTGGCATACCCCACTTCTCTTCTCAATTATCTGAATGATACATTGCCATTTGTTCAAGACAGAAGAGTCATAGTCTAATTATTAAAGGTTATAGGTATATATTACTCTCTACAGATAACTAGATTCAACATTTTAGTCAAGTCTAAACAAGCAACTTGTTCTCAGCAGAACAGATTGCATTGCAGTTGTCAAGTCTGTACATTTGTTACATTTCCTCTGCATTAAAAAAAAAAGTTTATTCCATAACAACCAAATTCTCTAAAGTATTTATGTTGACTCTTTAACAAAATAAAAATAAAAAATACCAACTATTCCCTTCATTCATTGACCACTGGTAATATTTTTTAAATTGTTTTTCATATTTTTTTGATAATTGACTATTTTAGCATGACCATATTTTCTCATCTCTGTATTATTCTTTGGGAATATGAGCTGCTATATTCCTTTATATAAACTTTCTGAAATAGAGTGATCAGGATCACCCTCAAGTATTGGACAAATAGAGTGTTTCCATTTTCTTTGTTTTTGCTATTATAAATATTGTGAGCGTCTTTTTATACATTTAAGGAGTATTTTTTAAGATGAATTCTCAGAAATGGAATCATTTGGTAAAACAGAAGTATGTTTAATGATCTTGAAACACAGAGCCAAATTGATTCACAAGAAACACTGTGTCGTTTTATTCTCCTAATAGAAGCATTGCAAAAAGCCTGCCACACTGCACTATCACCAACCTGGAACAATTTGATAGCAGATAAGTATCCATGTGTTTTAATACTCATTTTTTTTCTTATTTTCTAGAGAAGTTAAACATTCTTTTACATGTTTATTAGCCGTATTATATTTATAGTTTCTCTTTTAAAAACATTTGTTCATGTTCATAGTCCATCGGTCTATTATTGTGTTAGTGCTTTTCTTATTTGCTATCAAGGGCACATTACTTATTCATGACATCATTTTTTTGTTTATAATCTATTTAAATTACATTCCTGAGTTGAGATTTTTAATTCTCTTTCTTTTATATAAGAGATTTCACAACCCTCTAGTCATCACAGAGGTCAGTGATACATTTAATTATGGATGATTTTAGAATTTTATTTATTTATTTATTTCAAAATATTAAGAGGGTACAAATGTTTTTGTTACATGGATAGCTTATATAATGATTAAGTGAGGGCTTTTGGTTTGCCCATCACCAGACTAGTGTTTATTGTACTTGATAGGTAAGTTTTTGGCCCTCCCCCGCCTCTCACCCTCCCTGTTTCTTGGTTTTCAATGTCCTTTATATCGTCCGTGTGTACCCATTGTTTAGCTCCCAATTATTAGAGAACATGTGGTGTTTGTTTATCCATTCCTGAGACACTTCACTTAGGAAACTTCACCATTCTCAGAATGGTCTCCAGTTCCATCCATATTGCTGCAAAAGTTATTATTTCATTCCTTTTTATGGCTGAACAGTACTACATGGTATGTGTGTATGCGTGTGTGTGTGTGTGTGTGTGTGTGTGTGTGTGTGTGTATCCCACATATCATTATCCACTCATGAAGTGATGGCACTTCGGTTGATTCCACATCTTTGCAGTTGTGAATTGTGCTGTGATAAATATTTCATTGTAGGTACCTTTTTGATAAAATGACTGCTTTTCCTTTGGGTAAATACCTGGTAGTGGAATTGCTGTATTGAATGGTAAGTCTATATTTATTTCTTTGAGGAATCTCCATACTGTTTTCCATAGGGGTTGTGCTAATTTTCAGTCCCACCAATGCTGTGAAGCATTCCTTTCTCTCTGTATCCATGCCAGTATCTATTATTTTTTGACTTTTTAATAACAGTCATCCTCACAGGGGTAAAGTGGTATCTCATTGTGGTTTTGATTTGCATTTCTATGATAATTAGTGATGTTGAGCGTTTTTTTTTTTTTCCACATTTGTTGGCCATTTGTCTGTTGTCTTTAAAAAATTGTTCATATCTTTCGCTCACTTTTTAATGGAATGGTGTGTTTTTTTATCTTGCTGATTTCTTTGAATTCCTTACAGATTCTAGATATTAGCCTTTTGTCAGATGTATAGCTTGCAAATATTTTCTCCCATTCTTCAGGTTGTCTAAATATTTACTCTGTTGATTATTTCCTTTGCTGTGCAGAAGATTTTAATTTAATTAAGTTCCATTTATTTATTTTTTTGTAGCTGTATTTTCCTTCAGAGTATTGGTTGCCTAGGCTGATGTCTAGAAAAGATTTTCCTATTTTCTTATCTAGGATTTTTATGGTTTCATGCCTCACATTTAAGTCTTTTACCCATCTTGAATTAATTTTTGTATATATAGAGAGATAGGGGTCCTATTTCATTCTTCTGCATGTGGCTATCTGATTTTTTCAGTACCGTTTATCAAAGAGGGCTTCCTTTCCCCAGTGTGTGTTGTTTTTTGCTTTGTCAAAGATCAGTTGGTTGTAGCTACATGGTTTTATTTCTGGGTTCTCTATTGTGTTCCATTGGTTTATGTCTACGTTTATGTTAGTATCATGCTGTTTTAGTTACTATAGCCTTGCAGTTTAATTTAAAGTCAGGTAATGTGATATCTCCAGATTTGTTCTCCTTGCTTAAGATTGCTTTGGCTATTCGGGCCCTTTTTTGGTCCTACATGAAGTTTAGAATTATTATTCTCTAAATCTGTGAAATATGTTGGTATTTTGATGGGGATTGTGTTTAAAATCACTTTGTACAGTATGGACATTTTAACAATGGTCATTCCACCAATCCATAAGCATGGGATGTTTTCCCATTTGCGTCATCCACACTTTCTTTTATCAGCGTTTTGTAATTCTCCTTCAGTAACACTTTAAGTTGTCTGGAATTTATGTGTCTATGTGACACATAACTACGTGGCATGTTATAACTGGGTCATACAAATAGACAATTTTCCAAAACCACTTTTAGTGCATACCCAAACCTTCCCCATTGGTTGGTGACTGCTCCTCAGTTCCTGGGGAATCGGCTCTCTAAGAGCTCATCTGCCTCCCTGCACTCTGCCCATTACGACTCAGGCTCAGGCCCTCTGTGGCCCCATCTTTCTAACCTCCATTTTGACTTGATCATCCTGATAATCATCTGATTTTTTTTGAAAAAGAGGTTTTTAAATATACTGTGCATCTGAGGTAAAAATATTAAAGCCCCCTTAGACATTTAATTTCTTAAACATTCCATTTGCTAACTCTAAACATCTTGGCTTTATTGTCTTAAAAAAATAATAGAAAAAAGCCAGACAAAATGGACAAAGCAGTGGTAATATCCAGGCAGATCAGAAAATGCCTATCCACTTCTTTATCAGAAGGAGATACCAAGGGAAAATTGTTTTATATAATTGAGGAAATCTGGGGTATGTTTTTATGTTACCTGAAATCACTAAGTTCTCTAAGTTGTCTGTTATTCCCAAAGGTCATAAATTACATAACCATAAATATGAAAAGGAAGTAGGTTTGAGGCTTAATGAAGGCTGAATGAGCACATGAGGACTAGGAGTCTTTAGAAAATTGACCAAAGGGAAAGGGTTGAAGTCGGAGGTGGTTGTAACTCAGTGGGGAGTAAATGAGAGGATATATAAGACATTCTCTTTTATTTCATCTATTGTCTCAAAAGTGAATCTTAGTTGTTCTGACATTTAGTTAACTATGTTATGGGCTTTTTGGTAAATTCTATGTCTCCATCCATCTATCTTGTTATTTTTTAATCAAAAGAGTCTAGAATTCTACTATATTCTTTTAGGTATATTAGGATTGTTCTGTGTGACCAAGTAGTAGCCACAGCTATAATTGAGAGACTCACAGACAAAGAAATTTTAATCTATAAACAAGTACTTATCTTATTTTTTGAGGCTGTCTTGTGTGAAGATAAGGAACTTAGACTTTAGAGTCAGAAAATAAAGGCTCAATATATTCTTCTGTCACCTGCTTGACCAGGCAAGCAAATTTCTAGGCTTCAGGAACACTCTCTGTAAAATGAGGGTGGAAATCGTTGCAGCTGTTCCAAGTTTCTTGGGAGGAAGGGTAAAGGGAGGATTCAATGATATCTCTTAAACAGCTCTTATTACAGTCCTGGGCATGGGGTAAACACTTTACATTTGCTGTTATGATTTTAATGTCCCACTTTCTGGGGAATGTTAGATATTATCTTATTGAGATGCGGGAGAAGAGAGATTATATGACCTTACAGGAGCAGCATTTTATCACAAAAAGAAGAAAAGTTGACACATATGTAAGTTCCTTGACACAATCTCACAGATATTTGTGCTTGTTAAAACTCATCAAACTCTACACTTAAGATTTGTGCATCTTATTCTGTCTAAATTATTTCTAAATAAAAATGTAATTAAATGAAATAAACAAACAACAAAATCCAAATAAGTTGCTCTGAGTTTCTTCAGAGCCTCTGACATTCAGAACACAGTTCCTGGTTCCTAGTAGATGATTAGTAAGTTTTTGTTAGATTGACAATCAAATCCAAAGTGTTTTTGACCTTGATAAATAATTATCTCCAGGGTCTCTGCTGGCTCTAATAAGAGAAGCTATTATGAGAGCTGTCATGACTGGGTGGTTTTTTTTGTTGTTTGTTTCTTTGTATTTTATTTTAAAAATTATTTCTATATTTTAGTGAACAAATAATAAATATATACACGTATATGGGGTACAATGTGATGTTTTGATATATGCATGGCTATTATTGAGGTTGGTTTTTGTGGATATCATTTTCTTGTGATATGAGAAGGAAGGAGAAAGAAAATTTCCTTCTCTAAGGAAATCACATCAGTTCCAAGATGGGAGAATTCTCAGACTTTCTATCCCTAGTCTGTTAAGTTTGAGGATGAAACAGTTTTGCTCTCTGGGCGTACAAAGAATGGCACCAAAACTGGCTAGGTAGGTGCAAACTGGAATGAATCCAGAGGTGCAGAACAGCGCTGCTCTGCCCCAGCCTTGCAGTCTAATAATACAGGATTGCCTCATCCTTCCACTCAAGTTCCCCAGCATTCCAGCTGCAAGATAAACAAAGCATTTATCCCAGTCAATGTTAACAGCCTTCTCTTTGCACATTTGCATATAGCTTAACTTTCATACAGCCATGGGAAGCTCATAAAATCTCAGCCTGTGATTGACCATTAAAAAAAAAAAGGTATTTTTATATATTCCTGGGTTTGTGTACTTCTTCGAAGCACCACAGGAACTACAGGAGCCTTTAAAACTAATTAACAGCCCCCTGTTGGGGACATGGTGCTTGGCAGTGATTTATTCTATATGGAAGCACAAACCTGTGCAGTAAGAACTTTTAAAGCTGTGTGCAGATATGAGGGGATTTTTGAAGTGATGTTATCTATGACACATACCTCCCACTACCCACTTTTTGGTGGAAAGTGGAGTAGAAATATGTAATGCAACCCTCTCCTACCAGGAGAGGTAACAACAGGTAATTCTTTGCTATGATGCCGCTCCTACAATTACAGCCTCCCAGAACTTAAGGTGAGTTTCCCTCTTCCTATAAATGTTATTGTGTGTTTTAGAAAGTCAGGTAAAAGTGCCATTCCTGCTGCAGTCTGTGGTGCTTCTGACATGTTTTAAAACATGTGTGACTTTAGGATCCTGTGTAGTTACTGCTACTGTAACAGTTTGTAGCCCCAGCGGTTTCCCTTTCACTTGGTAACAGAATGATCTGAGGCCATGAAGTACTAGACTTTAACAGTATCTTTTCTCTCAGGTAATTTTCTAGCTACAGAAGCAGAGTGATTTGCAGTAGCTAATTTTCCTCCAGAAGTCTGCAAAATGAAGTTATTAAGAGCTTGGGGGAGGGCATGGTTGTTGCAATTCCCACCAACTCCTTCTCCAGTGCTCCCTTCCCAGGTAAGGGAGAGTCTTACTGACCTGCAGTAGCCATATGGACTTGAGTTCATGTAAGAAAAATTAAAATGAAACATAAATTTAGGATAGACAAAAAGCATATAAAGATTCCTAAGAATGGGCTGAAGAAGATCCAGAATGACAGAAGGAAACTTGGATCTGATCTGCATCTCCCATGAGCTGGGTAGCCACTAGCAGTTATCACAGATTTCCAATCCTAGGTTTCTTTATCAACAACATGAGAATTAAAAGGAGACAATATTCATGAGTCCTAACACTGTGAACATCCCACAGAAAGGTCAAAAAGTTTGAAAATGGACTTATAAATGAAAGAAACTTTGTAGAATTTTGTATATCAGAGAATTATAGCACATTGACCCATCACCAACCACTCCTACCTTTCCATTGAGGTGATACTTCTAGGCACGTAGGTGAAATCTCAGTGCCTCCATGGCAAATGCTTGAGGTACCCTTGACCCTGGGAGCTTGGTATCCAGTGGTGGGCATGGGCAATGAATGCCACCTGATTAACACTGTGGCATAGTAAGCACTACCTTTGTGGAAAAGATATTACAACTGACAGTCATTACAGTTTAGCTCAGCTTGTGTAACTGATCATAAATTCTGACCAAGACATTTTTCTGGGTGGCCTGGAGAAGAACCTACAATGAAATAGATGCTTTTAATAATAGTGCTGCAAATGCAATGATCAGTTCAGTCTCCGAGGATTTTACGAAGAACTTTGGTTTTTATTTGTTTAGCTAGGTTTAACAGTGAAGACTAAACTTTCTTAATTGATTTTATTACTTGTTTCACCAGAATCTTATATTGTAATGCTTTGCACATTTCTACATAGATTCAAAGCCAGAAATCATCCCTGATTGAGATTTATGGGAAGAGTTTGCATATTTTGCAAACATAGATTTTCTTCTAGTTCTAACAAAGTGCATTTATTTTGTATGCAAACAAATGATATATCCACTTTGGAATCCTTTTATTTAAATTCCTAATGATTTATAGGAACTGTAGTTCAGCGCCAGTGTGGCACTTTATCTGGCCTTCGCTAAAGCCCTAAGTCTTTACCTGAGCGAGGTGGTACCATAGAAGCTCTTTGATCAGTATCTTTTGGCTTTGGTATTACCTCTACTGAGGGGAGGGTGTCTATTTAGTTTTTGTTTGCTTTTATTATTTCTCTCAAATATCTGGCTGGTTATTGCATTCCTGTATCATTTTGAAATTTATAGTCTATTTAATAGCATTTTTATTTTTTATGATTATGTCAGTCTTACCCATAAGAGGGTCTTAGGGAATATGTTTTGAGATTCTTTCAATAGCAACCACATCTAGAAACTACCTAACTGAATTATGAGTTTTATTTTTTTTACCAGAGGGAGCTATGAAACAGAAATGATTTTAGATGTAGATTATAATAATAATTTGAAGGCATCTTTATGATCTGTGAGTTTCATATCACTCTCATGCCTAGCACTCTCTTCGATTATTACTGTTCTAATAGAGCACTGCAAAATTTCTATACGTCTCCAATAACAACCTCTACATTAGAGGTAGGTGCAAGGGAGTGAGGATACATTTAATACTGAGTTTTTCACCAAAATGTCAAAAATCGTTTATTCAAACTATCCCAAGGGGTAGCACAAATTGGTGTTTCTTCTTCAGTGATTATGTGTTTACAGGAGCTGCAACTATCATTAATGGAAGAAAAACAAAAGATAATTTATTGGGAGCATGTAGGGATATTTCAAGGAATCCAAAAGCAGAGAGTTTCCTTATACAACACTAGATCAAGAAACTAGAATGCTATTGGGGAACGAGATGTCCCCCCGTGTTCCCTCTGACTGGCACACTCATGATAATAGGTCTAACACAGATGCACAGACATACGATAATGAAATAAGAGGATGGTCATAATTAGAGACACATTATAGAAAATGCGCCAAGTTCCATGTCTCCTTCCAAGTGCTTCACCTCTGCTGACTCATTCACTCACAATGAAAGAGGAAACTGACCAGGGAGAAGTTAAGTAACTTGCTTAAGGTCACATAAACTGGCAAAAAATAAAAAGGAGAGTCCTGACGTGGTCCCAGCTGCCTGGCTTCAGACATGAGTTCTGTTCCTCTTCTTTCTCTACCAGCCTGCCTTGTCCACTTTTCTGCTTCCACCTTTACTAGACTGCCCCAGCCCAATATTGTACATGTTCCCAGTTCAAACGTCTGACAAAGATTGACTAGATTTTCTGTGCTCCATTTCCAACTTCCTGGGAGGTACAATCTGTGTGGCCAAACTGGGTCAGTAGTTCACTCTGCCAGGACAAGGGAGATGGGGCCGTCTAGTCCTGACCTGTTCAGGGACAATTCTCATAGAGCAGATCTGGCCAAAACAGTCCTCCACCAGAGCTGTCTACTATAATTTGTAGCTTGTAATGTAAATATCCATATCTGATGAGCACTTTCACGTGATCCCCAGTGTGCCTCCATGTATCTTCAATCATCAATTTTAAATTGCTCTAATTTGTATTTCCTGAAGAACAATTTCTGACAAGATAAATTGTGATATATATACTTCTATAGTTCATTTTATTTCTTTTTGCATCCATCATCCTCCAGATTAGGGTAAATTTTGACACCAAATAAACATACAAAAGCTTTAGCAGTCTAAAGTTTCCTTTAAAGGTAATAGCTAAAATTAATTGCCTTATTTAATTCTTACAACCAATCCATGACACAGGATCAACACTATTCCCATTTTAACCATGAGGAAACTGAAGCAAAAAGATTTTAAATTAATGCCCCAGTTCACACAGTTAATAAGTGGCAGAATCCAGATCTAAACCCAGGCTGAGTGTGGGGCCTGGGCTTTAAATATTTCCACTCCACCAACTGAAAACTAACACATGTGCCCATTTTACTCATTTTAGCCAGTATTTGTGGAGCACCCTCATCTGAAAGTATTATTTCAATCTCAGACATGCCAGTGGCTCATAAATCAAAGTCTCTGCATTTGTAATTGCATCTGCAAACTCTTAGAAGAATGGTTCTTCACGAACCTCCACGACTTCATGGACACCTGGTAGGCGTTGATCCATCTCTGTGCAGCTATGGGAGTGCATCTTAGGGACTGAGACAGTGATCCAAATTCAGGGCACCCAGATTGGGATTTTAAGTACACCTTTCAAAACTGTATGCATTTGGGCAAAGAACAAAATCCCACTGAACTACATTTGTACAACTTGAGTGACAAAGCCTACCTCTCAATTTCTGTGAGAATGAAAAGAAGTTTGCTACCATTTAGTAATTTGGCTGTTAATATTAGAGGATGCTCATTGCAGTGTTTGCTCTCTCCCCTTTCCTCCACCTGCCAGTAGTAAACACCATTTGCAAAATGCCAAGAAAGCATCTTCCATTGGAAATAGCTTTCATGGAGAATCTAACAGAATATAAAAATGTTAGATCATTTCTGGCTCTTTTGAAAGAATCATAAAATATATTCAGCCATCAATGATTTTCACTAGGTAGAACATTTAAGAAATGTGCCACTTAATATTATAAAATCATATTTTATAATTAGCAGAACTGTGAAATTTTAAATCCGCATTAATAATACCAAACACCTAATTTCTGTTGCCCATTAGATTTTGTGGAATGATTTTATGTAAACTTTTCTCTTGGGTCTTACTTAGATGAGTGAGATATTTGTTACAATCCTCGTTTTATTGATGAAAGAACTGGTTTCCAAAAAGATTAATCGTTTCTCACTTCATTGTTCAACCTGTGGGCTCCTATGCCTTGCAGCATAGGTTTTAACATCATGGAACTTAGAATCAAATCATGGACTGGTTTTCACCTGAGTTTGCTGAGTGGCAAAAATAAAAATAATAATTTACAGAGATGTAAACAAGTTGGGGATGATGAATCTCACACAAAAAGGAATGTGGATTTAGCCAACTGCCAGCATTGGTTCCCTCATTTGAAAATATCACCCTAAACAAATCTACAATTCCCTTAGTTTTCCCCTGTCCTTGTCATTGCTTCTGGAGCTTCAGAAGTCTGGAGTAGAAAGAAGTAAAGTTGCTGCCTCCTGCTGCCTTTCATAGACAAAGCAAAAGCTTCCTGTAACCCCCCATGGACTTCGCTTCTCTAGCACAGTGTGAACTGTTTGTTATGTATCCACCCCTTGCTGCAAAGGGCTCTGAAAAAGAAAGTGGAGAGCCATGGAGCCTGGGGCTGCAAATGTCACTGCCCCAAATAAAATTGGGTCATTCTTGGGGGGGCAGGGGTGGAGGGGAATCATGGGGTGGGGGAGATGTCAGTAGATCTTAGCAGAGACAGCAAGAGAATCTATCTCATACAGCTTTTAGAGATATTTTATTCAATATACATTTTCATTATACATTTTCATATATACAATATGCACTATATTGTATACAATATACATTTTCATAATAGATATGTGACAAATCATATTGTGTTAAGTATTATTATTAGAGTAATTAGTATAATGATAGCATTGCTTTCCTTTTCCATGGAAAACAAGGACAAATGATAGTTAATAATACTCATTAAAGTTAAAAAGCTGCCTTATATTTTTACGGTGTTCAATTCCTAATATCTTTTAATGCATTTCAGCCTCATACTATTCTTCTAATAAAGATAGAGAGTATCATTATTATATTTGACAACAGGAAAACCTACCCTCATAAAAGTGAAGGAAATGGCTTAAATTAATGGTAGAGCAGGTATTTTTTACTTTGAATCTTACAGTGTGATTTGAATTACTTGTATTAGTGTTCGAGAGCTACCCCTGCCTCCGGATGGATAGAGGGAGTAATGTAAATGATAAGCAATGGGCATTTTTACTGATGACTCGTTGAAAATTAACAATTGATAATATTCTCTTACAGTAGAACACTTTGCAGTTTAAAAAGCGTGTTCACTATTTTATATCCAAAAACCATAAAGTAGACATGGCAGAGAGATCCCAATTTAAATAGGAGGAAACAGATGCTGACTGTGTGACTTGCCCAAAGTCACTCAGCTTATACATGAAAGAGCTGGGAAAGACACAAGACCTCCCAGTTTTAGCCCAGTGACCATTTTACTGACCATTACTGCCCATCAGAAACAGACCGTTTTGACTTTACCTCTCATGAGGAGCAATATTTTGTAAAAGTTATAACAGTAACTCTGAAATCTCTTAAGTCAAAGCTTGCAAAATTAAGTCTATGTTCAGTATATACACTTTTTTTTTTTGGCTTCCATACCATGGACCATGTTGGAAAACTATAATTAATTGAAAATATTAAAAAATTAGATTTTATATAAAATCCTGAATTTCTAGCCTCTCTCCACTGTATCTGTAGCTGAACCACATTCCTGAGTGGCATTGAGGGCTGGACTGAAGAGCAGACATGAATCCTCAGTTCTCTGCCATCACCCTCACTCTCTTTTGGACCTTTAATGAGGATACTGAGACAGGACACTTCACTCATTTGATTTATCTGCCTGCCAAGTGTAGGCAGGTAAGTTAGTGACCCCTCCTTATCTTACAACAAGCCATTTCCCGATATTGGACACCGGAGTAAATGATACAGTAGTCTTCTTTTGATTTCTGAGGTTTCTTTGGGATCATTGTAGTTCACAATAGAGAAAGGAAAATATTTGTTTTTCTATTTAGGTGGACAAAAGAAAAATCACTTACCATCCATTCTGCTTGGTGTATGCTGACTGCATTCAATCACTGCTAGATATAGATTTAACATCAGTAGACTAGTTTGGTAAAGAACAGTGCAGGCGAATGAGGTACCTCTGAAAATAAGAGGAAGGGTGCAGGTTGTTGTATGAAACACAGGCCAATCCAACATAGGCTCATCTGCCACCAGAGCTTAGATTTTGGCCATTTGAGGACCACTGTTTGAGGACGGCAGACCCACCCCATCGTTAAGTCAACAGCAAAGTGGAGCTTCTTAAAGGAGTTGACTTACGGCTTGTTTTCCCCCCACATAAATATAATTAAATATGAAAGGTGGTGATGGTGGTTGAACATCTGTCTTTAGCTTTCAGATTTTTCACAGTCTGTTGATTAGGTTACGTTTTGTATTATTCCGATGTCCACAGCTGTCAAGTGAAATGGGAGCAGGCCTTCCAGAATCGGGGAGCTGAGATCTGCAGCAGCTCTTCACGTTCCACGTGGTAATAGCTGGTGACAGCTTCTACTCTGAACAAATTGTTTTCCGTTGGTTGATGAGTCTCAGCTGTTCTAACCTGGGAAGTGATGAGTTTTGCTTTCATTTGGAAAGTACGCTGAGATTTGTTCAAATAGAGTAGCTGGCTTCTTTGGGTGTTATTGTTTGTTTGATTTTAAAAAAAATTGTGGGTATGTGTGTGCACATGCAATGGGACCTTGGTCCATTTTTGACAGCAAGTTCTTATCTTACCAAGGCATAATGTCTGGAACCTTCAAAGGTCTGTGCTGCTACTAATATATGGGAGGGAGAGAGCCACACTAGGGCAAGAGGAGTGTTTCAGACAATATCACTCCTCCCACGCTCTCCAAGATTGATTTTTCATCTTGACTCAGGAGCATTTGTTCTCAGGCTGATAGCTCTTCCTCACGAGTGAGGTTAGCTCACACCAATATCCTTGGGTAACGCCAAGGAGTGGTGTGCTAATTAAAGTGGTAGGATCCGGACACACACACGGAGGTTCTTCTTTCAGAGGTGTCAGATCTACAGACTTAATTTCATTTGCAGTGAGTGTGTGCACGTAGCACTGGAGTTGAATATGTTTGAAATGAAAAGGTCTGAAAGATTTTCCCCAGTGCCCTTGTATTTCCTTCCTCTTTCTCTGTATCAAAATAGGGGCTTAGAAAAAGCTCTAAAAATACTTTGACCCAAATGTATAAATAATGAATAATTGCTTGGTTATTCACACTTTAATAAACAATTAAAGGTATCTGTTGCTGTTCAGTGGAACTTTCTGCCATGATGATGATGACGCATAACCATTCCGTCCACATCTACAGCCCCTGCCCACAGATGCCTATAAACTTGAAAGGTGGCTGGTATGGCTAAGGAACTGAAGTTGTATTTTTATTTCATTTCAATTAATGTAACTTTAAAATAGCCACATGTGGTTGGTGGCTACCATAGGAAATGAAGAAATGGACCATTATTGAGGAGATGTAAAGCTTTTGGCTATTCCAAATGAAGTATGCATTTTTTAGGAGGGCTTAATTATCCAGGCATTACTGAAATGGTATCATTGCCACCTGAAAGGGTAGCACTGGCCATTTCTAATGTCTACCCCAGGAATGATCATGTCAGAGGCAATAATAAGATATTTAAAGAATGAATGTGCAAGTGAATGCATAGTAGTAACAAACAAACAAATTCATAGTATCAGTAAACATTTATTTGATCCAAGTACTATGAGAATCATGCTGCTTGCATCCTCCATGCAACATTCGGCGAGGTCCATATTATTGCTGTACTTGTTTTGCAGATGAGGAAACTGAAGTGTGGCCTTGCCTCAGGCTAAAAAGTTAGCAAATAATGGAGTTTTGTCTTCATCTTTGTTCTATCTCTAAAACCTGTATTTGCAATTACAGTTACTGTGGTGACTATGACCTTTATATTCAGCTTACTGTGGGGACAATTAATAAATCCTGTATCTGAATGTGGTCATAGATCTCCAGGGTCCTTTTCTTTCCTTGATGATTATGTTTAAAATAAAATATTGTCTAGATGCAGCTAGCATAGAGTAAATATTCCACAAAGAGCAGCTGCTTTATTTTTTATCATCATTATAATTATATGACATTTCTATTTCTATAAATTCTACATGCATACGTGATATCAATCAGAAATGTCACTGAGTCATAAATGAACCTTATAAGGGGCCCTGCCCTTAATGTTACCAATGGCAAAAAATCACAAAATCATAGTTCTGAAGATTTAAGGGGCCTAAAGCGAGTAGCTAAAAGTATTTAGTCTTAGAAGGAAGACCTGTCTGTCACTGTGAGTGATTCTGTTCTCCACTCAAAATCAATAATGGTATTTATGTATATGATTATCAGTATTATTGAATTTTGGATTTTTTACAAATCCTGTACCTCATTGTCTAAGTATTGCATGGTGAAGCTAGATGAAGGGTATCTGTAAACTATATTGAATTATTAATTGAAGCAGGAATTGCATCTACCAACATTTCCACTGAGTGCAGCGATTACTTTCTGCCATTCATTCTCCCTGAAGTGTGTTTCCTGGCATGCCCGCCCATAGGACCTGTCAGCCACCGCACCAGGCCCTGCAGTTGCTAAAAACTGATCCACTAGTTGTATGAACGGGGAAAGAAATCTACCACAAAGCACTTAGCTGTCAGCCGTATGATCTGAAGTAAATTCAGTGGAATTGATTTGTTTTAATTCTTCTGTATTTCTAATTAGTCCCATGCTGATTGTGAGTTAGTGTTCCTAACATTAAATTCAGGTTAACCGTTTGATTGCTAATCTTTGCCTTATCAATAGGGTTTGCAATTTTAGGTTCCTCAATTGGACTGTAACTTCTTGGTGGCCACATTGACATCTTTCTCAAGTCCTCTGTGACACTGAGAATGGTTCTTATGACACAAAGTATATTCAGTGGGCTTCTAGTAAATTAGCAAAGCAAGTGAATGCCTGGGTGGGTCAAGGTAGTGAACTCTTTCAGTCCTGTAACAAAGAATCACTAAAGGTGTGGTCTGCTCTGCATTGAGATGGACGTAGGAAACTACAACTGGAGATCCTGCGGCTTGTGAGGCTGGGGAAACTGAGCAGAATGATGGACTAGTTGTTGAGCAGGAGTATCGTTTGGGAGTCTGCACCTTGAGAAATGTCAAATATTTGAGTGGGGTGAGAAAAGCATCCCAAACCCATGGTTCTGTTTGGGGTGAGAAATAGAGATAAGGCCATGGGTCAAGGATGAATTCAAGTCTTTCCGCATTACTGAGATGGGCTTTGTCTCTGTAAATCTGGGCACAGCATCTGAGACTACATAAGTAGGACACCAGATTCCATTTATTTAGTACATTTTGTTTAAGTAAAAATATAAATGTCTCTTCAATCATTTCTTTCATTCATATTCATGTTGATCTTTTAGAACAAATGGTTCAGATGATGATGCTTTGCTAATTGAGCATATATCAACATCATGCTAAAAGAAAATTGTTGGACTGCACTTGCCCAGAAAGGGGGTGAGTGTATTTCCTTTGAAGTAAATAGAGGCCATAGGGGAAGAGATGCTAACAAGTAACAAGAAAGGAAGGAAGGAATCATAAACCTTTAAGACAAACTCACGGAAAAGCTCAATCAGCAGCATTTTGTTGATTGGGCAGGATGATGGGCCTTCCTCCTCATCTGTTTGTCTCTCAAGGTTCTTTGTTTTGTAGCAATTTTATTTTTATTATTCATCCATGGTGAAAATATTACCCACTATTTGTCTGAATTTTAATTTTGTAAACAGTTTCAGTTTTTCATAGACTATCAATCATGGCTTCTGGATTTCTGCCATGGATGTTTTGCTTATCAGAATGTTCTGCTCATTGGAAAAAAAATAGTTGTAAGAATATGCTTAATCATATTTTTTTAGTAATGCGTATTTGATCACATTTTCTAAGTTTGAATCCTTAAAGTGCTTTTTCCCCTTCTTGGTGTCAGATATGATTTAGGAATCTTAGTGTTCCCTCCCCTCAGGTATTTAGATATCTTTAATGCCCTTCTCCTTGGATTTTAAAGGTTTATTTGACCACATATTTAATACTATGGAGATATATGTGTGTGTGTGTGTGTGTGTGTGTGTGTGTGTGTATAAATTTTCCTGAATTTTCCAATATATAGCACTAGTGCATCTGCCTTTTTTTAGCCTGACACCACATTCTTTAATTATTATAGCTTAAAAATACAATTTATGCTTTGGTAGAGAAAACCTACACCCATCACTCTTTATTTAAAATGAAAACTCGTTTGCAATCCTTAGATACTTATTTTTCCATATAAATCATTCATATAATTAGATATTGTTTTCATTTCTTAAGTTAAACATGTCAGGGTATGATTGGTTTGCATTATATTTTATAGACTAATACTTGGAGACCTTTCGTGCTCTCTCTTTTTTTAAAGTTTTGTTTATTTATTTACAACTTTTACTATATCAATTCTTACCATTTAAGTTAATGTGTTTATTCAAGCCTTTTTCGTGGACCTCAGTAGAGATGCTCAGTTTTCTTTGTACAGGTTCTGCACATTTCCTGACAGCCTTGAGGAAGTTCCCCTATCTTGTTATTAGAAATGGGAAAGGGTCTTTCCCCACAGGCTTCAGTACGTCACTCCTCTGATGCCTTCTCAGTGGCATGGTAGAAACGACTGCTAGAGTGCTACCACTGAACCAAAAGAATAAAAATAATGGAACTGGTTTTCTTTGCTGGAAATTCAGGCCTTATTTCTACTGAAACTGAAGGGCATTATTCAAGGGGACTAGGAATGGGATCAGTTCCTGAGCAGACTAAATGATCTCAGAAAAAAACTCAAAGACCACAACTTCCAGGGTAGGTTACACATCCCCAAAGTTATGTTTTCCTTCCATCTTCTTTCCCTTAACTCCATCTATGCTCTTTAGGATACAGAAAAGGTAGGAAGTTTACTTTCACCTCCGCTAATGGCAGCTCAGACAAGTAGGTGAATGACTCACATGAGGTCGGAAAGAGACAACGAGAATTAAAGTAAATCATATAAAAAAAAATTAGGAAAAGGCTGTTTGGAATAAAAGCAGCATTTCCTAACTGCTTTTGCCATTCAGGTGAGACCATGTGACTAAGTTCTGGCCAAGGGGACGTGAGCAAGAAGAGTAGCTACAAATTCCAGGAGGTATCCTCAGAGGAACACAGTTTTGTCATTTCCTGCATTTCTCCTTATGGAGCCTGGGATGTTGTCATAGTGGCTTCCTCTGGATTTCTTAAACATGAGAGGACAAGAAATTGTCTCATTAATTTACTGTTATTTTGGGTTTTACTGATAATTGCAACTGAACCTGATTTTAACAAGTGGAGAGGGTGTCTTTGGGAAGAAGAATACATACACAGCAGCCTCCACCAAAGCTTCTCATCATGAAATCATTAAACTTCATGAAGGCAGAAAGAAATTTTCAGTTATTCAAGCAGAAAAAAAATCAACTGTCTCTCTCCAAGTAAAAAACTATCAGGTTCACTTTCTAATTCTCAAAAGCAATATTGAATTTTTACAAAAGGGCCTAGGTCTACAAGTTCAGCAGGTAATAGTAAATGACCAAAATATCATAAAAAGGTATCTTTCATGTTCAAGTGTTAGAAGAAGATGCTCTCAAACAGGGCTAAGCTCAGGGAAATATTCTATCTATAAAGCAATCTTGAACAAAAGTGAAAAAAAAAAAAAGAAAAACAAAAAGAAAGACAAAGCACTTGTCCATAAAATATAGCTAAAATCATAAAAAGGATCAGTGTTGAGCACTGATGTCAGTTAAGTATTACACAACAAATAATTGGCATGGGAAGAAATTACATTTTTAATCTTCGGTGTAGCAAATGACTAACAAAAATTCCACAGTGGTAAAAGGGTATGGGGAGAAATCATATGCATTCCTTTTAGTTCCAGACTTATGTACCCAACAGTCTTCTGAATGATATCTATCTTGGGCATCTCAAATTCATTATGTATAAAACTGGATTTTAGTCTTTCTCCCAAATTTTGTCCCTTTCCAATGTTCCCTATCAATGACTAATCATGCCCTTCACCCATAAACTTGTTTAAGAAACTTCAGTGGTCACTTTTCATAAAGTGTTCTTGGTTCTCAGCTGCAGGCACGTGTGAGTTTTCCCTGTGTCTATGTCTTTCTGTCTCTCACTTTGCTCCCTTTTTCACTCCCTGCCTCATATGTGGACCTGCAACAAGCATACTTTAACCTCTCTTTGTCCTGTGCGAGGTTCACAGTCCTGGCTCCTACAAAGCCTGTGGTTCTCCAGATGCCTCCCCTGATGGGAAAATTTAATTTAGGGATTAAAGAGTGAGCCTTGAGTCCAAGCCACGTCCCCAGTATAATTTTACCAAAATAGGCACTGTATTCTGCCTCATCTGTATTCTTGCATAAATTGTCAATGTGGTTCAGAAAGAGAACCACGAGAGAAAGAGGCTTATGATTAATCTCCACTCCCTGAATTCACATCATTACCTATTGTTTCTGCCTGTGTGGGTGAAGGACATTTTACCAACTCACTGTAATTTAAAACTTTTGAAAACCTTTCTGAATCATTTGTTTTAAGTGTATCTCTTGTATGGAGCATTTGGGCTTCTGATTTGTGATCTGAATAGTAAGGTTTCTTTCCACTGGTGGCTTTAGCCAATCTACACATCCACATTTTTGACAGATAAGATTGGCCTTAAATTTTTAAGGATATTTTGGGTTTTTTTTAAATCTTTCTTGATATGGTGATTTCCTTTGCTTTGTTTTGTGTATCTGCGAAGGCTTGTAGAATTTCTTCTAGTGTTCATTTATAGGTAATTATAACTTTGTATGTAGGATAAATATAACTTTGTTGTAGGATTCCTGCACTTTCAGTATTTATAACCAAAGATTATCTTTTTTAACCATAATCCCAACATTTGCTCCACCTCAGTTGCACAATCAAATGAATTTGATAACATTTGATTATAGACTTAGTTTGAATTTTTGAGGGGTGAATAGTTTTAAAACAGTAAAGAGAGAGAGCATGGGAGGATTGTCTTTAAGTTAGCTTTAGGATACATGTGCTCAGTTACCTAAAATGGAAAAGTGTTAAAGCAGCAATTTCCATAAACAACATAACGGAACAAATTTATTTGAAAATTCCTACCCTGCTCCTGTGACTAGTTTGTGAATCGGCCAGTGTCTGTGGAGGAGGAGGTGTATTAATTACTAATGGGCAGAATTCTAACAGAGGAGCCACGTGAAATGGTAGTTAAAATAATGAGTTTGGAGACAGGCTGCCTGATTTGAAGCCTAGATTTATCATTTATTATGTGAGAAAATTACTAATATTGTTTATAAAATGGAGATAAAAATGAGATTACGAGTTAAATGAGGATTATAAGAAAAAATAAGTATGTAAGGGAGAGTGTTGTAAGATAGTACACACTCAGTAAAGGCTGGCCATTATGCTATTATCCATCTTCTTAATGTTGGCTTGTCTGTTAAATGAAATATGGCAGCCAGTTGTTGTTTGAATTTGAGGTTTCCAGATCAATAATAACATAAAAAATCTTTTAAAAATGTGTTTATTAACCATTTGTATGCATTTTATGAGTTGCCTGTTAATGTTTTCTGTCCATTTTTCTCCTTGGTTGTTTTTTTTGAATGCATTTCTTGGAGCTCTTTTTTTACTAAACACAGTAACCTTTTCTGCAAATTATATGATTTTGCAAATGTTTTCTCTTAACCTCACATTTATAATTTCAAAATTTTTATTAACATAATATATATTCATAAAAAGTTACAATTAGAACTTTTACTATCTGAACACATCTGTGTAGCTAGCACTCAAAGCACAGAAAAAAGAAAATATTCCAGCAGCTCAGAAGCTCCCATCTTGGTCCACTCTAGTCCCCACCTTGTCCAAGTGTAACTACTACCCTGACTTCAAACAACATAGATTAGTGTGTTCTCATGTTTTTGTCCTTTGAGTAAATGGAACCATATGGAATTGTACTCTTTTGTGTCTGGCTTCTGTCATTTGTAATTTCACCTTGTTTAAATATAGAAACTTTCGTTTCAGAATAGGTTTTTTTTTTTAATAATTTAATTCCTTAAAAGCTCAGTTAAACAAATAAAGAAAATACTTTTACCTATGGTAGTAGGAAACGATGGAATGATAAACACCTTAGTATGACGTGATATCAAGTAATTTCACCCCCTAAACCAATGTTTTTCAGAAAAGGGAATGAAACGCCTTTTAATCATTGGGATTCTAATTTTCAAAATCTCAGCTCATGTCCATCATCTAGTTTTTAACATTTTCTACAGTCTAGTTCATCTGATCTTTTAATCCATATTGTTTCTTCGTATCTGAGGCAGTCTTAGAAAGGCAAGTCTGCCATTACTGTCCAAACCCTACAGTCTACTTTTCACATATTTCTGTTTCTCTCAGAATCGCCCTCTTGGTTCCCTTTTCCAGGTCACGTCCACATCATCTCTGGTGCCCAGCTACAAAGCTATCCTGTCTTCAGCCCAGTGCATATTTATCCGATGAGTCCTGTGTTTCACTTAATGCCTGGGTCCTGAGCATGAAGAAATAAATGTGGCACTAAGTCATTATTATTAATGTGATTACAATCTAGTAGAAATATTATCTAAACACATAATTATAATAAAGTAAGCTTAGAAATATGGATAGACTCTAGAATTTGTATAAAAGGAAGAGTGATGCACATTCCCTAGGTCAAAACTCATCGACATGAGGAAGGGAAAGCAAGACAGTGAGAGTGACAGATGATTACTGTTGGGAAAAGGGAACAGGTGCGAAACCACAGAGGAGTGAAATATTCTTGCAGTGACTTGTAGGTGTCATTATATCATGACTTGTAACGTAGAAATTGTTCCTATTAAAAAAAAATACAGGAAGCATTTGAGCAAGATTAGGCAAAGGGGCATATGTTAGGAGGTAAGGTTGAGGAGGGTAGGTTGGGGCCATGTCATGAAGGGACATATCATATTGCGTCCATAGAAAAGTGCTTGGATTTTATCCTGTTGTTAGTGAGGAGCCAAAAGAATTTGAGGTGTGATTCTGTTTTGGGTAGGTCGCTCTGCACTACTTATGACAGGTTTGAAGTGACAAGGGCTGGGGGAATAGTTGTGCTGCCAACTGAGTGAAGTGATACAGCAGAACCGCTCTCTCGCCGGAACTGTCAGTTACCTGCTACCTGCTGCCTCTTTCTAACAACAGACCCATCCCAGGGGGACGCCACAATCTGGACTCTCTATTTGCATGCCTGGGTGACTGAAAACTTCTGAAGAAAATACCATCACACCTGTGGGGGACACTGTAAATCCATAACCACCTACCACTGGAAGAGCCTCAGCATCATCCAACAATTACTTCTGCTTTTCTTCCTAAATAGGATGGCTCTGATTCTTCCTTAAAATTCCTTCTCTTAAAATTCCCATTTTAAAACTTAGATATTCTTTTAAACCTCAAACTCAAATACACTCTTTTATTCTCAGCAAATTTGCCTTTTATTTCTTGAAGAAGTTTGGAAACCTCATGAACAGTTTCTCTAAATACTTCCTCTCTCCCATTGGGATAAAATCTGTTGTATATTTATACTTATCTTTACCTCTTTTTCCCAGGATTCAGAGATAAGGTGTCCTTCTTCTTTATGAGAAAATCCTGCCCATGTATCCCCTTGGCCTTGTATCCCTGCATTTCCTCCTTGACTATTTCCCTGCTCACTGATGCTCACTCCCATAGCTTCAATTTCTCCTCTCTGCTTTATTCATTTTGTATTTTATTATTTGAAACCACTTCCTTAAAGTAATACTAGGACCACCAGGATTGTGTTGCTTTGCTGGATTAGAATTCAAGTTTTGCGTAGCAAGGAAGCAGGAGGTACTTCCCTCAGCTGAAGATGCTTTCTTTCATTTTTCCTTTGCTCCTAGTGTTGTTGTATACTGCCTTAGAAAGGCATCACTCTTCAGTTCACACCATGTGTGCTAAAAGTTACCTGTGTGTGAGGACCATTGCTGCTGTTTCATTTATATATATATATATATGATTAATTTTCATAATTCACCAGTTAAACATTTCCCCATCACAGTGTCATGGTCACATCAAGAGCTCCAACCCTGAGAGTGCAAATGGGATCACATTGTGGAATCCTATTCATTTACCTCTGAGGAGAGCTCTTTCTTTGCTTGGGGATGGTCTTGGGTCAATTGACTCTTTGCTTTCCCAAGCTGAAACTCATTGCATTTTATTTTTCTGTACTTTCAATTACTCAGGAATATTTTCCTAGTCTTTGTATGATTTTGTTGAAATAGTTCAAATATGTTTCTTGGAAACCTATTTTGTTCCATATACTGTTCTAGATTCTGAAATTATAAATATGAATAAAAGCAATTCATGTAACCAAAATATTTGTACCCCTGCAATATTCTGAAAAAAAAAAAAAAAAAAGAGAGAGAGATAATATACCTAAACTTGTGGGGCTTATATTTGGGAGAGTGGGGTGAAAGTGAGTAGCATGGAAACAGATAATATACAAATTTTAAAAATAAATACAGAAATGGATTTTTTTAAAAGGAGCTAAAACTAGGTAGGGTTTGGTAAAATCTGTTTTGTTTTGTTTTGTTTCTTTTTTTCATTGCCTACTGCCTGAGAAGACTTTTCACACTTCTGTGTTTAGTCTTTTCATCTTGTAGGTAGTTGTTCTGCAGACTTCAGCACAGCTCACTTTTGCAGCCAAGGTTTTTGCAGAAAAATGTGATCTCCTTGTGACTTTGAAGCTTTGAGAAATCTGTTCTCTAAAATCATCTATATTCTATCCCACTTCGTAGGATTTTGTTTTGTTTTCCCATCAATTTGCCAATGTAGGTTTCACAATATCGAAATTCTATCTCATTTATTACGCTAAGTTGGGAAGAAAGCCCTTTAACCTCTCCACCTGGTTCTTGCAATGAGTATTTGGTTTCCTGCTTGTGCCCCACCATTGGTAGGAGGACAGTGTCTGTAGTGTCACAGCATTGCATTGTTGTGTTGAGCAAGGTCTAGTGATAGATGGAGCAAAGGAGTATCTTTCTTAAAATATTCAGATGTTAAAAAGAAAAGAACTTCACATTGGAAGAATGCAGCATCTGTGATGCTCACTGGGTTAGTTTGGCAAATTCAGAAATCAGTCAAATCAATTATGCAGCAACATGAAAATCAAATCTCTAGCTTGTTCAACCACATTTTGTCTTCCTACCATCTGTGTTAGTCTCCTGTGTTTCTGGAGGAAAAGATTCAAGTGGCTTTAGGAAGCTTTTCTTTCCTTTCTTATTTTGCTAATAGTGAATGAAAGAGCTTTGGCAGAGAAGTCATGATGATAACAATGTGCTCAGGCACAAATTTACAGCCGTTTCTCATCATCTCACTGGCTCCAACATGAGCCAGGTCCATGCAGTGGAAGAAGGAAACCTTCAAGCACAGGTAATGTGTGGAGCCTGATAGATGATACCCCTAAAACTAAGTATTCAAATAATGCTTTATAGACATTTCTCTTTGTCCTTTAATGAGCTGCTGCGGAGACAGGCTTTGTCATCTCCACCTGAGGCTCACAGTAGGTACTGGATGGCCAGCAAAAGATTAATAAGACACAAGATGAGAAAATTGAGTATTTCAAGCAAAAGCCCCATATCCAGGCCCTATTTGTGAAGGAATAGGTGAAAATAATAAGTGGATTGCAAGGAAGATGTATTTCACAGCATGGTAAGCCAAGGAAAACACCTCCGAAGATACCGGCACAAAACACACTATGAAGTGGAATGTTTTATTCCCTTGCTTTCAGAGCACCTGTGTCACCTGCTCCTGATGACTTTTTATACCTATGATGACTAATTTGATGTATCAACTTGATTGGGCTACAGGGTGCCCAGGCATTTGGTCAGTCATTATCCTGAGTGTGTCTTTGCGATGTTCGTGGATGAGATTAGCATCTGAATGGGTAAACTGAATAAAGCACATTGCCTTCCCAGATGTGGATAGGACTTGCCAAGTCAGTTGAAGGTTTGAATTAACAAAAAGGCTGACCCTCCCATGAGCGAGAGGGAGCTTCCTCTGCCCAACTGCCTTGAGCTGGGACACCAGTTCTTTCCCGCCTTTGTACTTGAACTGAGACATCAGTCCTTTCTGGGTCTCACGTCTGCTGCCATTCAGACCGGAACTGCATCATCAGATCTCCTGATTCTCATGCCTTGGGACTCAGACTGGCATATATACACACACACACAGAGACACACACATACATACATACACACACATGCATGCACATGTGTATATGTGTGTCTGTATACATGTATACATTGGTGTTATTTTTTTCTATGTGCATATACATACATCCGACTAGTTCTCTTTCTTTGGAGAGCCCTGCCTAGTACAATATGCAGGAAGCTCTGCCCTAGGGCTGATCTGTGTACTTTCAAGGGAAACAACCAGCATGAGGAGACAGAGGCACATTCCTCAGCTTTTAGAAATCTCTTCCCTTCCTCAGCTTCTTCCTTGGTTCTCCTCTCTCTTGACAGAGGACTTGTGTTAATCTACATAATGACCTTCAGGAATATCTCTGTTTGCATCCACTTCTCCCCTCCAACTTCCTCATCACGAAGCTATAAATCTTTTTGTAGTCATCAAGACTCTATAACTGGATTCCCGCTGTTGCTTTAAATACCTAAAATTACACACAGAATTGTCAGTAGCAAGTGTATCTAGAAATAACGCCTTAGCAGATTTCTGTACAGACCCAGAAGCCTTCATTCTTTTTTACCCAGAAGGACAATCAAACACATCCAAACAACTTAACAAGCCAAACAGTGATACAGCAGAGAATGAATTCACTAAACACTGAAAAGGAAGGAAGGAAGATAGGGTGGTAGAGGAGGGAACGAGAAAGGGAAGAAGGGTGGGGAGGGAGGGAGCCTGTGTGCTTGCTTCATAAAAGGCGTTACTTCTATGATGTAATTTCACTAAGATGAGCAAGTCATGAGACCTTACCTTCAGGAGTTAACAAGCCAGTGAAGGATGGGGTCTTGCACACAACTGACTGCAGCGTAAGGTCATATTCTTGAGGAATTCTGACAGCCTGTGTGCTTACCAGTGAATCTTTACTGTTCCTGGTTTACATTAAGCTAAATATTCCAAACTTTTCAGCAAAGCCTTGCTTCCCTCTTATAAGTAGATGTCTGTCTCTGACTCTAAAAGCTTTCGTGTTGCATACCAACTCCAGTGATAAAGTTGTTGATTTGAGGACACGGCATTGTGTTCCAGGTTTGCTGAAGAAAAGCATAGGAAGGAAGGAGAATACTCAAGACAGGGTGCTTAGATGGCATTCTTTGCTCTGTGTATATAAACATGATGACCAAAACCTTAACATAAACACTAGTGTCTCAGGAGCTTGGGGAGAATTCAGACGCTACCTTCCTGTGTACCCAGGTGATGCCTCCAGAATCTTCTACCAATTATTCCCCTAAATAAGCATCTATATAATTCAAAATAATTTACATGCATCAATAAAACTCAATTGTGGGCAGACTTTTTTTTTCCTAGCAGAATTTTCTTTTCTAGTATGTCTAAGTTTAATATCAAATTATAATGTCTCAAGTAATAGAATAAGTACCAGTCCTTTCTTATTCTGTCTTCATAACAAAATGATAAAATGAATATATTATTTTTATTTTACAGATAAGAAAAACGTAAAGCATAGAGTATCATGATAAATTACCCAAGGTTAGCCAGCTAGTAAGCAAATAAACCTCAATTTGATCTTAGATTTGCCAGATTGCAGGAAAGGTTCTTGATATCAAACCGGAGATCTTGATGTTCTATTCATGCAGCAATGGACATCAAAGGACAGTGTGAAGTGGTAGACAAAGCAAGATGAAAAAAGCCCAGCTCCCTTTTCACCCAATCATTCATTCTTCCATTTGTCCATTCATCTTGTCTACTTTAGCTTCCACTTTGTGCCAGTTATTGAGAAGGCTGCCGCAGACACATACATTAATCACAGTTTACGATTTGAAGTAACTCACAAATGTATCCTTTGAACTGATGGCATTTTTCTGTTATGTTTCTCTCTTCTTCCTCTTTCTCCACTTCTTTATTGTCTTTCCTGCCCTTTGCTCAACTGGACCATTTGCCTCGCTTGTCCCCCTAATGCTTAACCTCCAGGTGGAGTTCAAGCCTCTTCTCCTCCAGAAAACCTGCCCTGAGCACCCCTGTCCTCCTCAGACACTTAACATGGGGTGTACCACAGGGATTACCTGCTACTTAAATATTTCTGTTTATCTTTTTTCCCAAATAGACTGCAAGTTTATGAATAACAAGATCTATGGATAAAACATTTTTTTCTTTTCTAATGAATATATTACAGTTCTGAGTCCATTACAGCTGTTAGGTAAATTCACAATAATTTTTAACTAGACTTGTTTCCAGAGAGTCAGCCATCCATTACCTGGGTGTCCCTTAAGTTGCCCCTCTTCGTTTAAGACATGTGTGTAACTGCAGCCCTCCAAGTTGTGTGGTTTTTTTCTTAGTTCTTGATAAATTTCCAATCTCCAATGTTGTTCAACAGCTTCCAGTATCAGGGAGAAGGATTCTGTTAATTTGCACCCACATTTGTTTCCCATGATAAACAAACTCTGGCATTCTACTGGAAAACAGGTAGTTGCTCATTGAAAAGGCTTTTAATGCATGACAACATAATTTTTTATTTGGATTTTTTTTAAAAAAATCTTATAAAAGGTGACATTCTATACACAAAGCTGTTGATATGCATCATGTTTTAAGTTTGCAGAGAATTCTCCCCCACCCCACAGCCAAGATATTTTTTTTTCTTTGCTAGCAGTCTAGAACCTTGTATCTTGTTGCAATTTGATAGTGACCTCACAGGTACCTTATTAATAATGAACCAGAGGGGCTCAGCAGAGCTTGGGTTGGAAGTAATAAATCATACTGTAAGTAAGTGCAGCGTTTGCAGTTTTGGAATTTAGAGGAATGTAATAACCAAGATTGAGGGTCTGGAGGGTGGTGAGAGTGACTCGAGGTGGGGACTGGCTTTGCATGGGGCTGACACATGCTTATGGTTATTAATTACTTTTACATTTTACATTGCTAATTGATGTTATTCTTTCCAGTTACAATGTAGTTGAATTTTAAAAAAAATGACGCCTCAAATGTCAGGTCCAGATATTATGTTGTGCCTCTGCCTAAGGAAGTTTATATACACAGTTTAGGTTATTTGGAATGATGGATAATAAGGCAAGCTTTAAGGTGACTGATGATATCCAAGGCAGCATATTTGCAGCATGGAAGATTCCAGGGGCTTATAAAGGAGAAATAAGATCATGGAAAGCTAACGTGTGGATTTTAACTAGTCAATTAACCACCAAGCAATTCAGTTATCCTGTTGATCAGAAAAATTCTTTAAGTCAGCAAGGGCAATATTGTTATTCTAGTCTCAAGTCAGTATGTTTCTAAAAAATAAACTGTTACCCATGAATTTTGTGCCTAGTGCTGTGTTGGGTGATGAAGGTAGTAGAATCTGCCTAACCCGTGTCTTCAGTCACATAAGCATAACTACCTGAGCCACCTGGCAAAGTTCAGGGTTTCCTGACAACTTGGTTATGGACCTCTTGGGGAGTCTGAGGAAAATGTAGATTCCTTTGTCATGCACATAAGTATACAGTGCATCCATTAGAACTTTTGAAGAAATGGAGTCAGGGGAGAAATAAGGAATTCTTGGATCTCTGTTTTGATGGATCCCAGAATGGGCAGTCTGGTGAGGGGCAAGCTCGCTGGTGACCTAGCAGCATTCCCACCATATCACACTTGCGGATGTTTATAATAATGATCCCTGGTTACTGAGAAAGATTAAACCTGCTCTTGGTCCTTTCTTAAGAAGGCAGGTAGATGAGTGATTCAGTTTTTAGTTGAAATTTTAAACCAAAATAACTATTCTTGAATTAAGCTTTATAGGACAATGTTTAAAAGTGAAATACTATTTATTGTCATGATAGTTCATTCCTGGATAGTAAGGAATTTCTACAAATGGAAAGGCCACCTGCCCAGGGTTCCCCTCCACACTTGGGGGCCTGGAGGGAGGAGCTGTTTTGTTCATCCTACCACCTCCTCTCATGAAGTTAGAAAGCTCTGTGTGGTCAGTTCTGCATACATTCATCATCAAGGCCAAATTCCCCCTTCCTCTGTCATAAACACCTAGAAATATCATACTTTAGCTACACCTTTCTTCCCATCACACACACCATCTGGGACTTCATAATTATCCAAGAAGAATTTAATTGGGAACCCAGATGTCACATATACATTTCACTTTTTAAAGATTAGAGGATTGAGGCCCTAAGAATTCTTCAAAGTCTTCAAAGTCAGCATGGGAATGGGAAATAAAAGTAGTTGAGTGCTCTCAGAATTGAGCTCCATGAAACCATTGGGAACACAGTTCCTTGGGACTTAGCAAACCTATTGTAATGGCTTTCAGGCAGAAAGCAGCCTGAAAACATTACTGACCTCTGTTAGACAGAAGCCTCCTAGCAGATCTAACGAAAGTTCATGTCTAATGGATGTGTTCTTCAGTGCCTCTCGGTAAAGTACGATACCTCTAACAGCATCTTTGAAATTATAGTACTTTGTTCTAGTTTCACAGTAAATGCTCCAATGGCTGTGCGGGCTCTCTTGGGTTTCTTCTTTCTTCACTCTGCTGTGAAAACACACACTGCATATACATTGCTATTATCATTGTTGTTAAGAAGCGAGAGAGCATGAGTTTCTACCTTATCATCTGTGAGGGGCAGAGGCAGTGAATCCTGCTGGAGCGTAATAACAATCTGTAAGTAAACCAGTCATGGTAAAATCTATCAAAAATGTGGCAATTTATGAAAATATGTCCCTCAAGCACACCAAAGTTGTCATCAAAGTGAGTTAGCTGCCAATAAACTTCTACATCTTGCACAAAGGGCACAGAATTCTAGTGTAAAAATAAAACCAGTTAATGCATACCTACTGTCTATGAACAATAAATCAGAAACAAAAAAAATGAACCTACCAGCAACTGCTTTTCAATGTAAGTTACCATATTATGGAATGCTGCTGTTCAGGCTTCTGATTTATTAAATGGAAAGATTACCTTCAGAGGAGACAGTAATGAAGATATCTTAGCCTACTTATTTTAACATAAAATTTCAGCCAATGAGCAGTTATTGAGTGGACACTGTGTTCTAGGCACT
This sequence comes from Lemur catta, assembly GCF_020740605.2. NCBI lineage: Eukaryota > Metazoa > Chordata > Mammalia > Primates > Lemuridae > Lemur > Lemur catta. The sequence goes on along the minus strand of NC_059131.1, from coordinate 15,514,898 downwards.
GGACCACCAAAAGTAGAACAATTTGTTAAAATCTGTGAGCACTGCTCTATATTCCTGTTACACATGGCAATCAATATATGTCTAGTTGTATTTTCAACAAATTATTTACTTTGCACATTGAGCATTCAGTTAGTTAACTTTTGGCACCTATATCCCCAAATAAAAGTGTATAGAGGATTCTACATGCACCTCAGAGACAGAGAGTGAAATGGCCAGGAAAGGAGGTGACATTTGTCTTGACCCAGGAGAGGCACTTAGGAATGTATCATTTCCAGCCATCTATCAGTGTGTTCTTGTTCTGCTTCACCTACTCAACTGCAGTTTCTTACTAACAAAGAAATAAAACAAAAACCACCCTTGTACCTCGTCTCCCAATCCTGAGCTTACTCAGCCTCTGACAAGTTCCTGAAGCATTTGCACTCTGCAGTGCGGAAGGTTGCACATCATTTCAGCATTCCTCCTGCCCTAGGGTCTTAGAGGGAGTCTCTTGAACCTCTTTCTGACTGGCTATACAGCAATAATTTTATGGCACCCTCTAGAGCTTATGAGCAAATTATGCAGCCACTGAAGGTACAGAGTAATTTTCCTCTGCCCAGGTTCATCCACCCAGCTCTCAGCCAACCTCCCATGCACTCATCTTGATGGTGGCACCGCGCTTGGATGGCCCTCGTGCTCTGCCTGGAAAGCCTCTGTGCATCAGTGTATCCAATACCCACTTTATGCATCAAACCTCCCCTGACCCTCCATGCCTTGAAAGTTATACTCTCTACTAAAATCACATACTTTATCATTTCTACCTTTTTTATGTTTTAATAATTTTCTTCACTCATATAATTCAATAAATATTTGCTGAACGTACTATATTCCAGGTATTGTGAAAATTATGAAAGCAGTGAATTAAAAAAAAACAATATTTTGCCTTCTTTTAGTATACAATGTATTGTGTGGAATGAGGCAATAGGTGAATAAGTAGCATAATAGTTATAAGCACTTTGGAGAAAAACAGATTGGAACAAAGAAAGGAAGTGTTTGATCATTGTGCAATATTAAAGAGGGTGGTCAGAGGATCCTTCAAGAAGAAGGAAATATTTAAGCAAAAATCTGAAAGAGGTATAATCACACAAAAAATTATCAAGCAGGTATTGTTTTCCCTGGATTGTAAAACAAATAAATAAATATGTCCCTTGTCTCTATATGATCTCTAGCCTGTATTAGGCATTAAACACCTTAAGAGAGAAACTCTATTTACTATTTTTATCTTTAGCAACACATACCAAGGCAGGCTTATAAAATATTAGATGCATTTCCAAGGGCAAATGAATGCTTTTTCCATATTTTCTAAAAATTTTAAATCTTAGTTCACCCCCAAAGATGTTCTGGAAGAGAGAGCATTATTAATCAGATGTTTCAAGAGCTCCCCCTTATTTCCAGACCCCTTTGCAGTTAACAGGGACAGACAAATAGTTTTATCCAATAAAACATGAGCAGACGTGCAGGTGTGTGTGCCAAGCTGAGGTGTTTAAGAGACAGTGCATAAGCCTCCAGTTTGCTCTCCCGCTACTGCGGCAGCCTTGAAGGCTGTGCATTGAGATGGAAATGCCAAAAATGCAGTGCCCTGAACCACTAGGTGGAGAAGAGTCCTACTAGCTTGTAATAGGTACTTGGAGAGACATAAATCAAATTTGTTTTGCTAAGTAATTAAGATTTTAGAAATTACCATAACATTGTCTAGTCTACTCTTATCAAATGAGAATGTGAGCACGTCATTGTTGGGAGTGTGTAATCAGTATTTTTAAGCATCACTCATTAAAGTGCAGTAGAAATAGAACTGAGTACACTGGAAGTTCTCAAGAATTATACTCTTTAGTTCATTGAAAAGTCATAATATTGGTGTTAGGTCAATTCTAGGAAGTTAAGGAGCTTTGCCAAATATACTCATGTGACTTCTGGACACTGATAATAACACATAAGGTTCTAACTAGTTTCTTTAACACTGGGCACTAAGAACTGTAGCTGGGACCACCGGTGCCGCCAGCCCTGGACACTGGAAATCACCACCAGCAGCTGCCACTGCTGCCCAGGAGGCCATTCTATCTATACCTTCTTCCTCTTTAAGCCTGTTTTGGCGTTTTTTGGTGTGCTGTTTATAGCCAATCTTTTAAGAATAGTAAATTCCATTTGCTAGATTAATTTGCTCATCTCACCTTCATTTTACAACCCAAAACAATTGGTTTCTCTCTCCCCACTCTACTGATGCTGCCTTTTGACTAAGGTCTTAGTGACTTGCTAATTGGTCAATGCAATGAGCATTTTATCCAACTAAACTCTTGACCACTCCTTTTTTCTTTGACACCTATTTTCCTACCCATGTCTTTCTTAAATGCTAGCATCCCGAGGGTTTAGTCTTTAGTGTTAAATCAATTTACCGTACACTTCCCAGGGATCTAACACCCTCTTGTGATTTTAACTGCACTCTGACACAGTTAATGACACTTATATCTATAGTTATAGCCTTAACTTGTCTTGAGAACTTCAGATTTATATACGTAAATTGCTGGTAAACATCTATAATTGAATGTATCACAGGAACTTTAGAAAATACATACTTTAAATTCAACTTATCATGCACCCCCAAATTTGATTTTCTTTTTGTGTTCCCTGACTCACTGAATGATACTATTATGCACTCAATCTCCCAGCCAGAGACCTGAGAGCCATCTTTTTCATGTTGATCACTACCAAAACCGAATCAAACAAGCCTCGTGTATTGTAACTTTGTGCATTCTCTAGACTCCGTTCAGTTCTAACTAATAACCTCTTAGTTCAGGATTTTGTCATAATTTTTATTCCTTTTGCCATAATGTTTATTCCTAAACAGTCATCTCTGGCTCTGTTCTTGAGCATAGTCCTCCCATCTCCTTTGTTGCAATTCCTGACACCCTTCCTCTACACACTTGCCAAGATGATACAATAACAAATGAAGTCACATAATGTTTATTTCTCACATTTATAAACATCCTGGGGCTCCCCTAGCTTCGGGCACATATTCATGTCCCGTGTTCTCTCCCTGCAGCCCAAGCGTACAGACCCAGTGCCGCTGTCTGCCCGTGTCCCGTAGTCCCACACTTTGGCCATTCTGTTCCCATGCCTTGAGTGCACTTCTCCTTGACATTAAGCTCTTTTTAACCTAATTAAGTGTTATTCGTCTTTTAAAATGTAGCTTAAATGACTTCCTCCAAGAAGCCTTCCTGGAACTCCTCAAAGTGGATAGATTTTTTTTTCTTTGTCTGTATCATCCTGTGTATATCCTCTGATAACACAGATATTTGCTCACAAGTGTCCACCACCTGACTTTTAACTCACTGAGGAAAAAGTAACTCACTGAGGAAAAAGGAGAGTGCAGGCACATACCCTAGTGTAAATCATATTCCAGTCCATATCCTCTTTCTGTTCTGGGCACTGCTTATACTCTGTGGCCTACAAACACAGAAGCCAGCGGCCAAGAGGTCAGGGAGCCTGCTCCAGGCAGCTCTTGAGGTTTGGCTTCTTTGTACTTTTCCCTGAATAGAAAACCTATTGCAAATAGTAATTGTTTGTTAGAATTCCTATAACTCCCATAAGTATATTATAATAAACAAGCAAACAAACAAATGAATAAAGTTTGAAAGCAGGATACCAGGGTGCCTAGAAACCAGAGCCCCTGTTACTGTGAGCATCCCAGCATGTTCTGTCTCCATGTTCTTTTTGCACATCTACTTACACTACTTTCACCCACTTCATTTTTCTATCTTGCTATCAGCTCTTTTTTCCTGCCCCTTAGTCCACATAGAAGAATAGACTCAAAAGGGTGCAAATTTAAATGGCCTTTGTTTTAGTGAATCAGAGCAAAATACAATTTCCTTGAATTTTGGTTCCAAAATTCCAGAGAACTTTGGCATATTGTGAGTCAATAACCTCTATTGGGAAGAAACAAGCATAAGGAAAAAGGTATCTTGTACTTCCAGGGCATGTCAGAGGCAATGTTGAGTATTGAATGAGGAGATTTATTTACTAGATTAAAGAGCGAGGTAGTTGTGCTGGGCGGAAGAATAATAGCTATCCATTGTAACGGTAATCCTTCACATATGTGCAGTATCCTTTATCGCTTACAAAGTTATTTTTATAAAAGAAATTCACAGCTATTTTCTCATTTATTTCTCGCACAACCCCTGTGATTTAAAGGATACCATCCTCATTTTACAGATGAGGGAACTAAGACTCAAGGAGAGTAAGAAATCTAATCTGATTCAAATAGCTAGTAAGGCTAGAGTGAAGGCATGACTCATTGCCTTCACTCTTTCATGTAGATGCCTTGAAATGTTGATTAATTTGTTGTGGACATCTGAGGACCTCTGAAACTCAGTGGCGACTCTCAGTATCAGGGCCGAGCACTCTACCAGGTGGGACGTGTACTGCCTGATGGAGTGCCACTTCTATGCTTCATAATGAGGAGATATTGATGAGATCTTTACCTCTTTGAAACTGATGTCTCTGTCTGTAATTGTAGGTTTGGTCTTGAGGATAGGCACTCCATGCTTATTAATTTTCATTGAGAAAAGTATACCTCTGGAATCATTCATTCACTTGGCAAGTGTTTTATGAGCACTTACAATGAACAAGGCTACATGCTGACAATCAGGAGAAACACAAGACACTGCCCCTTGGCATCAGATAACTCACAATTGGTTGGGCCAGGGCTGGATACATGTAATTATAAAAATGTTTACATATGATAAAGGTCATAAAAGAGGTGCAAACCAAATACTCTGGGGGTTCTGAGAAAGGAACTTCACTGCCACAACAGAGTCAAGGAAAGCATCCTGGTGAAAGTGTCACTTGAGTGGGGCTGAGGAAGACGGAATTGATAGCGTGTTCGGTGGGAAACAGGCATGCTCGTACAGAGCTGGCTTAACAAGCTGGGCTTAAACTTTGGCCCTGCCTAGGGCCATCAGCTGAGAGCCTTAACTTAAGTCCACACTAAGGCTGTGTATTCAAAATTGCCTTGGCATTCCCTCTCCCACTGTCTGATCCATTTGTCCTCCTGGAAATGACCAGAAATCCTATTTGTTATCTACACATGTCAACAGTCCTGTCTTGCTCACTAAGTATAATCACACACACCCCAAGGTTTGGCATTTGTTGTTCCAAGTGCCAGAATATCATAACTTACTATTCTATTCCCCAGTAACATACGTCTTTGTAAATAAGAAACTGATTTGATTTTCAGTGCAATAGGATATTGTTACAGAGTTGTGTATGAGAAATTAAAAAGGGGGATGCATATTTCTTCATACTGTTTTTCCAGTCACTCCTGCTTCTCTAGGACAAAGGCGGGGTGGTGGCAGGCTGTCTGAATCTGACCTGGCTGAAGCTGGAAATAAAGCTCTGGTTTCAAAAGCACTTTATGAATATGTATGTTATATATGTGTATATATATACAAATAAGGATATAAACTTTTAAATATGTAAAATTATTTCATTTAGTCATGCAACAAATATATTTGGAGCATCTACTTTATACTAACTCATGGATAGCATAAAAACAGAAAAAAAAGCCCTTCATTAAGCTTTCATTGTAATGGGAAATGGGCATTAAACAAATATAGACAAAACAAATAATATAATTTCAAATAGTAACATGTGCTATCAGAAAGGTAACGTGGGAATAGAGGTTTTTTTAGGAAAGACCTGGAGGTGACATTTGAGCAGAGATATGAATGAAGGAGTGGACGATCTGGAATCTGAGAGAAAAGCACAGCAGGCAGAAGAGAGAGGAGTGAAAATGCCCTAGAACTGGAATTCCCTTGATATTGTTGAGAAACAGTGAGAAGGCTACTGGGGCCAGAGCAAAAGGAATACAGGGAAGAGTGAAGAAGATAAAGTCTAGGAATAAGGGACCAGATCACTGGAGCCCTTGTAGGCCCAGGACCAAGAGTTTATAACAGATCCGGAACATGCTAGATAGCCAAGGGGGTCTTTTAAATCAAACCACGATGAGATATCACTTAAATCCAATGAAAATGGCTTTTATCACAAAGTCCCCAAACAACAAATGTTGGTGTGGATGAGGAGAGATAGGAACACTGATACACTGCTGGTGGGACTGCAAACTAGTGCAACCTCTGTGGAAAGTAATATAGAGATATCTCAAAGAACTATAAGTAGAACTACCATTTGATCCAGCAATCCCACTACTGGTATTTACCCAAAGGGGAAAAAAAAAATTCTATAAAAAAGACATCTGCACTCAAATGTTTATAGCAGCACAATTCACAATTGCAAAGATATGGAAACAACCCAAGTGCCCATCAATACATGATTGCATTAATAAAATGCAGTGTGTGTGTGTGTGTGTGTGTGTGTGTGTGTGTGTATACATATACACACACACACCTCTTGTATTATCCTGGATGGAGCTGGAGCCTATTCTACTAAGTGAAGTATCACAAGAATGGAAAAACAAGCACCACATGTACTCACCATCAAATTGATACTAATCGATGAAAACTTATGTGCACATATGGAATTAACATTCATCAGGTGTTGGGCAGGTGAGATGGGGGAGGAGGAGATGGGTAAACTCACACCTAATGGGTGTGGTGTGCACTGTCTGGGGGTTGGGCATGCTTGTAGCTCTGACTTGGGTGGTGAAAAGGCAATTTATGTGTCCAAAGTGCTTGTACCCCCATGATATTCTGAAATAGAATAAAATAACAATAAAGACAGAAATAGCAACTGCTATGTGAAGCAGGATGTGGCAAGGAGCAAGAACAGAGCAGAAAGGGAAGTGTGGTGGCATTTGTCAAGGTGTAGGCTTGAACTAAGGTAGGAGTTGCAGGGAGACATAAACTTAGGGTATATTTTGAATGTAAACTTGAAAATGAGTGGGAAGAAGTAAGTGAGAGATATAAAGGATTTGAGGATGACTCACTGATATTTGACCCAAATAACTGGAAGAATGATGTTATCACATACAAATCTGGGGGTTGTGGAAGAAGGCACCGGTGTTGTTGGGTGCTGCAGAGGGGGGAGGCACATAGCTTAAGACCCCTGTGGGGAGGTGGAGACATTTGAGACATCCTCCTGGTGTTGTCAAGTTCACAGCTGGAGCTCAGGGAAACATCAGAGAAAATTTGGGAGTCAACGTAATATGGATGGTATTTATAGCCGTGGGATTGGATGAAATCATCTGTTCAAGGAATGATATCTGATGCACTCAATCACAGAAGATTTATTAACATTTCTAAAGTCAGCCTGGTTTAATCAAGCCTTCCAAACACCTGTGAGATGTGTGTGCTATATATTCTTCACTATCTTCTCTCCTGGCCTGCGCTCCAGAGGCTAATATTGGAGGAATGGTTCAACCAGGCCTCCTTGCTTTCCTGCCTCGGTTGGATTTAACCATTAAGAGGAGCCAGCAAGAAGTTGGAGAGAAAGAGGAGAGAGAACTTCGAGTATTTATTTCCCTTGCTTTCTCAATACAGGACTGTTGGCTGTAATAAATAGCTATTCATAACTAGAAGTTTATACTTCCCATATGTTTGTTATGATATTAATTAATCCCATGTAATGCCATAGTCACATATGAAAACACTTTACAAAATCAGACCTAGCACTTATCCCCACTTAGAAATTGAAGGAGAGAAATAAGTATTACTTTATTATTGGCTTCCTCACTAGCCTAAAAGCTCTGTATTCACTGATGCTCATTGCATTTGATGCATGAATGAATGTGTTTCTTCCATACTTTCCAGAGATCCAGGAGTAAGACTATGGATGAAAAAGCAAGTGGGAACAGGGACCAGGGTCCTCTTTAATATTTCCTTGAAAACATTTCATTGACAGAATTAGCCTGGAGGGAGAAATGACTCAGGGCTACAACATGGTCTATAGATATTAACTTGGGCTTCCACCTACTACCAGATTCTTCAGTGTTTTATGGCAAAAGAGCACTAGCATTTGTTTTATTTTGAATCTGGTTATCTAAGACAAAAGAACTCTAAGGTCATGGGCTTGAATTTGTTCTACTGTCTATAATGTTCACACAAACCCTCATGTTCCCATGGCAGGTAAGAGGTGTTGGCTGAACTGACAAAACTCATTAAAACAAGAGAATTTCCAAAGTGGAGAGATGGACAGTCTCCCTCCTGTCTAGTCTCATGCACTGTCCTTGTGACAGGGTGATGCAAACCTGACCAAGTGGGAAGGGGAAGTAGACATTTCCTTGTGTGTTTTACACTAGATCTAGTGTTGGAATACCCTTGAAGGTCCCTGATACCCAGCAATAGTGATCAACATGGTCTCTGGGAGTGCTGGAGTGTCTTGGGATCCAGCTACTAATGCATTCATGCTGATGGGCCCCAGCCTCCAGGGCAGAGCTCTCCAACGCAACGCTGACCCTATTCTACTTCCTGACAATTCCAAGGAGTCCCAGCTGGGCCCCTGATTGATTTCACACAACACTTCTGCTGTTCAGCCACATTCATTTCAGCCAGAAGCTAACATTCTTGCTCACCATGGCTGTGTTAAATTCTCAATGCCATAGAAGATGCTCTCTGTTTGAATGCAGGAAATAAGTTGAATTTTTAAATTAAAGTCACTTTGCAAAATGAATGCTTAGGAAAACCATTGTAAGCTATGGGTTTGTCCTCATTTCTCAGAGATGGTACTATCTAGCAAACAAACCAGGTAATGTGAGTGAGGTACCTTTGATCTGTATGTAAAAATCTCCTCCTTCTCTCTTTTATAGAAGCTATGACATAGACAGCATCTGCAATAACCTGGCAGGTCTTTGTTTACATGTATTATATATCCGTGTGGAATATTCAGTTTTTGCCAAACCATAAGGTTTATCTGCTTTTAACTTAAATTTCTATTTGATTCTTTGAGAGGACTAACCCAAACAGCTGCCAGCCCATTAGAAAAGCAGAGTGTAGGGGCTAGAGGTGCATTTGAGTTCTGCCTCCTTTTCATTGACTGGCAGGGAAGCTTGGTCAGATGACTCCCTCTCTTCATTTATCAACATGATTATAATAACAATATGTGTAACATATAACACTGCATGCTATTGTGAAAACTAAATGAGATATTTCATGGGAATGCACTTTTTAAGTACTTTTAGCAAATATTAAACTTTTACTTATATTTTAAGGAACACATGAGGACAGTAGCATTTTTTATATAAAACTTTAGGCTACAAAATACTAGAGGGCCTCTTCTGTTCAATATTCAGAACAGAGTAATACATGAATAGAGGGAAGTGAAAGGGATTCGATATTGATAAAGCAGGGAAAATAATAGTGCATTTTGAGAGTGAATAGATAAAAGGAATTAAGTTTTTCTAAGATTCTAAGATTCGTTAAGAGTTGGGTGGTAGAGAGGGACCTCTTATCCCAGCCTCTGATTTTGAGGTCAGCAAAGGAGAATTCAAGACTATTTTTTTTTTAAGCTTGATCTTGAATTTCTGCCAGAAATGAAACAAGACTGGCGACTTTCACATTGCATTCCAGGGATCATTTTATCTCTCCTGAAGCAAACAGCACAGCAGAGGGCACAAGGTAGGAGTTTGGTACCAGCCTGTTGATCAACTTACTTGCTTCATTTCAGTTCCATCCCTAAATAGAATGCAAAATGCCATTTTATGCCTGAAACACAGCAGAACGAAATATTTTTATGGATTCAGTTCAATGCATCTCGTGAAATGAGGGCCAAGTAAATTGCTCTAAGGACACCCTCCCATAGCGTGACAGTGGCTCTGGCCTGCCTTGCGTGCCTCACATTAGCACAAACCCCGTGCGCCAGCACCTACGTTTATGAAAGATGGATGAAATGACTCCTAGTGCTTGCACCCAAACCGAAAATTGCTGCTGCACTACACAATAACTGTCTAGCGTTCCTTATTCCTTTTCTTCTATTAATAATACATTAAACCACAGTTATGAAAAAAAAAACCCTCAGAGAAAAAAGAAAAAAAAAAGATGATAATGATTTCTTGACAGATTTTGAATGAAAGGCTTTAACACAGCTTTAACTGAGCTTGACACACCATTTTTAATGTGCAAGTCCCTTCTATTTCCCAATCTCTTCATACTTAATTGAGAAGTCCCACTTAGGGATGAGCAAAGAGTTTAATGAACCTCCTCCCCCAAATCATTAATTCAAAATATCTGATGTTGATTATGCATTTCTTGGTGATAAGTACTCTCCCTGTTGATGTCTGCATAGAAATCGGCTGAATAACTGTGTTTTGTGAATAGGACCCACACTGTTCAAATTGGAATGTTTTATTAATCATAGTTCTTAAAAGATATTGAACATTGGAGGGGGTAGATCAGGAAATAAATAATACATACTCTTGAAATGTCCCTGAGATGAGTAGCTGTTCTCTTTATAAATATTACAAATCTCACATAATCCCTTAGGTAAAGACACAATATTCAACACACATAATGATGAACAACAAAACAGCATTTTAATTTGCACCAGAGTAGCCCTGGTTATGGTTTGCTCATCCTGTTAATACATCGTCCCTTGAGTCTTGTGAACTGGCAATTAGTAGCCCCAAATAATAGATGATTATCCTGAGACAACAATCGACCCACATTTGGTCACTAAGAGTGATTAAATGATATAAAATAGAAGAGATAATCCGTATGCACAGAAGGTGTGGGTATCATCTTAGTATCATGTCTAGGACTTGCTGTATATCTAACTTAACAGTCAGATTTATTCCGTGCATATATATGTTTACATCTTCTTAATTATTTACCTATAAAAACAAAAACTAGGTGTTTCTCAAATTTGAACAATATTTTTGATTGCATTTATTCTTTAGTAAGAATTATCATGGCATACATTAGCAGTGTAAAACTAATTGCTCTAATTAGCGAATGTTATCAGTAACAAACTAACATAGAACATTTTATTTTCTGCAGCTGCCATTAATAGTTTTTTTTTAAAAAAAAAAAAAAGGAGGAAAGAGAAAGAAAATGATTTTGAAAAATCTATGTATGTGCCCAGGAGGTCATCTTGCATCAGAGTATTCAATATGCCTTGTTCCCTGACTTTTAGAACTAGTTACTGAGATCAGGGATTAGTAACCAGGTACCTCAAGTCCCTGGAACCCTCTTTTCTCAGCAGCCCTTATATCTCTGGCTGCTGTTTTCACAGATTTCCCACTATTTCTATAGCTAATTATCTGCTGACATATTTCAAACTTGTCTTTTCAAGTAGAATGAGGCTGGAAACTACATCTTATTTATGTCTGTAGGAACAATATCTGAGCTCAGGACAGTGTCCTTATACAATGTCTTTATACAATACTAGGTTCAGAAAAAAGACAAATTAATTGATTGATTAGTGTTTGAGTGGCAAATCACTTTAAGGACAAGCATGGTTTCATTTTTTGCTTATACTCTGCAAAATAGAAAAAAAAGGACATCTGCGTATATTTTGTTTAAGTAAACATGATGCATCGTATATTTTCAGTTTCTAACCTTGTTAAGATTGTAATAAAAGTAAATAGTCTTATGATTTTCTCTTATAGAGAATCACACTTAGGAAAAGACATATAATGTTTCCTTTTTCTAAACACCTTTCAGCACCTACTATGATCAAGTCCCTGAGAATGTAAAAGTATATAATAAAAGGCACTCTACTCAAGGTACATTTTTGGAAAATAGATATAGATATACAATAGAATGAGAAATAAATATAAGATAGAATGAGAAGAATTTTGAACAAATTCACAACAGACATTGTTATCTGAAATTCAGGGTTTTCACACTTCTTGTTGAACTCACAAAGCTTCCTGAGTACAAGGTCTATGTTTTTATTTCCTGTTACATCCCAATTTCCAGCAAGTCCTACAAAGAAAATCATATTGAACAATTATCCAGAAAGAATATTCTCTAGAAATAATTTTTCTGATATTTTTTTGTTGCAGTTCTACAAGCTAGTGACTGTCTCATACAGCCAACCTATATGGTAGGATCAACAGATTTATATTCATATTGTACTTCTTACTGTGTGACTGGCACTGGAGGGGGAATAATACATGGAGGTCAAGAGACAAATGTTCTCTTACAAATTGCTCAGCTCGTTCAAAATGAACAAGGTATTTAGAAAGGGAAGAAGTCAATTCAGCAATTTAATAGTACTCTGAATATTTTATATCTTCAAATACTTTATTTTCACATAAATTGAGAGTTCTACAAAAGTAAAAAATATAGACATGTATTGAATGAGTGGTAAAAAGGGTGAACACTCCCCGTCTTGTATATGAGAGCCAACGACAGCAATAGGCTTGAAATGATTGCAAATATAAAGTGGACTTTGTTTAATTTGCTGCTAAATTTGCATACCTGTCTTGCTCTTTTATGGGGGCGGAGAATAGAGGCCTCTATGTTTTTCTGTATGTTTCTGTATGTTTTTCTGACACTAGAACTGCCCAGAGAGCCAGGTCAAGCCTCTGGAAGGTGCTGTTTCATAGTAAGCAGAGCTGTATGGAGGTAACTGACAACTGAACAAATCCCAAAGTGATTTGTTGTGTTATAAAGTGAGCATTCTCTGGGAATCAGCAAAATCATCTCCAGATCTTTTCTCAAACTCTTCTTGGATTGTGCTTAAAGAGCACGATCTGGTATATAGTCTTATTTTTTCTTGCTGTGCACATTGTGCCAAGAACATAGGTGATCTGGGCAATCGCTCCTCTCCACTACTTACAACTTTTTGTAGCCTCAGACAACATGCACTCCATCTCCCACCACACAGAGCACTTTGTAATCCTAAGGAAAAATTTTCATTGGCCACCCCCCGCCCAGAAAGGAGATCAAAGATTGGAACCCTAAGCTTGTTTGGATTCAGAAATCTATAGTATCCAGGCAAGTTCAAATAAACTCTGGTTTCTGCACCTACGGCAGTGAAGTTAGCATGCTGACCTTGGGTGTGTTACAAAACCTCCCTGCACCGCAATTTACTCAGCTATAAACTGATGCCAGTGATGTCCACCATTGACATTTGGAGAGTATATATTGTTTATTTCCTGATCTGCCCCCTCCAACATTCAATATCTTTTAAGAACTATGATCAATAAAACATTCCAATTTGAACAGTGTGGCTCCTATTCACAAAACACAGTTATTCAGCCGATTTCTATGCAGACATCAACAGGGAGAGTACTTATCACCAAGAAATGCATAATCAGCATCAGGCATTTTGCATTAATAATTTGGGGGTTCATTAATCCTTCCAGGATTGTTGTGAGGCTTAAATGGGTAAGCCTGTGGTGAGAGCCTGGAACACGCCCTGACCAACATGTACCTGCTAACTTGTATCCGGGTGTGGAGTTTGTCAGGGCCCCACTGTATTATGATACGAATGGTGACTGATAAATCATTGAATTCCTGGACAAGCTCTTTCCCGGTTCCTGCTTCAGTAAGCAGCATCCCTTGCTTCTCTATGGTCATCCACTTGATGAACCCATCTTCTCCCGGAAGCCTTTCCTGACCACTCCAGCCAACACTGATCTCTCCCCCACTTCACAATGCAGGTAATCTGCACCTCACAGCTTACCATGGCATCTCTTCATTGTGTTACCTGCTTCTGACCTGTTATCCCACTTAGACTGTGAGGTCTCACCCATCATTGTTTTATGTAACCTGAACTCTTTAACATTGTGACTCACTCATGCAGATTAGATTTAAGATTTGTTAAAGCAGTATCTGAAGATATACGTGTGTATGTGTATTTGTGTGTGGTATTAGAACAGGGGTATCACCTCTCCTGACCAATCTGGGCATTGCGATTTGACTATAATTGCACTATGTTATCCTCCTTGCCCTAAAATCTACATTTAGCAATCCCTGAAGGAGTTCTCAGAACCATATGTAAAGGCAATAAAGATTTGATAAAAATGGCTAAATGCAGTTCTCTAGAAATGACTCTATATAGTTTTCTAACTTAAGCAATTATGTATTTAGCAAACTACAAAGTGTGCAGAGATGCTTCTTTCATTGTTAAAGCACTGCAGAGGCTTTCCAATTACTCTGTTTTATTCTTTTTGTTGATATATTCTTTCTTTCTTTTTTCTTTTTTAACCAGCATGACTCTTCTAACAAATTCTTAAGCTGAGATCCAAGTGCATAAACAAAAATGAGCAAGAGGAGGAGCATGTGTGAAAGAGGGCTTGATTGAGAGCTGTCCATCTAAAGAGGGCATGTTGGGTGGAGATCCTAAGGCTCACCAGACATCCCCTCTCCACCCACTAGACCCCTGACTTTAAAGAGAATGAGTTGTGGAATGACACTGGTCTTATTTCAAATCTTGGTTCTCCCACTTATGTGCTAGAAAATTATGGGCTTGTCTTTTGACATATGTGAGATACAAAATGGAGATAACAGTAATTAGTATATTATCTTTAGGGGCTGTGAGAATTACCAAATATAGCAATACAGAATATAGCTTGTCTCCCTACAAGGCAGACACTATTATTCTTTCTTGCGTTTCATGTCATGTGTACCTGGTGTCAGTCTGTGTCGAATAGCTGCTCCCTTATAAGAGATGATTTTTTTCAGGTCCTAATGGGGAAGACAGAAAGAGATCCATCACTATTTACACCGGATATTAGTTGTCCCCAAGTCCCCACTTGCTTTACTACAGGAAGTCCAGGCTTGCATAGGGTTACCCCCCCCCAAGACTCTAAGATACTCTCCAAAACAGAGATGTTCCCTCTGGTTGTTATTCACTGCTCTGACTTATGCTTCATGTCTTAAAGATGCTCCCAATGTACTCCTGTGGGTTTGTGCCTCTGCCTAATCTTTCTTTTCTTTTTTTTTTTTTTTTTGTACTCTCACCTTTTCCTGAAAAAACTCCTAAGTTGATGATCAAAGCACACTACAAATGAACCTTGGTATAGGAGGAAACTTTTACCACCCAGGCAAAGGGAGACAAATAGTTATTCATTATCCTTGTAGCTCGGGTCCCACTGAAGTTGCCTGAACTGAAGGAATTATAGTGGTTATTGACACGGTGTTTACACCTGATGATCTCAGGCAGGCCAGGGACTCCCAGTCATGCTAGGAGACACCCACGTAAGACAGAATTCAGCATTCCTCATCACTGTTGTCTCTAGACATCCACGTGCCCTGCCGCCCTTCATGCTAGCACTGATTGCAGGAAGGGAGCAGAATAGTGCACCTTGGCTGAGCTCAGGTGAGAATCAGAGCAGGGAGTTTTTCACTTCAAAGCACCATAACATTGAAAGATACAGCTCTTTCTATGGCCACATCTAGCTCCCTCCTTCTAGGTGTGCACAGCCAACTGGAGGGATCTGGATGAGTTCTAGAGTGAGGTGAGACACTGTTCCTGGTTTTATAACTCACTTTGGTCCAATAGTCTGCACTTGGTCTTCCTGACTTCCTTGGTAATGAGTTTCCCTTTGGGATTTTCATTGTTCTTCACTGAAATCTGGTCCCTGGTGCCCCTACATAACTCCAATCCATGGTGCAAATGAGTTAAGGAGCATAGTGCAAATTCACTTGTCAGAAGTGTCTGAGCTAAGATTTTGCCTGGCTAAGATACCATGTTATACAGTAGATCTGAATTCACATACTAACTTCATATAATTCTCATTCTCCATGTGCATGTTGTCAAAATTCACACTTTAAACATAAGATGCTTAACCTACAGCATTTCTGTAATTCAATTACTTTTTTTTACTATTATACAGATTTATGCAAAAACTATACAATAATATTCTTAGATGTATCTATATTGAACACAAAATATGTCCCAGGCAATGTACCTTGTTCTTTAAATGCATGTTGATTTTTAATCCTTGAAACAAGCCTATAATGGAAACACTTTGATTATGAGACTTTATAGATAAGGAAACCTGAGATTGGACAAAGTAACTAACAAGTCCATAGTCACGGTGTAATGGAAAGCCTGGGATTTAATCCCTGATCTTTTTGTAAAAGACTGGTAATTAATGATAAATGAAATATTACATAGGGTGACTTCTCTTTCTGATTGTTGCATTATTAGTATTTGTAAGTTCTTTTCATGATGGTTATTTCTAAAGTGTACCTTGATGACATGTAAATGCGCTGAAAATAAAAAGAATGTTAGTTCAAATTTACCAGCACTCATCACTGTAGAGTAGTTCTCAAACTTTAGTGTCCACCAGAATCTGCTGGAGCATTTGTTAAACTGTAAAAACTGGCATCCACCCCCCAGTTTCCGGTTGAGATGGTGTGGACTGGGGCCTGAGAATTTACGTTTCTAACAAATACTCAAGTGATGCTGGTGCTACTGGTCCCAGCACCACCATTTGTGAACTGCTTCTGAATACTAAGTGGAAAAGCTGTCACTGTTATGATATGGGCCATATCATTGTGCAGTGGTTTTCATAGATACAGCATACATTTAAAACAGTGGTTTTTATGCTCATTCTTGAAGAATACATGAGCCCTGAGCAGGACACACAGTGAATGCTCACTTGGACATATTAATAGATGAACACTTTATATCTGACATCTCAAGTGTGCGTTGCCTGGAATTAGAAATGCATCCGGTGAGGCTTCCTTCCCACTCTCCCAGGTACTTAGCTGAGAAGGAATTTGGGGTACCCTACGCATCACACATGTCTACTCTGCTATTTCCTTTTAAACTCCTAAATAAAAGTTTTCTACCTTTGAACCTATTTGCAAACCTGGGACTCTACAGGAGTGAAAAGAGAGGGAGATAGATCAACAAAGAGCTACAGCTACAGGATCTTCCTCCAGAAACCCAGAGCTTTTTGCCATTTCTCTGATTTGCAGAGGTGAAAGGGTGGGCAGAGAGCCATCCTGTGCCCAGTGCTCCATTCTATTTCCATTGGGCCCTTTCCTTCTGACTGCAATTTGCACCTCACCCAGGTGTGAAAACCTTTCCTGGGGAGAGGAAGATGCAAGTCTCTCTGTTGGCAGCAGGTTGAAGTCACTGTCCTCCTTGTTACTGAGGAAGAGAGTCTGTGGCTTGGCCTCTGATTTTCCTCAGACACTTGAACTATTCATACTCTATTAGACACATATGAAGGAAGGAAATTGGACTTTCTCAGGTTTCAGATGTATCAGCAGGGATGTACGACTGAAAATTAATTCCCTGACACAGACTGATGAAGCCAGCAGTTTCCTGAAATACTGAGATATCTTTTCTATTTTTCATAACACATGATCTCAATGTTACATGTTTTCCCTAGTTCAAAATGCTGATGTTTTGACAATGGGACCCAGCATCTACCATTTTCATAAACAACTTTCTTGTTAATTAGTCAGAATGTCAAGAAATTGGTCAGTGCATCTGGTAAGGAAAAGACTCTAATAAAACTCTACATATCTTTTAATGAATGCAGAATGTCATTTAGCTTCAAAGTGCTAGATGAACCAACACACAATTAGATCTGGAGTTTAGCTTTAACAAAAAACTAAAGATTCCTTCTCTTAGTGTTATTATCTCTGAGGTTTGCTTTTTTTTCACATATGATCTTTCTTTCTTTCTTTTTTTTTTTTTTTTGCTTCCCTATACAATATTAGTTTAAGCATTGCTGATCCTTCAAGTTTCACGTGCCATGCATGGATGGTGGATACTGTTCTTAAGCCAAACTTGTTTATTTTTACATATGATCATTGTTTTTATTTCATTTCCTTTTCACTTTAATTTACTATGCTAAAGTCTCATACCAAATCTCTGTATGTTAAATATTAAATATTACTCATTATTCATATCTTCTAGAGCAAATTCCTTTATTTTTCTGATCCTTTGTCTACTTACTTGAAAAAAATCACCAACTGCTTTATCTCGCGTGGTTGTTTTGATTGAACAAAATGGCTGATGTATGTTAGAGAACTTCAAAAGCTATGAAATATTATACAAATTTGTAAGACTGTTGTTATTACTGTGGGATTATATGAACCCATATTGAAATTCGTAATAGAAGCAATCATTTAATCAAGATGATTAAAATCTGTAACAGGAATAGCATCCAGAGGATATTCAATATATTGACTGAAAGATGAGACTGAAGGATTTAATGAGAGTTGACAGGACTCTCTTGACTGTACATCAAAGCCACGTAATTGGAATCTCTCTGTGCTATGAACACCTGACATCAGAGAAAACTTCTAGAAACCAAGAAACATGTTGGACAGAAAAAGCAGAAACAAAGAATCAGCAAGACACAGAGGTTACAGGCATCCTGGAAATGCATCCAAGAACAGCTTCTCTTTAGCTTTAGGAACAGCCCATCTAGGGCTGAGTTCAGAGATTAAAAGCACCAATGCTTTTATGCTTTAAAATATTGAGTAATATTGGAGATGTAAGGCTCATGGTTACCTATCAGCCCAATTCCTGAATCTCTCTGGGTTTTAAACAAACTGCTTTGTAGAGTGAGTCTTGGAAGGGCTTTGAGTAGACCAGCCCATCTTACTCCAAACACATGAAGGAGCTCCTCACACTCCCAGTGCATGGCTTTTCAGAACTCAGTTTGGGGTGTGTGTCTGTTTGTGTGTTCCTTTCTGGAAAACCAGAGACAGTATAATCAGAGGCTAGAGTTTCTGCAAGCAACTCTCTCTGAAACTTAATTCCTTTGGTTAAAAATAAAGTCTGTAATAGCAATTAAATGAAGCAGCCTGTGGCTTTTGGAGAGATGCCAGGTGGCTTATGTTGGGCTTATTAGGGGCTAGGATCAAGAAAGAAACTGTGCCTTAAAGAGCACCAATTCAATGACAAAGAAGGGAGGAAGCTACTGACACCATTCACCATTCAAAGTGCACTACTTTTGGGTCAAAGGATCGCTGGGAAAACCAAGAGAAAATGGTGATGGGTAGTCGTATTAGAACCCTGAGGAAAGGTCATCCATTGAAATACTTCTAGAAAATAAGGTACTTATTTATTTGTTAGAATAGGAAGACTTGCAGTGCTATGGCTACCAAAGACTTTTAGAATCCAAGACCCTATTGAGCTTGAAAATGCGTTTGTCTTGAGCCTTGAGTGTGCTAGTGACAGGGAGCTTTGGTGTTCCCAGCTCTCCTGCAGGAAGAATCTCTTTGGAAGTTCTCAAAGGGACTTCCTCCATATAGGCAACTTCTTGAATGTTATCTTCCTTTTTTGTTCAACTTGTTAAAAAGGATATAAAATATAATAATAATTGAATATTTTATTCAAGCATCAAATAAGCTTTCTTTAGTCTATCCATCTCTGTTTTGTGCTAGGCATTGTGGCCCTAGACTTGGAGACATATGCTTCAATAGCAGTGTAAGAGTAAATTTCACTTCTTGAACTTGAGGAATTAATGTTATGTAGAGATGTTTGTACCTATTATAAGAATAAAAGGGAATGCTACAGTATTTATTACAGATGTAGTGCACTGTAAATTAAGGGTTAATAATATTTAGTGTTGGATATGTGAAGGGTGGCATGACAGAACAGGCTTCTGTTCTTATTTGGTAAATCAGTATTTATCAAATGTCTGTCCTTATCTCTTCCTGAAGACTCGAGACACAGAGATGAGTCAGTCACATCCCTTGTTCTCTGGTTGCTTATAAATCTTCAAAGAAGGATTGGCCAAATATGAAAATGAAAATAAAAGTATAGGTTTGTAGTCAGGCTATTATTTTTATGTTGGGAAATTGGAAATAAGTTAAAGTTAACTCTATTCTGGAAACAACCTGCCTGCAACATTTTAACCCTAGTGTCATTGCTTTTGTAAATGAAAGACCCAGACTGCCTATGATTTCTGTATGATTTCATATTGATGGTTGGGAAATAGCTGGGCTGAGTTAGTTTGATCTGATAACTTACTTGGTTTTCTCTCCAAGGCTCTAAAGCCTTTTTGAAATCTCATTCCCTAGGATAAAGACATTCTGAAAAGGTATTTTTTTTTTTTTGTCCTCCATTACGCAAAGACCTTTTGTTCACAAAGAGTGAGAATTGGAAAGAAAGAGTTTGGAAATCTCACTGGTGTGGAAACCAAGACCTACTATTACTCTTCATTTTACTCCACTTGACATGCCAACAAAGTGCTATTAAGTACTATTTCTCAGAGAAGTGAGAAATCATTGCTTGGTTGGTGTATTAGGAAAGGCTTCACAGAGTGATTGGAATTTGAAAAGAAGGCTAAAAGCAGATTAAGATTTTGATGCAAGAGACAGTGTAGAGAGAGGATATGCCACTTGAAGTAGAGAATATGGATGGAGGCACAAAGCTAAAACAGTTTAGGACATGATGGGGGCTGTGTGTAGTTAGTAATATATTTTGTGGGAACTTAATATGTATTGATGGAAAAGTATGAGAAATCCTGGATGTAGGTACCAACCACATTTTGGAAAGCTTTAAATGATAAGATATATGTTACCATTAGGCAGTGGGAGAGTTGTAGAATGTTTCATGAGAGAGCAGTAACATGGTTGAAGTTTATCTTAGCAAAATGAACATGGTTGTCCTGTGTGTGATTATCTTGAATAAGGCAAGTAGATATTAGAGAAACCAAATAATGGGCTATTAAAATAGCCAAGACAAAATATAATAAATGTCTGAATGCCCAGTGAGAGATGTGAGCAAGTGAGGCAAATATTGTAAAGGGAGAATTCTGTGTGACTTGGCATAGATGACTTGGAACAGAGTGAGTGGCTCTGATGAATTTAAGGAAAAATGGAAGGATGAACGATTATGACTCCAAGAGTATGTGTCTGGCTGATTAGGAACATAAGGGTGCCATTATTTGAAACTAGATAATTAGGAAGAGAAGCTAGTTGTTCCAGATGATGGAAGCATAGCTGCTAGGAGGTCTAGGTGTTTTAGAAGCAGGAGTGTACTATCTGCAAAGCCATATTTTAGAATGAGGAATCTGGTTGGAGTAAGAGGATGGCTTGAAGGGGGTGAGTCCTTCAAACAGTAATTGATTGGACATTGTTAGAAGCTTCAAAATGACTACCACCAAATGTCAGGATACATGGGAAGTAGTGGGACATCACAGTAAATTATGATGATTTGTGATTATACAACAAAGAGGACTTATGTCTAGCAAATGATCATGTAGATGGATTTTTAAACATGATTTTGGGGAGCTAGACCTTATATAATTTAAATATGGAAGTCACTTTTCACCCAGAAAAAGCAGTCCTTACTAATTCTTCTGGGAGGCACGCACACATCCAAAGGCAAGGAGGGGAGAACTCCATGTATTTTCACAGAGGGCCCCCCATAGTCAAAGGATAAAGACAAGAAAGACACATATTGATAAAGAAATTTTAATAACTGGAAGGAAAGGATAACACTTTTCAGCTTACAGAACTTGAGTACAATTACCTGACATCTATTTTTTAAGAAAGAGAAGGAAATTTAATTGAATGCACAGTTAGACATCTATCAAAATGAATTTTCTTTAAAAACCTCATATAACAATATCCCATTTCTCTCTCAGCATAATGATTTCTTACCAACAAAGCCTGTCAGTGTTTCCTAGAAGCAATATTGAAGTGACTTCTTGCTGGAAATTCAGCAAATGAACTTTCTCTGCTCCCAGAATCTCTCTCCTCATTAGGCTAGTTAGAAATTCGCCCGGGGCTTCCAGCCCTTCTTCTCTCTGACGGATGCTAAGTGTAGAGAAGCTAATGGACACTTTAACTGTTAGGGGGCTTTCGATTCAATCCCTTGCAGCCTGGCAGCTCATTCCAAGTCCTTTCAGAAGAGCTGCAATCATATGCACAAATATGATGGTTAAATATGGGCTAGAAGGGAAATAGCATTGTTTTTCCTTCTCACAATAAAGGAGATACTTATTAAAAACAGGAAATAATTTGTGAAGGTTTCCAACAGGCTGAGACCCTCACCCCTTCAAGAGGCCCCTCCCACTGGACTGTCTTTATGGCAATTTGCTCCTTGCAAGGAGCAAATGGGGAAGGAATCCCTGTCTCCCGTTCCAGCTATGCTGATACAATCTGTTCCTATGGGCCATGATATTATATAATTTTTCTTTAAATTACTGTCTAATAGCAATTACTAATAGAATAAAACAGGCTTAAAATAGTTTGAATTTCAAATGAAGGAAAATTGATGAGTACCCTGTGAATGTGAAACATGTTTCCATGTAAACATGGATTATCTAAGAATAGGTTTAATTAGCCCTTTTCCCAATTACATTAACTTTCTTGGATTTCCCCCTTCTTCCTGAATACCTTCTTGCCTTAATATCAGCACCAATAAATTGGTCAGTGATGGTTCTCTGATTGTCTGTGACCCCTTTTTTCCCTCCATCTAGTTGGAAAGTTTTTATGTGATCATTTCTTTTTCTTCCACTTCTCTGTTCTCCCCCACCATGCCTGTCACCAAAACTCTGAGTTTACAATTCTTTATAATTCTTAATTGTGTTCTTAATCTACAGGTTAAATTTTGTCTGGGAAAACATTGGCTTGATGTTTTAGATGGTTTAGATTCATAAGCCACAAATGTCTAGACATTCAAATGAGGTCAGGGGGAAAAAAAAAAAAAAGAAAAAGTATTCTTTGAAATTTATTTAGCAATTCCAGACATCGATTTAGAGAAATGTGTCTTCCACAGGCAACTGGAAATTTGTTCTGATTCTAAATGTGAATCAAAGTGGCAAGACCTAGACTATCTTATCTCTTTAAATGTAAGATCTTTTTGAAATCTATAAAGATGCTTCTGCAAATTTGTCTAGTGCTGAAGCACCAAGGCACAATTTATTCAAAATGACTGCCATTGCTACAAGTAAGAGCTAAATGTAAAGAGGCACTTCTACGACAAGACATTGGAGCTCAAAATTCAATACGATGGGCTTGTTTCCCCTGGGATGTTACTTCATGATTTCTTCAAGTCAATTGACTTTCTTTTTCCCTTGGAAAATAGGATGTCTATTTTGTATGGTGGCTACAGGACTTTGTGCTGTAAGATCCAACTCATGTTGTTTCCCAGAACTGTATAGTCTTTTTGAATCTGTGGCCACTATGTGCTGTTGCTTTGGTAATAGCATGTCTCATTGTTATCTCTGATGGCATGACCTAACATAATGTGACACACACTGGAAGAAGTAATGTGACAAAGTAGATCAGGCAGGCAATGCTGTACGTGACAAATATGACATCTCATCTGAAACCAATCCTGCTTTTAGTAAAGATACTACTTCAAAGGGCACATCAGTTTTGTCTATATCCTTCAAGCTTTTTGGTGATATGATGGCCACGTAAAGGCCACATCTGTTACGGACATAGAAGTAAGCAGTATCCAGGCAGTGACAAAAGGCAATCTTTGAGAGGTGATATGCCCAAGAAATCACCTGGGCGAGGTGTAATTAGGTGGTGAGCATAAAGATGAACTGTTTATCTCCTACACCACTTGGGCTGTAGGACTGACATCTCCAACAGAGCAGTTAGGTTGTTCCTCAAGTGAATCCAGTGGAATGGACTCAGCTGAGAAAGCACCAATCTGTACTCCTAGTGCTTCACTGCAGAGAACTTTACAACTTGGTTCCAGTTTATTTCTTCATCCAACTAATAGTTCATGCATTTATTATATATAAATGCCAGGGTCCAGTCAAAAAATACAGAAACAATTCTAAGAACTTCAAACAAAAAAAAAACCAAATTGGTGCAGAAACCTATTTACAAATTGTTGGAAAGGGTTATACGGATACTAGGAAATGATGGGCTACCCAGAGATCAGAAAATTTTGTAAATACCTAACCACCTCCTCCCAAAACTAGAGAAGCAAAAGCGAGAAAGCAGAATTAATTCCTCACTCCAACCTATAAATGATATTTCAGCCCAAATTTTTCCATCACTGATGGTGGGATGTAATCAGAATATAACTGGTACAGGCATCCAAAAATGTAGTTTCCAGTCTTCCAGCCCCTATAATACAGAGTGGAGAACAGGGGGTGGGAGTGGGGTTTAGTACAAGAAGACAGTATTTGGAATATTATGCTTTAGTTATTGTAGGGAAAGGTGAACAAGGCAAGGATATGTATATGTATGTATGTACACATACATATACATACATATATATGTAAACAGGTAACTACAATAAATGGTGGTAATGTGCTAGAGGTAAGTATCAGATAAGTGTGTGTTTATTCCTGTCTTTATATATCTGGGACTGAACAATAATACTGATACGGATTTTTATTAGTGGGATATAGAGGATGCAATGTTTTCTAAAGACATGACATATTTAGCTATAGTGCACATCAAATGTTTTAATATGGCTTATACTTTAATCTCATTTGGCAAAGGTTTTGCAAATAATATTAGCACTATAGTTCTTTTCAGTTTGGAATGGATTTGAAATACTGCATTACAACTGATAGTTTGCTACTAACTGTCTCCCCAATTGTGGTATAATAAATATTTGATATTTAAATTAAATATTGACCCTGATACCCATGAAAGAGAGCCACACATATTTGCTAGGTTATTACAAATCTTGTTTAAAAAAAAAAAAAACCCTACAGTTCTCTTTCTAGAGCAGCATAAAGTAGAAAAAAACAAATTATGAAAAATTAAAGGATTTACACTTTGAGTTTCAAAAACAATTCTCTACAGCAAGCTTTTTTCTTATGGCACAGAAATGCCTCATTATATTGATCATCACCGGGAAGTGAGGTGTTCTACATAGCTGTTTTTTCACATAAGTAAAGACTGCCTTTTTAATTTATTTTTAATCATTGCAATATTTTAAAAGTAACATTTATTGTTTTCCTGCATATAAAATTAAATGATAGAGGAGTTAGATCAAGATTGCAAACTGAGCCCTTTTTTCTTTACTTTTATCCCTAGTAAAATTAAACTGAAATTACAGAAGAATATTAAGAAAGAATACTTTTATGTAAACACTGGAAAATAATAAAGGGTGCAGAACATAAACTTTAGGAAATTCTGGAAGAGAGAGTTGGATAAATTTTCAGAGGAATCAAAGCATGGAAAATTACCAAATATCAATAACAAAAACTCTCTTTTTATATCAACTTTGAGAAAACACAAGCTTTATGACAATAAATAAAAAAATAGTTGAAACCTATAGCAGAATAAACATACTGAACTTGGATTAGCTGTGAAATTTGTATGCCTTCAGCTCTCCTAATTTTGTATCTTATTTCTTTATTTTGTATATTTTGCATATATGTTTTAATTTTATTGAGAAGTCAACATTGATGCTGAGATTTCCTCTGCTTCCTAGAGTAAATATTTTTAAAGCTTTAGATTATCCTTAAGAATCTGAATAAAATTTTATGTTGTCAGATTTTTTCTTAGGCATTCATTTTTTAATTTAGTCATTCAGTTGAAAGAGGTCAATGTGGTGTTAATATTTTGCTGTACATGGTTGAGTAGGGACAGACATGGATTTGATTGGGTCTTTTTAACTTGTCCCACTCTAAGATCATTAGCTGGAGGTTCAGTGGATAGGCATAAATGTTTACCAAGTTTCCAGGGTCTTTTAATCCTGATGAAAAGTGTTTCCGCTATCTTGTTTTGTTTGTGTGCTTTAAGGTGTTTTTTTTTTTGTTGTTGTTGTTGTTTGTTTTTCTAATATATGGAAGGGAGCTTAAGGAATCTGCATTTAGTACTTTGCCAGAATTAACCTGTCAGAATCTAAAACCAATAGAGTTCATTACTCCTACAACTCATTTAAGAGCCACCACCTTAAATCAGTAGCTGTGATTTTACTTGGAATTTCAGTCCCGGCATAAATCCATAAGGTGTTATCCAAGTTAGAGGGTGAGACCAAGGGGTTTCCAGGAATGAAATGTGCCTGGATACTTTGGAAATTATCTCCCAGGGAGTAAGGGATTTGTGAAGGTAGAAATATAGAATTTGATAAGCTTGCAAAAGTATCAAATTACAATGAAAGTTGGTGAAAATATATATATATATTTTCTGTCTAGGCAACCTCTCCTTTCTTAGAATCACAATCATGTTTTGAATGACTCATCCTAGGTCCTGGTAGATTTTAGCCAATAATCTCCAAAATTCCAAACCAGTTGAAACCCAGGATCCCTGTGTGTTTTCCCACTTACATCAATCAAATAATGTATATAAACACCTTAACTCTAAGGTACAAAGTAGATATTATCTTCATTCTGAAGGGAAAGATTTTTTTCCCCCTTAGAGCAGTGGACCATTTAAGAAATTTATCAGTGATCAAATTACAAGGAAAGTGGTGGGTACGGAATTTAATTCAAGTCTGTATGTTTCTAAAGACTGTTCTCTTTCTTTCTTTCTCCTTTACGATTTATTTTTCACCATGGCATATAATCATCAAGAAGGTATAACTTAAACTAGGGTCTAAAAGGTAGAAAGAAAAGGTGGAAACTTTAATACCCAAATGACAGAGGTAAGCACACCTAAGGGGGAGAGTAGTTAGAGAAAGAATCAAAAGCAAGAAATCACATAGCAATCAAGAAGACCTTTACTGTCACCGGCATGTAGAACACGTGCATAGCAGTAGAACATGCTAGACAATGATGGGAAGGTATTGCCCTCCAAGCTAGTATGACCCCAACTGAGGGATCTGCCTGTTCTTCTGTAGGAGTCGAGTGTCATTAAGTTTGAATTACTTTTATTATCTAGCACTACGTGCTGTAGAGCTTGGAGTGGAAGAGATTGTAAAAACTATCAGGCAAGTTAAGAGCATTTTGTGATTGCAGGTAAGTTGTATGTAGAACAAAAGTAAGTTTCATTACAGGGAAATTTTGAGGAAAGAGTTAAATTCAACAAAATGATTTATACATTGATGACTTCAATAACATTCATTACCTTAACCTAAGTAAGAATTAGATAGGTTTTTATTTTCAGAGTAAAGTGATAAGTTTAATTTTAGAAATGCTGAGAGTGACACGATTGTAGTTTACCCAGGAGATGATGACCAATAGATGCTTGTGGATCAGATCCATCACGTAGCTGAGGGCTGGATTTTAGAGTATTCTAAACAGAGGTCATAGTTGTATCCAGTACACAGTAATTACTCAGATAGTAATTGCACTGTATTAAATTGCATTGAACTGAATTCAATTGAAGAGGGTCATCAAATACAACAGAACAAAAAGGAGCCAAATAATTAGAAGGACGTCAACATACTTAAGTGGCGGCATTTCAGGAGTATAGGAGGAGCAAGAAGGAATCTCACGGAGTAAAACAGGGCACAAACTGAAAGGAAAACTCTGACCATGGGACACAGAGTGGTCGGTATGGTAGCCAGAGTTCAAGGGATTATGGAATATGTGAGTGGTGCAAAAGTAGAGCCAATTATATGAATTTCTTACATTAAAAATGTTTACTGAATATATACTTAATAAATATGGCAAATATAACAGTAAAATGCATTTACCTGGGTGTAGTTGTTTGCAGCTTATAAGTCAGGGAGCTCTGCCAGGTGCTACGTAGTACGGAAATGGATCCCATAGAAAACCTACTTTTGAGGATCTTATGAGTTTCCTTTGGGAGCTGAAACAAGTACAGAAGTAGAAAAGTGAAAGTGTCCTAAGAGAAGCCAATAACTTTTCCTTTTTCCCAAAGACATTCCCATTCTAGTGACATCTGGTGCTTCCTCATTAATTCCTGATGAATGAATGAAACCGCCAGATGTGTTCTTCCTTTGCCGACTACAAGTTCTATGAGCTCAGGGACTGCGTCTGCCTTGTTTATGCTGCTTGTTCAGCTCCTAAAACAGAACCTAGATGCACAAAGGTTGTTCAATAAAACTTTTTTTTTTTTAAAAAAAGAATGAATTAATAGATGGAAGGGTGGATTTGTAGACGGATGGATCCGTAGCTACTGCTCGTATGGAATACTGCTTTACATCGCCTACCTTTTTCAGTTGTATTCACCCATCTGCATATTTCTCCTGTTATTTCCTATTATTTCAATCCTTATTTGAAAAAGAAAAGTTAGGGTAGTAAAGTACTCAGCTCTTCTGTTTGAAGTCTGCCACATTGTACCTCTCAACCTTGTGCTTTTAATTTGTTCCTTCAATGTCATAGTAGAAGCCCAAGTACCTTACAAATACTATAAAAGATGCCATTTGATTCATTTGAAAGATAGAAAATGTAATTTTATTCACTTTCTCAAAATGATATAGGTTTTGAAAATATTAGACTTTGGGCCAACTTTTGAATTCAGAGCTAAAGAGTTGCCTTTCAATTACTTGCCACGTGAGCATAATGTGATTTGATATTGTCACTTGGATCTGATAAGTGGAAAGTTACTTGTAATTAGTCTGAGAGACACTGAAGAACTCTTTGGAGAGTTGAACAGGTTTTGCAAGACTTTGAAATTCTTGGGGTCCCTGCAACCACCAGGTATATCAAATTGAGAGAGTGATGCGAAAACTTGTTCTGATTAAATGGAGACTATTCTGACTTCCTAAGCCTTCAGACAACTTAGGGACTAATGCACAGTGCACATGTCTCTTTCTGAAATGTTCTCCACCTTAGTTTTTATATGAGAGGGAAAGCACAGTTCTGTAATGTACAAAAAAATCTGTGGATTCTGTAAAGACAGGAACAGCGTGACATAAATCTCAGGAAGGAATCTTATTTCACAAATTTCCCATTTTATTCCTGCTATTGTGTGAGGCTGGGCTCTTCGTCTCAATCAAAATCAGTCCGGAAGCCTTCTGAAATTGCTTCCTGAGAAACTAATACTCCTGCAGATTGGACCACAGATGCCATAAGTCTGAATGTACATTTCAGTATTGGTGTGCTTTAAATTTATATTGTAAATGCACGGCTAAGTTTGTATATATAGAGAATTGATATTGAGTCCTAAGAAGAGTCTTGAGGGAAGGCACATTGTGTCCATTCTTGGGGACTTTTTTTTTTAAGGGAAATCAGATAATCATATCTCTAGGGAAGTAAGTAGTAAGAGCCAGAAAATATGACATAGGATTTAATGTCAAAATTTTTTTTCTATAATTTCCACAGTGTGGAGAGGGGAGAGAAAGATTTATTTGGGAAAGTTGACCTATGAGTGTTGATGGCCAGGTGTAGTCTAGATGAGTAGAGGAAGGGCTTGGCACTAGTAATCAGAACAGCTTTGGGGCACAGATGCCAGAAAGATAAGAAGGCAGTCGAAGATCCCCGTCTAGCAGGAGTGCCTGAGAGAAGTGCCACAGGAGAGCCGGAAGGCATCTGGATATGTCCACTCACAAGGAATTGCATGTTTACTCTTTAAAATAGGCTGAGTTTTCTGCTGAGTGGAAGTGCTTTGATTCAATCTCTACACTCTAGAAGGCACTCTATGTCATTGATATGGAAGAGCATTATGATAAACATAATGTTTTAAGTTAAATCTATAATACTTATTGGTAACAGCAAACTGTTTTTTAGCACTTAATGTATATTAAGCACTGTTCCTTTATTTTTATGAACTGATTTATCCCTCAGAACAATTTGATGAGATTACTATTATTTCTGTTTTAGATGACCAAACTGAGAATCAGAAAAGTTAAATAACTTTCCTAAGAATGCACAGATAATAAAAGGTACAGCTGGGAGCCAAACCTGGGTATTTGGGTTCCAGAGCCTGCTAAATGGCTTTGCTATGCTTTCTGTTCACCTAATATCTGTTTGCCATATATTTTGAAATAACAATTTTTATGACAAAATAATTTTTAGTGGTTTTATAATATTGTTTAATAGGGATATATCAAAATGTACTCAGTTATTTTTTTGGTAAATAGTTTGTTTTCCATTTTTTTAAAAAAAATTCTATGATAAGCAGAGCTGCATGAATTTTTATCTTTACAAACACACCTCCAGGAAAAATCAGTTCTTTGCAGTGAAATGACTGGATCAAAGGATATGCATATTTTTAAGGATTTTGACATATCCTATCCTAAATCACTCTCCAGAAAGATTTTCCAAATTTGCATTGTCCCATCAGATACTGAGATGATCACATTTCTTAAACCCTCACCAGAAATGATGATCTTTGTTTTTTTTTCATCTCTGACAGTTTGACAATCTAAGTATTATTTACTATAGTTTCAATTTTAATTTTTGATTATAAATTAAAAAGTTAAATATTTTTATATATTCAATGGTAATTTATATCTTTTTTGTAAGTGATCACACTGTTGTTTATTTGTGATAGTGTTACACAGAGTACAATTATCACTCCCTTTGTCAAAGCAAATTTTTCCTTAGAGATTTAATTTTATATGTTTTAGTTGTAAAAAAGCTTTTTATATTTACAAAATCAACTGTTTCAATTTTCTTTCAGAATATTGACATTTGGTTTGACGCTTAGAAAAACTTTCCCTACTCCCAAGATTATATAATTTTTTGCTCTTATTTTGTATAATTCTTTATGGTTTTAATTACAAAAACATAGTTGTGATTTACTTTGGTGAATGATCTGAAGTAGGGAGATTGCTTTCTGATTTTTTCTAAAATAATTAGCTACTTGTCCCAAGTTTATCAAGTGATTTTTTAGCCACTAATGCCATTATTATCATAAGTTTTTCTTCAAACTATTAACATGAAGTATAACATTAATGTATTGAGTAATATTGAATTACATAGCTTAATTACTTAATATTATAATATATCAGGTCTTTTCCCTGAGATCTTTATCATAATTATCAGACTGGTATGTTTTGTTTTGTTTCGTTATTAGGAAATAACCTGTTTTTAATTACAAAAGTAATACAAACTTATTACAGAAACAAATCAAATGGTAGGAAAAAAAAGAAACATAATGATTACTGTTGGATTTTTAGGTTCTATTCTTCCTTCATTGCTGGTTGTTTTTGACGTGCGTTTTTCAAGATACAGCACATCTTCATTTGTAATTGATTATTTTTGTAATTTAATATATTTTATTTTTTTAGAGCTGCTTTACTTTCACAGCAAAGCTGTGAGGAAGGTACAGAGATTTCCCACATGCCCCCTTCCCTAACACATGCACAGTCTCCCCATTGTCAGTATCTCCCACCACAGGAGTTCATTCGTTACAGCTGATGAACCTACAGTGACGCATCATAACAACACAAAGTCCACAGTATATATTAGGGTTCACTAATGGTGTTGTACATTCTGTGGGTTTGGACAAATGTACAATGACAGGCTTCCAGTATTACAGTATCATGCAGAGTACTTCCACTGCCCTAAAGCTCCTGTGTTCTCTGCCCATTCATCCTTCCCCATCCCACTCTGAACCCCTGGCAACACTAATCCTTTTACTGCCTCCATAGTTTTGCCTTTTTCAGAATGTCATGTAATTGGAATCATGCAGTAAGGAGCCTTTTCAGATTGGCTTCTTTCACTTAGTAATATGCATTTCAGCTTCCAACAGGTCTTTTCAATAGTTCAATAACATTCTTATATTTAAATCTTTGGGGAAAGATATGTTTGATTGTAAAATGCTGAAGTATATACTTCTGGGGTTTTCTCATGTTCTTCCCCTTCATTCATAACAAACGTCCACCCAAGTCCTCTTCCTCAAAGTGTTGTTTTACATTGAGGAAGGACTTGTATGCAGTGAGGTGCCTAAATCTGAAGTACATTGCTTTTGAGATTTTGTTTAACTGTAAGCCCATGTAACCACCATGCAGGAGGCTCCATCCTGCCTGTGCCACTCATGATCTACTATCCCCCAGGTTTGTTGCTTATCTTCCCTGTTCTGCTCCAGTCTTCCTTAGGCAAAGCTTAAAATGCTGGGCTCCAGTGTTTCTCAGTCCTCGTGCCCTGCCTTCAGCCGGGAAGCCCAGAGTGCTCAGGATGGGTTTCTCTTAGCTCCCCTGTTCTGCCCCTCCCCATTACTCTGTGCAAGGAGAATTGCCCCCCGCCCTGCCTTGCTAACTGCCCCTGACCTTTGGCATACTGCCCCAGGGCTCTGTGAAGGCACCCTTGGCAAGGTGAAGGATACCCACTAGGAGGCAGGGCTTTTGGAGATTTTACACTGTCGTGCCACGTCAGCTCACACTGGTCAGAGTGATGACCCTTCCACTGGCTTACCCCTTCCAGCAGATTGCTTCGCCTTCTGTGTTGCCAGGGAGGAGAGCAGCAGCCACTTTCTTTTTATGAAAGGTTCCTCAGTTTCTGTTATTTAGTTTATTTCAGTTTCTTTGTATCCTCAGTCCTCTGATGGGTTTTCAAAAACTATAATATTACAGCTTTTCAGGCTTCTTTTGGTGTTTAGATGAGTGCTACAGGATATTGCAATTTTCTACATCAGAACAAAGTGCAGGACTGCTATTCTAGTGTGACGTATATATAGTATGTACGTATGTTATTAAATTTTCTGTGTAACTATGTTTATAGCCTCTTTTTCACTTACCATGCTCAGAACACTGTATTCTTTATCCTATTTCACTGATGATGCTTTGTGGGTCTTCAAAAAATTTTAGTTATTGAATAAATGACTTATACTGTGATTATTTCCTCTAATTTTATTAATTATAGCTCTATCTTTCTTAAACTAATTTTTTCAAGATTTATAAGATTTACTGTTCTGTTATAACCTTGCTTAAGTTTAAAGATTGCATAAGCTTTAAAAATTAAAGCAGGTAAAGCTATGAAATTTCCCCCAGTTATTTCTTTGTTCTCATATAAAAAGATTGAAATAAAATTTTGCATAGTCCTTATTATAAATAGTATTTTTATTCACAGTTTTATTTACTTTTTAATGAAATAATTATTTAGCAGAGTGCTTTATTTATTTCCTAGTGACCCAGTATTGGGATATCCACTAGTAAGTAAGTAATTGCTACTGTTATTTCATTGTGTGTATTTACTATTTACAGTTTAAGTTTTCTTTATTGAGTAGAATATGACCTATATTATTTCTAAACATTCCAAAGGCAATTGAAAAGCATGTTTACTCTTTGTTTACAGAACACAAAGTTCAATATTGACAATTAAATCAAGTTTGATAATTGATTCAAATTTTCCATATCTTTATTGTTTTTCTCCAATTTTATTGAAGTATAGTTGACAATTAAAAATTGTATATGTTGCATTTATGTTGTACAACTTGAGGATTTGACATATATATACACTGTGAAATATTCACCACAATCAAGCTAATGACTGTATCTATCACCTCACAGTTACCTTTTCTTTTTAGTGAGAGCACTTAAGACTTATTCTCTTAGCAAACTACATTCCCGCCCCCCCAAAAAAATCTCATAATTATTAATATGGGTAATTAGAGGTCATAGATAATGCTGGTAGAGCTAGCATTTATCTGCTATAAAATAAAATAGAATAAATTTCTAAAAAAGAGTAGTGGCAGTGGAACCGTGTCTCAATCAGTCATAAAACTCAAAAGATAAAATAATAATTGTAAAGTGATTTGGTGCTTTACATTTTCAAAGTCACTTCGTATGCTTTCTTTCCTTTACTTTAGACAAGTAACTATTTGAGTAAGTTTGTTCCTACTTCATAGATTTAGGAACTTGCAGAAACTAAATAGTTTTCCCAACATCACAGAACTTTTAAGTGGCAGAGCCAGGGTTGAGCTAAATTTTTGTGACTATTAATAGTCTTCCCATAACATTGAAATTTTCTACAAAATAACTAAAAGTTTTGCAACTAAATGACTTGAACAACCCAAATCAAAACGATGTGCAAGGCCAGGGGTTCGGTGAACTCAGCAGTTCATCCAGGGGCAGGATTATTTGCATTTTCCCCTCATCATCCTCAGCAAGTTCACTTTTGTCCTGAGGCTTATCCCCTTATAGTCTCAAGATGACTGTAGTGGCTACAAGCATCACATCCTCACACTAAAATACCTAAAGTGCTCCTCCTCCCCCAAAAAAGGAATGTTTCTTTCTCGTGTCCCTTCTGAAAAATAAAGAACACTTGCCTAGAAGACTCTTAAGCAGATATCCCCAGAATTCAGTGACTGGAATTGCATGTCCAATCCTAACCAATTATGGACAAGAAAAATGAAATCACTGACGTTAATTTATAATTATCAAGAATTAGAACTTGAGACATGACAAGCCTGACCTCTGATACTGCAGGAACAAAAACAGCTTTCTATCATCAAAAAGCAAATTTCTGTTGTCACGAGTAAGGCAGGGGAGTGGCTTTGGGTAGGCAACAAACGGTGCCTGTGATATAGATACTGAGATTGGAGATAAGAGCAAGAGAAGATGAGTCAGAAACTATTACAGCCCATACATCCTGGGAAATGGGGAAAATAGATTATTATTGAGAGAAATAGGAAAAGAACAAAGAGATGTCAATCTTGATGGAAAGATGATAGCTTTGGTTTTGCACAAGTTGGGCAGGCAGATGGAATTTTCAAAAGGAACTGCCAGCACATAGTTACAAAGTTTGAAACACATAAGAGCAGTCAGTACAGACTGTCTTGAAAACTTCTTCATAGATATGGTAGTCAATGTCATGGAACGAGATTACTGAGAGAGACACTAGAGAAGAACAAAGACTGAGCATTAGGAATCATCCCTAATTAAGATTATAAAGTTAGAGAGATGAATAAATGAGGAAGGTACACATGGAAACAGAGTAGGTATTATTAAAAATAGTCATATGTCACTCCACTGCAAATGTAGACTAGACTCAACATTGAATACTTACTTCATTTGGTCCTTTACAAACATGATTAAGGAACCCTGCATAATTAATGAATGACATCATGTAGTCAGAAGAGGGAATTCTAGTTTGCTTTCCTAAGCTCCCCCTAATTCCTCTGTGGCCTAGATACTGTATGTCAGGGTCACAATAACTCTATAGCCAGAGAAGGACTGATAGGGTAGGTGGCCTAATGGAAGAGATGACACAGAATCAGAAATATCTAGACTCTGAGCTAGAGCTAAGTATTAATTAGGCAAGTGGGAAGAGACCATTAGGCTTTCACTGAAATGAGAGAAATTTATTTATGTTTTATCAACTAGAGATATAGATGCCAGCAGAATGTCAATGGTTAATGTGATAACTTGTCTCCAAAGTGGCCACCGTTCTTACCTTTTATTCCCTTTCCATGCATGGCACTCATCTGTCAAGAGGTAGAGACTATGACTCTGCTCTCCTTGAATCTGGGCTTCCCTATGGAACTAGCTTGACAAATAGAATGTGGTAAATGGGATGTGCTGGGATTTTTGAAGCTAAG
The DNA here is from genome assembly GCF_020740605.2 of Lemur catta. NCBI lineage: Eukaryota > Metazoa > Chordata > Mammalia > Primates > Lemuridae > Lemur > Lemur catta. Next base: position 15,479,727 of record NC_059131.1, on the reverse strand, counting down.
TCATTAGAAGTTTTTGAGCTTGTGTGTTAAGTGTGTTGGGACACCAGCTACCCAAGACACATGGAGAGGCCATGAGTGGGCTCTCCCTTTGACAACATAAGGTGAGTTTTCATCCATGGACAGCAACACCTGTCAGCCATGTGAGTGAGTGAGTTTGGCCATTCAGTCCAGCTGAGTCTGTAGATGATTCTAGCACTACAGCTGCAACCCGGAGAGACCTGAAGCTAGACCCATCCACCAGAGCCCAATCCACCACAGAACTGTGGAAAGTATCAGTTTTTGTTTTAAGTCACTGAGTTTCAGAGTGGCTTGTAATGCAGCAAAAGATCACTAGAGCAGATGAGATCCATCTAAACATATCACAATAGGTGTCTCTGAATTCAAGCCCAAGGCAGATCTGGGGGCATCTTGATCTGAGGATTCTTTCGCCAGATGGGCAAGAGATCATGCAAACTACTTTGTCAAACTCATTTTTGAGTAGAGTCAGAGTAGGGAATAAGCATAAGAAGACTGAACATTTTTTCCCAAGTAATAAATATTACCTAAAATAATTTAAAAATTACTATACTAGGATAAATATGAAAACAGAATGAATACAGTGAGTAGAAGATTATGAGGAAGACTATATCTTCTATAGGCAAATAAAGGAAATACATTTTTATACAGGCTGTGTTGTAATTAAATACAGCAGGCATCACTCAATTGCCAGCTGTTTTTGTAAATAAAGTTTTATGGAACACATCCCTGCCCATTTGTTTACATATTGTCTGTAGCTGATTGTGTACTACAACATTTGCCATAGAGAGTATATGGCCTAAAATATATACTATCTGGCACCTTAAAGCAAAAGTATGCTGAGTTCTTTATAAGGTATAATTTGGAAGTATGATTCATACATAGATCATAAAAGAACTTTTGGAATTATTTTTCAGGGTGAATTTCTAGAGTTGAATTGCTAGGTCACAGAGTTTATGCAATATTAAAGACTTTCAAATATTATGATCCTAATTTATCATCAGACAAACTATGTCAGTTTACCTACAGTCATATCAAATATGAGATGGCTAAATTCCCTATATCCTAGCCAATCTTATAAGATTGAACCTTTTATTCTTTTATATAATAGAAAAAGGACATATTTGTACACAATTTTTATCTACATTTACGATCATCATATAGGATACCTTCCCATAAGCAGAATTAGAGTGTCAAAGAACAGTTTATTAAAAGCATATTAAATCCCTTGCTGTATATTGCCAAATTAATTTCTGAAAAGGTTGTACCAATATACATTCCCCCTTATATAAAATTCACATATTTATTTTACTTAACAAATATGTCAGAAATGACATTCTATTTAGTAATCCCAAGATGTTGACAGGTCAGATAAAAATTATATTCTATGTTGTTTTAATTTACTCTGTATTCCTCAAGAAATTCAAATATTTCCTATAAATATTTTATTTATGTAAAAGAACCCTCACAGTTGTCTTTTTTGATTTTTTTTTCTAATTGTGTTCATATGACATGAATTTTAGGAATACATTTAAAATATGTGTATGAGTTTGTTGCTGGACTTTCTACCTCATCTCTGTGTTGATCTACCTCTACACTAGTACTATTAAAATAATTATTACAGATAGTGATATCTTTTGGCATCTTGTAGGGCTCAGATACATTTATTGTTCTTCTTTAAGTTTTGATTATTTGGATATGTTTTCTCCTTCAGATTCTTTTAGAAACACCCTGTCAAAGTTCATAAAAACTCTTTTGAGATTTACACTGAGATTGACTTGGTAGTGTTTGAAATGTCATCTAATTTTAGATGTTTGTCACTAAAAAATTATCTTAGTTGATTATAAATGAAACAATTGTAATAATTGTTAGAATTATATCTGTTAATTTTTACAGTGTTTTTTCGTGCCCATATTTTCATTTTTTCTCTCATTATGTTGACCTTTTTCATTATGATTTTTCCATTATTGACATATTTCTCCATGGAATTCTCTATTATATAAATAGTTAAATAAAAACCTTCCCTTAAAAGAAGAAAAAATGTGATCGAGACCTGGGTGTATGAGATCTGTAAGTTTCTATAATGTAAACTATAAATATAAACTATAATTCAGTTCAGAAGTTCTTGATATTTTTAAATAATGAAGACAGTTTCAGTATGAATGCAGCCTTTGTTGTGAGGCTTCAAAGAGTGCACATAAATGATTTTTATTTTCCAGATAGAATTGTTTTAGGCCTAGACTTCACGGTGCTCAGGCCTTGTTGATATTTGACACTGAGGGTAGGGTAGGGCTCATGATGTTTCTGACTCATCTAATATATCAACCCAGCAGTATTAGAATGAAAACAGTTTCTCTTTCTTGGTCCTACTAAGATTTTGATATCTTTAGGTTATGTCTAAATATTCTTGCCTTTTCTATGTATCAGCTACCATATGTATCTCTTTTTATTGCATAGGATATTTCTGTGGCCTGTTTAGCCTAAATGGTTATCTTCCTATATGGAAATTACTTTGATTTTTAGCTCTAAGTCTTCTATTGCTTCTTCCACAGTCTGAGCATAGACATATTAATATCTTACTTTAGTAGCCATGAGAAATGGGTTTGTCTGGGGGACTCTGATGGCTAGGAGAGCAGGATGCTGTAAAACTCTGAGCTGATTCTCAGGGTGACAGCCAACCTGAGCACTTCTAATGGTGATATGACAGCAGCAAGCACTCTAGGGATTGGGCCACCAACCAGCACGTGCTCATCTTAATTCATCATGATTCCTCTTAAAATGGGGAAGCCAGTAAAGATGATATCCAAATGCCTGAAGAGCGTCTATGAAGAGAATCCAAGTTAATACTAGACTTTATATTAAACAAAATACAACAAAACAGATTCCTATGATGTACAGCTTGGGATAAAAGAGTCTATGTCCAGTAGCCCAGGGGCTGCTGGGTTGCTGCCTTTTCTTAGATCCATCCCCTCTCCCTCCGCTGCCATGGATGAAGGGCACCCATCTTTGATGGCAGATCTGGCACTATTTTATAGGTGCCAGGTATAAAATGCGACTTTGCCCAGGATGCCAGGATAATTTGACTCTCCACCACAATTGTGAGATCCCAATGTACTTCCTTCCTGAGCACTGAAAAAGCATATTGGAGACAAGCAGAGGACCACTACTTACCCTAATTTTAGATCGGAGTTAGCACCCTACCCTGACTCCAAGCTGGAAGCTTAACACTCTTTATTTTGGAAATGTCAGAGTATGTGTAGAGTGTTCCCACAGGGCCCTGGCCCGCACTCAGGCATTCAAGCTGCCATTTCCTTCCCTCTGGCATCTCTCACCAATAGCTTTCTTCTCGTGTTTTCTCCCATTACCTTTCTAACTCATTTTTTTCAGTTTGCCCATGGTCTCACTTCATGAGTCTTTTCTCAGCTTCTGATTCCAATTGATTTGGCTCTGGTTTTGCCGTCTTTCCAGGCAGAGCATGGAGCATACCCAGCATCTTTCTTGGCTCGCTCAGCAGCTCAACGGTGGAGGGACAAACCTGAAACAGTCTTACTTTTCTTCAGTAGCTGTTCCCAACTGCATTACAGTGGTCTCCCCTTCCTGCTGCCAAATATAAATCCTAATAATAATTTGAGAAGACTCCATAACTGTCTTGTCATTTAGAGTCATTAAAACTTAATTCCATCCAGTTTAAAAGTAAAATTGCATAACTACCTCAAAGCTGCTCTGCTCCTCTTCCATGGCTCAAGAGATCTGAAGTGAGGGGGGGTTGTGGTCTGACTCTGCTGTAAATCCATTCAGCAATATTTACTGAGTTCCTATTGGATTCAAGGTTCAGATCTAAGCAATTGAGATTCATCAGTGACCCTTTGAGCAGGGCCTGCTATATATTTTTGCAGTCCAGTGGAAAATGAAAAATGAAGGACCCTGGTGCAGCTTTCCCTGTCCCATGGACCTACTGCACCAACTCATCACAGACAGGCAGGCCAAGGATTTTAAATGTCCATGCAGGAACATTACTGCTCAATACCTGGATTGGGGGTGGGTGAGAGGCCCTCACCTAGTCACCCAATGAACATATTATGCCTTGCCAACCCAAGGCAAGAGTCACTGCTTGCTTATCACCTAAGCCTTCCCTGGGCTTGCATCTGAGCCCTCCTGGCACCCAGGTCCCCCTTGGGATGGAGGGCAATGGCAGGATATAGACCTCAATGTCACCACAAACCCAAGGGTAAAGAAAAGCCAGGCAGGGCCCAGAGTGACAGGAATTGGGAACCAGGCAGCCAAAAACTACCCTAAGGAGGCAGGGAGGTAGCAGGAATCAAGACAGAGTGTGAAGTAAGGCACCAAGCCACTCCCCGGCTCATGTTGCATTGTTGCAACACATTTCACTGACAGAACACGTAAATGCACTAAGGATTTCAAGACAGAAACCACAAAGCATTAAATCACAAGTTCAGGGTCCTTCTCAGCTCAGGTCCTATGCAAGAGCCCTAGCACATGCCCATGGACTGGCCCTGCTTCTTGGCCAAAGATATCTGTCCCATGGACCTTTCATTCTAGTGGCAGGGAACAGAAAATAAACAATAAACATAATAATAAGGAAATGATACAGTATATTACAAGATTAGAAGTTGTAAGGAAAAAGGAAAAAAAAAAGCAAAACAAGGCAGGAGTGATGAGAAGTGTTGGGGAAGGCAATTTTAACGGGGATGGGTGAGGTAGGACTCCTAAAGAAGGTAAGACTCAAGCAAAGGCTTGAAGGGAATGACTCATGTTGTTGAATGAATGTCTTGGGAGAAAAGCTGTCCAGACCAAGGGAACAGGGAACAGCTAAAGGCTCTAAAATGTCTAGTGTACTTGAAGAACTGTCAGGCCAGTGTGACCATGGCCAAGTGAGGGAGGGTAAGCACAATAGGAAATGAAGTCACCGAAATAATGGAACCTAAATCATGTAGCATGTTATGGGCTACCATAAGAACGTTAGCTTTTATTCTGAATAAAGTGGGCAACACTGCAAGGTTTTGAACAGAAAGGTGAAAAGTTCTGACTTAGGTTTCATATGCATTACTTCTGGCTATGTATTGAGGGAGGACCTTGAGGAGTCTTCCCTCTATTTGGAAAGGGGAATTGGCAATGGGAAGTTGGAAGGGGTAGGACTATAGTCAAGGAAAATTTAAGAGGATCCTCCCCACCCCAATCAATGGAGGATGAGTTATGAGAGAAAGGAAGGAGTTAAAGATGATTCCCAAGTTAATTTCCTGAGCAACTGGAAGAATGAACTTGCCAGTATCTGTTGTAGGAAGACTTCAAGTAGAACAGATTTTGGGTCAGGGAAAAATCAAGCCTTAGTTTTGGACATCTCAACACACGTGCTCCAGGTGGAGCCATCCAAATGGAGAGTTAAGTTGGCCATTTGATTTAAGTATTTGTAATTCAGAGGAGGGGTCTTGGCTGGACCAAAATAAACTGTTTATTCTCTATTATTAAGTGTCCCTCTCCTCTTCTTCCCTGTGTGTGATGATTTCATCACAGTGATAAAGTTTCTCTTACCCCTATATACCCAAACTCAGCCTATCCTGTGTCTGAACAGTAGACCCATTCTTACCTCATTGTCCTCTTCCTTTTATCCTTCTCTCTTTCCCTTCCTTCCTTTTATCTTCCTTTATCACCTCCCTCCTCCAATTAATATTAATATACAGTGACCATTTACTGAAGGAGTCAGTTTAACATAGAGGTTAAGAACAGGAAGTCTAGAGCCAGACTACTTAGAGTTTGACTGTGGGCCCTCATGTACAGGTGAGCAGCCGTGGGCAAGCCACAGACCCCTCGTAGTGTCACATGAGGTTGAAAATAATATTATCATATCATAACCTTAAACAGTTGTAAGGGTAAAATGAGCTCCTATATGAAGGGCTTAGTACAGCACCAAGAATAGAGTAAGCACTATGCAAAGATTATCGCCTTATTGTTATTACCTTTGTTACTGCCAGTCACCTACCACATATCACCTCACGTCACAGTGATTTGCCATGTTTAGTTATCTTAAGCTTCTTAAAGGAAAAATCCATGTCTCATTTTCATTTGAATAATTATAACAATTTGTTTATATAACAGACATTTATTGAGGACTGTGCTAGTCACTAGAGAAACAATGGTGCACAAGATAGGCATTATCTTTACCGCATAGAGCCTACAGTCCAGGAGAAGGATGCTTAAATAAGTAATTATAACCTGCATTAAGAACCCTTAACGGGATACACAGCATGCTATGAAGGCACATAGCAATGGGATCCAGGTGAGGGAGGGATTAACGGAAGAATTTAAGGATGCTACCTGTGAAAAATAATATTTAAACCAAAATGAGTTGGATTTGGCAAGGTAAATAGGAAAATGGAAGTGAAGGTTGACTGTAGAGAAAGTAGTTTAGGAAGAGAAAAAAGAGGAACAAAATCCAACAGGTAAGGAAAAGCACGGCATATTGAGAAGGCCAAAAAAAAAAAAAAAAACCAAAAATGTGTAATTAGAAGTCAGGCCAAGAACAGCCTTTAAGAGTTCTTAATGGGTTAATTATATCCTAAAAGCAGGAGGAAGCCACTGATTGATTTAAAGAAGAAATAGAAACATTATATTTGTAACATGAAAGGATCATTCTTCCCACTGTTTATTTTGTAAAAAAAAAAAAAAAAAAGTATTGAACTAAGGCAGGACTAGAGGTAGGACCAGGATTAAGACTCACCAGTAATCGAGTCATTGGAAGAATTGAGCCTTTGCATTATTACAGCTAGAATGAAAAAGAAGGGATAGAGGAGAGACAAAGTAGTACAATCTATAAGAATTCTTGATTGATTGGGTGTGATTATTGAGGGAAAGTGAAGAACCCAGGATTATATGTGAGTTCCTATTGGTGGTCCCATGTACTGAAATAAGCAGCACAGAGAGGAAGTTTTAGGGAGGGAAGGATGAGTTCAGAGTATGCTTTGAGATGCCTCCATGACCTTCATGTGGTAATGTCTAGTAGGGAATTTAGTATAAAAACTAAATGAAAAAATCCATCTCTTGTGCATCATAGTATCTGATTCACAGAATCATGGGAAGTAAGATTGATAGATAACATTTTAAGAAAAAAACTGAGATCTAGACAGATCATATACCATCCAGGTCCATACAGAAAGCAAAGGGGAAATAGAACTACACATGGCCCAGCAATCACTCTACTGGATGTACATCCAAAGAAAATGAAATTAGATACCTCTCAGAGGTATCTGGACTCCCATTTTCACTGCAGCATTATTAAAATGGCCAAGAAAAGGAAAAAAAATCTAAATGCCCATTGACAGATAAATAGATAAAGAAATTGTGGTATACACACACACAGACACACACACACATACACACACACACGCACACACACACACAGAGAATAATATTTACCCTTAAAAAATATAGAGATCCTGCCATTTGTGTCAACAGGGATGAACATAGAGGACACTATGCTAAGTAAAATAATCCAGACAGAAAGACAAATACTGCATGTTCTCACCTACATGTAGAATCTTAAAAGATTGAAAACATAGAAACAGAGAGTAGAATGGTCATTACAGGGGTAGCCGGAGATGGTCAAAAGATGCAAAGTTGCAGATAAGTAGGATAAATAAGTCTAGAAATTTATTGTACCACAAGAGGACTATAGTGAACAATATTATAGTATATACTGGAAATTTGCTAAGGGAGTAGGTTTCAGGTGCTCTTATCACAAAAAGGGAACAAAAAAGGTAGCTATGTGAGGAGAAGGATATGTTAACTTATTTGGCTGTAGTAATCATTTCACTATGCATACGTATATCAAAATATCATATGCTTAAATGTGCTGACTCGAGGGGATGGGGTGGGGAGAGGGGATGGGAGTATGACTACATGATGAGTGCAATGCACACTGTCTGGGAATAGACACACTTGAAGCTCTGACTCGGGGGCATGGGCGGTACATGGTCAATATATATAACCTGAACTTTTGTACCCCCATAATAAGCTGAAATAAAAAAAAAATCATGTTGCTGTCTGGTGCAGTGGCTCATGCCTGTCATCTCAGTACTTTAGGAGGCCAAGGCTGGAGGATCACTTGAAGCCAGGAATTTGAGACCAGTTTGAGAAACATAGTAAGACCTCTGTCTCTGCAAAATGATCAAAAGTATTAGCTGGGCATGGTGGTACTCACCTGTAGTCCCAACTACTCGGGAGGTGAGACAGGAGGATGGTTTGAGCCCAGGAATTCAAGATTACAGAGAACTATGATTGTTCCACTGCACTCCAGCCTGGGTAACAGAGTGACACCTTATCTCTAAAAAAAAGAAATCATGTCACATATCTTAATATATACTATAAAAATAAATAAGTAAATAAACACTTTTGTTTACTTAAACAGTGTTGAAGGGAAGAGGAAGGGAGGAGAAGGAGGAGGAGGGAAGGGAAAGGGAAGAGGAGGGGGCAGGAAAGACCCTTCACCCCCTGATTTCTTGTTCAGAGCTCTTGACCCTGAGCTCTTAACCTCTCATTGAGCACCACGTAAGAGCTTGCAGACTGGATGAATTTTAATTATTTGTATAAAACACAGTGGACTATTTTACCACATATCTTGTACAAGGTTATTTGGAGATATTGAAGGATGAAGTAAGCAGACCATGCAAAATGAAAAAAATTATAAAGGACCTGAAAATAAAGCTTCTACTTATTGAAAAGGCACTTCCATCATTTGGTTTTAAGCACATTTAATTATTTTAAGAATGTGTGTCAGTTCAATATGATCTAAAATTGCATATTTTTCATGGTTTAGATGGAATGCTGCTTTTCAAAGTGCTGATTACAAAATTAATCCATACTATACAGAAATAATTTGTGGAAGGTGGTCAAAGAGATGCAGAAATAATATTTCCTGAATGGTTGGTCTAGTGTCATCACAGAAATGACATGTCATATAAGGTTATCACAAGGAGTACATTTACAGAATAAATTATAAACAAGATAAAATGAAATAGAGCAGAAAAGAAAATAGGGTGGGGGACTATGATGCAAGAAAAAGAAAAATGTTGGGAGAAAAATGAAAAATTATAAATGGTTGCACATAAAAATTGTAGGTTAGGACTGAGAAACTATATGAATTTAGAGAAACAAGATTGGAAAATGAATGGACAAAAAAATCCCAGGCAAGGACAGGAGACAGCCATGAAATTAAAAGTGCAGTCTGACTTCCTTCTGGAAGAAGTTGGTCCCTCCTAGGCCCAACAGGCACATTTCACAGAAGAGGACGCAGTCGGAATGGAGAGACGATTCCACCCACGTGTTTCCATCTCCCCAGTATGATCTTCTAAGCGTCATTAATTGTATGTCTAAAGGATCATTTTCTCTTTCTAGATAAAAAGAGGGTTCAAACTCTGTGTTAACTTTTAAAAAGTCTCTTGGTTGTAGCATTTCAGTCCTCAGCTGACAATCTGGCTTAATCTGAGGCCCAATGATGAATATAAATTTGTGATCTGGATGGAGAAATAATGACCTGAGTACCACTGCTGGCTGCATTTTTATGGTGAGATTTGAAAGTAGCTCCTTGATGGCTTCCTGAAAGGTAGGCAAAGAGAAGAAATCCTTCTCATCTTATAACCAGCCATCCCTGGCTCTAGCTAATGATAATGGCCCCGAAGATTGGTGTCACCATCTTCTCTAAAGGAAGGAACAAGATGGTCTTCAAACCCCAAGAGTGTGTTTTCCACAGAACCCATTCAGATCCTGATCTCTGGTGACCACTTTGTCTTTTGGAGGGAACTAGATACAATAGAAGGACATCAAAGTCCAGGAAATTGATAACAAGAGATGTTTTTATCTGTGGCTGAAAAATTCAGACTCTGAGAAGCTCCTCCGTTTCACGTTGATAGAACACATGATGACCTGCAAACACAATGCATGCAAATACAGAGAATATCAGTGCCAACTCCCCAGTGCTCCTCACTGCAATGGGGTTCTCAAACTTAAATGAGCATAAGAATCTCGTGCAGAGTTTGTTAAAACATTTGTCTGCACCCCACCCTCAGCATGTCTTAATCAGAAGGTCTAGGGTGAGACCTGATAATTTGTATTTTTAACATATTCCGAGGCTATGCTGATGCTGCTTGTCCGAGACCACCCTTTGAGAACTAGCGCTGCACGTCACGCAGTGATGAATGGCAGTGCCAGGAGTGAAGCTGGGGCAACCTCTCAGCCAGCACAGAGGTCTCTCTGCGGCAGGGCGCCCCTTTCCCTACATGCTACATGCTCAGTGCACTCATCAATCTGTGTGTTTACTTGTTCCAGCATTTTCTAGTTTGGATTAATTAAGCTATTATTCAACAAGACAGAAAGACCCTGTGACCTCTTTCCAATTCTGTTTGCCTGATTTTCAGCATCCTGGTGTTCAAATAAACCACACACAGATATGCACACATACACATGCACACACACACACACACACACACACAGACCATTTAAACTGGTTAAGCTCTGCAAACAGATTACTCTTAAACTGCCTGAGGTGTGGAGTCAGAGGGGTTCAAAGGTGCAGACTACAACCCACCCCTTTAAATACTCTTAATCTACCCCCATCATGTGAACATCAGACTCTCATCACACATGGTCACTTCCACAATGCATCGTTGCCATTCACCCCATCTGCTCTGAAACTCCTGGATCTCATCTTCCATATTTTATTAACAGTTGCCTTCCGTCTCTGCATTTTTGTCCTCGTATATGCTCAGGATTCTTTTACTTGCCCTATTCAGAAAGAGATATTTTGAGTTGACTGTTTTTTTCCAGCAGGATTTGGAATTTACACTCTGCAGCCACCCACTGCTGCCACATGGGTAACAAAACTAATGACAGGTAGGGTACTGGTGACGCACCTGCTGTACCTGTCCTCCAGGAGATGGGTGCAGGCTACGGGGAAGGGTCAGAGAGAAATAATAGCACGTTGTCTCTGTGAGCTAAAAGACAAGACACTCTTGAGAATACAGCTTCAGTCTCATCGCTTTTATTGCTGTTACCATAAAAAAAAAACATGCAGGTAAATCTAGGTAACTAAAGGTGCTCTGTATTTGCTCTTTGCAAAAAGCTTTCCCAAAGTACCATAACTCAGAGATCACTCATCTGAACTCCTAATAAGTTTGTAATAGCTGCCAACAGTTGACCAATTGCCAAGCTCCAGGTGAAGAAGGACTTTACTTGTATTATGCCATTCAATAATTGCAATGTCTCTATTACAGAAGTACTATTTCTTCCATGTTTCATGTGAAAAGAAATTAAGACTTAGGGATTTTAAGTAACCTGTCCAAAGTTACTTTTAATCTGTGTCAGAGCTAGTATTTTAGCCCTGTCAGTCGGATGCCAGACTTCACACTTGTGCGGGTGTGATTTCTTCTTTCCTATGGCACAGACAGCCTCAGCCAATCGCATGGCACTTTCACAGTTTTTGTTTGACAGATTTGAGATGAATATCTTGTGAGCAAATGAACCTCAATTCAACACAGACATGTGGAGCACCAAGTGGGTTTTTAGCTGTCTGTGTGCAAGAATCCACCATGATGGGGTGGGAGGTGGGAAAAGGAAACCATTAAATTTGGTCCCTACCTAGAAAGAATTTATATGTGCATGTAAGCTGAGAATTATATGGAGGGACATACGGTTAAAGGGCCAAACGTGTGAAAAGCTGGCTAAATAATATGTGTTTTATCTAAAACCGAGAACTAAAAGAAAAGGCTAAATAGTCCAAATAGTATAAAGGAACATCTTCCAAAATCAGTGGAAGAGCTGCTCTCAGCTCAAATGGTGACAGACTGGACACCTAATGTCCTAGGGACTTAGTCATGTATCCATTGCACTGGGGGTATTTACAATGCCCTCTCATTTTAATATTTATTTAGAAGTTAATTATTGTCACTGTCAGCTCTTTTATCTCAACAACATTTCAGAGAAATGTATTCAGGCATTATGTGACTTGTAAGTAAGATTAAGAAGAAAGTTCAGAGAAGTGTCATAATCAAGGGATTTGGCTGTTAATAAAGAACTTAATGAAAAACAAATGAGTTAACACCACACAGAATTTGAATTTGGCTAAAGCAAATTCTAGAATTGTACTTAGTATACTTCCTTAAGCACATGTCATTCATAAGCCTAGAATAAAAATTAAAGACCAGTGACCATAGTCATATGCAAATTGGCATGAGAATAACCAGCTCTGAGAGTCATTTGAGACTCAAATGCCAAGGCTTTGCCCTGTATTATTTAAATCTTTAAATAAACACAACTGTGCTTTCAGGTGGGCTTCATTGGATGTATTGTCTGCATCATGCTGGCACACATACACATACACACAGTCTACTGATGAGTTGATAGAGTGTATTACTCCTGCTTTACAGATGGCTAAAGGGATTAAGCAAATATCGTTGCTGCAGCATGAGGCTGAGCCTTTGTATTCATTTATAAAGTTAGGGAAGTCACTGAAGAGAAAGAGAAATCATGCAACTGGAATGGAGAAGAAAAGCTCCAATTATAGTTCCAGAATTGGCTGCCACCTTTAGTGTTAACAGAGTGTGCACATTTCTCAGAAGTGACACCTGCATTGTCTATTGGGAAACATTTAATCCCTGAAGCTGTATTAAGGAGGCTGGTGAGCATACAACTGAATAGAAATGATGTCAGTTCCTTCTGAGATAGAAGAAGCTGCACTAATTGAAGTAGGGGCATATCACAGGGTTCTGTGGACCCCTCTTAATTTGATTCCACTTGCAATGTACCATTCTGCCCCTGCAGAATACCTGCAAATTGCATAAACATATGATATTTGAATGTAGATGTAGTTCTAATGTTCCCAGTGCCCTCTGCATATGCCTCTATCCATGGTTTGATTAGCTTGTGTCTCTCCTGCTAAAAGGAAAGACGTTTTGTTTTATTTAATGTAGTATCAACAGTAACTAAAGTGTTTTATGCATATGATTGGCTCTCGGGCAATGATTGTGGCAGTGTATTTACAAAAACATCTCTTCTATCTCAGGGTCATTTTTCTAGCAGCCTTACCTATCAGCATCAGTGCCAAGAATCAGAAAGGAAATACAAAGCTCTTCTCAAAAGTGACAATGGTGGTAACAATGAGGTCTATGAATTAAAATCTGTGATTTATCCAATGAAATACTCTTGAATGTTCACATAACATCTACCTTTCTACACGATTTCTGTGTCCAGTAATTGTCACAGTGTCTGGAATATAGTTAGTGCTTAGGAAATGAATGTTGCATCAAGAAAGCAATTTGTGCATATTGAGAGTTTCCAATCTGAAAAATGTGAATGGGTTTAGTGCTTGGCCACTTAACAGCACAAGTTTTGGTTATCTGACAAAGGTGCTCATGGTAGTAGTTGATTCTCTTGGGATTCCAGAAAAATGAAGTGTGGCATTGACTATTTCCAGGCAACATCACTGACTTATCCCAATCAGGAGAGGATCTTGCTTGCCCAGCCCACTGCGGAGTTTGCAGTGAGAGTGTAAAGTCAAGACAGATACAGATGCTCACAGGATGATGATACCTTTTCAGATAACTGGCTTCATCTGTCTACCTGTTTAGGTGGCAAGGTGATTATCAGCCTTGTGCAAATGCAGGGGAACCGATCTGATCTCTGTGATGTTTTACACTATAGGCAGAACCATCTTTCTAGCCAACATTCACTCAGTGAGGTAGGAAATATAATTAGGCGTTCATGCATATTCCCATAGTACCCTGCACAGTCATTAAATCATTAAAAAAAAAAAGTCAGTGTCACCAGAGCTCGTTTGTTTGAAGACACCACCTAAGAACTTAAGAGCCCTGGGAGGCAGGAAAAGGCTCACGTGAGGTATGGGTGAGAGAGGCAATTTCCTTAGGGGCTTGAAAGAGGAGCTGAAGGTGATTATGGGGACTTACTCTGCAATACACACAAAATATATTTAGTCAGACAAGCAGAGCCCAGAGAGCTTCTAATAGGAAAATTTACCCCAACATTGCATTGCCTCAAAGAGTGCAAAGTACTTGGTGGTGATCAGTATTGCTAGAGTATAACAGTTGCTTATTTGGCTGAATCTAGCGTGCAGGGTACTTTACTGAAAACATCTATAGAAGCAGTTAACACAAAGAAATGTTACTGGACCAAGAATCATAAGATCTGCTGTGAATTTCAGCTATGCCAATTAGTGTATGAACTTATGCAACTTATTTAACCACTAAAGCATCACTTTCTTCAACCCTAAAATGGGTATGCTAAGATCTAATCACAGTATGTTGTGTGGATCAAATCAAACAGTATTATATATTTAAAGCAACTCATAGACTACCCAGGCCTCACTAAGCTGTGGTTGGTTTTATTAATCTTTTGTTATTTCCGTGAATATATTTCCATGAAGCACTGGTTCAAATACATGTACTGAAATAAATTCAGAAAGCATTCCATACTAAATTCTTTTTGATAGATATAAGGCCTCATAAATTTTAAAGGCTCTGTAAAGGTCTAAGGTAAAACGGTTAACAAAAATAGCAATAACAACAAAAAAAATACAAACACACCTATGTGGTTAACCCAACGTTTTCCAAATGGATTAGACACAATGGGCCCTGTTTTTCTTATATTTAATTCTTACTAATATGTCGTAGAGTTAGTGTTTCACAGATTATACTTTGGAAAAAGTCAACTTTGCCCCAATTCATTAGTTTTCAGGTCTCTAAAGTCTTCAAATAAGTCTATGCCCTATGCAAGATTATGGCCCCTACCACAGAGCACTCCATACCGTGCTATGCTGGAATAGAAAGGTCTATCCCTGGATCTCAAATTTGGCTCCACATTGGAATCACCTGGGGTGCTTTAAAGATTACCAATGCTTGGGTCCCACCCCAGAGATTCTTACATAATTGGTATAGATTATGGCCTGGGCATACATTTTGTTTACAACACCCTAGATAATTTCAAAATGCAGCCAAGTTTAAAAACTAGTGTAAAAAATAATCCCAGGGCTATTATTTCTAACATTATTGACATAATTTTTCATTCTGATTTAAAAGTAAACTTGCAAACTTTCTTACAAAGCTCAAGGGTTTGGTAAATGCTCAACGATCATAAGCAAGAATCTCCCCATCATCATTCTTTCATTAACTCATTTAATAATCATATACTCATCACAAAACCAATAGCTATGTTCAATAGGTTCTGTTCAATGTTCCTCATTCCTGGCCACCCCAGCTGTCAAAGCTTTCTCTTGTTTCTCTGAACTACTACCCATCTGGTTGTTTTTAATATGCAGAATAGCATATGCAGTGTTAATTACCTTTTTGTTTGTGAATTGCTCACCAACTATCCCTCCACCCCACCCTCAGGCTGAACCATGATCTAAACCTATATACCTGCTATGGAGGTGTGAAAGCAGAGACAGCCTCACAAAGAAAGACCAAAAGCTTGGAGTAAGACAGACAGACATGAGCATAAAGACAGATTCTACCTCTTATCAACTGTGTGGTCTTGTAAATTTTCTTTAATTTCTCTGGGCTCAGTTTTCTTATCTATAAAATAGGGGCAATAACACTAACCTGGCAGAATTATTATAAAGATTAAATGAGATAAGACGCACAAAGTTTATGGACTGGGCATAACACATCAGAGATGATCACACAAGTGAATCTCTTATTATCCATGTTGACCATTTTGAGACCTCAATTTATTGTACCCACATGTGTACTAAGCAGGAATGTTGAGTCCTCAGAGGGTGATCTTGCAAAATACATATCTCAAGAGCCAGGGGAAAGACTCATGACACTTTGTGCAAAGTGATTTTCCCTGAATTCATTATTTTCCTGGTATAAATAAAGAATTGAGTAGGAAAATAATATGATCACATTGATACATGAATGTAGAGAAGGATATATATATTACTGTTCTAGATAAGTAATGTCCTTGAATAGAAATAAATCTGATGAAGTTTTATTCCAGTTGGACTTTAAGGTATTTCCAATAAATACTGTTAGAGACCAAGAAAGGGAAAACATGAAGCCGATTGGAACATGCTATAACAAACACATTAGCAAGTTATTATCCACGCTAATAAAAACTACAAAGAAACTGCCTAAATGACACAGAGAGGCCCCGGGGCACATGGGGAACTGTGTGTGGTTGCAGCGTGGCCTCCTCGGTGCAGGGCTCTGGCTATGTGTCTGCACCAGAACAAAGAGCATAGTCATTTGGCATTTATGCTGCATCAATTATTATATTATTTTCTATTAGTGGCCCCTCAATATCAATAAAGGTGATCCATTTCTGTTTCCTTTGGGCCTTATTGATTCTCTCTAGGGCTATCTGTGTGGCTGTGGCCCTTGCTCCCTGGAATGCAAGTGACTCATGTGGAAAGTGGTGCCCTGTGGTTTTAGCTTCCCCTGTTCTCTGTGTGGTCATACAGAGTTCAGAACAAAAGTCATCATGATGAGAAGCAGAATGGGGAGGGAAGATAGGAAACCACTACATGAATCTCAGGTCATGAGTGTCCCAGCATTCTTGCATTTTTTTTTTTATTGCCTGATGAGTTAGTTCCTGCTTCTCCAAGGACTTTATCTGGTATCTCTGCCCTCTCCCCAATGTCATCCAGTAGGGAAAAAGATCAGAGCCTCAGCACGACCAACAGAAGGGGTAGAATCGGTAGAATCAATGATGTACTCTTCAACAGGATCTCCAGGATGGAGAGGGCTCCCTAGGTACAAACAGCTCCAATGGCCTCTCCGCTCAACCCCCACTACATACCCTGGGCCCTAGTCTTTTCATCAGGAAACATGCCACATTTGCATTTCAGAACAGAAAGACGAGTGTTAATGCATGTGTAGCCTAGTGCCTGGTAAATATTTAATATTAAATTAGCTAGTATTCTATTATTATGATCATGAAACAAAAGGAGAAAGCTATGCTATCAAGTGGTTCAAAAAGGTCTAGTAAGATAAGAAATGTTAAAAGTTCCTTGGCTTTAGCAATATCTGGGTCCTCAGTAACCTGGTGAGGGCACTTCTGGCCCAGTGCACTATGCACTGAATGCAAGGGGAGGAAACTAGAACGTAGAAAACCTTTCAAGAAATTAGCATGAGAAGAATTGGCAAGAAACTAGGCTGCAGCTAGAGAGGGTACCCTGGATCGTGGCTCTGTCTGTTTTTTTTTCCTCAGCTAGGATGGAGAACATGTGATAATGCTGAAGTCTGAGGAATTCTCAAACCCCTCCATCTCTCACCTTCATAGTCCTTGCCTGCTTAAGGTCCCTGCACCGTTCATGGCTGTGCTGGTATCTGCACGCCTTCCAGGAGCAAGACCTTCCAGGACAATTGGAAATTCTTGTTTAAATTGCTAAACCCAAGGAAGGATGTAAGAAATCAGTGGAATAATGTTTTCCTCCTGACATTCTTTACACACACTTATGACCTCAAGCAGAAATATTAACTTCCTTTTTATTTAATTAAGATATAACTCATTTAATCATCCTTTTGGAGAATCCAGTGGGAGTGGGTGGACTCAGTTAGCAGAGGCCTGTTGGCCAGAGCATGCAGAAAGCCCAGTAGCTATTGCAGGGCATCTGTTGCAAGGGGTGACCCAACAGAGCAGTGCCTGACTCTAGAGAGATCAAGCTCTTTTCCCTGGAGAATGACTTGGCACTCTGCAGTCTTCCACTTATAATTGGCCATTTCTGAGGCTGCCTGGTCTTCAGATTTCTGAGAGCTTTAAAATCTCCAACATCAAAGGCATTAAGTCATCAAACTATTTCTACTCTGTTTTGTGTTATAGATTTATTTTTGTCTATTTCTTAAAGAGTATTACAAATTGACAATAGATCAGTGAAAATCAATCTTTGATCATCTCTATTCCATGAAGTTCCTTTAATATTCTATATTTCCTTAGGGTTTATTTCCTAAAATTCTCTCCCTTAAGCCTGTGAGTAGGGATTCTTTTCCCTTCTCCTTGGTCATATTTGCAATGTTTTCTTATTGACAAAATAACTGTTGAGAGCAATTCAGCAAGTGGACCCAAAATCACGTGTGTGAATCCTTGTATTAGCTAATTACTGAGCCTTAGTGGTTGGGACGATTGACAATACCCATGTGTCAGATTATGTATCTGTGTTTTGAGAAGATGACATAATCTAGACTTGAGAAACTTCACAGATGTTGATAAAAGGATGAACTCTAGAAAGTCTGTTTGTTTTTAAATATAATGTGTGTTCTTTTAAACCTTGCTAGCTCTTTATTGCCTGTGGGATAAATACCAAACCCTCTGGCATAGCAAGAAAATATCTCACAACCAAGTCCCAATATACTTCTCTAGCATCACCTTTTGATGTTTCTAAGTCTTTGTTCTAAACTACAGTCATACATATTCCCCATGCATTTGTTTATGCTATTTCTTCTGTCTAGAGCGTCCTAGTTCCATATCTACATCTAATTGGAAAATACTTCTCATAATTTTATATCTAATTCAAATGTTATCTCCTCTGTAAAATTTCTGGCAAGTCCTTATATAGGAATCTCATAGCACTTTATGCTTACTTGTACCACAGATCTTATTATATTACTTTTAATCGTCATTTCTCTCACTGTGGGTATCTCATCTTTGAAATATCTGATTTCAAATGTCTAGTTCAGTTTCTTAGTTCTCAATTTACAAATAAAATATTTACATTGTTTATTTGCCCTCCCCAAATAAATTGCTCATGTAATTTTCAACTTTCCAAGGCTTATTAAAAATTTGATATTCCGTGATTAATCCTTGACCAGCTGGTAGTGCCTGGTTTCCTCCCATAGGAGCTTCATCTTTTTAATTTGTCTGATTCCTGTTAGAGAATGCCCGTGGCCTTTAGAAAAATCAGAATGTCAATGGTTAGATTTCAGTATCTTAGTAGAGTATATGCTCCCAAATGCAAATTTGGAAAAAAGAAAATACTTACCTGCTTCTGATTATTCTTGTTAAAGACGGCAAAGAATGAAGAAATGAGGAAGTGGCTAGTCCAAAGCCAGGCAGTCATCTGGAATCGGATCCAGAACTAGAGTGTAGATCTTCTGAGCAACATTTCTAGGATTTCTTAAAATAAAATTAAATTAAGATTTGAAATATCTGAGTCCCATGTTTGGCTCTGCTCAGTAAGCCAGGTGTTTTGAAGCAAAGCCCTTTTACTCTGGGTCTTGTTGACTTCACCTGTAAAATGAGTAAAACCATACTTATACAGGTGTTGTGAGGATTAAAGGAACATTTTGTAAATTACTTCACAATGTGTTTATAATAATTTTATTACAAAATTAATTCTAGCTTGTGGCAGATAAAGAACCCTGCAGGTCACAGCTCTGACTGAACACTCCCTGGTCTTTGCTGCCTCCATAATGGGAGAATCTTCTCATGGAGTAACTACTGGCAGCTTGTTAGGAACGTGCCTTACTGTTCCTCTGTTGCACTGTGCGTTACACAAAGGAGAGCTATTTTAATGATTGGATTTCAGGTGTTTGGAGGGAAGAGAAGGAAAGAACTTGGGTGCCATGATGTAGTTTCCAGGGAGTTTATTATTTAGTATGGTCCTATATCATCCCAGAAAGCAATCACCCTTTCTAATGTGTGTCTAGTCTAGACTATGCCATGCCTACCCAATAAAAGCTCTATTCTAATTATAAGGAGGGTTGGAATCGACCTTTAGGCACTCTGGCTGACAGATACAAAATTGGCAGCAAAGGTAGGATGCATATGGCTTCACAATGTCCTGTGTTCTGTAGTGATGATGGTGGGTGCCATGCTTGGTAGAGGAGGATTAAAAATGTGTTCATGCATAAAATCTGCTATTCAAACCTACCTGTAAAACTCATGTCTTTTCTTCCTCTTCACAGTGAATATAGCACATACTATGTATAGTGTGTATCAGTATAGAGAAAATATGGTCTCCTACATGGGCAGCATTGTATTTGCCTTAGCACTTTCTGGGCAAAGCTGGCCAACACCATCATACTCCGTAGCCTATTGCCCTTAACCACTTCTTGTCCAGATTGGTAAATGGCCAAACATGTCTGTGCTATGAGTGTGTGTATGTATTAGGCAAACCTTCCAAAGACATTGCCTTGCCTGATAAATAAATACATTGCTTGGTGGGTACATTCTTATCTTCTTATTAATGAGATGCTCAGAGCTCAGATTAGCTCCCCAAGACTGAAAATTGTCTCAATAGGCTTTTCTAAAAATCAGAGCATTGTAACCACTGGTTACCCATTAGCCACCCATTTTGAAATTTGGATATAAAAATGATCCCATTTTCTTGCCCTGTTTTATTTTCCATCATGGTTCTATTATCACCAAGGGACACTCAGATTTATCCACCTTAATAGTATACTTCATTGTTTTCCAAAGGACTAGAGATAATGAATTTGTAAAGAGAAATGGAATTGGATTTTTCTCCTTCTTTTGATAACTTAGTAGGAATTCCAAAATTATTAGTTGGGAGATTTTCCTCACTGTGAACAGATTATTGTCCATGTTACATTTTAATTTTTTTTGCCTATATCAGTTTTTTTTAAAAAAACAATATATTACTTTTTAAGGGTACATTGTTCGCTATCTCTGGATCCAAAGAAAAAGAGGTGAACAAGCTTCTGTTAATTAAAAGTGTGTGCTGGAGGGAGTGACATACTTGTGGGTCACTCTTGGTTGTTAATTTTGTGGTTAAGTAAGCTGTGCCCTGTAGCACTTTGTGTCTGATTCACTATCACTTTGGACATTTAAATGTTAATTATCTTGTTTTTTTAAATTATCGTGTGTGACTTTTCCATGCCCAGTGCCCTGAATATTATAAGCCTTCACTAAGCTCATGTTTGTGAAGATATAGGATGCATACTTCATGCAGAATTATAAAGACCTGATTAATATTGTTTTCCAATCTGCTAGGTTATTAGAGGAAGAGGCTATAGAATGAAGTGATGGAGGGACTGGGAATATATGTGACAGGGCAGAGAAATAAGCTTCAGATGTGGGCATGAGGAGGCCCTAGTACAGCCCCAGAAAAGTTGGTGTATTATGTTCCAGTTAAGGTGGATGGGCAAGTAAGGGTAAGAAATCAGTTGGAAAGCAAGCTGGTGCAGCAAAGCACATTCACATAGAATCGCCTTCTCAACAATGAATCTTAACTGACTCCTCCCAACCCGTGTGTGTGTGTATGTGTGTGTGTGTGTGTGTGTGTGTGTGTGTGTGAGAGAGAGAGAGAGAGAGAGAGAGAGAGAGTTTCATGATTTATTAACTAGATTAGCTACATTGATTTTTTACTTTGAGATTTCCAGGCAATCACACAATACTTGAATTTTTCAATCCTGTTGCTACATTTTATGTTAATAAAAGCCAATAGCAAACATTTAAAAAGTTTTCCCAGATTAGGGTCTTTCCAAGAATCAATAATCTCATTGACACGGTTCAAAAAGCTATCAATTCTATGAGAACCACTAATGGCTGCAAAAAGAATGCATGTAAACACCCACCAGAAAAATCAATGTTCTCTCTAAGTCATCGATAATTCTTGATGGCAATTGGGAATTATGAAAAACATTACATGTACCTTATGTCTTAAGCATTTGACAAAGATCCACATCAGTACCAGGTATCCTGGTGTCCGGGACAAAGTAGCTGTAGGTTAGGTCTTGTTGATCTGATACCTTGTACATGGGCAATACTTTGTGGTTTCCAAGATACGATGTTGTACACATCACTCATTTGACAGCCAGAGCAGCCCTGTGAAATGAACAAGAAAGTAAATGAGCCTCATTATTGTGGATGAAAGTCTCAGAGTGAATAAGAGAAATTGCACATTGGATAAGCCTCTCCCAGGAGA
The DNA here is from genome assembly GCF_020740605.2 of Lemur catta. NCBI lineage: Eukaryota > Metazoa > Chordata > Mammalia > Primates > Lemuridae > Lemur > Lemur catta. Next base: position 15,457,805 of record NC_059131.1, on the reverse strand, counting down.
ATTAGAAGTAAAGTATATCTCTTCTGACTCCTGTTTGCCCCCCTTGCTGGCGGTGGTCACCTCCACTAGTATAACTGCTAAGGCAACATTTACTTCTTACTCTCCAGTTCTCAATTGACTATAGTGAAGCAGTTTCCTGGGAAATCTGTAAACTAGTAAAAGATCCAGAAGGTTCAACTATATAGTACACCTCACCTAGGTTTATAGAATTATCACAAACGAGTATTCACTGAAGGATAAGAGCTATCCTTTTTTCATGCCCTTCAATTGTCTCAGTGGTTACTGAAGTATCTACTCTCTCCAGTGGGTGATATTTGGCATTTCTTCTCATACTGTCCCATTTTAGCAGGAGATAATGACAAATAGAGCTGTGCCTAGTGAGGTCACCCAGTGCTTAGTTCCGGCAATGCCTCTCATAGCAATGAACAAATCTTTCGCCCCCTAACACAGTAACTTTTTTTCTGTAGCTGACTGTGTCTTTGATGGAATAGTATTTTTAAAATACAAATTTTTATTAAAGCACACAAAAAATGTTTACAAATGAAATGAGGGCTCACCCCTTAAAGCAACAGAATTTGTAGGAGAAGGAAATGATCCTGGGAGCTCCTCAATGCAGTAATGAATTCAACATTCTTCAATCAAATTTAAAATTTAATTATAGGTAATTGTTCTTTTTTTAATGAAGTACTTTTGACATAATGCTCCATTATTATATAATTAGATAATTAACTCCATTAATCATATTACAACTTATTTTTCTCCATGTTTTCTTTAAATATTTATATACTGTGCCCATTTTCACAGCCACGAAGCTCACCGTAATCAGGAGGATAAGTCAGAGTAGGCAGAGGAGCTTGCTGAACGATAGTCACTGCTGGTTTCCCAAGTGTGCCTCCCATGTCCCCTGATTTATAAGAAAATTATATGTTTGCAAAGCACTTTCTGTATCCTCAAACCTATGACAGGCACTCAGCATTTCATCTAACATTTGCTGACTACCATTCAGGCACAGTGCTAGACTTGCTAGGCCTGGATTCAGAGGAAAGCGATGATGAGAGATGACTTGCATAATCTTTCTTTTTTTGTTGTTGTTGCTTTTTAAGACAGTCTTGCTTTGTTGCCCAGGCTAGGGTGCCGCAGCGTCAGCCTAGCTCATAGCAACCTCAAATGCCTGGGCTCAAGCGATCCTCCTGCCTCGGCCTCCCAGAGTGCTAGGATTACAGGCATGAGCCACCGCGCCCGGCCATATGCATAATCTTTGATCTAAAGGAGCTAACAATTTAATGATGAAGAACATGCGAAGGACACTTATGGCTCCTTCTCTTAAGGAGCTCATGGTGCAAAATAGGAGATCAAGTGCAATACATGTCACAGATGCAAGAAACTATTAGATTTAGTGTGCCAGTGATGGCAGGAGGGGAGGTGGTTCTGGCTGCATCAAATCTTCTTGTGACCTTGACTTATGCATATTGTACATGTTGAATTAACTCTGCATCACATATAGGCCCTTGCAAATCTCTGTTAGACAGCTCATGTCCTTCCTCACATTCTTACTTCTCAGTTGATATATTAGCAGGAGAGCTTTGCACATTATCAAATAATTATTTTTATATTATATTTATTTTTGCCCAGGGACATTATCTAACCCAGCAATGCAGTCTTCCAATGTATAAATCTTGGGCAAGTAACATAACCTTGCTGCTCCACAATATCCTTACCTGTAAAATGGGATATACATAAAATTTTAGAAGTTAATAAATATAAATCACTCAGAACCATTCCTAGCATGCAATAAAAATATAAAATGATTGATATTTATTTATTTCTATTCTGTTTTTATTTTTTCATTATCATTAACTAGAGATGCAATGAAAACAGATTCCATCAATGCCCTCTATTCTGTCCAAAACTCACATCTGAATATCCATGAATGATTTTCATGGGAGTGGCCGGGAGGTTGTGTGGTTTATGAACTTTCTTGTATTTAGAAGGCAAAGGAAACATATTTGAAATGACCGTTGCCTTAAATTATCTTCTCCATTATTTTGATATTGTAATGCTTACTTCCAGTGGGTACTGCATTAATGAACATTCTCATTGGCTAGAGCAGCAGTCTTATAAAATTTAATAAATAAAAGAAAAGAAAAATGAAAAAAAGAGCAAGAAAATAGAAAAACAGTCTTCCTTAATTGCTGGTTTACTGGAACATTATCTATGAACGGTTTCAATCTACTTACATGTGGTTAATCTGGATTCTGTACAACTGATTTGTTGCCATAGGAGAGAGCCATGCAAACTTTAGAAAACCTAGGGATTAAGAATTTCTGTTTTCAGAGAAGCTGTCTGCCTTTGGAGTAAGTTACAGAAGAAAGCTTCAGGAATTTCTACATTAGTGGAGAAATTGAATGATTAAATATTTTAGTAACAAATTGTGTGCCTTGGAACTGTCCCATAATCTTTTTTTTTCCTTTTCTGTCACTCATTTTAAAAAATCATATGCTAAAAGGAATGCTATTCCCTATCAGAGTGCAATTTGGAGTTCATGCAAGTTGTCTATGATGTGCTGAACTCACCACGTAAGAACTTGAGGGAGTGTGGTGAATGCCAGAGGTTCATGAGGAAAAGTGAAGTTGTCCACAGATCAATCGTCTCTTTACACCACTGGGGATTACTCACTGCATGAGAAACTACTGGCCATTGGAAATGAGAGGTGGAATTAAATACTTCACTGGGACACTAGGAAGACAATACAGAAATAGACCCAGGGATTTTTTACTTTTCTGTGTTGTTCCTTATCTTGTCTCTAAAAATACTGAAAATTCTTGACATTCATACATTCTTTTCTCTTTTCTCCAAGCACATAGCTCACCGGTGATACTCAAGAAAGAATTATTAATTTGTTGATTTGGCATTATTAGGAACTAAGGAGATACATTCTGACATTGAATGAATGATCAGTATGTGACAAATGCTTTGGAAAGTGCTACATATAACATACATTATCTCTTGAATCCTCAGAGCCATTCTCTGAGGTCAGTAGTATCAGTCTCAGTTTACAGATGGGAAAACTGAGGCTCTGATATACATGGCAATACAGAGTGGTATAAAAGACACTGGTGGCTTCAAAACATGGGAGTGGGGAAATGGGGTAAGGATTAACAACTTATCTATTAGGTAAAATATACACTATTTGGGTGATGGCTACACAAAAAGCCCAGACTTCACCACTACACTATATATATATATATATATATATATATATATATATATATATATATATATATATATATATATATATATATATATGTCCATTAAACAAAACTACACTTTTACCCCCTAAATCTATGAAAAACTGTTTCTATCTCAGCTCTTTCTACCTTCATGTTTCCAGAAATAAACCAGGTTGATGGTACAAATCAGTTTATCACTTCTTTACCAGTTATTTACTAATATTAGAACATGAGGATCTGATTAAATTCTCTTTCTGAAAATGTCCTTCAGGGGTATAGGTTCTTTTCAACATCTTCCCTCTCTGTCCCCTATTAGTAGGAATTCTCTTTACTTAATTTTAAAGCTAATGAGTCTTAAGTTGTATATCTTTTGCACACAGTTATTCACTGAAGTAGCAGAAATTTTTGAGGTTTTTTTTATTTTTTTCAACAAAAGTAATGAGAAACAAAGATGGTCATTATATTTTTCTTTCATATTTCAAATTTCAGAATATTACAGGGATACAAATGTTTTGGTTACATGAATTGCTTTTGTACTGCTTGAGTCAAAGTTGTAAGTGTGCCCATGACCCAGACAGTGCACACTGTACCTGTTAGGTGTGATTTCACCCATCCCCTCCTCCCCTCTCCTACCTGCATGATTTCCGTTGAGTTTTACTTCTATCTACACACATGAGTGCTGATCAGTTAGTTCCAATTTAATAGTGAGTACATATGATGTTTCTTTTTCTATTATTGCAGTACTTTGCTTGGGAGGATTGTCTCCAACGCCATCTAGATTGTTGCAAAAGGTATTAATTCATTTTCTATGTCTGAGTAGTACTCCATGGTGTACATATACCACATTTTGTTAATCCATTCATGAATTGATGGGCACTTGGGTTGATTCCACATCTTTATGTGGAATTTTATTTATTTTATTTTATTTTGCTACAATAAACACTCTAGTTTAAGTGTCTTTTTTATAAGATAACTTTTTTTCCTTTGGATAAATACCCAGTAGTGGGATTATAATAAAGGAAGAAGGGCTACAATTTGACTTAAGAGTCAATAGCTTTGGAAAATATCCAGAAAAGAAAACATACAAGCTAATCTGGGAATATTCTTCCAGAAGACAGTTTAACCAAAAATAATCCAACATTAAGTCTAGCTGTGGGGGATGCTAAATTCTGTTAAATTAACTCACTGACACCAATAGACATTCAAGCACTTAAGTTGATGCGCTTTGCAAATGGCATGATGATCCAAGGGACCTGTTGGTACATGGGGAAAAATGTGAACGAGTATTTACTGAAAAAAAAAAAAAAGACATAATTCACTTAGCCAGAGTTTGAATTGATTGAATAAGAGAAATTGAGGACACCTCCTCATAGTCACTTATAACCTAACACCCTTAAAACTCAGAAGCAAAACCTATATCTCTGATCCTCAGTTTCACAACCCATAAAATAGATAAGTAAACACCTGCCCTCCCTCTTAGCAAAAGCAGAAAGTGTGTGTGGCAGTCTCGTGTTCTGTCTTCTATCCTTTACTCTTGCTGCCTCAGAACACCTGTCTTCTTCCTTTCCCCCTCTTGGCCTCCGTCCCTGTCCCCTGGTCGAGCTGGTGTTTGCAAAGCAATACTGATTGTTTGAGATGGTTGCTCTGTCAAACAGCCTATTCCCTCTTTGTACTCTATGAAAGAGCAAAACAAGGCCTTTAAATCCACAGCTCCTAATGTGAGCAAAACAAGGCCTTTAAACCCACAGCTCCTAATGTATTTGAGAAGCAGCGTTCACAGGACACAGGGAGTCTCTTCACCAGACACCTGATCCTCAGGTGCAGGGAAAGCCCAGTGGACCAGAACTGTCCAGTAGAGCCCCTCGGGGATCTGGGGATTTGTGGTACTATACCTAAGAGGTTACTGCGGAACTCTAAATGTCTGTCTGACTGTCCTGTCCTGGCTGTGCCTCCTGCATGCCAGGAGGACAGTCATATCATACCAGTCAGTTGAGGAGCGGGAGAAAGTTAGCGATGGCAAAGGCCATTTTCCCTGCATGGGATGGATTCAAATGCACAGAAAGTACCAGGTCAAAAGTTCAAAGTGGTACTTGTTCATTCTTCTGGCAGAAGTAGGATCACAAGGGAGAAGGAGTTACACTTTGCAAGAATTGAAAAGAGAGAGGATTTTGAAGACATACAAACCAGCTCCAGTCAAAAGGCAGCTGCACTGCGCTAGACTCCTCAGACTACAAAAAGTTTCAGGCTGACAGTGTGTCTTCATTCTGATGGGAAAAATGAAAGTGTTTCCTCTAGTTCTGGCAACCCTGCAAGGAAAAAGAGGTATTAGCAGAAGTCTCAGCCTTCAGGGGTCTGGCCCACGTCCCAGCCATATCCTGCGATAATGGCAGGACTTCCAAAAATTCTTGTGGCAGGGATCCGCATTTCCTGTCCTAAATGGTTAGGCCATCTGGAATGTCTATTATGGAAGCAGTAAACTTATGGAACTATCCTCGCAGGCTCCCAAAACTACTTCAAGTATTCTACAGAATAAAAATAAGTGGAATAGAAACAAACTGTGCATATTACCAACTCTTCTAGGGGAGGAGGCACAAATGTACCAGAGTCATATGGAAAATACCAAAATATAAAAACTGAGTTGAAAAAGTACATTTCACCGAGTGATTTCAAAGAGTAAATTTAGAATATAAACCTGACTCCTGACTCCAAGGTCAGGGACTTTTGGCCGTGGCCGTGGTCTTCTGGAAGTCTTACAGCTGCCTCCATTATGTATGCTAATAGTCTCCACAGAATCAGGGTGAAGACATGTAGGTAAGTTGTGCAGCACCCCCACCTCCCAAAACACAGCCAAAGTGCTCTGACGGAGAGGCAGGACTATTGTCTGTCTGCACAGAAGACAGAATCACTCTTCTTTAGATGTCATTCTAGTTTTGGAATGTACAAGTAAAGGAACAGACAAGTAAAAATGCATAATAGGAAGTCGAGTCATTGTGCAAACATGCCCACACCTAGCATATTCGTTTTCTGTTGTTGCATAACAAATTACCACACACTCAGGGACTTTAAACAATGCCCATTTATTATTTCCTAGTTATATAACTCAGAAGTCCAGGTGGACTTGATTAAGTTTTCTGCTTTGGCTATCAGGTGGCCAAAACCGAGGTGTCTGCCAGGCTGGACTCTAACCTGAGTCTCTTGGGAGGAATCCACTTTCAAGCATTGTTCTGGTTATTGGCAGAATTCAGTTCTGTGGATTTGTAGGGCTGGGCGCTCCGTTCCATTGTCAGCAGCCATCTGGGGGCCCCTCAGCTTCTTAAGGCTACATTGGTTTCTTTGGTGGTCCCCTCTGTCTTTAAACCACTAAGATTCACTGAATCCTTGCCTTTGGCATCTCTAAATTTTCCTTCTGTCTGCAGTCTGAGAAATCTCTCTGCTTTTAAAGTGCTCTTGTGGTTTGATTAGGACCACTGGGATAATCTCCCTTCTGCCATATTGTAAGGTAACAATCACAAGAGGAATGCCAGTGGGCACAGATCCTGGGGGTTATCTTAGAAGTCTGCCCACCACCCACAGCTTGCGACTCAGTTTAAAGACAGAGCAGTTCGTACTTTCCTATGTGAGGATGACTCTCTCTGGTTGAAGTAGAGAAACCAAGAGGAGGCAGCCTCTGTTTTTTGGGTGAAATTTACAATCACAGGGAGTGTGACACGTGGTAGTAGCTATGGTTGTCATTACCTGCAGGGCTGCCTCTTAGTTTCCCTTAAAATGACCTCAGGCATCAACTCTACCTCTGCCCACACAGTCTCTTCCTCTCTGGACTTCTCACCTAACCCCGGCCCACATTATGGAAGTCTCAGCCCTGTGGCTTGAGGAAACCTCAGTTTCCCCTGACTATACTGCCCTTCCAAATACAGTTCCTGCAGTTGATTATATCCTATCTGCATTGGTCTTCCTTTATAGATCTTCTCTTCCACAAGTTACTCTCCATTCCTCTAGGGCAGTCAGGGTTCTACTCACCTATGACTCCCCTGCTAAAACCCTCATGGAACCTAATCCAGAACAGGTACTCAATGAATGCTTGTAAAATTGAGATAGGCAGTACCATTACCCTGCAGTACTATGTTATGTATAGGCAGTAAATTATATACCCAACAGCTTTGTATGCTGTTAAGTTAGCAAAATAGATTAAGGTTTTAAGTCCCACAATAGCCAATCAATGTATATTGCAACAGAAATCCATAGACTTCTAAATGAGTTTGTACAGTTCAGTTACCTGCTTTTCCCGTTCTGGAAATACATTTCTCATATGTAATCTGCTGGCTGATATGTGAGCTCTCAGAAGCCAAGGGATTACCTTCTTTGTTCCTGCAAATGATACCAAAATTAGCTACACTAAATATGTCAGTGCCACTTCTGCTCCAGGTAACCAGATGATTTAGGAATTAGAGACTCTGGTCAATGGATTAGCTCTTCTCCACTCAGATTATTCCAGCCCCAAATCATCAACTGGTATGGATGTCCCATGGAAACTGATCACCAGATGCAACATAGGATGCTCAGAGCCACCAATCAAAGTGTGATGTGAAGTCTAATATGCACCCAGATCTATGATGAAGGACCCAATGGGGAGGGGGCCTGGAAGGGTTCTCTACCACATAGGTGCCAGGCTCATGTGTAGAGAGACTTTCATCCAGAAAATGACACTTAACTGCCACCCAGAGAGTATAGGAGCTCCTTTCAGGTATGCAGAGTCAGAATGAGAATAGGAGCATGCGTCCTTGGGGAGGCTCTGAGGAAACCCCTGATTGCAGACACTCAATGAATGTAAAATGCCCTGAGGCTAATACAGATCCCTGAACTTTCCTGAATAAAATGTTACTGGGAAGCTGTGATATTATGATTTATAATAAGGAAAACATATTTGATCTTTGTCCAGTTCCCTGCTTTCCCTGCACACAGATCCTAAAACCCTTGGAAACTCTGAAGTGAAAATTGTCTTTTTGTAAGCAAATGAGGTATCTGGCTGGAGGCTCCTGGATAGCCTCAGGGTAGGCGCTGTTAGGGGAACCAAAGGTGTGATGGAAGGATTGGGACTCTCAGCCTCATGCCCCAGGAAAGAGACTGAAGGTTGAGTTGATCACCAATGGTCAATGATATAATCAATTATGTCTATGTAATGAAGGCTTCATAAAAATCCAAAAGAGGTGGGAAAACTTCCAGGTTGCTGAATGCCAGGAGGTCCTGGGAAAGTGGCACTCCCCAAGAGGGCATGGAGAAACCATGCCCCTTTCCACATACCTTGCCCTGTATAACTCTCCATCTGGCTGTCCATCTGTACCCTTTGTAATATCCTTCCTAATAAACTGGTAAATGTAAATAAGTTTTCCCTAAGTCCTGCAAGCAGCTCTAGCAAATATTCAAACTTGAGGAGGGGGTCATGAAAACTTATAATTTATAGCCAGTAGATCATATGCACAGGTCACAATCCGAGACTTGCAGTTAGCATCTGAAGTGGGCGGCAGTCTTGTGGGATTGAATCCTTAATCTGTGGGGTCTGCACTAACTCTCATTTTAGAATACCAGTTGGCATGTGCTGGAGAATGGATACGTGGGAAACAAAACAAAACAAAACACACATCTGGTGTCAGAAGTGTTCTGTCTTGTGTTGGGTAAGAGTATATTAGGAGAAGAAACAGTTTGTTTTTCCTACTGTATACGCTGGAGCAGCCAAGTGAGAAAGGGAGCAGGGGAAAAACTGTTGTGACATTGAATCCTAAATGATCTGTCAATGGGGGATCCCCAAGGTAGGCTACCTAGCCCCTAAATGGCCTGCATCTTTGCACTTCCATAGATTAAATGCTGGATAGGTGCTTTATGGAATTGAGGACAAGGACCAGATTTGGATACTTGAAAAATATTATCCCCTCTCTCAGTGGTCTTACTGATGCCTCAGCTGGGTCACTGAGGCAATGTTAGTAATTTAACACTCTTGTGGAATATGTCCTTTCTATACACTGGTTAAGCACTTGAGTGCACTAGAATAGAAATGTAAAGAAAACAGATGAGCTGTATATAAACTGATACGCTAAGGAAAAATCAGAAAATAAACATGACTATGAAGATGATGTCTTTGTTTACTATATATTGTAGGTTACCATATTTTCTAACAATAATATCCCCTGGGTTTATACTTAAAAATTACAGACTAAATCACTGGTTTTCTTTATACTTCAGAATAAGCCACCTTAGATAGGGTTTGAAGACTGTCCAAAACACATTAAAAGTATGCTTTTCAATGAATGAGTACATCAGTGAAGTGGTTCTAAACAGACCAAGATTTACAGGGTTTCAGTGGAGATTTTATTTTTTCAGGAGAGCCCTCTTGTGGGTGACAGGCATATTACCAAAACATAGATTTTCATTGACTTGGTTGGAGTTGGGCTGAGAATAATGTGTTGTTTTTCAATCATAATAAAATTGAATATGTATGCATATGTTAGCCCCCACGTTGTTTCTCCATTTTTAACTTTTTAAATTTAATTCTCGAATCCTAGACTCCCAAGCTTTCAGAGTACATGAAAGGTTATCTGGTCTGGTTGTTCCCAAACTAGCTCGTCATCATTATCATTCAGGGAGATCTTAAAAGTACATATTCATGGCCAATATTCTGAGATATTTTGGGTTAGCAAGTCTGGAGCAGGGTCAGCAATCTCTATTGTTTTCATCCTCCCCCAGTGATTCTGATTATGAGTCAGACTTAGCACTGAAGTTCTCTGACTCCTCTTCTGATTATATTTGCTTCAACCCAAGGGATATTAATATTTTGAGGTTATTCATTTTCTCTCCAATTTAAGTGTGCACTTGACAAGGACAGGGCCCTGCTTGCCTTCCTATCCTCTCAGCACCTAGTGCGGTGATGGGGGAAGAGTAGGCACTCAACACATGTTTATTAGATTGATTTAGAGAATTCTAATCTACTAATCTATATTGTTAATAGTATGCAAATTACAGTCCCAATAGATTTACATTCTGGAAAAATTGAAACAAGGAGATTTCAGTGTAAAATTTCACAGCAGTAAATCAATACAAATGCCCTTAAGGGATCCAGGAGCATTCAAGCAACTATTGTGTGTACCTGCAGCGCTGATGTTGAATAGTAGGAATAAAGCTGATATTTGTTTTCACCTACTTGCATTTAAAAAGAATGGGGGAAAATATTCACAAATTATAGATATGACAAAGGATGGATATTCAGACTCTACAAGGAATTCAAAACCTCAGCAATAATAATCCCATTAAAAAGTAGGAAAATGACATGAACAGACATTTTTCAAAAGAAGATATTCAAATGGCCAACAAACATATAAAAAATACTCAGGATTACTAATCATCAGAGAAATGCAAATTAAAGCCACAATGAGATACCACCTTACCCCTGTCATGATGGCCATTATTAAACAGTCAAAAAACAATTGTTGGTGTGGATGCTGTGAAAAGAGAACCCTTATATGATGTCAGTGGGAATGTAAATTAGTACAGCCTATATGGAAAACAATGTGGAAATTTCTCATAGAACTAAAAGTAGACCTACCCAAAGGAAAAGAAGCCATTATAACAAAAAGATATATGCACCCATATGTTTATCTCATCACAATTCACTATTGCAAAGTTATGGAATCAACCTAAGTGCCCCCAAACAGATGAGTGGATAAAGAAAATGTGTGTGGGGCGTGTATGTGTGTGTGTGTGTGTGTGTGTGTGTGTGTGTGTATACCATGGAATACCATTCAGTCATAAAAAAGAGTGAGATTATATCTTTTGCAGCAACTTGGTTGGAACAGGAGGACATTATCCTAAATGAAGTAACTCAGGAATGGAAAACCAAATACCACATATTCTCACTTATAAGTGGGAGCTAAGCTATGGATATGCAGGAGTGTACATAGTGGTATAATGTACTTTGGGGATGCAAAGAGGTAAAGGGTGGGGAGTGAAGGATGAGAAATTACCCATTGGGCACAATGTGCACTATTCAGGTGATTGGTATACCAAAAGCCCAAACTTCACCACTATGCAAGTCCTCCACATAACCAAAAACCACTTGTGCCCTTAAATTTATTTAAATAAAAAAAGTATATGCTGTTATATTTGAGTTAGAATCAATAAAGTTTTTTGGCCTTTCTCAGCATTCAATGTAATGTACTTGGTATGAAAGCGGTAATGGAAAAAGACAATCTGTGAGGAATTGTATAAGAGGGATACTCTCATTTATATGCACAATTTTGAATTCCAAGAAAATAAGAAGCAAGTTACCATGCATTTACCTTTACAAATGCTGGGCCAAGGCAAGATTGGATATAAGCAATTGGATCTGACGATAATATATTCCATTTGCAATTGTTAGAGATTTATGCAAGATAGTAGGTAACACCTTCCTTTTGAATTTCAAATGCTGTTATAACCTTTTGAAGATAACAAGGGATATTCATCTGAAATAATGGTAGGAAATTTATAACGGAGACCACATAATTAGTTGTTATTTTTTGCAAGTACCACATACTCTGATAGGAACATGGCTAGAAAAAAAAAAAAAATCCCTCAGCAAGAAGTCAACTTCTTTCTTTCTTTCTCTCTTTCTTTTTTACCCTTTCTTTCCTGGAGTTGAACAGCTTGGTACATAGGGTGCCTAAAAGAATATAAACAAATTTTAAGGCAGCATTCTGAAATGCTTATGAGCTCTATTGGATTTTCAAGTTTATTTCTAATGTGTATCTTATCAGAATGGCAAGTCATATGGTCTGGGTTAAGTTCTTTACCAGAATAGGAATCCTTTAGTCCACAACATAGCAATTCAATGTAAGAAGGAAAAAAAAACATAGATTTAATTTTCTTAGAATGGTCCTTTTTCACACGTTATAGTCCAGTAGAATTTAATACCCAACGTCAGCTCTGAGTAAAATATATATCTAAATGTCCTAGCATGATGCCTTATAGCATAGCCAGATATGCATTAGCAATATTCATAAGCCCAACAAAACTGGGCATCACAATCAATATTACCTATTTGCTTTCTCCTATGAACACATAGATATTGTTCATGTGTGTTTTCAAACTCTCTTATCTGTGGGGATGGTGGCCAGCATTCGTGGTGTGGCTTGCTGATGCTAGGGCCTCACATAGACCTATTCGTAAAATGATATGGTTGTGCATTTTGACCTGTGTGATCATTCCCTGAGAGATCGACACAGAGGCTGACTTTTATTCTGAACTTCCCCGTCTCAACTCCCACCCTGGGCTGGAGTGGTATTCTAGGTGGCAGTGGTAGCTTTCAAAAGATTTAAAGGCATACATGCCCTGTACCCACCTGGGACAAGGGCTTAGTGGATGGGACAACTGGCAGACAGAACCCAAAATTCTAAGAAGAAGGATTTCAAGGAGGAAGGTCATTTGGGAAATAAAGACTTAGAAGGGCCATCCCAGTATCCTGGAAAGGCAAAGTACAGTGCACATGCCAAGGACCAGATGCATCTCAGAAAAGACTTTCCAGGACAAGAGGCTTTAGCCCTGGTGGATCTGTGGGCTCCACATACCTAGGAGGTGAAGGTTGAGGCAGGGTCATAGGTGGTCTGGCAGAGTAATGAAGGATTCAAAACACAAAGACTAGCTCTATCAAGGATAATACAAGAGGTGCTAGATCACCATTGTTTTTGTGGTTGAGTAGTATTCCATGGTATCCCATAGTATGCTGAAATAAAAAAAAAAAGAAAGAAAAAACAAAACAAAAAAACAAGAGGCAAAGACTAGCCTTTTAATTAACTAATTAATTTATTTATTTTGATGCCACACATTTAAGGAAATATCTGCCAGGTCACTGACTGACCACTGAAGTAAAAAACAGAGATATTAGTGCCCACATATAACAAGGAATCTAGTCTTTGCTACAATAGTTTGAAAAAGTCATGAAACAAATGAATCAACTATCAGATAACATAAGCAAACCCTACAGAAAGAGGAGTCTCTGATTTTTAAAATTACCACATTAAAATATTCAAAAATGGCCAGTTTTCAATAGCAAAAAAATTACAAGGCATATAAACAATCAGGAAAGTATGGCCCATTCACAGGGGGAAAAAAAAATCAACAGAACCTGTCCCTGAGGAAGCCCAGCCATGGGACTTACTAGACAAAGACTTTAAATAAGCTGCCTTAAATAAATTCACAGATCTAAGGGAAACCATGGCAAAAAAAAAAAAAAAAAAAAAGGAAACCAGGGAATTAGTGTATGAGCAAAATAGGAATATCAATGAAGAGATAGACATTATATTAAAAAATGGAAATTCTGGAGCTGAAAAGTGTAACAACTAAAATAAAAAAAAAAAATCCAGTCTCGAGAGCAGGAAGTTTTATTCTCTTTTGTATAAAGCAAAATGAGGAGAGCCTAAGGAACTTGTGGGACATCATAAAGTATATGAACACATGCATTATGGGAATCCCAGAGGAGAAGAGAAAGAGAGAAAGGGGCATAAAAAAATACTTAAATAATGACCCCAAATTTAACAAGTCTGGTTAAATACATGAATCTACACATACAAGAAGCTCAACAAAACTCCAAGAGAAACGAACCCCAAAATAACCACACTGATACAAGTGGCAAACTGTCAAAATATGAAGAAAAGATCTTGCAAGCAATAAGAAAGAAGTGACTCATCATGTATAAGGGATCCTCAATAAGATTAGCATCTGCTTTCTCATCAGAAACCATGGCAGCCAAAAGTGAGTAGAATGATATATTTAAAGTTCTGAGAAAAGTTTTTAAAAAGACTGTCAACCAAGAATTCTTCAAATCAAGAGTATTCAATACAATTATTCTTCAATGTATATCTAATGAGTTACTCACATCTAGAATATATAAAGAACTTTTTTCAATACAAACACAAAAAGGAAACCTGATTAAAAATGTGCAAAGGACTTGAATAGCCTTTCTCCAAAGAAGTTATGCAAATGGTTAACAACCATATAAATTGATGTTCAACATCATTAGTCATTAGGAAGATGCAAACCAGACCTGCAATGAGGTACCACTTCATACTCATGAGGATGATTATAATAAAGAAATGAGAAATATAAAGTGTTGGCAAGATGTGGAGAAATTAAAATATTCATATATTGTTGGCAGGAATGAAAAATGATTCATCACTATGGAAAATAGTTTGGCGGTTCCTCAAAAGTTAAAAATTAAATAGATAATTACCTATGACCCTGTAATTCTACTGCTAAGTATATACCCAAATAATTGAAAACTGCTACTGAATTAGACATATATACATTCATGTTCATTGCAGGACCATTAACGAAAACCAAAAGGAGAAATAGCCCGAATGACCATCAGTGGATGCATGAATTAAAAATATATATATATGGTATACACATACTATGGAATATTATTTAGTAATAAAAAGTAATGAAGTATTGAAAAATGCTATAATATGTATGAACTATCCAGAATAGTTAGATCTATAGAGACAGAACACAGATTGATGGATTCCATGGGCTGGGGTCAAGGAGATAGGGGAACAACTGCTTAATGGTTATGGAGTTTCTTTTAGGGGTGATGAGAGGATTTTGGAAATAGATAAACATAGTATGTACAACAAATTTTGATTGAACTAATTTCCTCTGAACAGTTTGCTTTAAAATGATTAATTTTATGGTATGTTACCTCATTTAGAAAAAAATTCATAGGAAACATTGCAAAGTGAAACATATATCATGACATGTCTACCACCTAGTCCATTAACTTTAAAGGCTGGAGGTCAAAGGAGAGTAATATTCTAGCCCATTAGCCCAGGAAAGGTTTTCCAGACCAGGGGACACTTAAGCTAGGAGTAAGGATAACTCAACAGCTATTCCCATAGAACTCTGACCTGACAGTTCTGTTCATCTAGGCTGATATTTTAAGCTTGTATTTCCAGGTATGATCATTAATCCTCTGAGTAGTTGAAATGGCCCATGCAGATTAAACTATTGAATTACTCCTTACCTATATGAAGTTCTCTAATGTGCAGCAGCTGCTACTATGTGATGCATAAGTAAATACTGTACTCATCTTTGCATTTTAACCCTGGTCTGGTGGTCCAGAAAGAGAGATGGAGAGAGTGAGAGTGAGAGAGATCCATTCTACATCTTTTTGCCAACCTCTTGATATATCTATTTGCTTCCTAGATGACTCCTTCAATTCCAAATTCTGAACTGAACCAATAGTTTTATAGGCACTTATTTTGCATGAGGCCCGCCATGCAATTTTGGAGGAAAACTCTTTGACACTTTGTCTGTTCCTCTGTCACCTATTTCCCACTTATATACAGCCAGAAAAAAAAATTCTTTTTAAATATAGTGCCAATTAAAATAGTCATTTTCTTCTCTTTCTATTCATCCAGTAACTTTTTATCCAGACCTTACTTCAAGCTCACTTTTCTGCTAAACATTAAATAAGGGATGCCCTCCTCCATCCAAAATAACAACACATTATCCATCTTCTTGGAGAAGAACACAAAAAAATTTAATAGTATTATGTGTTCATAAAATGATCAGAAAAGGTAATGTAGATAATAAGGTCTGTGGTAAACAAGTACATGAAAGAATTGCATGTTCCTGTGTCTGTGGAAAATGTTGCTTTCTCCAGTGAGAAGGAGCCCAATCTGGATGGCACTCTTTAAAGGGTACTGATTTCTGGGCTGCTCAATATTGGCATATACATAGTAACTGTAGCTTTCTGTTGGGTATACTTGGTTGTATGTCCATTCTTAAATTAGAACCTAAATATCAACATTAGGTGACAAGCTTTAGTTGAAAATGAGTGAACACACACTACTGAATGTAAATGATACAGTTTGCCACATACATGACTTCAGAGTATACAAGCACTTTAAATTACAGGTGATATCCAGAAGTAATTGCCTTGTAAATCTTGTCTTAACCATAATACTCATGCTCTGTAATGAAGTAGTTTATATTTGAATTTTACTCCTGTTTCCTTGTCTTGATTCTATAACTCTTTTATCCCTACTCCAGTTGGAAGATCACTTCTTTTCATGAAAGTTATTTCTTTTTTCTGTTACAGTACATTGTATTACAAAATTCAGTGTTTAAAGTACAGATACTTTTAGTTTTTGTAAAAGAACTCATTGATGTTATTTCCATTATTTTGGACATTTCTGGTATTATTGCTTCTGTTTATGAAAGAAAAAAATCAGCCAAGGCCTCACTTGTCCAGTGCAAGCATTCTGCTAATGCTTTCTGCAAATTGCTTGTACCTGGGTTTATATAAAATGCTTTATATTGCAATTGTAGGAAAAAATATTGAAAGGATTCCTGACTTTAGATGGAACAAAATAATATCTCTTTTACTGAGTACCCCTGGGAAGATTTGTTTTTCTCTTTGTAATAATTAGGCTAAGTTTGCAAGGACAAAATACTTGTAAGTTGTATTAGTAAGGAGGTTCTTTTATGGATACACAGAAATGGTTTATATTATGAGACTGTATCTCCTCAGTCAGAAAAAAAATCATTTAGAGTATCAACCAAGAACTAGCATGACATTGAGTGGTTTATCATGAGTCACCCAACATTTGTATCTTCAAAAACAGATGATCTTTTTGGATCAACTTGTCACTCTCTAATATTGATTACCTTATTGAGCAGAATTTTTCATCAGAAAGTTCTTTTTTTGTATTAATTCAAAAACTTATTATGTGTTAAGAACTGTCCTAGGTACTGAAGTTGCTTTGTCTTTGGAATAATACTCTACCTTCTTTTAGCTTACATTGTAGTAGTCTTTCATTTAAAAAAAAAATTAGCCTTTTTTTGTAGCTATTCCAAAACAATTGAACTTTGGTCCAGGCAATAACAACCAGAATAGCACAACTGGGTTCACTTGACCCAGGTAGCAGTAGCTGTGATAATGTTATACAGACAAGGCTTCCTAGAGATTCTTTATTGGAAGGGATTTTTAGTTTTATGAGTTCTACAAACATTGATCCAGGAAAAATTGTACTTTGGAACTATTTCCTCTGTGGTCTTTCTTGCCCTAAGTCTTAAGGGACAATCCAAGTCGATTTGGGAGTATACTGAGCCCTTTTCTGAAAAGTAGTTGTATTGTTTTAATATGTCATAGTCCCACTTTTGCATTGGTCACAAATGTAAAATGACCCAAAATATATAGCAAAATATAAAACAAATATTTAGTAATGAAAAACATTATTAATATGATTTTACTGAAAAGTTAAGGGAGTATTCTGATATACAGACACATCCTCTTAAAATTCAGAAAGCAAATTTGTATGCATTTAGTTTCACCTTCATAAGAGTTCTGTGCAAATGCTTCTGGAGGCATCACTGCTCCCATTTTACAGATGAATAAACAAGGTCACATATTTGGAATGTGGGAGAGTCAGAATTTAAACTCTAATTGTCTGGCTAGAAACCCAGTTTGATTTCCATGTTGTATTCTGTCTCTCCTAAAGCTGCCAATTTGATTCAGCAAATATTTATTAAATGCATGACTGAGTTTTATTTCCCCCATGCTTGCTCCTTGATTGACTACTGGTTGGAACTGATTGACATTAGTGGCACATTCTACCAGCAGCCGTCACAAAAGGAAAGGGGCATTTTTATGCACAATTTTAAGTGATGCTGTTTAAACAACAACAAGCTTTCCAACCTTACTCAAAACTCAGAGATAAGTACTCCTTAATAAAGTTACACCCTAAATTATTTGAACAAATCACTGGATTATTATAGACACAACTTCTTTTTTATTTTTACTTTTTTTGGATACATAATAGTTGTACATATTTATGGGGTACATGTGATATTTTGATACAAGCATATAATGTGTAATGATCATATCTGGGTAATTAGGATATCCATTACCACAAACATGTATCATTACTTTGTGTTGAGAACATTTCAATGCTTAGAACAAATGGAAGTGACATAGATGAAACTACCCAGGAGGCTGGAGATGATACCCAATATATTATGTATATGAAACTACTGATCTTCACCCCTTCTCTTTCCACTCAGATCCCTTAATTCTGTTGGCTGCATCATTTAGCCCACTCAGATTGCTGATAATATGTAGCATGTGTTATAGGTTGTTTTCCTTTTAAATCACGTTGCGTTTTTTGTGAACTTTTAATGTGTAGTGTATCTTATATACAGCATGACTTGTGATGGAGTGTTTTTTCCTATTTCTCAGAGCACCCTTTTAGTTTTTAGCATAGTGCCGGCACATTTGGAGAATAAGATTAAAACATCACCAAGCAATAGAAATGCCCATTATGGAAGTAATGTAAAAGTGTCAAAATCCTAGTTCTCAATTCACTTCTTTGCCACTGGAGTCTATTAATTTGGCTGATTAGATTCTAAACATGTGCACCCATGTTTCTAAGGCAAAAAAAAAAAAAAGAAAAGAAAAGAAAAAGAAACATGGAAAGAATTTGTAACCCTTTTAAAGAAAACATTCTACTTATTGATTCACTAAAATACTCTTTTTCCCAGAACACTTCCCCATGTTTGTTCTAAGGGAAAAACGTGGTACAAAGTCTTCAGGCAGAAATTAGAGAAAAATATGCTTCCACTGGGATCCATTGACTATACATTTGAATAATTCTGAAATGGAAAGGAAAGTGTTCATTATTATCCTAATTCTCAAGTGTTATGTTCCTTCACTTCAGGGTTATAATAAAAGCCACGTCTTACGGGTCATGAAACAGTAGCCTGGGTTTCAGGAATGGGCTTTCACAGGCTCGAGGCGAAATGCCCGTGAGGAGAAGTTAGAGAAATTTTACACTTGGCATCAAGAGAAAATCTGGGAAAGCCAATAATTGTGGGTATTCAGTGAGCAATATCTATTGAGCACTTTCTTTGTCTCAGGCATAATTCTGATTCATTTGATGTAATTTCAAGACATCATGTCCATTAACCCCTAAATGCTTCAATGTATATTTTCTAAGAAGGAGTTAATACTCTTAAATAATCATAGCATAGTTATTAAAATTAGAAGATTAAAAATTGATATAATATTTTCATCAACCTGCAGTCCTCAATTAAATATCATAAGTTTTCTCATTGATCTTCTTTTAACTATTTTGTCCAGTTCAGTGTCTAATCCAGAATTATACCTGACTTTTAGTTGTCATGCTTGTTTGTTTTCCCTTAATCCTGAGCAGTTACTCAGTCTTTCTTTCATTCTTTTATTTATTTAATTTTTTTTTTTTTTGGTCTTTCTTGACCTGGGCAATTTTGAAGAGCACACGTCAGTTATTTAGCAGAATTGTCCTTAGATTTGGTTTGTATGATATTTACCCATAGTTTGATTCAAATTACATATTTTGGTAAAAGTATTACATATGTGATTTTTATGTCTGTCTCAGTGTGTCACAGCAAAAAGCACAGGCTGTTTATTCATACAAGCATTGATATATTGGTGATCCTAGCTTTCATCACTTGGTTAAGTTTGTGTCCTTCACTATGTAAGATCACTATCTTCCATTTGAAATTAATGTGACTTAAGAAGATACACTTACACTAATTTGCAGTTGGGATGATGTAAATACCCTACCTTTCATCAAACTCACCTGCTAATTTATTGATTTTTCTAATTCCATAATTTCTTCTGTAACTATTAGTTTGGTAGCATTCCACCGTAAGAATTTTCCCCTTTTCATTTATTTATGTATTCAGTTGTTTATTTATATTACTTTATGGACTCAGGAATTCTTGTTTTACTCATTAGATTATAATCCATTAGTATCATTATTTATTTTGAGGCCCAAATTGTCTCAGATTTGAACAATGAAGTCCCTACAAGCTGATTCCTGTGTCCTCTTAACATGTCCCATTATTCTTCAGGCATCTGTCACTTTCTAGGTTCAAGATGTTAATGTGCACTGTCTTTCCATGGGCTCTGTTAGGTTCTCTTTAGTTACTCTGTATATTTCTTCTCCTTATCACTCTCTTGTCTCAGTTTATTACTTAAGGACATTTTGGAAAAATACTCCACCCCTTGGACTGTTCTTTCTTTGGGTACATGAAGTTAAACATGTTCCCAGGTGCCTGAATCATGTCAAATAACAGAATCAAATCCTGCTCTGCTCTGTGTGTACCCTAAAACTGTGAATGCCAGCATTTGGACAGTTTCTCAAATGTCTAACATGCATCCATAGCCTCCCCTGGTGACAGATGTAATGGTATTTGATTGAGAAATGAGTTCTTTTGAGTTAGTTAAAAATGTCTGTAAAGTAGAACCTGTGCACCTTCAGCAACAATATGTATACGAGGAATACAAGATAGTAACTTGAACAGGTTCAGATCACATCATGGTAAATAAAAATCAAAGTGCTAAAGGGAGGGTTCTAAGGACTCCTACTTACCAGTGACTGATTTAATGGTAATGAGAAAAGTGTATGTTGACATCTGATATCTGTCTCTTAAGAGTTATGTGACTTTAGGAAATTCATTTACTATCTCTGATTTTCAGTTTCTTTATCTGCAAAAAAGTAGAAAATAATGACACTTACCCTGTCAAATTTGAGAGGGGTTTAATGAGAATGTACTTCTAAGCATAAACAATGTCTTGCTAAAACACATGCTCAATTTATTGTGTTCATGTTGAGATTCACTTTGTTAAGTGTATACCATACACATTGTGTAGGCTTGTCTAGAAAAATGTACAACAAAATGGCAGATTCATCAACCATATTTAAATTGCAAAAATGTATCAATTTCTTTACATGACAGAAGGGATCGTCATGATGCCATGTAACATAAAACTATGTCAGCATCTCTCCAAGCACGCACACTCCAGTGCTTTCAAGACTGGAGGCAGAAGAGGATCTCAGGATCACTGCTTCTCCTGATAATTATTCTGCCTCCTTGTTGTTTATATAGAACTGCCTTCACCAAGAGAGGAATTGGCTGGAATTGGATTTTCACAGGCCAATGTAAAGGAACCTTACTAAGTAGCATCCAGTCGCACATGCCACAGAGAGTACTGCTATCCACCTCATTCAGGGCACATGGTGCTTCTAGTGCACATTGGCCAGGGCTGAAGAGGTGGTTTTACTCAGTCTTTGTGGCAAGGGCCATGGAACGTATGCAGAAGCAAATTTTCTGGATTCACTTTTATCACAGGGAAATGGAGCACAAACAGAGCATCATGGAGTACAAAAAACACCATGGTATTGTTCCATGTTGGTTCATCAGCATAGAAAAATGTTTCCCAGAAGACAAACAGAAAGAATCCACTCTTCTGCCAAGTTTCTTGGCTCTGATTTATGCCTTATTTTAATTATCTCTTTTCTCACAACTCTCTCCTTGAAATGGAAATAACTTTGCTGTTGGATACCGTACCATCAGATTAGTTGATTATGAACTACTAATAATAGAGAAATGAGAGGACTAATGACAAACGTGTTGTACTGTACCCACTAAATATTTACTGTTGGGTGTAACCATCTGCCTCGATGCCTGCCATAAAGCAAGGGATCCATAGATGCGGGATTCTTTTATCTCTTTGAACACATCTAGTTTTACATACATGCTTTAACAAAGATAATGTTTTCTAAATTCTGGAAAAATTAGCAGAAATAGTTTGATTGCAATATAGTAGGATTTTCTTGAATTGATTATGGTATATGAATTAAGAAAGTCAAAATTCTAAAAGCTATTTTTCACAGCCAACTTCTTAGTGCAAAGTGCTATTAACAGTCCCATTAAATGATAGAAAGATTCCCTAAAGGTGCATTCAAGGATTCCTGCAATCTGACCTCAATTGTGAGTGGCAGAAGTAAAATGCAACTGTAATTCCTTTGCTGCACACTCCAAGCTAATGAGAATAATGACCGAAAGTATTTAAGGCCGCACTGTGCCGACGGCAGAGTTCCAGGGCAACATGCATCCTCATGACTGGATTAGTCTCAAATCATGAAGGACCTTACATAAACCATGCAGGCTAATAAGCTATTCACTTTTTACCTCAAACATCATTAATCTCTCACTTTATCCACGTTTAAGAACAGCATTGTGAAAGAGAGAGCTTTCCGTAAGAAAGCTCGCGTATGCTCATATGTAAGGTACCAGAACATTTTGATATAAATTTAGTTATTAAATTACTTAATAATAGCAGATGAATGATATAAAATAATATTCACATTTTGAAATGTTGAGTAAAGTTTTTTTTTTTTAACAAATAAACCTGCTACTTAAGGATATAATCTTTACCTTTATGATCTTCTTTTATTAGAAAAATAAATACACATGAAATTATTAAAGTATTCATATGTAGTTGCATATCGGGGAATGTGACATGACACGTAGTGAATAATTTGTCAACATTAGGCTTAAATCTCTCTGCTAGTGCTGATGCAGAGAGCTAATTATTTTTAATAATCTGTAGGTCAATGGTTAAATTCAAAGCAATGTATCAAAGTAAAATTAAAGGAACTAAGTTTAGTCAAGTTTATTACCAATACATTCAAGATTTATAATGTGGAAAATAATATCTTTGTGAAAACAGAATCAAGTCACTTTTGTTTTATTATCATCTCTGTTTTAAGATTTCTCAGCTTACAGCTAATTCATTTCATCTGATTTTTATGCAAGGAATGTATCTATTTTTAGATCTTCCCATCAATCTGCATTGAGACTTCATACTGAGAAAATGATTATTAAAATATGATATATAAGTATATATAATTTTTCAAGTATAACCTAAATTTGTAATTTTGATACAGTTGCTAACAGTAACTAATGTATTTTGTCTGTGTTTACCACTCTGTCATTGAAGTGAAGAAAGTGTATGCTTGCTGTCATTAGGAAAGTTGGCATGAATATAATTTTTATAGCCTTACTCAAAGCTTTTTAGTTGGAAAGGGTAAATGTCTTCAGGCATTCTCTGAATTAAAAAAAAAATGAGCTTCCGATAAATGCCATAAAGCTGGATCAGTGCAAGGCAGTCTTGATGAGACTTGGAAAAGATGAGATTTTATTCTTGGCAACAAGAGGGAGGCCATGCTGGAGTTACCGTTTTCATGTAAAAGTACAAACAGCAAGGCTACAAACAATGAAGTTCCCAGTAAGCACTGACATGATTTGGTAATTGAGGGCTCAATACTATCAAAGTGAAGTATTCTTCTTGTTCCCCCCAAAAATATTATGATTGAGCTTTTAGACTTAACGTCGAAAAAGCAGATACATGGCACATAGACATTCCTGACAATAGATTATAACACATGGATAAGAAAAATACATTCTACTTAGGAGCCCATACGACTCCTGAATAATGGACATTTGGGACTTATAATAGCTTTGAATCACCAAGTTAAGAATACATAGCCCCCTAAAGGTATCTTTGCTTCTGTCTTGCTTTTCCACATAACAGTATTATTCATACAGAAGCCAGGGAAATAATTTTAAAACAAAAATAAGTGCATGTTACTAACTTTTACTGGGATTTTTCTCAAGTAGTTTTCTCTGTGTGAAACACTTTTCCCAAGGCATTCATATGGTTTACCATCTCATGCCATTTTGGTCTCTGTTCAGATGTCACCTTTTCAAAAATGCTATTCCTGAACACACTAAGAGCAAATGTTCTTCTCTGTTTACTCTGCTTTTCAGTATCAGATACGTTAGTATTTATTAATCTACATGAAAACAGGGCTTTGTCTCTCTTGGCCACTGTATTCTTAATACACAGAACAGGGACTAATACATTTTGGATAATTAATAAATATTTGTTGAATAAATAAATGAATAGATACTCAGAATGGATCTGTCCAAAAACATAAAACTCACTAATAGTACAAGTCAATCTAAAGTTGAAATGGCTGGCTCCTGAATGCTTGGATTTGGGAGACAATTAGAGAATGTTTCCAATTTATTAGACCAGTCCAAACTGCTAAGGAACTAAGAAAGTCTGCAAAATTTTCTTTTCCCTAGTCATCTTTCTCATAAGATTTTTAAGAAAATGAAAAAAGAGTATAAATATGTGAAGACCAGAGCTATCTCACAAAAAATAACTACCTTTACAAAAGTTTTTTTTTTCTTCTAGTGTTTTGCTGTTATTATTGTTGTTAGATTTTAGTTTGTTTGTCTTCTATGTTCTTCTTTTTCCCATTTCTGAACCAGTCTGCCCCCATGATGGAAGTAAATTTGTGATCAGTAAATCTCTTCTCCTGAGGATTACTTGCATTTTAAACATGATCTTCTTGAAGAAAGAAAGGCTTTCTCCCCTGTCAAAAATTCCTTGTCATAATTAGACAGCAATCTCCTTGTATGTCTCATTCCTCTCTATATATCCACTTGTTCTAGCACACTGCCTTGTATAGGATCTGTGCTCAAGAAATATGAGCTTTTGATGTTATTGGATGAAATATTTAAGAGTTAGGTGCAAGGTGGATGTGCTAACAGTTACTGGGATTAGATTGGGAGAGGGAGAGAATCTAAAAAAAAGAAAAAACCTTCTCAGCAGTACATTAGGCCAATGAACTTTGACTTTGCATGTGTAGTAAGGGAGACAAGTTGCAGGGTTCAAGGGAATTCATTAAATTAAGGTAACTTCTGGGCATCAATGTTAATGCCTGCAAAACTTCAATCTTGAGGATCAAGCTTATTGGGAAAGATATATTTTGAAGGAAGCCAGAGGAAAACTCTTCATATAAAGAAGATGAATTGCACAGAATGAGGGAAGACCAAGTTGTATCCAGAAAAGTTATATTAATGAGTATCGGGTCCAAAGATGAAGAAATGAGAGGTTCAAGACAGGCTTGGCAAAGACAAGGATGCAATGGATGGAGAAGGATGATGAGCTTGCTGGGAAGTGGTACTGGAGGTCTGGAGTAGGGAGTGGACCAGTCTCCTTAAAAAGCCTGTACACAGCCAACTTAGCCACAATTCAGAAGTTTAGTACCTGTTTGATTGTTGGGTTGGGAAGAAAATAGTGAAAATGTGGACTGTGTGAGTCTTAGAACCCTAGGTACTCAGCAGTGATCATCTGAGTATCCCATTAGCAAGTAGCAGGCTGGAGATATTTGGGGAAGAGTCTAGAACTGAGATGAAGGACTATACAAGCAGATGTGGAAACATAGGTTGGCCATAAGGAAAAGTTTCTATTAAAAATGAACAAAAAATAAAAATCCTAGTAAAACCATAGAGTTAACTTGCCCAATAGACCTTTCACAATGATGGAAAGGCTCTATAGCTGTGCTGTCCAATATGGTCACCACTAGCCACATGTTGCCATCAGGTACTTGCATTGTGACTAGTGTAACAGAGAATTGAACTTCAATTTTAGTTTTAGTAGCCACATGTGGCCAGTGGCCGCCATATTGGACAGCACAACAGTATAGATTTCAGGTCTAGGAGCTGATTGGTCCAACCACAGCAGGAGCAGGAAAGAGAGCAAAACATTGCAGGTTTGCTTTGGAATTTGTTTTAATTTTCAGCAATATATATGTGTTTATTGTTAGTCTTATTTTATGTCTAGATTGGTCTGGGCAATTGAAAGGAGCTAAGACTTTAGGGATACCATTCCATGAACTTTTTGGAAGTCTGGGGAAGAGAAAAGAAGGGGAAATGCTAACTTTCATTACACTAGACTGTGAGCTTTCTAGAGTCAGAAACTTTGATTTGTTTTTACTGTTGTTTGTCATGCTATATTCCTAGCACCTAGAAGCTAGGCACTTAATATATGTATTTAAATAATGAATGAAAACCATGGTGTCTGATACCAGCATCAATGAGTTGGTGGAGATGGAGTATGGGAATCTGTGGAGACTTTCTATTGTGTCTATAAAAACATGGAACACCAAAGCGGGCATCAATTTTCTCTTTGGTAAACTTATTCGTGGTTATTATGGCATTTTATTATTATTACTAGAGAGAAAAAACAAACTACCACTATTGCCATTTGCAACAAGAGGGAGATTTGACAATCTTGACAAGTTTGATGGAGAAGGGACTTCAGGCAGGGATTATTTTAAAGGAATGATGTGCTTCCTTACCTACTTTACAGAGGTAGTGTGAGAATTTATAAATATTTGGTCATTAAATGCTCATAAAAATGCTTGTTCAATGCCCACAGAGTCTGCCACAGAAGATGCTTGTTTGAATGCGTAGTGGGTGCAGTGCTGTCAGCAAAGAGGCAGATACTCTCTGTGGAAAGGTCAGTTGTACTTTTTGCTTCTTTTTATGCTCATTTCCTTTTTTTAAAATTAAAAATAGGGGATGCTAATTAAAAAAAGAAACATTTAAAAGCAGAAAGTTTTCAAGAAGAAAATGAACAGAAACTCCAAATCAATTACATATAATTATATGATTATGTGTCCATAATCTATACCTCCTCATCTCCATGTTTATACAGACTCACACACACTCATGCAAACTTTGAACATTCTGTCCTATTTTCTCTGAGTATTATTCTACAATAAAACAAAAATATTTAACCATTTGTATCCTACCTTTTTACCTATTATGATGATGGCAGATAGTCTTCTACAACATGATTGTTAGTTAATGCACATCAACCCCTCATGGGAATATTCTATATTTTGCAAATCTCTATTGGAAACTTGGGTTGTTGTCATTTTTTACTCTATAATAAATTTTGATGCAGTAATCATCATTTTACACAAATATTTGTACATATTTTTCCTTTGTAACATTTTTAGATAGATTACTAAAAGTGAAATTGTTGGAGCAAAGAATAAGTTTCTATTAAGGTTTTTGGCAAAATTTGAAAATTGTTACATAAAATGTTATTCAAATTCACACTCCCATTAAAATGTGTAAAATTGTTATAAAATTCATTCTCTCTAGTATTGAAACAGATATATATAGCTTAATATAGTACATATATATATTTAGTTTAAATCTATTTTAATGTGATGGATGAAAAATCGATATTACTTTAATTTGCATCACTGGTTATCGTAAGGCTGATCTTTTCAATACCTTTTCTGGCCTCTGTAAATTTTTCTTTTTGAGTGACCGCTTCTGTACTGAGGTATTTTTGCAAAATTGTTTTTTAAGGACTCTTTAAAAGGTGAAAATATATGTTGCAATAATGTCTTAGTTTGCTATGTGCTTCATAAATTTATTTTTGTTTTTAACCTATAAATTATGGATTGTGTATCTAACACAATGATCTTTGTTGATGTTTTCCTTTATTTTAATTTTTACCTTTAACATTACATTTAATTTTAATTATATAATAAAAAGTATCTTTCTTACTGTAAGATACTGAAAAATAAAAATAAAGCAGAAAGCTCCCTTGACATGTACTTATTCCATCTTGCCATCCTCCCCACAAATCTTTTTTTATAAGCTATTTAGGATATCATTGCAGATGTGCTCTAGATATTTAAAAATCTACATATACATATAAAAATACATATTTCCTTCTTTTACATTTTAAAATAACTATAATCATGTATCTATTTTGTGCATCATGTTTTACTAAACTACATGTCTTGAATATCTTTGGGATGATTGGTACATTGGAAATCTATGTCCTATGCACATGTACACACGTATACACACATGATTATATTTAGTAGATTTTTTGGAGGGTGTCTTTATTTTCTACATTAGTTTTTTAAATATATGGAATATAAATAAATTGAACACTAACACTATCATTCTCTTATATACATAACCATTTTCTCAACACCATCTTTTGAATAATTAATTGAGGCCCCATTGATATATGATGCTTTCTTTTTTTTATTTCAGAATATTATTGGGTACACGTCTTAGTTATGTGAATTGCTTTCATACAGTTTGAGTCAAAGTTACAAGTGTTTCTGTTACCCATATAGTGTGCATTGTATCCATTAGGTGTGAATTTACCCATGCCTACCTTCTCCCTCACACCTGCTTGATTTCCATTGAGTTTTACTACCATATGTACACATGAGTGTTGATCAATTAGTTCCGACATGATGCTTTCTTTATCATACTTATAGTCTAATAAATTCTGTATTGAAGCTTAAGGCTAACTAGTATATTCAATTAATATGTGTTCTCTATTTTGCACCAATTCGACTATCTTTTCATTGTTTTAATTTTATAATTACATATCCATAAAAATGTGGATAATCTATCATTCATTGTTACTTTCTGTTTCCAAATTATCTGTTTTCTTCCAACTAAATTTTCAAATCATTTTTTCCAGTCTCCCTTGTCCTTGTCAGAAAGAATGAAACAATCTAATTGATTGAGATTATCTTAGAACTCTATATTGATTTAAGAAGACATACATTCTTACGAAATTTCATTTTCCCATCTGGAAACAGTATATACTTCATCATGTTTTATATGCCTCATAATTTTGTTCTTTTTGTTGTTGTTGTTGTTGAATTTCCGTAAGTTCTCCACATTTCTTATTGAGTTGTTCCACGTACTGTTTTGTTGCATCATAAGTAGCACATTTTGCATTCCAGCCTCCATTTTGTTATTGCTGGTGGATTGGAAAGGTTTTGATTTATATTATAATAACTTGAATAATGTTTCAGTTAATTATCTTGTGTTTCCATAGAAGCAACTCATATGTATTGATACTTGTCTCCTCACTAGCAATAACTAAAGATTTTATGTGTGTTTCATGTTTCCTTATCTTCTTGGTCAGTGTTTTAAAACAATGTGAAATAATAATAGTAGGTGATTTTGTCATAAGCCTCATTGAAGTAAAATTCCCATCAATATTTTTCAGTAACCATAATATTATCTTTAATAACTGAAAACTCATATCATGTAAGCTTAGAATGGATATAATGTTGAAAAAGTACATTTATCCATGCTCATTTTAAAAATAATTTATTTCTTCATATCAATAATGAAATAATCCTACTTGATTATCATAAATTCTTCTACTAATGTGCTATTGTTAATAATTAATTTAGAATTTCTGTAACTGCATTCATAAGTTTTATTGGTCTATAATTATAAGTCATATTAATTATGGTTTGCTTTTTAGTGTGATATTAGCTTCCTAAAATAATTTGGTAATCTTTTTATATTTTTCCAAGTAGTGAAATACTTGACATTACATTGAGATTACTTTCTGAAATTATAATCTAAAAGAAATTCTCAATAAAATTATCAGACCCTAGTAAGTCTTTGATTATTTTTCAATCTTTCCAATATGTATTGGACATTTTTGTTTTCCAAGGTGTTTTGAATCACTTTTCATTAGTTAAATGTTCCTATAAAAGTAATTTTTTATTAAGATTCTTGTATTATTAGCATAGATTTTTACATAAAAATTCATATACTTTTTAATGATCACTCTGTTGAAATACAGCTTTTTTTATTCAAATACTATATATTTGTGCTTTTTCTGTTTTTTTTCCCTGAATTGAAAGAGCAAGCTTTTTACCTAGTTAATTTATTATGTTCTTTATTATCCCACACAACCAACTGTTCAATTTATTTTTTAAATGTCCTTTTTCCATACATCAAATCAATTAATTTTGGTATTTTTCCCTGCTTATTGTGCTATTTTATAGAAGTAGAAAGTGGAAATTTAGAAGAATGACTTTCACTTTTGTTAATGAATAATGCAAGGATTTAGGGATGGACAGTCACCTGTGAGCATGCGTTTGGAGATACTATATAAATTTTGACAAAAAGAATTCTATGGTTGCTGCATAGTAACTGAAGGCTTCTCCTCTCATTTATTCCAGTTATTTATAATAGAAAGTGTATTTTTCTCAATTTGTTTTCTTCTTTAAATTTTCATTAATGTTTTCCAATAATATGTCTCAGTGTCATTGAGGCCAGAGGGTCTTTCATATGCATTTTCATATTTTTTTTAATATTTTAGTGTATTACTTGTAGTCTAAGAAGTGATTTTTAAAGTAACTTTCACATCAGTCCTTTAAAAGATATATTCTGAGCTTGTAGGTTATACACTTTTGGATAATGACTTTAACTGTACTTTATTAACTATTGTGTTCTTTTTAAATGAATCAGATTTTAAAATATTTTATCTTTTCCAGTTTTCATGAATTTATTTCTTTTAAAGCTGCTTATCTGTTAAAAAGCTGAGTGTTTCTATCCTCTTAGCCCTGTATGCATAATAGGTTTTGATTTAGCTATTTCAGAAAAAAACTATTTCATGCATAGAGATTTATCTTCATTAGAGGGTTGTTATTCTTATTTTTCAATAGATAACTACTCTCTTTATGCAAAGTAATCTGAAGTTTAAACAATGATGAATTCGGTCTTATTTCTGTCATATTGTTTTATGACTTTTTGTTTAAAAATTTTTACACTTGTGCTGTTTCTTTTTTCTCTTGCTACATATACTAAGTTGTTAATTTTTAAAAATACTAGGGATTTTGAAAGAATAAGAAAATAAGTAGAACTCATCAGGATAGCTTGATTTGCAAAAACTCATCCCAATATTAAATTCTAAAATTATAAAAGTTATGAAGGAAATACTGTTTTTTGTCTTCATCATTTCAGGGAAGTTACCTTGGTCTTTTTTATTTCATTTTGAGGTTTTAGATGTAGATCTCTGTTCTTAAGGGATGTGTACATCATTTAAATTTCAAAAATAAGTTTAATATTTGAAGTCTAATTTGTTACCAAAACTTAAATAATTATAAAGATATCTTTATCTCTTTTTAATGCTCAAGGCTAGACTTTTTATATCATGATTTTCTAAGTTAGTACTTTTCAATTTTTTTTTCTTTGCTGGCTGGGATTTTTATTATTTTTTGAGTTGAAAATATGAGATTATATTACCTCTCCTTGTGTTTCTAGGAATAGTTATTTTATTGGGTACATATTTATTTTGTTGAAGCCTTTCTTCTTAAATCTCTATAGACATTACTCTAAGGATTTTTGTTTTTCTGTGTGGTATTTGTTTTGGCATTTTACTTTGGTCAGGAGAAATATGAGAATACCTTGGCTTTTGTTCATTTAAAAGCTATCCATTTTTTATAGCTGGATTTTTAAGCACTTTTTGTTGCAAACAGGAGAATGCCTTTTTTTCACCTATAGACCCAATTGGAATTTTAGTGCAAGTAACTTTTTATCACTTACACACCTCAGTATTTCTTTCTTTTTTTTCTTCTCTGCATATACCTTTTTTTCATAGGTTGGATCTCATCTCTCCTATTCTATATATAATATCTTTCTAGCCATTTTGTTATTTTTCTATTTTTCTTTTTAATGACTGGAGAGACCTTTAATCTTATCCTCTTTGTGATTCAGGTCACTTTTAAAGATCAATACCTCTGATTTTTACTGTCAAACTTACTTTAAAACAGAGTTTCTTAACCCCAGCACTATTGACATTGCAGCCAGATAATTATTTGTTTTGGGAGGATGTCCTGCATGTTATATAATATTCAGCTTCATTCATAACCTGTATCTGCTAGAGGATAGTAGTATCCTTTCAGTTGTGACTATCAAAAATGTCCCCCGATATTGCCAAATATTCCTAGGGGGAGAGGTTGCAGAACCATTCTCAGTTTGAAAACCACTTGCTTAGAATTTAAAAGTGTTTTTGTTTCTTACCTTCTTTTTATATCAATCTTCATCTAAGTCTTTGCTTTCTCTGGCTTCCCATTCTTTTTACATTGATGTTGTAATCACTTTGTTTGTTTGTTTGTTGCCTAGCCAATATTTCTATGGTGGGTTTTTCTTAGGCTCCCATGTCCATTTCTTTCCACGGCCAGGTAAGGAGACACGTGCAATATAAAAAGAGAACCACCAGAGTATCAAGTACTTCAGCATTTCCTAGTATCACCTCCTGTTTTGCATTGTTATCAGGGAGAAGAGGATAACAATATGTCTAGCAACACAGTGTCTCTCTTTTCAGAGCACAGTATGCTTTCAGTCCTCTTGGCTCAATTGCATATTGTATAACCTCTTTCTCCTCCCTCTCCCTTTCCGCCCCCTCCCTCCTCTTCTGCCTTTCCCTCTCTCCTTGTGCGTGAGAGAGTAGCAAGAAGCATCATACAAATATTTGATAGTTGATAAGTAAGCAGAGCTATTAAGTACTTACGGTAATGTGAAATCATAGTCTAACTCTGCCATGTGTACTGCCTCATGTAAGCATCACAACTCTCTGAAATAAGTACTATCATCATTTCCATCTTAGAGATGAGAAAATTTATACTTAGCTTAAGTAAAATGCTTAAGATGGCACTATAAGTGGTGCTGCTAGTATTTATCTCAGACTCCTCTGACCCCAGATACTGGGGCCCTGGCTACCATGTTATTTTGCACAATAATTTATTTAGGCCCAGGATATAGTCACCATGAGGTAAAGGTGAGGTGAGGATAAGGAGGTGCGGCTACTTAGTTTTACACTTAAATGGCCTTCTTGGACCTCCAACAAGAGCTAAACAGTGCACTTGTTAGAGCAGGAGACTAGGAGACGGGGCTGAGACTGGAGGAGGGTCTTGAAGATTGGGCGCAGATGTTAAAGTCAACAGCCCTCAGGCAGAAGCTAGCTAGAAGGGCTGATGACCATGGGCAGGAACTGGCTTCAACTGGCTTATAAACTATCTCCTTACATGAACTTTGGCTAATGACAAAATTACTTACTTTGCAGTTTGAAAATTTCTCCACCTTTGAAATCACCATGACAGTTCTGAGACAACCATGTAAAGTATAAAAATGGGAGGGAACCCAATTCTAGGAATGACTACCCAAACCCTTAGTAAAAGCCAACCCCTTAGCCTTGAAAATTCCTCCCCTCAATTAGTAAGACTTCAAAAGACCAAAACCACTTCCTCTCAGGACAGGTACTCTGTTTTAAGCCAGCCTGCTCTCTTTCTCTTGAACATGTACTTTCACTTTCAATTAAAAAAAAAAAAAAAAAAACCGCTGTTGCTTGACTTACATGGTGCATGTGAAATTCTTTTCTCCTGATGATCACCAAGAACTTGGAAAAACCTCCACTCAGACCTCACTAACACAACGAATCAAAGGCTTTTGTTACCTTTTTCCTGGGTAAATGCACGTGTTAGCTCAGGCAGCACCCCATAGGCAAAGCATAATCTTTTTTCAAGCCAAACTTATTAGTCTCATCATTAGAGGATACCCTTCCCATATTTTGGTCTGAGTTCTCTTTTGCTCTTAAGTTCCAGACGTTTATTGGGTTTTCATAAATTATATAATTTTGTTGGTATTTTTATGGGAACTTGTAAGAGGCTCTATTTAGTGATAGCATGTATATTAAAATGTTAACTAGATATCTAATATTTAAATGTTTTGAAAATTAATCTTTTTGAGCACCAATAAAAATATTAGTGATCCAAGAAATAAATGCATGTATTATGTTTGATTAAATTAATATAATTACATTTTTATTAAACATGTTAGATTTTAATAAAATAATAAATGGTTTTTAAACGGGCCCTAGATCAATGTGGGAATAGTTTTCATAAATCTGGTTGGGAAATTCTGGTGCCTAAGACTAATCCATTGTCACAGGGCAGCCCTTATATCCTACTTTGGCTCAAGAGTTATAAATACACATGGGAAACTGAATGAAGATTTTCAACTTCTCATCCTCTGACTGAGTGACATTTATATTTGAAAATGTCTCTTTTCTTATTTTTAACAAGATATTCAACTTGTAAAAATAATTCTTCAACTTTGTATCTATGCAATAGACTTACATTTTTTCCAGAGAACAAAATTTCTCACAGAATAGCCATAAAGGAAGCTCCCTGAGCTATAGTGGGATGAAGGATAAATTAGATCCCAATCCTGGAAAACCAGTTTTTTATTCTATGGCACAGGGTTAAAGCCAGACCATATCTCTGCCCCTGAGCTACATAATAGGATACCACATCAGAAAGCCAACAGGGCACTAGTCTACTTATACCCAGAAATTGTGTTCAATCCCATTTAGTCTCCAGAGCATCTGATACCCATTGCCTCTTCTTTATGGCTGATGAAATCTTGGTTTTGTTTGGGATAGCAACATGCCTACCCCACTTACGCATTATAATTAGTCCAAATCAGTCTTAAATGGCAATATAGGATACTTCTAGCTAAGACCTATGGAGAAGTCACTGAGAGTCATTTCTGAGAAAATGTTTCTTTCCTGATTTTGGTAGGCGAGGACAAACTTAATGAGTATAGTTCCTTGGCCTTACTCCCCCCACTCATTGCCCCTGAGGTTAGGGCATGGTGCAGCCCTCTTTGAGTATCAGGCAAAACCATGAGTCTGAGAGCCATTGACTGAAAATACTGGAAGATGAAAATAGTAGGAGCCTCGGTTTCTACCCTGAGCAGCCAAGCAAACACCAATATCTCACCCCTCAAATCTCTTGCTGTTTGTAAATAACAAACCACTGTGTTCACATCCTGCCAGTCAGATTTACAATACTTGCAGCAAAACAAGTTCCTAATTGGTATGGTTTCAAAGATTTCTTCTCTGTCTCTATCTTACTTTTGAACTTTAGGGATGACTTCTGCATACAATAGTGGAGTATTAAGAAAGAATGAAATTTGAGAGAGTTGTAGCTAGTTTGTAGGATAAAACATCCCTGGAAATTTTTGTTCTGTGAGGAAAGCTTCCACTTCCCCACTCTCAAAATCAATACTTTTGAGAATGGACACTTGATTTTCATTATCCATGGTAATTATGTCCTGTACAGTATCCAATGAACACTGCACTAGTGGATATTGAAGTAGTGCTCCTAGGGGATATATAAATACGTATACATATATACACACATATATATAAATACATATACATATATACACACATATATATAAATACATATACATATATGTATGTATGTATATACACATGTGTACACACACACTCTCCTATAGATTAGACTTTTAAATCCTAAATACAACTCATCCTGGTAAATTCTATTTTCTTTATTTTACAAAAGAGAAAACAAAGTTGAGAAGCTTTAAGTTACTTGCCTGAAGCTGTCCCACTAACAGGTGAGAGAGTTGAATTCAAATCCCATCCCATCCAACTGGCCCTGAGCTGGAGCTTCTTGAACTCTGCTGCACTGCCCCCAACCTTCTCCATCCCCTGGTCATCTCTGTATCACGCTGAACGCAGGGCATCATCTTCACTGATCTCAGCTAGGAACATGGCAGGGGATGGGAATTAAATTTTTTTACTGCTCTGAGCATGTAACCATGTGACCATCCACAAGTATCGATTCTACAGTTACAAATAAATGTTAGTGAGTAGGCAAATTGCAAATAGAGAATTTCCAAATAATGAGAATCCACTGTAATTGTGTCTTTGTTCTTTTCTCAGTAAAATGCATCTGGTTGTACCCATTTTGAATGTCTCTACTGACAGCTTTGCTCTCTAAGTGTAAGCTGACTTCCAATCTGCTTCTCTTTGTGAGTGACTTCTTGTGTTTCCCTTTAGCCTATGTGCCTGGATACATGAAAACAGGTGCTCATACACATAGCACACATGTAGCCATATAATAGCCATACTATATCATGTTCTGTAATACATAAATGTGCCATTCAATTACTCATTCACCCAACAGACAAAGCAGGAAGTATATGAAAGAGTCAGTATCCTCTCTACTGAAAGGTAGTAAAAATGAAACATCATAGTGCTTGCTCAGAGGTGAGGGGTGATGTGAACAAGGAATTACTGTAAGTGGGCCAAGTTTTCTTTTGGGGTTTATGGAAATGTTCTAAAATTAGATTGTAATAATTGTTGCATCATACTGTAAATATACTAAAATTATTGAATTGTGCATATTAAATGGTAAGATTTTGTGCTATATAAATTATAGCTCAATAAATCTGTTAATAAAAACAACAAGATGCATCAGCTACACATGCACAGAACAATGGGAGGACCTATCTTCCCTGGTCAGGAATTTATACTTGCTGAGGGTTTTCCACGCACAGTTGCCATATTCTTGTGCGACTTTATTACTCACCTGTCACAGGAAAGCCGTAAAATTCTGTGTGCCGGCATGTGTTGGAAATGTCTATTAACTTGTCAGCAAATGAAAAGGGTGAAGGGTTTTCATCTCTGCAGATGAATTTGAACAGGTGCATCATGTCTCTGAGATTGCTAATTAAAACTGCTCAGGACTTATATTTATTTTACATGAAAAAGAGTTTTACATGTGTTTGAAAACTGTATGGAAATATAGCTTTTACGAATTTGACTATACAGTCAGGCTTTATTTCTGCTTTATATCACTTCACGAATGAAACCCTTGCTAGGGCATTTCTCACTTTTGGATTAACTGGTTTGTTTTATATTCCACATATGCATATAGCAAATGTAAGCTATATTTATTACCAAGAGGATCTGAATTAGTTTGGGCATGAATATATGCTTTCAATTTGTGCCATTTGTATTCGACTCCATGAAATGACACTGATATATTTTTGTACATAATCTTTGAAGAATCTGAGGCTCTGGCCCTTCCAAATTCTTTATATTTCTTTATTTGTAGCTCAAGGAAAGGGAAGTAAGGTGCATGGAAAGGAAAAGAAACAACTACATGGGTCTATATTTTACATTCTTGAAAAGAGTCTGAATCTGAGTGTAAGAAAGCTTGTATTTGAAGAACTTATGAAATTTTAAACACGTCACTAAGCCTATCCATCCCTTAGATACTTAATCTCTTAAAGCTAGCTCAAATGTCACTTCTTTCACAAAGCTTTTAGAGATCTCTTTAGCTGGAATCAATATTTCCTTCTTCTACCCTCCCACAGAACTATTGCACCACTAGTGTATTGTACAGCATATAGGAGGAGGTATGCAGAAAGTGTCAAGTTGAGAGACAGTGTGGTACTGTGGTGAGGGTTTTGATCCAAAGTTAGAGTACCTGGGTTGAAATCCCGGTCTTACCACTTACAAGCTGTGTAATCTTGGAAAAGATTCTTTAAATTTCTTGTCTAAAAAATTCAAGTAATAATGGTATTTGCCTCACTTGTTTTTTTTTTTTTTTTTGTGAAGGTTAAGTGGGAGAAGTCAAGCAAAACACTTTGAAGAATGTCTGGGAGGAAGTATTTAATCGCTCCAGAAATGATGGCTGTTGGTATTATTTATCAGGAAGGCAGGGTAAAATAGTAAAAAAGATTTTGAAAAAGGAAAATTGAGTTGAGTTCTAATCCTACCAGCTAGCCGTGTGATGTGGGAAAATCAGTTAACTATTTGAACAGTAATTCCTTCCTGAATAATGTAACTTAGCTCAAATAGGGGTGATAAGGACCAAATGCAATTGAGTGTGTGAACATCTTTTATAAGTGTCAAAGCACTGTTTAAGTGTTAGAGATTATTTGGAGGAAGCTGAGTGTTTGAAATATAATATATAATTTGTAGCCTATTAGAACTGTATTTTGGCATTATCATTCACTAACTTTGTGGCCTTAGTAAATTACTTGTCTCTGTCCATCAGTGTCTTCACATTAATGCTAAGACA
Source organism: Lemur catta (assembly GCF_020740605.2). Classification (NCBI taxonomy): domain Eukaryota; kingdom Metazoa; phylum Chordata; class Mammalia; order Primates; family Lemuridae; genus Lemur; species Lemur catta. The sequence continues at coordinate 15,420,109 of NC_059131.1, read as the reverse complement.
GGATTGTTTTTGTAGGCATTAAATTAAATAGTATTTTAATTGCTGGACCCATCATTGAGTATATAGCAGGAAGCAAATCACACAATGTCATTCTTTATCACAGTTTATTTTGTTATTTGTACATATGTCTGTCACTGATCTCTTGGACTTAAAAAGTGCACAGTGCTCTGTTTTGCACATTCCAGAACCCCTCAAATGAATCCACACAATACAAAAAGACTTCAGCCTCAGTCCTGAGTTGCTCGCTAAGTACTGGAGCTGTGGCTCACCTACCAGGTTTAGACAGAAAACTAATAGGTTCTGGAATAGGTTTGCTTTGTCATACTTGAGGTTTCATACAGGAATGAAATGAATCATCAAATACAAATGTACTATGACAATTTCCAAGGCCTTTAATATAAAGATATTTTATTGTACACTGGTTGTTCCTATGTTAGGGCAGAGATCACTCCTTCCTATTATCTGGCTTGCCCTGCACTTTTCTTTAGACTGGAGTTGCATGTGATATCATCAACAGAATTCCCTGGCACTGTGTAGGCCATGGCAGGAACATGCAATCCGCATCCTCCTACAGCTGCCATCTTGAAGAAGGAAGGGCTTCAGTACCCCAGCTGGCTTGCTCCAATGTAATCACTATACCGCCAGTGATTTCAGGGGATCTCTAGCTTAAGATCATCAACACGACTCCTTCCCCTTGCTCCTCAGCCCCAGTGGTTGAGAAGTGATATAGGGAAGAGGCCAAGCCTTGCCTGAAATGGTTCATACGTAGCTAGCTAGATTCTGTCCTGGTGCCTGCCTGCATTTAGCAGGGTTAGGAAGCAGGTGGAATGCAGAAGGGGAGATCACAGAACTTGGAACTTGTATTTAGATGGGTGAATAAGAAAAAAAGATGTGAATCATATGTCAATCAGGAAAAAAACATTTAATTTCTCTACATAATTGTTATGAGAACAGACAGCAACTGCAAGGTCTTGACTGACAGTGGAATTATCTTAGACCCAGCTCCAAGTAACCACTGGTGGCCTCCTAAAAGCAGCTCTGCAAAACCAAAGATCACTTCTGCCTGTCTTTCTGACAGCTGTCCCAGGGTTTCTTATTCTTATAAAACCTTTTCCATGCCAGATCTGCCAGTTACCCACAGCCCCAACCCTCAATGCTCAGCAAAAATAGAAAACAAATGAAGAATTATTAATGTAGCCAAAAGTATTTAATGGCAATGGCTCTTTGTGCCAATACCTTCATCCCAACCAATTTGACCACTGCTGATGTTAATAGAACAATGGAATGAGAGTCAGAGAGTAAGAAAATAAAATTTTTAAAAAAAAGGAAAAGAAGAAAAACTGCTACACTTAAGTAATATGGAAAAATCATGCAATCAATTCAGACTCAACTAGTAAACCCACATCTTTTTGGAGCAAGAGACCTGGGTCGTATTCAAAGTCTTGCTTATACGTGCCCACAGGAAGCAACATTATAAATATCCCCTGATGTACCTTTTTTGAGCAGCTGGCTAAGCCCAGGGAGTATGAAGCATTAAACATTAATTTCCCCACCTTCTGGCTCTTTCCTGCTCTGTGTCCTCTCCTTTTCTCTCACTCTCAAGGCAGAAGGAAACTGGAGTCTGAGTTGCACTGTGGAAAGACAAAAGAGTTTCCGCAGCTTGCAGCTTATTCCATCCAGGGAAGCGGCACAGACTTCAGGTGCTCGGGGAAGCCATCTGTAGCTCTTGAGGCGATGAAACAGGGCTGAGAACGCAGTGCTTTCTGGCCACTCTGCTTCCAGCTGGAAAGACCACTGAGGAAGCCGCTCTTAAAGCACTTTCTGCAAGATTGCCTCCATCCATCCCATCTGGTGTTTTCCAGTGATGGAGAGCTGCCTGGATTGTCCCAGAAACTGAGCAAAGGGCTGCCAGGGTTCCCTCCAGAGAGGCACAGAAATGGGAAAGGAGCGAGGACTTGTGCTTTCCAGGTGAATCACAGAATGCTGGCCTCATACCTGTCATGCGCAAGCAGCCTGAGCCCGGGCCGGACTGGGGCTCAGGCACAGGTCTGGGGCGGGTGGCAGGGAATGGTCCTGGGGGCACCGGGGGAAGAGAAACTGAAACACGCAGAGCTGCTTCTGAAGTATGCAAGCCTGAGACCAGACCCTACTAGAGGAAATCACTGAACGAAACACAGCAACTTTTCGCTAAAAATTTGGATACGTGAATAGCAGGGTTGAGGCGAAATAGAAATCTCAAAGGTGTTCAGAAAAGAAAGTGTGCTAATGCCCCGGAGAATGTGAAAAAGAAATGAAGAGGAGCTGAGGAGAGAGACAGGGAAGGGAGCAGGAAATATAGGGAGAGGGGCGCACCTGCGTGGCTCGCTCTGGGGAGAGGGGTCCTTCATCTCCCTGCCCACCGTCTACCAAGGCCCGCGGGAGAACAGAGGCACGGTGTGCTCTTTGTGTGATTTGTATCACTTTTTCCAGCAAGTTCCGATTGAACCGAAGCCTCCGTGTGGCATGCTGAATGCCCTTTTCCTCCCTCTCATCTGGCCTGCTCTCTGGACTTGTCATTATTTTTCCAGGCCCTACATGTTGGGTCCCTTTCATCTTTTCTCAGAAATGATTATCGTCAGGCCTGTTATGTGAAAAGCTATGACATAGCACGTAACATCCGAGCCCTTTCAAATGGACCTCCTTGAAAAATTCATTCTAATACTAGACAGGGACCTTCTGGGTTAATGTGTGTTTTATGCTATTATCACAAGATGAGTAGGGAGGCAGCTCCAGGGTACTTACCTGTGGGGCCCTGGGAGAAAGAGGAAGGCAGAAATCTGAGAGCTGAATATGAAATTACCATATAATCTGGTTTATGCATTTTTGGAGAATAAACATCTTTGTTTCTTTTTCAAAAACTATATATAATTTACTTTTAATAACGACTCAAGATGTTTTACAAAAAAAAAAAAGACCTTGTGAAATAATAGTCACAGGTAATAATTAGAATAACACAGATGGAAAAGGATATAAATATACCAAAAAATCTAAACTATTATAGCAACAAATCATTGTGTTTAGCTTCCTGGTAGCCAAAGCAAAAATATTATAAGACATTTAATTATTAATGGCTGAGAAGTAGCATCATGTTTAATGGAGGGAAACAAATATTTTTCTGGAAGTGAGTGCTAAAATATGCTTCACTGTATTTAAATACCTTTGTTTAGATATATATGCATGAGGAGTGAACAAAGTCTTTGGAGTTATTTATGTGGGTGGCTCTGACAACCACCCTATCTCTACAAACATGTGCTCATGTGTTTGTACATGTATGCAAAGGCACCTAGAGCACAATGGTGCCCCGCTAGAGAAAATTACATCTCAGACTTAGCACGGGGGATTTTTGAAAAGATGTCAGCTCTCCCCACCCACCAGAAAAACCCTGATTGAAAGAGTATAATTGTAAGGGATCAGTTCTCCAGAATACAAGTGAAATAAACTTTCCTTTTCTATGTCCCTCCCTACAAGAGAATCTCTGCCGGAAGAGGTGGAGAAACACAGCAGCCACTGGAACAGCCTGGCTGTTTCTTAAACTAGGCAGGCAGGATGTGCAAGATATATTTGACCTTCTCAGGATACTTTCGAACATTACCCATATCCTGTGTTCATTCTGTCTCACTAAGGTGTGCAATATCCTAGTTCCACCTCACTGCCCTGAGCACTATAACAATATATTTTTTTTCTGAGATGTGCATCTCTAGTTTGACTCCAAAAGTTCTTGTTTTAAAGAACAGAAGAGTACAGAGAGTTTCTTCTTTCTTTAGGTGGTCCTTCCAGGTAAATCCTCTTCTCTTTCATGATTTGAGTGGAAAATTTAGTGATGCTCCATCCCGTCACTACGAGGCTTTTAGTAAAGCTCTAAAAACCTAATCCTAGAATTCAGAGCATGTGAACGAAAGATGTGAAAGAGCATTCAGTCCACGATTTAATACTGACTATCTACCATTTGTTGATGTTTACTAAGGGCCAAGAATGTATAATTTTACCCAAAATGCCTACTATGAGACCAATATTATTTTCCTTGTTTTAGAGGTGAATAATCAAGCTAAGGATGGGAGAAACAATTTCTCCATGTATCATACACCAATTGGATGATAGAGAGCACTTTGGTCATGGGCTCCTTTCAAAACCTGTTCCCAGAACCACTGTGTTACCCAGGTTTCAGGCTTTCAGGAGCACCCTTGAGTCAGCCATAGGTCTGTCCAGAAATTATTAGACTAAACTTGGGCAACCCCATGTATCCCTTTTGTGAGTCATGGTCTACCCTGTCTCCTTCAGGATTTCACAACAGATACAACCTATTTTGGAAAGAACTTGAAAGCAAAGTCAAGGACATCTCAAATCTGAGACCATGTTCCAAGAACATCTATACTCATCATCAAAGAAAACAGAGCCCTACTCATGAAGTTCATTTTTCAACTTGAGAGTATCTATAGGTAGATAACAATTTTGCTGCTGGAGAAGCATAGACCCTGGCGCCATAGTGTCCATGTCCAAACTCTGCTCTGCCACTTGTCAGCTGTGTGTCTTTGCCCAAGGTACTTAATAATAGCTGTATGCCTCAGTTTTCTTTTCTATAAAAAAAGATTATGACAATAGTGTCTATGTCAGAGATTTCCTGCAATGATTGAATTTGCTCTTGTAGGTATAGTGTTTATAAAGTACTCAACAGAGTAATCACTCAATATGCTAAAGTTATCACTATTTTTAGTTGAAATTAATCCATTTGTCACCTTCTTTGGACATCACATTCATCATGTTCTTTTTTCTCACAAACAGGCATTTTAGGAAAGACCAGTGAGTCCAGTGACACTTGAGGTAACAATTAAAACGACCTCCCTTTCAGGAGTCACAAAATGCAAACCTTTGCCACATGACAAAGGAAAATTCTACTTATCGTCCAAACATTGCTGTGCCTTCCGGCACATAACTCAGAGCATCTGAATGAGGGAAACTTTCTTTCTGTCTCAATCTCTCTCTCTCACTCCCTGAAACAAACACATATAATTTCTTAAGAGATTTTTTTTCCATATCACAGTCTCCTTTTTTATGTTTCCCAATTTTAAATTTAAAAGACTACCTGTGCTGGAAATTGTTCAGTGATGTTGATTTATGAGACTTATGCAAAAAAGGACAGTCTTACCGATGCACATATCTATTTGCCAAAGCAGCAGTGATTTATAAAATGACAAGCTAGTGACACTCATATAAAGGCAGCTTTCACGTGGCAAGTGTAAAGGCAAAAAGAAAATCTGCTACCAGTTGAGTGACAAACTCTTTTGCTATTTTAAGAAGAGTATAAATCCCACCCTAGCTTCAACTCTATGTCCACCCTCTGGAGACTGTGCCATCTTTGATGGGGTTCCCATGGTGAGCTTGTCTTTCCTGTCCTTGATCTCTGAAAATCAGTGTCAGGTTGAGGTGGCCTGTTGTTTTCTTATCACTGTTTATTGGCCTGTCATCCATGAACTTCTCCAAGCTTTATTAAAGCTCTATACATTTTTTACATTTTTCCTTCTACATGACCTGCTGGGGAAGTGGTATATAATATCAAGCTGCTTCTATTTGTCCCACAAAAATGTATTTGACATTTGAAGATGTGTTATATGAAAATTAGCCTGGGGAAATTAGACTGTGCTTATTAGATTTTTGGTCCAACCCTTTAGCCTCAATCATTATTGATCTGGTTTCATATTGAAGCTCTTTATTCCATCACTCAAATCAGCTGTCATCCCAGAGTAGTCTTCCTTTCCTGAGACTCAGTGTAGCAGACCACAGACAGAAGTCCCAGTATGTCTCCAGGACTTTCTCTGACAATACCATTAGACAGGATGGCTACAGGAGCAAATTGATCAAGCACTTTCAGCAGTGAAGTATCCTGGCCTTTCCACGACTACAGAAAATCACACATATTGAATGGAAGCACACTGTACAACTGTTTCCACCTGTCACTTCAGTTACAAGTGCACTCACGTTCTTTCCACTTGGGTTTGTCAGGATAGGCTTGGTTATAGCCACAATCACAGTGGCTTATGTTAACACATATCATTTCTTGCTGATGCTGCATGTTCGCAGTAGGTCAGCTGGAGCTCTGTTTCATGTCGTCTTCACAGCCCTTCCTAGGACCACGTGCATGGACTAACTTCTCTCTTGACTCTTACTAGTCTTGTGGAAGAAGGAAAAGGAATAATGGTCAACTGTGAAAATATCTACTCAGAGGTGACATGCATCACTCAGCTCATATTTTTTTAGCCAAAGCAAGGCACATGGAAAATATAATTTTCCTTTAAGAAGAAGCACCACTGGGAGGAAAAATGAAATATTTTCTATATCAGAGAACTTTAAAGAGAAAAGATCCCTCATACTATGTTGAATACTCAAAGAAGCAGGAATAAGGTGGGTACTGCAACACCCTAAAACTTAAGTGTCTGTGTGAGGGGTTGGTTGGAAAAAGCTATTCTGAAATGAACATAAAAACTGGAAATTTCTAGAAAGAAGGAGGAAACCAATAATACTGATTTACTGCATCTTCATTAGGTTTACAGGTCAGGAATTTTGGCAGAGCAAGAAAGAGATAATCACTAGTTTAAACGGTTAGACCCTCAGAGAATCTTCCCAGAATAGTTTTTGTGAAGGGTGATAGGTATCAATAAAATCAGAGAACCTGAGCTGTGCTTGAAATCAACCCTTCCCCAGCCTGAGAATCAGAAAATAGCAAGATTGTATTCTTCTCGAGTAGGAAATTTCCCCACGTGGGAAAGTGAGAGATATGGTGGTAAGTGAGAGATATGACCATGGGGTGGGAGTGAGGGCTGATGGCAGAACGTGCTTTCCAGTAGGCAGACGCACTGGGCATTTCCATACAGAATGGAGATTTTCTTTCCTTTCAAAAAGAAAAGCATCACCTGAGAGTGGGTAAGCATAAATCACAGAGAGAGAAGGAAGAGAACACTAATAAATGGGAAAATGAAGTAAGTTAAGGAGTCGGAGGTGAACAATGAAAATGGGATTCCAACCAGGATGAGAGAAGCAGGCACACCAAAGCCTGGAGAACTGGCAGATGGTCACGAACCAAGCAAAGGAGAATACTTTTCTTTTTAACTGATAAATCCTCATAGCGCTACAAGGTCATTATGAGAAGTGGTGAGATTAGCAACATTAATTTCTCAATTCAACATTTTCTAATCTTTCTGTGGCAGGCTCCGTGACATGTTTGGGGAATGGAAAGTTGAATAATGCACAGAATCTGACCTCAATGAGCTTATATTGTAGTAGGGGCAATAGCTAATAAACAGGCAATTCATTACTATATGATTTAGTGCCAAAAGAACTACATGCAGGCTGCAGAGGAGTGGCACATAAGCCAGAGGTAGAAAAGTAGGGCGGGACATGGGCAATATATATAACTTGAACTTTTGTACCCCCATAATAAGCTGAAATTAAAAAAATAAGGTCATAGAGACCCAGAGAAGCCCCCCCCCCAAAAAAAAAGAATAAATTCTATTCCACTGAACCACCAAAAAAAAAAAAAAAAAGAAAAGAAAAGAAAAGAAAAAGGAAAGTAGGGAGGAAGATCAAGAAAGATTTTCTGGGAATGGTTAAGCTTGACTTTCCTATTAAATGATAACTAGGACTTACCTAGATGAGGGAAAGTTGGAAACATTGTACTTGGCAGCACAAAGAGCAGATGCAAGTTCTTAGAGACAGCAGGGGCATGCGATGGGAGGTCATATTCAGGAAACTCACTATAAGACCCTTGTGGCTTAAGCTGGTAGAAATGGGGGAACGGTGACAGGAGAGCACTCAAGTGTGAATCACAGACGAGGGTCCTGGTATCCACTCTACCACTGGTCAGCTGGAAGTTGAGCCAAGACTTAACTTCTCTGGGCCTCTGTTTTCTTTGTGGTCAAAATGCTAATGTCCAATTAATGATGTCTAAGACTCATTTCACATCTAACGTTATAAAAGGTCTAAATAAAGAGTTATTAGTAGAGAGCTAGAGATCTGGTAGCACTTTTTAAATTAGGTGTTAGAACAAAGGAATTAAGAAGAGAGATGCTGTGTCCTAAAGAAGAAAGGGGCTCCAAGGTTGCCCTGGTCATTTTTCCCCGACTTCCCACACTCAGCATTGCTTCTGTCCCCTTCCTGAAGGGATTGTGATTGGGAGCGTATTACCACTGGAGCAGGCTTTTTCAGTGACAGCCACTTTCATGTTTGGAAAAAGCTTCCCTCAGACTATGCTGAAAGCTCGTAGATGAGTGAAAGTCACTGCAGCATCCTGCAATGGCCCCGCGGGGGAGTAATGGATTTGACTGTGAGGGGCTGATTGCAGAAAACAGAAGCAATGGACATTCTTGCACCGGAAGAAGAAAGATGAAGCTAAGAGTAAAGGAACATGAATCACAGAGAGAGGGGAGGAAAACATGTTAAGAAATGGAAAAAGAAAGTAAGTCGAGAATTTGAGATTGAGGAAAGAAGAAGAGACTCCCTCAAGGTAAGGGTAGCAGAGAAAATAAAGCCTAGAGAGGAACTGGCAGGTTGGGAAGGGACCAAGGTGAAGGAGAATGTATTTTTCACCCATAAAGTTCAGTAGTGCTTTTAGAATTGCAAATATGCATTTAAATTTAATAATACAATTATGGTATATTAAATGTCAAATGACTGTTACAGAAAAGCACTTAAAATTAATACATATGCATGAGATAAATCCTTGTCTGGTTGTCAAGGTCTGAATTCAAAGTTATATAAGCCAGGCTTTTGCAGTGAATTTTGTTACATCTTAAGGTTGCAAAGATCTATGAATTTCATTGGTATTTAGCAAAGAAGTGTGAGCAAAGATTAGTTAGAACTGAGAGAAAATGTGGGCCGTTGGGGCAGTAAGCAGCAAAACCCAAATGCTATTCAAATCCAAAGTAAAACTGAAGGCAATAGTGGTCTGTGTCCCTGTTGTCATCATTACATCACATTATCATCATCATCATCATTGTCATTGTCACTATGGATGAAGTGGCTGTTGAGGCGCCTAAGTGTGGCTCTGTGTTATCGAGAGGTCCTTCTTTCTTTCCTTCATTTTTGTTTTCCTTTCTTCCTGCTTTCCTTCCTAGCTTTTAATGAAAAAAATGTTCGATTTATCTTTTTTAATTATTTTAATCATATAGATGCACTTTTAATCATAAAGATATGCAATATTTGCAATAAACGCACACACAAGAAAGAGTGAGGGTTTCCTATCACCACCAATATCCTCCTTTCCTATCAATTCCTCTTTTTAAAGATAACCAGGTTGTGCTGTTCCAAACTTTTCCTTCAGGAAATCTTTTCTAAAAACTAGTAGACTACATCCATAGGACCAGTCATTTTGATAAGAACCAAACAATGAGCAGACACAGCAAGAATACTTTACATAGATGTATTCTGTGCAGGAATGAACTCAGAGAGGGGTGCCATCTCCCCATGCTTGGGGATTAATATCCTGAAAGTCTCTGCATTCTAAATGCTGAGGTCAAACTTGTTAAACAGGATGAGTTGAACAAATGCATCTTCTTCTGTTCTGAAATGTGAACACAGCAACAATAAATGGTTTTTCTATAAGACAAACAGACAAAGAGTGACAAAACAGCAGCAATACAATTTTACAAGCTAGGAAACAGATGGATAGGGATAACAGATCCGCAAATGGGAGATAGCTCAAATCCGAGCCAGTAGTGGGGAAAAACCAGGGGTAGGCTCATTTATATAATAGAACTCCAGCAAAACTAAAAGTTTAGGTACTAAATAGTTCTAAAAGTCAGATGCATTTGTGTTTATAAATAGCAGAATTAATTGAAAATGGTGGAGGATTTAATCATTGTGGTAGCAGGTTGAACTAAAACAATAATGTAAGAATGAGAATTTCCCCCAGATTTGGCCTAACATATCACCTCAGGATCAAGTTCACCTGTAACCAAACCAAACCCAAACCCCACGCTTATGAGGTTCAATCAATATCTTAGTGCTTTATGCATAAACAGGAATGAGAAACCAAAGATCATGAGTTAGTTATAAAACTGCTTTGGGGAAGGATTGCCTAGGAACTTCTTGCCATCTGGCCTCTTGACAATTGGAGTAATTGGACAGTGATATCCATTGGTCCTCATTTATAGTTTGAGAGGATCTGATCTACCAGTCATTGGTAGTCACCAAGAAATACCCCTTCCTTCTCCACCACTGGTCTGTACTTGGACAAAGCAAAAAGCCTGGAGAAGCATAGTTTCAAGTAGACTCAAAAGCAGTCTGTGGAGGCAGCAGGCAGTATTGTATTAGAAAATCCTCTTGGCTGAAGGTACAAAGGCTTATCTGGTTGCTTTTATCAGCATTATAAATATCACTTTGATCTCCATTTATCTGCCTCCTATGTCTTATGTCTCAATTATGTCTGAAATTATAGAAGAATAAAAGGATAATCTGTATTGTCTTTCAAAATCTCCACAATGTCTAAAGTAAGGACAAAAAGGAAATCAGAGGAAACAGAGAATATTCAGAAAACAAAGAGTATAGTACAAAATGATGACAACAAAAATAAACCCAATAATATATTATAATCTCAAGAAGTAAAGAGAAGATAGGGCATGTATATAAGAAGGTTTAACACTCAGAGAAAATTAAGTGTTAATTTTTAATCGAGGATTAATCACATATTAATCAAAAATATGAAAACCAAAGTTTAAACATCAGTACTTATTTTGGAATGTAATGCTAAAAATGTATAATAAAGAGACAAAGTGTCAGGTAATAAAGAGAATAGCCAAAAAAATTATGGGATTGGTCTATACAGTAGAGAAAGAAAAAAAACAGAGAAAATAGAGGGGAAATTATTAAAGAAATAAATCAAGAATATTTCCAGACCTGAGGGACATTAAGTTCTAACTTAAAAGTACTTGTCAATATATACTGTAGTGGATGAAAAAAACTAAACTAAAAAAAAAAAAAAAAACAACACAACCACAAAACCCAATTCAAACACTCTAGCGTGCTCCAGAACTGTCGGGGGGGGGGGGTGTAAGGGAGGAGCAAAACGCTACCTAACAGGTATAATGAACACTGTTTCGGTGATGGGCATGCTTACAGCCATGACTCATGCATTACAAAATGATCCATGTAATCAAAAAGATTTGTACTGCCTTAATGTTTTGAAATAAAAAAAAAATTTCAATGATGTCACAAACATCAGTGTATTCATCCACAAAAGTTTTGTCATATTTTCTTGTTTTTATATATAAAATAAAGGAAATGTTTCTAATAAGGAGGAAGATCATATATAAAAAACCCCACATATCTTCCTGTATTCTTCTGTCAATGAGATCAAATGCAACTAGCCCTAAAAACTAGAAATCTGAGAACTATCTTTCACTCTACATCACCAATCAGTAAAGAAGTCTTTACTTACTCAAACTCTAGAAATTTTGTTGAATCTAACTCCACACTTTCATCGCCATACATACTCTCTTCATTAAGACCCTTGCTGTATTTGATTGAGACTACTAAAAATTATGTCCCAAACGATCTTCTTATTTCCAGTCTTGTCAACTTCCTTATCAGTCCTTCCTCTAACCTGATGATAGAGGGAGCTATCCAAAATATCAAATAATATCACGCTCAATATCAGTAACATCATGTTCAGTGTTAATTAATTCAGCTTAATTCTAAACATCTATTGAAAGTTTTCTATGAGCCAAACATGACTGTAGTATTAATTGGTAGGACACTGGCCTTTAGTAATTTAGTGGGACAGTTAGATACATAAAAAGTACTTATATTATAGTATATTAAGTGCTTTAATTAGAAAAATAAAGGGTTAGGAAAGCACATCAAATTGTGACTAAGGTATTTGTCATGCTAAGGTATTCAGATTGTATTATTTAGGCAATAGTTTGTCAGCCAACGGCATTAACTAATACATGCCATAAATCCAATTTAAATTGAAGTTCTATGGCAGAGATGGACTAGATGCACATCAATCTATTTCCTTTTCCTGGGCACAAGAGGAAACATTTCCAAGCCCCTCTTGCAGTAAGGCTGAGATGATGTCATTGTGTTCTGGACAATGAGAAATGTGCCAAAGGGTTATATTTTAGTATGACTCAAAATGTAGTGTGTGAAACATTGCCTGTCTGTGAAGTTCTTACTGGTCCACAATGACATAAGTGTAGAAATTGAGAGGAGTGATTTAAAATTTTTATCAATTTAACACAGCAATTTTATGTGTTATTGAATCTAAAATATAAAAGTGAACTTGTGTGTGTTCTTAATTTCATTTTATCGTTTCTAGTAGTAACTCCTTAAGGATCACAGATATGTGGTTTTTCTACACTTGATCCTTAAAATATTTCATGAATTCCCCCATATTCTTTCTCATTCACCCTATCTGAGCAGCTGAAGGACTCTAACAGGGTGAAATCAGAAAATGGAATAAACTTGAATTGCCAAGTCCACCAATTAGAGGAACACTCTCAAGAAGGGCCATGTGACCCACAGTGAAATTTTCTTGAATAAAGATTCAACTTTTATTGGCAAGGATGCTAATATTAGGGTAATTTGTCAGAATAACCAGCTTTGAGTTCACTGACAAATGGCCAACACGATTCTTCTCTCTCAACCTTAGCGTACTTTTGCAGTCTTATCTCCAGTCATACAGACCATGAATTTTTACACCTGTATTGTTTTATTAATGTTGTTCCCTTAATCAACATCTAAAAATATTTAGCCAACTATACTTGGAATATTACCTCTCCTCATTTTTCTTATTATCACTTTTTGAATGTATCATTCTGAATCAAAATGCAATAACCTTTAAAAACCCTTATTTATTTTTATAATTTGGCCAAAAAAAGAAAATTAAGGTTTCCAGATATTAAATATATCATAAATTGATTATAATTAAGTATATTTTTAAAGATACTGAAAAATGTAGAAATAAAAAGAACAGGGGCCTTAATAATATCTTAATACATATTTAAATTTAATACATAGTAATAATAAAGGCATTTAAAATCAATGAGTAAAAATATTACATTTAAGACATTATGTTGGAATAATTAGCTATTTGGGTGAGGAAAGAAATCTGGATCATTATCATAATTATTCCTAAGTGTTTAAATATATGATTTAAACATAAAAGTGCCAGAGGTAAATATAGGTGCCTAGATTTTTAAATCTTACCACAGCGAAGAAGTTTCTAAGCATAATCCCAACACAGAGAGGAGAAAATAATTCATGAGGACTTCACATGCATTATGAATCACTAAGGAAAAATGGAGTAATTGTGGCAACATAAGCAAGAGGCAAAAAACAGTCAATTTATAGATTAAATAAAAGTAGGCAAGAAACAAGTGAAAATATTTTGTTCATTCCATCAGAATTTAAAGTTCATGAAGGCAAGAATGATTTCCAGCCTGTTCATCAAAATATCCTACAACTTAGTTTAATTCCTGGGATATATTTATTTGATTAAGTGGATAAATAACTGATGGATTGAATCAATCAATCAATAATTAAACAAATACATATCCATCTGCTATCTTGTTTTTTCTCATTAGGTTGGCATAACTAAAATATTTGTTAATATGCAGTGCTGACTTAGTTAAGCTTTCTGAATAAATTTTTCAAATATCCATTTAAAGATAAAATATAAAAGATTCATATATTTTGTCTCAATAATTTCAATTACAGAAATTACCTTTTAGAATAAAAGTTCTACCAACATAAATGTGTATATTACAAGCTTGGGTAAATATATGTGTTTGTGTATTTAAAATTATACTTTTTAAGATATTAGTGTACATGGAATCAACAATAACTAGATGAACTAAGATTCCAAAATAAGAAGAAGTATGTTGTAATAAACTGATGATGGTTGGCATTTATTTTGTTTCTTGGGAGCATTTGACAGTTCTGGGCATCTGCTAAGTATTAAGACAAGGAGAGGGATTCTACTATGAGAAAGAGTAACAAGAAAAGCTTTTAGAAGTTACAAAAGAATAGAAAACTATCTTGGAAACTCAAGAGACTTCAAATGCATGGCTTCTTTTCTCCACAAAATATTTACTGAATATTGATGCTAAATGGAGTCTTGGGAGCTAAGAATGATAGCCTTTAAAGGCAGAATAAAATTATCCACATCTCATTTTACTTAGGAAAAACAAAAGATCCTCCACAGGAAAGGACCTATGTCCAACATCACCACTCTGCTAAGTCAAGGCATTTTATAAATTTTAAAACTGTTTCAGAGTGGGAAGGTAAAGATATGAGCTGTAAACTTCTGAAGGTGAAGAATGAATCTCTACATTTTTTCAGGGCCAAGAAGACAAACATGCTCAAGGCTTTGAATAAACAATTTTGAGAGAATAGTTTCACAGGAACAGAAGTAAACCAGAAAAGATTGAGGCTCTTTAAAATAAAACCAAATGCAGCTAAAACTTTGACTAAACTGAGCAATCAGAGCCATACTTTGTCTACTAAACAGAAACAATCTCAGATGAAATATGTAATCATAGAAGGCCTTTATAATTCTTTTATATATAATGTCTAATATATCATCAAAAATTATTAGACAAATAAAGAGGAAAGACTGCTTATGTAATCAAGACAAGTACAAGATTATAAAAATCAACCCAAAGATGAATCAGGTCAGTGATTGACAAACTATGGCCTGTAAGGCAAATAGCCTCTTTTTTGTAGATAAAGTTGTTGGATTATTTTGTTTGTTTGTTTGTTTAACAAAACCACTCTGATGTGTTAAAGTATGGCTGCTTTTGTGCTAAAATGGCAGGTTAAGAATTGATAATGGTGGTCATGTGGCCCATAGTCTAAAGTATTAATATTTAGTATGTGGCCCCTTATAGAACAAGTTTTCCAACCTCAGAAGTAGATAATAGAGTTAACAGATAAGATTATAAAATAAGTATTAATAATATTTTAAAGAAATCAGAGCATAGCTAAGGCCTTACTACTATGATTTTGTTTACTGACTTCTGACATTTTTGTAGTTTCTTCTTTTCTTCCTCTCTTGCTGTCTTCCTCTGTCATGTGATGAATTTCATAGTGGTATGCTTTGATTCCTTTCTCTATCTCTTTTGTGTATCCACTACAAGTTTTATGTCTGTGGTCATCATGAGACTTACACAAAATATCTTACAGTTATAAAAATCTATATTAAGCTGATAACAACTTATATTAGACCACATGCAAACTCTACACAAACTTCCCTTCCCCCATACCTTATGTTATTCATATAACAATTTACATCTTTTATATATTGTGTACCTATTATAAAATTATTATAGCTATAGTAACTTTTAATGCTTTTGCCTTTAATACTTTTTTTTTTTTCTGAGACAGAGTGTTGTTTTGTTGCCCTGGCTAGAATGAGTGCCGTAGCGTCAGCCTAGCTCACAGCAACCTCAAACTCCTGGGCTTAAGCAATCCTACTTCCTCAGCCTCCCGGGTAGCTGGGACTACAGGCATGCGCCACCATGCCCAGCTAATTTTTTTCTATATATATTTTAGTTGGCCAGATAATTTCTTTCTATTTTTAGTAGAGACGGGGTCTCGCTGTTGCTGAGGCTGGTCTCGAACTCCTGACCTTGAGCGATCCACCCGCCTTGGCCTCCCAGAGTGCTAGGATTACAGGTGTGAGCCACAGCACCCGGCCTTTAATACTTTTAATACTAGAGTTAAAAGTGATTTACATACTACTGTTACAGTATTACAGTATTCTGAGTTTAACTAGATTCTTACCTTTACGTTGAGTTGTATACTTTCATATGTTTCCATTTTGTTGGTTACTGTTCTTTTATTTTGATTTAAATAACTCCCTTTAGCTCTTTTTTGTAAGGTAGGTCTAGTGGTGATGACCACTCACAACTCTGGTTTATCTGAGAGACTTTATCTCTCCATTTATGAAAGACAGCCTTGCTGGTTATAATATTCTTTATTGACAGTTTTTTTTATTTGTTTGTTTGTTTTTAATTGTTTGAATATACCATCCCACTCTCCTTACCTGCAAGGTTTCTGCTGAGAATTCTTCTGATAGAGCTATAGAGGCGGTTCCCTTGTAAGTGATGAGTTGCTTTTTGCTGATACTTTCAAAACTCTCTCTTTGCTTTTGACTTTTTATAATTTGACTACAATGTGTCTCAGTGAGGATCTTTTTATATTTAATAAGTTTGAGGTTCTTTAGGCTTCATGGCTAGGATGTTCATTTCTCTTTCCAGATTTGAAAAGTTTTCTCTCATTATTTCTTTAAGTAAATTTTCTTCCATTTTGTCTTACTCTATTCTTTTTGAGACCAATAATGCACATATTGGTTTGCTTGATGATGTCTATAGGTCCTATATGCTTTCTTTACTCATTTCTATTTTTTTCTCTTTTTTGGCTTTTGTGGCTCTGACTGTATAAATTCAAATTACTTGCTTTGAGGTTACTAATTTTTTCTTTTGCTTGATTGAGTCTGCTGAAGATTTTTATTAAATTCTTCAGTTCATTGCATTCTCCAGCTCCAGAATTTCTATACTTTATGGGTTTTATGTTTTTATTGAACTTCTAATTTTGTTCATTTTTTTTATAATTTCAGTTACTTGTCTACCTGTATTCTCTTGTAGCAAATTAAGCCTTTTAAAGATTATTTTCAATTTTTTTCTCAAGCAATTTGTACATCTTCTTTTCTTTAGGGTCAGTTACTAGTGCCTTATTTTTTTCCTTTGATAGTGTCATTTTCCCCTGAATATTTGTGATCTTTGTGGATTTGTGTTGGTGTCTGCTCATTTAAAGAAGTAGGCACCTCTTCCTTCCTTTACAAACTTGTTACAGTAGGAAAAGCCCTTTACCATTACTCAGCCCATCCAGAGATTCTGAGTGGGTCATCTGGCAGAATGTATAAACAGGCTTGCAGCATGAGTCTTCAAGTGGGCAGCAGGTACCTGAGTTAGTGGATATGTGAGCCTGTTGACCACAGAAATGCAAAGGATCATAAGAGATTACTATAAAAAATTATATACCAATGAACTGGATAATCTAGAAAAAAACTGATAAATTACTAGAAATATAGAATCTACTAAGATGGAATCATGAAGAAATGGAAAATCTGAACAGATCAAAAGGAAGCAAGGCACTTGAATCAGTATAAAAAAACCTCCCAACAAAGAAATTTCCAGGACCTGATGTTTTCACTGGTGAAATATGCCAAATATTTCAAGAAAAGTTAGTTCCAGTTCCTTCTCAGACTTTTGTAAAAAACTTAATGTAAGACTTCTAAACTGATTTAACAAGGTTGATATTGTCTTGATATCAAAGCCAAACAAGGACACTACCAGTAAATTGCAGACCAATATCCCTAACAAACCTAGATGCAAAAATCCTCAAGAAAATACTAACAAACCAAATTCAAAAGCACATTGAAAGTATCATTCATCATAATCAATTACGATTTATCCCAGGGATGCAAG
Source organism: Lemur catta (assembly GCF_020740605.2). Lineage (NCBI taxonomy): Eukaryota > Metazoa > Chordata > Mammalia > Primates > Lemuridae > Lemur > Lemur catta. The sequence goes on along the minus strand of NC_059131.1, from coordinate 15,402,590 downwards.
AATGGTTTAACATAAACAAATCAATAAATATTATGTACCACATTAACATAATGAAAGAAATAACTATGATTATCTCAAGAGATAGAAAAAGTATTCAACAAAATTAAACATTATTTTATGATAAAATTCAATAAATTAGGTTTAAAAAGAATGTATTATATCTCAACATAATAAAGGTTATATATGAAAAGCTCACAGTTAACTCTCTACTTGATGATGAAAAGCTGAAAGCTTTTCCTCTGAGATCAGGAACAAGATAAGAATGACCACTATTACCATTTATATATACTATAGTACTTGATGTCCTAGCCAGAGCAATTAGAGAAGAAAAAGAGAGAGAGAGAGAGAGTTATCCAAATTGGAAAAGAAGAAGTTAAATGGTCTCTGTTCACAGATATTACCATATATATGAAAAATTCTAAAGATTCCACCAAATAACTCCTATAACTAATAAATATTTTTTTTTAATTTGCAGGATACAAAATTGACAAACAAAAACTAATGATGTTTCTATATACTAACAATAAACTCTCTGAAAACCATATCAAGAAAATGACATTTATAATAGCTACAAAAAAAAACTTAGGAATAAATTTAACTGGAGAATTAAAAGATCTATATACTGAAAAAGGTAAAACATTGATGAAAGCAATTGAAGAAGGTGCATATTAATGGAAAGATATCCTGTGTTCATGGATCTGAAGACTCCATACTATCCAAAGTGGTGTACAGATTGAATGCAATCCATACAAAAATTTCAATGACATTTTATATAGAAATGGAAAAACACAATTCTAAAATGTATGTGGAACCACAGTATACCTTGAATTTCCAAAGCAATCTTTAGCAAAAACATCAAAATTTGAGGCATCATAATACCTGATTATAAATATACTACAAAGCAATAATGATCAAAGTAGCATGGTACTAGCATAAGAATAGACATATAGACCAGTGCAACGGAATATAGAGCCTAGAAATAAACTCAAACATTTATGGTCAACTAATCTTTAGCAAAGCTGTAAAGAACACGTGAGAGGGAAAGGACAATCTCTTCAATAAATGGTGTCGGGAAAACTGGATATACACAAGCAAAAGAAAGAAATTGGACCTTTATCTCACAATGTATGTACAAATCAACTCAAAATGAATTAAAAACTTAAATATTAGATATCAAACTATAAAACTACTAGAAGAAAAAGGAGAGAAAATCATCTTGATGTTGGTCTGGACAATATATTTTTTTTAAATATGACCTCAAAAGTACATGCAACAAAAGCAAAATTAGAAAATGGGATTACAGCAACCTAAAATGCTTCTGTATAGCCATGGAAACAATCAAGAGGGTGAAGAAACAACCTATGAAATTGGAGCAAATATTTGCAAATCATACCTCTGAATATGGGTTAATATTCCAAATATATAAGAAAAATAACTCCATAGCAAAAACCATCAAATAATTAAATTATGGACAAAAGACCTGTCCAATATTTCTTAGAAGAAGATATATAAATGGCCAATAGGTATTTGAAAAAATGCTTGACATTGCTAATCATCAGAGAAATGCAATCATAATGAAACATTACCTCATACATGTTAGAATGGCAACTATTAAAAAGACAAAAGTGTTGAAGAGGATATGGAAGAAAAGCAATCTTGTACACTGTTGATGGAAATATAAATTAGTATAGCCACTCTGGAAAACATTATGGAGTTCCTCAAAAAAAGTAAAACTAGAATTATCATTTGAAATACCCAGCAATTTCACTCTTGGGTATATATCCTAAGAAAATAGAATCATTGTGTAAATGAATATCAGATGACCTCCACATAAAGGCAGAACTTGAAAAAGATTTTGAGCTAAAATGAACTGGAGAGTGGAATGAAAGATTTGGTAGATAACACTGCTGAGAAATTTTATAGAGTAGCATGAGGCATGGAACAAACTTTTAAATAACAGTGATAAAAATAATGATTTGGAATTAAAACTGTGGGAAGAAAGAGAAAAAGATTGCATCTCCCCAAAATTTGGCAGATGTGTTGCAAGAAATTAGTATCCCTCACTTTCGAAGAATGCAAAACAAACGGAATATGCAGGACAGGTTTATATTTTTGTTATAGTGGGACACAGAAGACAGATCTAGTGATACCTTTAGGAATATAGAAAATGCTTTTCACCATTAAAAAAAGTGGATGCCAGAGAGCATAATATTTTTGAAAGATGTGATAAGGGGAAGAATATAAGAAAGTAGGATTAGAAGAGAAGAGAAGAGGTTATAGAAAAAGTGAATAAACAAATGAACTAAAAATATTAGATACAGGTTGACTATTCCTAATCCAAAATCTGAAATGCTTCAAAATTCAAAACTTTGAGTGCCAACTAGATGCCACAAGTTGTCCTGAACACATTATTTTTCACATGTGTGAAAAAGTTTAAGAAAGTGATTTCTTATAATATATAAATTCAGAGTCAGGAATGATGGTGATTCCAAACAACCACAGATTTTCCATAATGATAGCCAAGATAGTGACACTTTTGCTTTCTGATGGTTTGATATACACGAACTTTGTTTCATGTACAAAATTATTAAAAAATACTGTATAAAATTATCTCCAGGATATGTGTATATGAAAACATAAATGAATTTTGTCTTTAGACTTGGGTCCTGTTTCTAAGATATTTCATTATGTATATGCAAATATTTCAAAATCCAAAAAAATTCAAAATCCCAAACACTTCCAGTCCCAAGCATTTCAGATAAGCAATACTTAACCTGTCTAACCGAGGATAACTGAGTTAATGAGGATATCTAAATTCTTGTGAGTGGACCTTGATTATTCAGTTTACAGGACATATTTTTCAATATACTTGAAAATAGTGGCACATACTAATAGAGGCATGCATGTGGGATGGGAGGAAGTGTTAACCTTTCTTCATGGTATACCTCCAATCTTATGTAAACCTTAAAAGGCCTCAATTACTTTGATCTGGAAGATGTGATGGAGATCACTTACTCCCCACATGTACCCAGCATAAGAACTCTGCTAAAATATCTTTGAAAAGAAATCTTTTAGTCTCTTCTTTAATGCTCCAAGCAACAAAGAACTGACTACCTCATCCCATTGCCCTCTTCAATTTCAAATAATCCTTATGGTTAGAAAGTTCTTTCTAATCTTGAGTCCACTTCTGCCTCCACATAATTCCCATATCTTAGTCCTCATTCTGCCTGCTGGAGACAAACAAAACAAGCCTGCTTCCTGTTGCACATGACAGCACATCAAATATGTATTGACAGTTCACATGTCATCAGTGTTTTCTCCAGGCCGAACTCCCTTAGGTCCTTGCTGTCTCAGAATTGATGGAGTATGGCAACACAGATGATGTATCCCTCATTTTCAAAGCCACCAACACCTGTTTCACATACTAAATGTTAGTAAAATAAATAAAATCTTGGAAAGCATTCACACCTGGGGTTCCCTGGCATATAAGAAGACAGGTTTGCATATGGAGAAGCAAATGATTCATCTCCAAAGTCATACCTACCATACTGATAGGCACATGCTCCATCTTTGCTGTACAAGCAGCAAATACACTTTACACTCCATGTGTATATTGGTTTTAAAGAATTATAATTTCATGATTGTTAACTACCCATTATAAAACACTGATTTTATGAGCATTGTAGGTCAAGTGAACTGAACCAAGATATAGCAAATGTGTTTAAAGATCATATTCTGTCACAGAATTAAGTTACATTTGTACTCCTAATTTCTACCTTAGAAAACTTGGGAATAAAGAAGTGAAGTATCTCAGGGATGGAAAACAAATATCATATGTTCTCACTCATAAGTCGGAGCTAAACAAAGGGTGTTTATGGTCATAAAATAGTATAATGGATAATGAAGGGGGAGGTTGGGAAGGGTGTGAGGGATGAAAGTATACCTGTTGGGTACAATGTACACTGTTATGGTGAGGAGTACACCAAAAGCCCTGACTTCAGCATCTCACAATTCATCCCTGTAACAAAAAACACTTGTATCCTATAAATTCACTGAAGTAAAGCCAAAGAATTAATTGCTTTAGGAGACCCAAACAATACCAAGTTTCCCCAATTAATTTCTGCTTGTTTCAGAAGCAGCCTCTGAACTCACTTGAAGCAAAAAAGGAAAATATTTCTTCTCACTAGTGAGATGAAGCATTCACATGGGTTGAACAGGGTGGCAATTATTGGCTGTTGCCCTTCCTGCTTGCACTGTCACCATGGCTTGTCACCACATGATGCAACTCTTGCCCAACCAACTAGCTAACTCCAAGCACCTTTTCTAAATAGAGCACGATGTTAAATGCTAAGGTAGATTCAGCAGGTGTGTATGACACTGTCACTTCTTTAGCATTCACAACATAGTTGAGGGGATAAAACTAAAATTTCAGTATCATTAACATAGAGTGATCAATAATAACACGCATGAAGGAATGAATACTGACTTAATGCTAACATATACATTATACATTTAATAATAGAGCTGCATATGTACTCTGGTTTTGCTGTATGTTAGCAGCATGGCCCTTGACCAGTCATTAAACCTCTGTAATCCTACAGCAGGGGGATCAAAGTGAATTTTGTATTCCAGTATTAAATGGCCACATTTTCAACTTTTTATTTAACTTTCAAGTGTCATAGGATATCACTGATTTTTCCCTTCCTCTTCAAAAAATTTCCATAACACCATACTCTTGTTCTTCTACTCCATTGGCTGCCCCCTCACAGTACATTTTTGCTATTTTTTCTATATCTTTTATATTTCTCAAAGTTGGACTGATCTAAGACTTGGTGTTAGAACATCTTCCTTTCTCCAGTTATATTTATTCTGTATATAATCTTATCTGGTATCACAGATTAAAATATTATCTATATGTTAGTGATTCCCAAAATTGTAACTACAGATCTCATCTTCTCTCTAAGTTCCAAACCTTTTTACCAATTATCTTCTTTACATATTTTACTTGAATATCTAATAAGCATCTCAAGGTAAATATGTCCAACTCAGAAAAATTGATTTTCCCTCTTTAAAATCTGTTTTCTCCTCAGTCTTTCACTTTAAGTAAATACAATGCTATCCACAGCATTCCAAAAGCAAAAGATACAGGCATAATCCTTGAGTGATGTTTTCCTCCTCCCTACATCCAATCTATCAGAAAGTCCTGTTTGACTAGGCTTCAAAACATATCCCACATCAGTAACTCCCTTCTGTCTTGGCTATTACCATCCCAGTCCAAGTCCTGATTCATCTTCTCTCACCTGGACTAGATCTTCTAACTAGTCCGTTTTCTTCTACTTTTGTCCCATACTATCCATTTCTCACATTTTAGACAAACTAAATTTAAAAACAATGGATTAGAACCAGGCTATCTCCTGATTCTAAAGATTTTTCATTTTATCCTAAAAACCCCAAACCAAATTCTTCACATGGCCTATAAGGCCCTACATCATCTGACCTATGGCTGCCTCCCTGACACCACCTTCTGCAGTCTCCCTTCACTTGCTGTGCTCCAGCCATACTGACCTCCTTGAACATGGTGAGGCTCATCTGGCCTTGGGACCTTTGCTCTGCCTGTCACTGTGCCCTACATCTCTTTATGGCTGGTTCCTTCTTATCGCCTAGGTTGCTTCTTCTGAGAAACCTTCCTTGAGTGTACAATATATGTGGCCATGAGAATGCTCTTCTCAGACTTCCAACTGTAAAGAGCACAACTGACCCAGCTGTTGCATGTTGGGATCCATTGCTGTGACTGCACCAAAACCATGCCTCTCCCAGACAAGCATGGCAGAGACACTAAGGAAGGCTCATTCTTAGGAGACACAGGACTTCCCTGACAGCATCTTTGGTTTGAAGATTCATGGACCACTTTGCCAAACCCTAGAGTGCACAGCAGTCTATTACCCATTCGTCCAACCTTTCTTCTTCACTCAGGGTCACACTTGCATCAAGGTCTGTCAGCTCTCCCAGCCTCCCCCAAATCTCTCCTATTTTCTCCCATACAGGGATTTCCCCTAGTAAAACCCATGCACTCTTAAACTCTTCTTTGTGTCTGCTTCTTGGAGGATCCAGACTAAAATAATATATATTTGATCCTGTGATATTAGTAATTTTGAAAATGTGCAGGACTGATCATAGTTTTTTTAATTTGTGAATTACACACAATAATTGTACGTGATTACAGGGTACAATGTGATATTTCAGTACATGTATACATTGGAATGATCAAATCAGGGTAATTAGCATATTTATTACCTTAAATATTTATCATTTCTTTGTGATGAGAACATTCAAAAACCTCTCTTGTAGCTATTTTGAAATACACAGTACATTATTATTAATTATAGTCATCTTACTATGCAGTAGAACACCAGAACTTATTCCTCCTAGCTAACTGTAGCTTTGTACACATTGACTAATCTCCCCCCTTGTCCCAATCTCCCCTTTCCCATCATCTGGTAACCACTATTCTACTCTCTACTCCTATGAGAACAGCTTTTAAGATTCCGCATATGAGTGAGGTCATGCAATATTTTTCGTTTTGTGCCTGGCTTATTTCACTTAATGTCCTCCAAGTTAATCCATATTGCTGTACATGACAGGATTTCCTTTTTATGGCTAAATAATATTTCACCATGTATATATACTACATTTTCTTTATTCATTCATTTATTGTCGGACATATAGGTTGATTCCATGTCTTGATTATTGTTAATAGTGCTGTAGTAAACATTAAGGTGCAGATATCCCTTTAACATACTGATTTCATTTCCTTTGTATATATACCCAGTAGTAGGATTGCTGAATCATATGGTAGTCCTACGCAATCCCAATCAAAATACCAGTGACATTCTTCACAGAAATAGAAAAAACAATCCTAAAATATATATGGACCCACAAAAGACCCTGGATAGCCAAAGCAATTTTGAGCAAAAAGAACAAAGCTGGAAACATCACACTACCTGACTTGAAAACCTACTACAAAGCTGTAGTAACTAAAACAGAATTACAAGCATAAAAACAGACACATAGACCAATGGAACAGAATAGAAAGCCCAGAAATAAATCCAAGCATATATAGCCACCTAGTTTTCACAAAGGTGCTAAGTCACAAAATGGGGAAAGGGCAGCCTATTCAATAAATGATGCTGGAAAAACTGGATATCCACATGCAGAAGAATGAAACTAGACCCTTATGTCTCACCATGTATAAAAATTAACTGAAAATGAATTAAAGACTTAAACATCAGACCTAAAACTACACAACTTCAAGAAGAAAACATAGGGTAAAAGTCTCATGACATTGATCTAAGCAAGAATCTTTTGAATAAAACACAAAAGCACAGGCAAGAAAAGCAAATACAGACAAGTGGGATTGCATCAAACTAAAAAGATGCTGTGCAGCAAGCAATCAAAAAGCAAAGAGACAACCCACAGAATGAGAAAATATATCTGCAAACTATATATCTAATAAGGGGTTAATGTCCAAAATATATAAGAAACTCACACAACTCAACAAGGACAAAAAGTAACCTGATTAAAAAATGGACAAAATTACAGTAATCTATCATATATTTCAAAATAGCTAAAAAGAATAACTCAAATGTTTCCAGCATAAAGAAAAGACAGATATTTAAGGTGAGGGATATCCCAATTACACTGATTTAATCTTTAAGAGTATATCAATATATTAGATTATCACATGTATTATGAAAATATGTACATCTATTAAGAATCAATTAAAATATAAAATTGATTACTTAATGGGCAAAAGTCATAAATAGACACTTCTCAAAAGAAGACATACTCATGGCCAATGGATATATGAAAAAATGTTCAACATCACTAATCATCAGGGAGATCCAAATCAAAACTACAGTAAGATATCATTTCACTCCAGTCTCAATGGCTACTATCAAAAAGCAAAAGATAACACGTATTGACAAGGATGCAGAGAAGAGGGGAACCTGACAAACTGCTGGTGAGAATATAAGTTAGTATCAATACAACCATTATAGAAAACAGTTTGGAAGTTTCTCAAAAAATTAAAAATAGGACTGATCATAATTTTAAAATTGGTATATTATTGCATCATTCAGCTCCCCTAGCTGATTTGTCCCCATTTTCTGCATTCAGAGCTGGGGTTCAGAAAAAATAAATGATTTATGTTAATGATCACAATAAGCAAGTGTGAAATCAGTATATGCCTTCTAACTCCAAACTTCTTCACTGTAATTGTCATATTCCCTCCTCTGTACAAGCAGAGTTTCAGAGATGTCTAAAAAGACTGAAAACTCCACCAGATCTTCATCCAATTTATGCTCCGAGGTTTTGTACTTTGTTTGTGACTGACCCTAGGGTTATGCATTTAGTTAGGAAGGACAAAATGCTTAGCATTTTTATTATACATGACATTCATCTCTGGCAGTAGCACATACACTCTTTACATTATGCAAATGCATTTCCTCATGGTCTCTCATTTTAGTGAATCAAATCTACCAAAGGTCAATGTCTTTGTCAGCAATAGGGTGCGTGCTGGCAGTGTGACGTGACAAAAGCTACAGCCTGTTAGCAGTCATTGTCAGCAGAAGACTGTGATCCAACCTCTCCAGCCCTGCCAGGGCCATTTCACTCTCCTTTCAGACTGGCCTAGAAGAAAGAATTTGCTTTCTTTAATGTTTGAAAGCTGAATACACTTACTGCTCCACATGCCTAGCAGAATCGCTGCCAGGTGTTTGCAAGAATCACCTTATCAAAACTTCACTGCGAAGACTTCACTTTTTCACTCAGCTATCATTCTTGCACCAAAACTTGCTTCCGTATTCTCAGGGGGACTTAATGAACCCTAGAGAGGCTGGAGAGTGCAGCCACCAGCTCTCAGACCCTGAAATATTCAAAATAACAGAAGTTCTCAATAGTACCCTGCAGTGTTTGTAGTCTTTTTCTATGAGTTTTGGATGGGCATGCCATAATTTCCCTTGGAAAAACCTAGATCTGCCAACATAACACCTATACAAACTTTGTACCATTTTATAGTTAGGTGCAATTTCATTTGATATACAGTGTACAGGCATAGCAGGAAACCATTTGTTGAAAAAAAATTAAGGAAACAGGCTGGGTGCGGTGGATTACACCTGTAATCCTACCATTTTGGGAGGCTGAGGTGGGAAGATTGCTTGAGGCCAGGAGTTCAAGATGAGCCTGAGCAAGAGTGAGACCCCGTTTCTATTATAAATAGAAAAATTAGCTGGAATTAGCTGGGTGTGGTGGCTCATACCTGTAGTCCCAGCTACTCAGCAGGCTAAGGCAGGAGGATCACTTGAGCACAGGAGTTTGAGGTTGCAGTGAGCTATGATGATGCCATTGCAATCTAGCCCTGGCAACAAGCAAGAATCTGTCTCAAAAAAATAAAAAAAAGATGCTATCAAAATAATAGAAAAGTGCCATATATTTAAAGGATGAATATGTGGTGGTGTGGTTCTAAAATAATGATGCTGATTATCAAGTGTAGTTTTCACATACCTCCTTACAGATTTATTCTTTTCTTAATGTACATCAGCTAATAACTATGTCCACTAACTTTGGAGGACACACTGTGATTTTTATATGAGATCTGGTAAAAAAAATATATAAAATGCCACTATTCTAAAATTATAACAAATTCAGTTTTCTGATTGCAACTTTATATAAGAGAGAATTTATTCATATAGCATTCTCTTTTGCAGAGAAATAAAACTGATATGCAAAGAGGAGAATTAAGTTTTCTAAGATCATATATTGCATTAGTGACTGATGGGGGATTACAATCCAGATTTCCTGGTACTTAGCTCATTTCTTTCTCTGTTCTCATCTTGCAAATGCCTGGCTATCAGTCTAATTGGTTTTTAACAACATAGTCCATATTCACAGATAACATGGAAAGATGGCTAGACCTTGGAAATGCTGTGTTTTTGTCTTCCTAGAGATTTCCCACGGTAGCTAGATACCTCTTATTAGGAAGTTTAGGAAGATTTCTACCCTGTTTTAAGGCAGGTGGAACTTGAGTTAAACTTTGAAGAATGGATAAAATTCAGGCAAACCAAGAGAACAAACAGTTCAAAGAATGGTCCCAGAAGAGAAAGGAGTGGAAGCTTTTGAGGAATAGTAAGCATACCACTGTATACAGGAGAGAGATTGGCGACAAAAGGCTGGAGAATTCAGAAGGACCAAATGTGGGGCTCTTGGAAGTTTACAGCAGAGGAGATGCTGATTAAATGTGAAGGACTCATTGAGACCTGGCCTAGACGAATGCCCAAGGCACAGGATCCATGGCAATCAGAGAGACTATGGCATTTTTTTAAGACTCTGAATTTCTGTCCAGCTCTCTATCTGACACATAGTAGCAGTCAGGAATTTTGTACTCTTGCCATACTCAGAGGTGAATGCATTGCCTGTGGCTTCTAAACAAAGCTGACAGTCCCACATGGGAAGGTGGTTTTTCTGAGAAGCAAGATGCACTGACTGAACAGTAACTCACGGCTCATACTTAGGAACCACAGACTTAGCCTCCAGAGATGTTCTGGAATATGGTCCCAGGCGAAGATAGAAGTAATATAACCTGGACTAATGCAAGAAAGAAGCTGAAGTCCATGGAAATGAGTAGGACAATTCTTAGGAAGGAAAAGAAATGGTTTGTATGTTCAGAGGGAGGAAACTTGAAGAGTCTAACACCCAAGGTAAGTACAAGGAGAAGTAAAAAAAAAAAAAAAAATGCTAACCTCATCGTTTTCTCCCCATGGTTTGACTTCTTTCTTTTGCATAAAAGGCACCAGTGAGTGCCCAGGCACCATCAGTAATTTAAAGCACATGTGGACCCAACTGAAGCATGAGGTTCAGAAGCAGATGCAGCTTCAAAGAGATTCGAAAGCTCACAAATGATGTGAGAGTGCCTTTTGCCAGCATAAAACATGTGGACAACCATCAAAACTCAGGGAAGAAACCTAAGTCTTCATATACAGGGGAAAGTAGGACAGTAACTTAGGGATTTAAATTGATGTATGAGCCCCACAGGGCAGGAAGAAATCCAATGTACTCCAGAACCAAATTACAAGGTAGAAAAGTTCAATTTACATAAATACATGGATTAACTGATCTGAGAATTGGGTTCAATTGTCACCTTTGAGAAAATCAAATCTGTCATATTAATAACAAGAGTATTAAGATGATCCTGCTATTCAAATGCTAATCACAATAAGGGCTTTTCTACATGTTATCAAGCAAAATAAAACATTTTTCAAATATAAGGATTCTGCAAACTTCATAATACCCCTAGAGCCTTATTAAAAGTGTTCACACATTTAAATAAAATTAAATTCCAGCCTAATCACCTCAGGCAGATATCTCTCCATGTGAGGTGGCTTTCCCCAGAGTCGCATCTGAACAACCATACATGGGAGATCTTACAGTCATTTATGTCTCATGGCATTACAGATATTGAATTCAGATTATTCACCTTGCACAAATGTAGTGGTTTAATAAGCTACAGACCAAACTCACACTCTTAGCACCTAATCACTTTGTCCATGTAACTGTGCCAGAGAGTGCTGATAAACAAACAAACAAAACCCTCCTAGAACAGAGACTTACAACTGCAGACAAAGTTGTCATGCCCTTTTACCTAAGCAGAATTATCAATTTATATTCAGAATACTACAACCCAGATCTTCCAGGTAGTTTGGAAATAAATGACAACCTCATTAGGCTTGTATCTCTGTGCCCTCGGCTCTCACAGCAAAAAAGCCAGAGACTCGGTCCCAGATTCTGAGCTCCTTAAAGATTTGCTTCAATCTTCTAGCTTGGGGATGATCATCTTGGGGTGTTCAGCAAGGTCTTGTGGATTTATTCTCATCACTGTACAAAGTTTGTCAATCTGGTAGTGAACACCAGATATGAAACAACCAAACTCCCAGTCTCCAAGGTTTGACATTTTGGAGGCGTCGTCCTGTTGCAATCACAGTCCAGCTGGCTTTTCCTCGGGTGGAGTCCTAGTTCCTTCCATCTTGTGTTGCCCCCACATTCGAGGGCCTTCCCTCCATCCTCCACTGGATTGTTTGCATTCACTCTGCCAACTAGGAAAGAGAAGAAGGACATCATCATGGAACAAGGAAAAACAGAATTGATGAGCCAGTCTCTGCTACATAAAGTGACTGATTTGTGTTTAACTTTACAAAATCCTTTGTAAGAGAATGAGAGAATAATGGTAGAATATGTGACAAAATCTCCAAAGGAAATTATTATTTCAACAAAGAAATTCTAAAGGATAACTATTCCCCATCCTTCCATTCCCCCAGTCACCCACTGACTTACGAATTGAACACCTGCTCCTCCTCATGTGTAGGAGCTGGCAATGAGCCTCGGCCAACCCAGCTCCCATGCCTAAGAGCACTGGGGGTACTGGAGGCGGGCGTGTGTGTGAGGGGCACAGTGAATAGAGGAACACAGGAAGGCAAGAGTGTCAACAGAGATGTACACAAAGGTCCTGTCTCTTTTGGTTTCTCTTTTGTTTCTGCTTTAGTCATAGAAATTCTTTATAGTAACACATTAACCCTTGAACTCTCAACTCTTGACTTCCTAAAAATGGAGAAGGTACATAAAGTCTTTCCAAGAAGGTGTAAAAGATGAAAAAAATTGAATAAAAAATTAAGCATTACAAATTATCTGATCTGTAGGTTAATTCCCTCTAACCTAATCATCCTTTCCATGAGTATTTATCCTAAGGAAATCATTCATCAGAGATAAATGTTATAAAAATCATGTTCATCTCAGCATTAGCTATAATAGTGAAAAAATAGCCAAAATGCCCAATACTAAACTTACATTTACTTGATGAGATATTATAAACTCATTAGAAAGATATTAACTTGCTACATGGAAATAGTTCTGTCACCATTTTAAAACAAGTAGACAATAAAATATTTCTTTCACATAAACTATACATGTATAATGCATACGACAAATGCAAGCAATTGCTTTATTGAGATGTTAAAATGACAGATAATTTCTTTATTCAAACTTTTTTTTAATTACCACATCAACTTCTCAGTAATTAAAACATTTATACCATCTGTATGTGGGAGGCAAAGCATACAATTTATTATTCATTCTTTAAAATATGTCATTTCACAAATTCACTAGCATTTATCAGCGAGAATTTTCTATTTCTGTTTCATCTTTCTCCCTCCCATTGTATTGCTTTCTTCTTAACAGGATCATCTTCAAAATCCTATTTTCCTCTTGCTTCCTTCCAGAACCTTCCCTCCAGAGTGGTCAGACTCTCCTTGGCCCTCAAAGAGCCGATTCGTGGACAGTGGGAAAAGCCCACAGCTGGGATGGGCTGGTGTCCAGGCATGATTTGCAATCTCTTCCATGACTCCAGAAGATCCATAAGCTCACAAGGAACTGCTTCCTGCCCTGAGTCATACTTGAAGTAGAAAGTAAAGTTTAGATTAACAATAATAGATGCCCTCTAGAACTGATCTGAGAGTTGATTGAGATGAGGTACGGAAAGCCTCAGATAAGGAAGTGCTATCCCTGGAGTCCATTGCTTGCAGTCAAATTCTGACTCTTCCCCTTACTAACTGTGGCACTGGGTGATTTATTTAAAATCTCTGTGCCTCCATCACTTCATCATATAAACGAGAAGAAGAAGAAAAAGAGGAGGAGAAGGAGCTGCTGCCTCAAAGTGTTGGTATAAGAATTAAATGCAATAACAAATGCACTTTCATACATTACTTGTCATACTCTGTGTACCCAAATGTGTTAGCTGTTTTCTCAATGATGATTATGATATTGAAAATATTATGGTATTATTTAAATATAGGTGAAACATGTAGAACTGATCAGGTGTAAACTTCCCCAACTTTCTACCTTCTTTTCTACAAATGTTGTTTGTATCTCAGATAACAGGGTATCCTACTTCTTATCCATTCCACCTGTGCTATTGTTCCTTTCCCTTCTGATCTGGAATAATATTCCATATTTCCCCTTATTTCTTCTTCATTTACTACCAATATACTTTAGTGATCTTTCCACCAGAGGTTAAAAACATGTTAAATCTCTAATATTCCTTGAAAAGGAAAATCTTCCCCAGACCATTTCCAAACTTCAAGCTACTGGTCTTTCTTCTTTCATTTTCAACTAAATTTCTGATTGTTGCATCCATCTGTTCTGTCGTCCTCATTTCTCAATAGACCCCAAATAGTTTCTGACCAGGCCATTCCTTTGAATGTTTTAACAAAGTTATCAATTAGCTTTATATCAACAGAGAATATTTTTTATGATTTGTATTACTGGACTTCTCTATTAAAATGAATACAATTTTATAATGGCTTATTTTACATGGTTCATATTTATTTTCTTCATTGTCTCATTTTAAAAATCTATACCTCCTTGGTTTCTATAATTCTACTCTCATTTTTCTGTCTACACTTAACATTCTACTACCTTTTCCTTGTCAGATTCCTGCCCCATCAACCATTAAAATTTCAGGTTCCCCAAGATCCTGTCATATAAGTACTGCTTTTATCTCTCTCAAAAAAATGCTCATTAGTGAACCTCATAATATTCTTGGTTTTACCTACAATGTTTCTATTGATAACTTCCCAGTCGGTGTCTATGTGCCTGAACCTATCCCCTGAGCATCAGACTAACATAGCACAGAACCTGGCACTTATTAACATCATACATATTTGTAGAAAAATAAATAAGCAATGCCTACTAGTCACAACATTTCAATGTCCCAGACCTGCCTCAAAGGCCAAAACTATTCTAAGGAGAAGTTTCAGAGGAGAAGCAGAAGCTTCTCATCTATATTCCTACTGTCACTCTGTGAATGGCAATATACAGCCATTTACCCAAACCAGGAATCTGTGTGTCATCTAGACTCCATTCATCCTCTTTCTGTATCATCCTCCTTCGATCCATTAGCAAATTTTGTTTATTTTACCACCTGATATTTCCTAAATCCATCCTCCTACAATGTTATCTCTGCTGTTCTAGTTTAGGTTTCATCATTTCTTGCCTGAAATATTGCAGGAAAGAGCCATCTCATCCATCTTGCCTGTGGCTTTGCCCTGTCTTAAATCCACTGTCCACACTTTCATCAAGAAAATTTATCTAAAACACAAATAATGACCTTGCCATTTATTTCCTCTTTAAAACTCTTAAAATGCTGTTGATTGCTTGCTGGATAATGTGTCAGATTTTCAGCATGCCATAACCCTTTCTACTGCTCTTGATCTTTGACTCTCCTTGCTATGAACTTTACCATTTTGAAAACTTTTATTTTCTATAGTACAACATACTAGATAATAAAACTTCCCAGTTTGACAATATCCCAAGCACTCACAAAAGCAAACACAAACCATCTGGACTCAGAACCTTCCTTCAACTATAGCCTCAGAGAATATAAAAGATAATTTTTAGATTATGATATCATGGTCAAAGGTCACAAAACACAAACAAGGAAACAAGGCATCATGAATGAGAACAGGCAGAACATCAGATCATAGAATAAGATGTACAAAAACTTTAATTGTGGGAATCATGAGACATGAGTATTTTTAATATACTCCAGAAGAAAATTTTAAATGTAAGAAATTATAAAATGCTAGGCATATTTGAAAAAGAGCAAAATATGTCTTCTAAAAATAAAATGTAGTATTAGAAATTTTGGAAAATATATCATGAAAATGTTAGAGATAAATAAAATGTGGCTGAAGAAGTAACTTATGAAATTATCCAAAGTATTATACAAAGAGATGGCAAGTAAGAGAAAGAGGGCAGGAGACATGATCATAGAGTGAGACTATCTCATATACATTTAATTTGATTCCGGGATGAGAATAGAAAAGGAATATAAAGGAGCTATATTTTAAGAGATAATGGCCAAGAATTTTCTAGGACTGTTAACAGTTAAAATTCAACAGCTTTAGCAAAAATCACATATGTATTTTGTACAGGAAAGTGCTAAATACTAGAAAAGGAGATAACTCTAGAAATAGGCACAGTAAAGAGATATTACTTACAATGGATAAATTATCAGAATGATAGCTGATTTCTGAACTGCAACAATGAAAACCAGAGTACAGTGTAATATAATACTCAATGTCTGACAGACAGTAACTGTCAGTGTGGAGTTGTATACACAGTGAATACATCTTTCAAGAATGAGGCATAATAAACACATTTTCCAACAAACAAAAAAGTATGAATTTCCTATCAATAGACCCTTTCACATATTACTAGTGTGTGTGTCAATTGGTATGACCAATTTAGAAAATTTGGCATTAGCCAGTTCAGGACAGTTGGACATGCACACACACTGGAGCCCAAATGCTACTTGTACCCATGCTCCCTAGGGAAAATTCTTATATATGTGCACCAAGAAATGTGTCCTAGAATATTCATAGTAGCACTATATGTGATAGCCCCATAGTGGAAACAATGTAAATAGGCAGCCTATTAACATGGATAAATATATTATGATATATATTTTTTTTTTGAGACAGAGTCTCACTCTGTTGCCCAGGCTAGAGTGCCGTGGCGTCAGCCTAGCTCACAGCAACCTCAAACTCCTGGGCTCAAGCAATCCTCCTGCCTCAGCCTCCCGAGTAGCTGGGACTACAGGCATGCGCCACCATGCCCGGCTAATTTTTTTTTCTATATATATTTTTAGTTGTCCAGCTAATTTCTTTCTATTTTTAGTAGAGATAAGGTCTCACTCTTGCTCAGGCTGGTCTCGAACTCCTGAGCTCAAGCCATCACCCACCTTGGCTTCCCAGAGTGCTAGGATTACAGGCGTGAGCCACCGTGCCTGGCCCCATTATGATATATTAATACAATGCAACAATATTGGTAAATCATAAACTGAAACAAACAAAAAATGGTAACAGAAATATACAGTACGATTCCACTCTTATAAATATTCAAATGCATAGAAAGTTGAATGATGCATTATTAAAAGATAGGAACATGTGTGGTAATAAAAAAAGGATAAAGAAAATCAAGAGAATCATAAACACAAAGAATAGGACATCGTTCCCTGAGTCAGGTGGGAAGGAGTTGGAACAGGGAGGAACACACTATGGGGTTCAAAAGTAATGGCCCCTTTTAAAAATGCAGCAGGGTATAGAGAGTCCTCATTTTATCGTTGTTCTTTATATATTATCTGTGTTTTTATAAATCCATATGTATCTACCCAATATATAATTTTAAAAGTTAAAGAGAAAGAAATTCACTCCTAGCTCTCAATTTTCTTCCTACCTGCTTGTCCTTAAGCTTCTCCTGAATACTGTTCTCTCCTATTTTAGCCTGGTTAACACCTGTACTAACCTTTACTCTCAAAACTCTTTCATCAAACCCAGGGTGTTTCTAAGAACTACCGCCTCTATCCCTCCCTCAAACACATGTACACACAGCTTTCTTTGTTCCCTTTCAGTAAAAAACGTCTTTACCATGTTTTAGTTAATATGCTGAAGACATCTTGCTTCCATCTCTCCCAGTAGACTCCCTCGTATAACACGGGCATTTTCTCTTATTTCGTATGCCCAGTGCTTGGCTCATAGTAGCTGCTCAATGAAAATTAAAATGACCGTCACCTGAAAATAGAGACATATCTCTGAATCCATCACAGTCTCTCTAGGAGCAAGTGGAAACTGGGCAAGGTCTGACAAAGGAGAGAGAAGAGCAGAACAAGGAATTTAAAAATTGAAGTGACTATGAATTCTATAATGATTATAAAAGACTCTCGCGTTTGCTTCTACAAACATGGCTAGGAGTTCTCATTGCCCTATTAATATGTATGTGCATCTCTGCTTCCAAGTCTTTGCTTCAACCCTGCTTTCTCCTGGTACATGGAATGTCCTCTTTACACCCAATGCATGTATTATAGCAGAGCTTAATCCTAGCAAGACAACTTTCCTCACTCACCTTCAGTGCTTATGAATCATTCAATTAAATTAATCAATCATTGATTGAGCTTGTGAGTAGCTAGTCACTTTACATTTTCATGATTTCCATTTCCTTCTGAAAGATAAATAACTCTCTGAGATGGGTAAGTCATTTAGGGTGTGACTTTGGTAGGAATTTGTTTTCTTTTTTTTTTTTTTTTTTCTCCAGAGGAAAATATAGAACGAAACACATAAAGAATAACTTTGGCTGTGATGAATGGTAAACAAAGGACCAAGATTCCTAGAGTTTTGTTCTTATGAAAACTAAGAAAACACCCGTGTTTGTACTTTCAGAGGGGTCAGGGCCAGCAATAGACATTTCCATAGCTCTGCTTTCCAGGGGATTTATTCCCTTGGGGCCAAACAAAAAGTCTTTATTGAGCATCTAATATGCAATCCACCTCCAAGAACTGGGAATGTAGAGTGAACATAATGTTTTGTCTTTGCTTTCTATGATGTAATAATTATTTGGGAAAAAAATGCTACTACATTCATTGTGATAATAAATAACATAAATAGCTTATTCCATTCAACTTCAAATGTTACTGAGCATCTATGACCTAAAAAACATCTGCTGCACTGGACATAATTAAGATCGAATTATAGGATGCAACTTATTGTTATCGGTATTTTAAATATGTCAAGGCTTACCTATTTTCACTGTCTCTCACAGAATCTAGAATGGTGCTGTGAGCAGATTCCATGCTCAATTAAGGTGTATTTCAGAGGCAAATAGCAGCTGTGTACGTATCGGAGAAGCTGGTAGACAGTTTCTGATATATAAATACATTAATGGACATGCATAGACCAAAGCATATTATATGTATATTTTAAGTGGTTTATTTTAAGCAAATTCTGACAATTGCCTCCCTGGTATTGCCATCCACTATCTCCTGAATTCAGACTTTTTCCATCAGCCTGAAGTCAAATGTTGCAGGACACGTTGTTGGACTGAGTCAGCATGAAGCAGGTTATATCCTATATCGGTTAGAATTGCCTTGTGAGTGCTTATCCGCTGCCCACTCCCAGCCGTGTCAGAACCACCATCTAAGGAATTGCCTCAGGATTCAGGGGACTAAATGTGGAAAAATAAAAGGGAACTCTCTTCCCTTCTAGTACTACTTTCCTCTGGCTTCCACAGAATGCATGAGGCTTAGAGGACAATCATATTGGGGGCCCTGAGCTCCTGGTCATCTTCACCACATGGCACCCAGGCCCCATTTCCTTCCTTTCCTGGGGTCTGGGGTAGCTTACACATCACCTTCTTATTAGCCATTTCAGTTCCCAGTACACTGGTCATTGCGTTTTCATAACTCTCTTTACCCTTCCGTGACTTCTACAACTCCCATGGGATGAAAGCTGGTTTATTACATCTTGAAAGGTCTTGCTTCTCGAGATTTAACATTCTTCATTTAAAGCCCCCATCTTTCAGCTTCATGCTCTTTTCCATCAGGGATGGAAAAAGAAACAAAGGGCCAGGCATTTTTGGACATCTATCACAAGGGCCAGGAAAGGGCTAGCAGCTTATAGACATTATCTAATATAATCCTCACAACACTGAACTAGCTGTTACTATTCTCCATTTGCAGATAAGGAATCTGAGTTTCAGAGAGATTAAGTGAATTGTCTGAGCAATTCTTTATTAAGCCAACCATTAAAACTTTCAACTAAATTGTATCAAACCTAGCCTCATGTTGTTTGCACTAAACATACTAGAACCTTTTGTTTCTCACGGAAAGGGAATAGTGCCAGGCTCAGGTAAGGCACATTCAACTCTCTTAGAGAAAGCTTATAGAATTTAATTCTGAGAGCTTTGCTAAGAGGTCAATAAGAATTTCATAGGAAAAAAGGGTTTGTAGGTCTGAGTCTACTATAAGTTATCACCCTTTTATAATACAAAAAATAGGAAAATATTGGTACATTTTGCAGATTTTGAGATTTTTTTATTCTTCCTATGTTTCTGGGAATTAAGAAAATGGTCTCTGCAGTGTTCATTTCTTTAGTAATCCCCAAAAGAAACATAAATATGACCTCTGCTTCCTTAGCCAAAATTTAATATAGAATCTGCCTGCCTGAGCTGAGTAGTCGTACACTAACTCTGGGAAAAGAATGCATCTTACCTGTGTAGTTCCATCTGGATCTTTCTATTCAGCTGGGATTAATGGATTCAGCTAATGAGTCACTCTGTCAATTTCTGTCTAGTTATTTAGCAGTAGAATTAAAAACGTTCCTCCTCTCCTTAGCTGAAGAAAACACTCAAGAGATAGGTATAAAGTTATAAAAAAGAGATGAATATTGGACTCTTTCAGATTAAAGTAGGGATATTTTATGAGGTGTGATTCCAAAATGGCTCCATTTGTGTGGGTTCAGATATGGCAGGGTGTCTACAAACTGGGTTTGGTATTGACCCCAGTATTTAAATGAGATGTGCTCTCTATACACACTCATGTGTCCAATGCATTATATATGTGATTAGTGAGGGTGAGCATGTGCATGTGATTGTGTATTTAATAACTATATTTCCTTTTTGGGAACATGATGGATGATAACTAATAAAACTATTGCTTATGGACTACAAGAAATTAGATCCCCTAAAATATAGAAATCCTAGGTCATGCCCTGCTTCATTTTTTTCCTCTGTAATTGATCTTCTGAATAATTAGACTCAAAGCTAAAGCAGAAAAGGACCAGAACAACTCTAAGTGCCTGTAATTCACAGGAATAGTTCTTCTATGTTGTTTGTAATAATATAATTTCAGCTGATGGACCAGAGAGAAATGAATAAAAGTTAAGATCAGAAGAGCCATAAACAAAATTCCAAGATAGTTTAACAATGAATCCAGGTTATAACCTAGAAATAAGGATATCTGAGAGGAAACAATCATAATGGAGCATTGAGGTAAACTGGAGACTAAGACGTCTGCCACAAATAAAAAAAAGTCTCCTTTCAAAGCACCAGGTACCTGGAAACAATATCCTAGCGTATGCCCATGAGAATGCATAGTATACAAAGATGGAAGAGTATCCTATTGTTCTGTAGCATTTTCAAGAACATTCTGGACTAAAAATCTCAACAGTTTTACTAAAAGCCACGTGTATTAGGCTAAGATGTTTGGAGGCAGGTTTTGAAAGTGTCGAGTGGTTAAAAAATAATAACTTGCATCTCCCAGAAGAGGAGCATAGAATATGAGCCTGGGATGCTGAAACCAGAAGAATGGTTGAATTCAAAAGTCTTTAGAAGTGGCCCTAGAAAGAATATTTCCAACAAAAGAAACATAACCCCTTACTAAGAACTGAATTAGCTCCAGGAAAGCTAAGTTGACACTGACATGGAAAGAAAGGTACCCTGACAATTGTTTTCTGCAGCCTTGAAGGTGGAGAAAAATCTTTAGATGTTTAATACTCTAAGGGTCTTCTCTGGGGGTTAGAAACAATAGATCATCAAAAAAATGTTTCTGTGTGAATCTTTTATCAGGAAAAGTGTAATTCCATTTCCAATAATTCCAGACAATAGAAATACTCTTTGTATCTATTAAAACAAAAACAATATGACCATTTTCCTTTCAACCAGAGTAAATGTTAGTAACAACAAACTACAGAGTAATAATTTTTCTAAAACTACTCTTAAAAATACTGACATAATATATATTAATAGTAACTCTTCCCATTTACAACTTATAATCCTGCTACTTAAAACACCAGAGATTCAGATATCTAATTTATTAAAGTGAGAAGGTCAAGAAATCCTCTCCCTAAAAAAAGGAACACTAAAACTGGGGAAAATTGTCAAAAATTTCAGGGCTGTGGGAATCAACCAAAGGTACACAACAAGTTGAGAATTTCAGAAGTCTGAAAAACTATGGACCTTTAAGTTAGAGCAGTGAAAATCTATGATGTTCTTGTTTGAGGCTGCTCCCATCCCTACTCCACTCCTGACTTGGCCAGTATGGTAGTTCTGCCAGGGTGAGGCAATCCATGAAAATCAACAGCTTTGCAGATGAAGAGGATTCTCATAATTTGGAGAAGAGCTTTGATAAGCCACACTCTTAGCAGCATTGATAGTTGCAGTAGTAATCCTAGTGGCAAACAAAAAGGTAAAGGTTATTATCTGGTAGTCTTAACTACTTGGGAGGCTGAGGCAGGAGGATTTCTTGAGCCCAGGAGTTCAAGACTGCTAGCATTTGATCCAGCCATCCCATTACTGGGCATCTACCCAAAGGAACAAAAGACATTCTATAAAAAAGACATCTGCACTCGAATGTTTATAGCAGCACAATTCACAATTGCAAGGATGTGGAAACAACCCAACTGCCCATCAGTACATGAGTGGATTAAGAAAATGTGGTATATGTATACCATGGAGTACTCTTCAGCCACAAAAAACCAATAGTGATATAGCACTTCTTGTATTATGCTGGATAGAGCTGGAGCCTATTCTACTATGTGAAGTATCCCAAGAATGGAAAAAGAAGCACCACATGGACTCACCATCAAATTGGTATTAACTGACGAACACTTAAGTGCATATATAGTAATAACATGCATTGAGTGTCAGACAGATGGGAGGTAGGAGGAGGGGATGGGTATTTACACACCTAATGGGTGCAGTGGGCACTGTCTGGGGGATGGGCATGCTTGAAGCTCTGACTTGGGTGGGACAAAGGCAATATATGTAACCTGAACATTTGTACCCCCATAATATGCTGAAATAAAAAAATTTTTTAAAAAGACTGCAGTGAGCTATGATCGTGCCGTCGCACTCCAGCCTGAGTGACATAGTGAGAACCTGTCTCAAAAAATGAATAAATAAATAAAGGAAAACCTGGCACCTTAGTAAGTAAGTGACAGTCCTCATTAAAGAAAGCAATGGAATGAGAGACTAAGTAAAAATTAAATAAAGATTGGATAGAAGAGATTTGGAATGTTCCCAACAAAAATAAATGATAAATGTTTGAAGTGATGGATATGCTACTAAGAGTAAACCCTAATGTAAACTATGGACTTTGAGTGATTATTATGTATCTTTGTAGGTTCATCAATTGATATAAATGTACCACTTTGGAGGGAGATATTGATAATGAGAGAAGATATGCATTAGTGTTGATAGGAAGTATGTGGGAAATCTCTGTGTCTTCCTTTTACTCTTGCCATAAATCTAAAACCACTCTCAACAAACTAAGTGGAAAAAAAAAAAGAAAAGTAAAAAGAGATGGCCCTCAGGTGAAATAGATTGAAATCAAGGCTGAGAGGAGGTGACTGATTGGACAATTAGAAGGTCATTGGTGACTCAGAAAAAAAAAATTTTTCTTAGTGTTGTACATTCTATATGTTTGAACAAATATCTAATAAAATGTATCCATCATGATAGCATCATACAGAGTATTTTCACTGTCCTAAAATACTCTGTGCTCTGCCTAGTGAACCATTCTCTTACCAATCCCTGGAAACCACTAATATTTTTATTATCTCCATAGACGTTTTTTCTTTTCTAGAATGCCACACAGTTGGAATCATTCAGTACATAGAAAGAAAAACAAGTGAATTCTAAAGTAATGAAAAGAAAATAAATAATAAGAATTAGTGCAGAAATAAATTAAATTGAAAATAGGAAATTAATAGATAAAATCAACAAAACCAAAAGTTGGCTCTTTGAAAAGATCAATAAAATTGATAAGCATCTAGCCAGGCTAACTTAGAAAAAATAAGAAAGGACACAAATTAGTAATACCAGAAATGAAAGAGAGGACATCACTAAAGATCCTATGGACATTAAAATTAGAATAAATATACTATAAACACCTCTACGTCCTCCTATTTGATAACCTAAATGAATGTATCATTCCTTAAAAGATATAATTTGCCAAACTCACATAAGAAGGAATAGACAATCTGAAAAGGTCTAAATCTATTAAAAATTTGGATCAGTAATTAGTAACCTTCTAAAACAAAAAGTGCTAGTCTCAGCCGTGTTCACTAATGAATTCTACCAAACATTTAAGGAAGAACTTATACCAATTATTTACAATGTGTTTAAGAGTATGGAAGCAGAAGAAATGATTTTTACCTCATTCTATGAGACCAGCATTCCCCTAATATTAAAATCAGATTCAGCCATTATAAGAGAAGAAATCTACATAATAACTTCTCTAATGAGATGGGTGTAAAAATATTCAATAAAATATTAGCAAATTGAATCCAAAAATGTATAAAAGGAATTATATACTACAACCAAGTAAGATTTATCCCAGGTATGCAAGTCTAATTCAACATTAAAAAATTTATTAATGTAATCCATCACATCAACAGGATAACAAAGAAAAACACATGATCTTATCAATAGATGCAGAAAAAAACACTTGAGAAAATCCAACAACTATTCCAAGTTGGAATTCCCCCAAGATTAGTTCACAAATCTCCCCTCCATGCCCCCAAGCAACATGATCAAGTCCTGGGGATACGGGATCTGGCCTGCAGGCATGTCCCCTGGTCCCTGAAGATCAGTCCCTGGCCATGCCAGAGAGAAGCGTGCTGGTCCCAAGTTGCCTGGGGCGTGCTCAAGTTGCCTGGGGGGTGCTCAAGTTGCCTGGGGGGTGCTCAAGTTGCCTGGGGCATGCTCAAGTTGCCTGGGGGACGCTCAAGCAGGTTTCAAGTCCCTCCACTTCAGGGTCTCCCCTGCTCTGATGGAGCAGCAGGGCAAACAGCACCAGGAAGGGCGAGGGGGCAGGGAGCTCACAGTCCAAGCACTCCTTAGTTCGCTGCAGGTCTTTAAGCAGAAAGGTTTGAACCCCCTCTCTTTGGAAGCCTCATTGTGGGGGACACACCAACAGAGAGGAAGCAGCTGCTTCTGAGAACCCTGGCTCAATCATCTCTCTCAGCAGCTGCAGGTTGGGGAGGAGCAAGGGAGGCAAATAGTCTGAATGGAGGACGGCTAACAATGGTCGTCTCTGTCCCTCTCTCCAGAAGGTAGCCTGACAAGAATGTCCAGGCTTTGGAGTCACACAGATTCCCTGGGACCCACCGGCCCCTGTGGCTCCCACAGTTTGGGCCAAATATGGGAAATCTTTGTGTGGGAATGAGCGAGACAAAAACTGAGGTGCTGAAGCCCCCTGGAGAGGACAAAGGACCCCAAGTGGATGGAGAAGCAATATGGAGCCTGCTGTCTCAGCTCGGTCTCTCTGGTGATGGGAAGCTGACAAACTGGTGCTGTTTGCTCAGGAAGCTCCCAGTTCACTGGCCCCAGAAGCTTTGGGGCTTGTATGACTGCCAGCATGTGAGGGAGGGAGAAACAAGCCTCAGTCCCCCACCCCCACCCCCAACCCCGACTTCCCAGGGCTCCAAGCCTCCCAGGGATTGATCTCTGCCAATATCTTGCTCCTTCTTGTTCTGCACCAAAACTTCTTCCTGTGGAATCTCTGGTAGGTTCTGGCACTTTTCTCTTGCAATTACACCCGATCTATGTATGTTTGTTTCCCTTTCCATCTAAAACTTTGTCTTCTGAGATGATCTGGCAGCTGGTGTCTCTGGTCAGCCATCTTTTCTGTCCTCATAAATGTTATTTTAATTTCAATTTATGATTATTTCTAGTATATAGAAATACAACTGATTTTGTATAGTCGTCTTGTGTCCTGAAACCTTTGAAAATTCACCTATCAGTTCTAGTAGTTTTTTTTTTTAAATAACATTAGATTTTCTAAAAAGATAATCATATTTCCTGCAGACAATGTTATCTACCCTTTTCCAGCTTTTTATTTGTTTTTTAACCTGATTTATTGGCTACAACCTGTAATATTCCTGATGTTAAGGAGTATATTTCCCAATTAAGTATCATATTAATCGTAGGGATTTTATGAATTCCATTTATTATCAATAAGGGAGTTTTCTTCTACAGTTTTTTAAGACTTGTTATCAGAAATGGACACTGAATTTTGTGAAATGCTTTTTCTATGTCTATTCAAACACATGATAATATGTGTTTTTTAATTTTTTGTTAATATAGTGAGTTACATTATTTTTTTAATTTATTTATTTCAAGATATTATGGGGGTACAAACATTTTGGACAAATGTTATGACTTTGCCACACCCAAACCATGATTTGGGGTGTGCCTTTTCCACCCTACAATGCTCATTGTGTCCATTAGTTGTTAGTTTACCCACTCTCAACCCCCTAATGCCTGGAGAATATTACTGTAGTGTGAGCACCGTAGTGTTGATCAGTTAGTGCCAATTTGATGACGAGTACAGGTGGAGCCTATTCTTCCGTTCTTGTGATACCTCATTTCTGAGAATGGGCTCAAGCTCTATCCAGGAAAATATAAGAGGTGCTAGATCACCATCATTTCTTATAATCGAGTAATATTCCATTGTATACATATACCAAATTTTAATAATGCACTCATGAATTGACAGGCACTTGGGTTGTTTCCACATCCTTGCAGTAGTGAATTGTGCCACCATAAACATTCGGGCACAGATGTCTTTATTATAGAATGACTTTTGCTTTTTGGGGTAGATGCCTAATAGTGCTATTACTGGATCGAATGGTATTTCTATTTTTAGCTCTTTGAGGTATCTCCAAATTCTTTTCCACAGAGGTTGTACTAATTTGCAGTCCCACCAGCAGTGTAAGAGTGTTCCCGTCTCTCCACATCCTTGCTAGCGTTTGTTGTTTTGGGATTAAAAGATAGAGGCCAATTTCACTGGGGTTACGTGATAGTTCATTGCGGTTTTGATTTGCATTTCTCTAATGATGAAAGATATTGAGCATGACATCATTTAATTTTTAAACTTTATTACTTTTACAAAACTATGTGTACTTGTTCTTGTTTTAAATTACCTAAAACAATAATAATAGAAATCCCCTCCCAGTCTGACTTCCAGATGTGTGTGTGTGTATGTATAAAATTAACTTTTTTAGAGAGCAGTTTTAAATATAAAGTAAAATTAAGAATTAAGGAGAAGGTGCAGATATTTCCCATTTACCCTTTAACCTTATTAATTCATAGCCTCCTCCATTGTCAACATCCTCCACCATAGTGGTACATTGGATCAATTGATGAACCCAAATTGACACATCATAATCACCTAAAGTTCATGCTTTATATTAGAGTTCACTTTTGGTTTGTACATTCTGTGGGTTTGTACAAATATGTAATGAAATTTATTTATCATATAGTATCATACAGAGTATATTCATTGCTCTAAAAATCCTCTACTCTAATTTTTTTTTAATTTTTAATCATTCCTGCATTACTGGGACAAGTACCACTTGGACATCATGTATTATTCATTTTATATTCTGTTGAATTTACTATTTTTTTTAAGAATTTTTTCCTCTTATTAAGTTATGAGAAATATCAGACTATAGTTTCATTTTATTTGTAATACCTTTTCTTAGTCTCTGTATCTGGGTAGTGCTGGTCTCAAAACATGAATTAAAGATAATTCCCTTCCCTTCAGTTTTTGGAAGAGTTTTATAGAATTTTCAGTATTTCTTCCTTACTGTATAATTCACCAAATAAGAGATCTGAGTTCAGAATTTTCTGTGTGGTAATATCCATTTACTAGAAATTACATCAATACATTTGATACAGAGTTGTTATATTTCTTTTTGAGTTTGGTCTTTCAGTTTGAATCAGTCAAGTTTTCGTCCATTTCTTCTGAGTTGTAGAAATAATGTCCATAAAGTTGTTCATAGTATTATCTTTTTTTTTTTTTTAAATTATTTTTTTTTTATTTTTTTATTTTTATATTTTTTTTTATTTCAGCTCATCATGGGGGTACATAAGTTCAGGTCATATACATTGTCCCTGTCCCGCCCATCCCCCCGAGTCAGAGTCCAAAGCGCGTCCGCTCCCAACTCTCCAGACAGTGCGCCTGGCACTCGCCATGTATTCATACCTCGATCCCCTCCCCCCCCCACCTCCCCGGGTCTGCACCCTCAAGCATGACCATTCCCCAGAGGGTGCGCAATGCACTCGTCATGTAGGCATACACCCATCCCCTCCCCCCACCCCCCCATCCCAGTCTGATATCCAATTGGTATCCTTCCCTGATGTACATTTAGGTGATGATCAGGGAAACCAGTTTTCTGGTGAGTACATGTGATGCTTGTTTTTCCATTCTTTGGATACTTCACTTAGTATAATGGGTTCCAGCTCTCTCCAGGAGAACCAAAGAGATGTCGTATCATCGTTATTTCTTATAGCTGAGTAGTACTCCATGGTATACATATACCACAGTTTACTAATCCATTCGTGGATTGATGGGCACTTGGGTTGTTTCCACATCTTTGCGATTGTGAATTGTGCTGCTATAAACATTCGGGTACAGGTGTCTTTGTTAAAGAATGACTTTTGTTCTTCTGGGTATATGCCCAATAATGGAATTGCTGGATCAAATGGTAGGTCTACTTGAATCTGTTTAAGGTATCTCCATATTGCTTTCCATAGGGGTTGCACTAGTTTGCATTCCCACCAGCAGTGTATGAGTGTTCCTGTCTCTCCGCATCCACGCCAACACGTGTTGTTTTGGGATTTTTTGATAAAGGCCATTCTCACCGGAGTTAAGTGGTATCTCATTGTGGTTTTGATTTGCATTTCCCTGATGATTAGGGATGTTGAGCATTTTTTGATACGTTTTTTGGCCATTCTTATGTCTTCTTTTGAAAAATTTCTATTCATGTCCTTTGCCCATTTTTTGATAGGATTGTTTGATTTTTGATAGTATTATCTTATTAACATTTAGTATGCATAAAAATCTGTGCCAATGCTATCTCTCTCAATTCTGATATTGACAATTTTGTCTTCTTCCTTTTTTTTTCTGATTAATCTGGTTAAAATTTCATCAAATGTATTGATTTTTTTCAAAAATAAACCCAGCTTTTGGTTTTAATGCCTTTCTCTGTTTTCGTTTTCTAGTATTCTAATTTCTGCTCTGATTTTATTATTTCTTTTATTTTACATATTCTGTGTTTAATTTCCTCTTCATTTTCTAGTTTCTTAAGGTTAAAGCTGAGGTTATTGACTTGAAACATTTCTTGTGTTTCAATACAGACATTAATGCTATAAATTTCCTTCTAACTACTGTTTTAGATTTATCCCATAAATTTTGAAATATTGCATTTTTACTTTCATTGAGGTAAAAATGTTTTCTAATTTCTCTTTTGCTTCTTCTTTGACATGGATTATCTAGAATCTTGGTATTCAGTTTACAAATATTTGGGGATTTGTTGGCAATATTTCTATTATTGATTTCTAATTCAATTTGCTTATAGTCAGAGATCACATTTCATTTGACTTGGACTTTTTAAAATTTATTGAGTCCTGTTTTAAGGCCAGAATATGTTTGTTCTGGGTAAATGTTACATGTGAACTTGAAAAGAAGGTATAATCTGCTTTCATTGGGTAGAATAGTCTATAAATATTAGTAAGTTCAGTTAGGTTGTCTTATTTATGTCTTTTATATCCTTAATAATTTTATTTTTACTTATTTATTATGGATATAGGAGTCTTGACATACCTGAATATATTATTAACTATGGCATGTATATTTCTTCTTTCAGTTCTATCATGTTTGTATTATATATTTGAAGTTGTCTTATTTAGAACATAAATGTCTAAGATTATTATTATCTCTAGATTAATTGACACATTTGTCATTATAATTACCTCCTCTTGTCCCAAAATATATTTTTTACTCTGCAGTCTACTTAGTGATATTAATATAGCCACTCCAGCTTCATTTTAATTGATGTTAGTATGGTAAACCTTTTTCTATCTTTTTATTTTCAATTCACTTATTATATTTCAAATATATTTCCTGTAGGCAGCATTTAGTTGGGTCTTGATTTTTTATTCAAACTGATAATCTCTGACTTTTAATTGGAATTTTTATACAGTTTATCTTCAATGTGATTTTGATATGGTTAGGTTTATCTTCTTGCTATTTGACTTATATTTGTCTCATCTGTATTGTTTTTCTTTTTTTCCTTATTTGTGATTAGTTGAATAATTTTTAAGATTACATTACATTTTATTTATTTTTTTATTAAATCTGTGTATTTTTGTTAACTAGTTACTCTAGGATTTGTAATACCTACCTTAAAATTATCCAAACTACCTGCAAGAAACATTGTACTACTTCATGTAAAATGTAAGAAATTACAATACTATATTTCTATTTTGTTTCCTAATCTTCATACTATTGCTGTAATATATTTTACTTTTAAACATATTATACACCCTATAGTGATTTGTAATTTTTAAAACAATCAACTATCATTTTAAAAGATTTAAATGGGAAAAATCTTATATATTAATCCAAATATTTAATATTTTATACTCTTTATTTCTCTGCTGTTATTTTTTTTTATGCTTGAAAGATGTTCTTCACCCTTTTTGTAATGTATGCCTGCTGATGGTGGTTCTTTCAGCTTTTATATGTCTGAAAATGTGTTTTTTTATTTCTCCTTCATTTTTTAAAAACATTTTCACTGTTTATGAAAATCTACATTGACATTTTTATTTCCAAAGATGTTGCTCCATTATCATCTTCATTATATTGCTTCTGACCAGAAATCTGTTATCTTTCTTGTGTGTGTGTTTCTATCCCAAATGTATTACATTTTTCACTGGTTCTGAGCAATTTGATTATGATATATCCTGATGTGATTGTCTTTATCTTTCTTATTTTGGGGGTTCTTCTGAAATTCTTAGATATCTAGGTTTATAGTTTTATTCAAGTTCAAACATTTTCTTACATTATTTCTTTAAATATTTTTGTCTTGCATCCGCCCTTTGTTGACTCTGATTACATATATATTAGGCCATTTGAAACTGTAACACAAATCACCAATTCTGTTTTCATTTTTGTTTTTTCTGTTTTAATTTGGGTACCTTCTATTGCTGTGTTTTCAGTGTCACTCATCTTATGTTCTTCATGTCTAATCTTCCATTACCCTATCCAGTGTATTTCCATATCACACATTATTGTATCCGTCTCTAGAATTTTGATTTCACTTATTTTTATATATCTCAGGAAATCTTGTACTTTAATGTCTGATGCTCAATATGTGTTTTTTATCTTCCTTCTGAATTTGCTGGGTACATCTAGTTACTATTACTCTATCTTGACCAAATGTGGAAGTATTATATTGAAATTTAATTACGTGTTCATACTTCGGTCTTATACTCTATATCATTAATGCATTAAGAGCATAAACTCTCTTATTTCTCTTTCTTGAACTTTTGCTATTATTAGTATCTCTCAACTGGAACCTAAAGAAGTTCACTATATTGTGCGGCAAATAATGAAATGAGTGTATTAACTTATTCATTTCACATCCAGGAGTATCATTTGCAAATGAGCATTTTACCCCAAGGTCAACTTCTCATTCAAAGACTATAAGCATCATGTGGGTTTGAAATTATGCTTTCTTTCTGTGGTCTCAGACTCTATTTTTAACTTCAAAGCAAGAGAAAAGCCTTGGGCCTGATTTGATGCTGTATTGAAACAGATAATTTATCTAATCTACGGCAGGTATTCCAGTGACAGTGTTAGTCCTTCAGGTAAATGGCTCAATGGGATATAGGAGATGAAATTAGTATCAGTTACTTGAATGATTACTTCTCCATTCCTTATAGAATAAGATGTTTACTTTAAGCTACATAAATACTGTTGGTTCAATACTAGAGACAGACAAAGAGGAATATTTGACTAGACAGCTATTGAATTGGATTTTAAAATATTGGTCTTAGTTCTTTCCAAATCCCAAATGTGAAAAAATCCAAAACAAGATGACCTAGTTGACCTGTCTCAATTTAGTTGGGGTTTGAAAACCATTACTAATTCTGAAACCACCTTCAAACAATTGAAAAGCAATCAGTTCAAATTAAGTTAAAAATCATTACTACTTTCTGACTCCAGGTGCTAAAATGATTTTTCCTGACTCAATTTTAATTCC
Organism: Lemur catta; assembly: GCF_020740605.2. Taxonomy (NCBI): domain Eukaryota; kingdom Metazoa; phylum Chordata; class Mammalia; order Primates; family Lemuridae; genus Lemur; species Lemur catta. Next base: position 15,370,602 of record NC_059131.1, on the reverse strand, counting down.
GTAAACATTCTTTCTAAAAAATTAACAGCATTTTTGTGCTCATTGTATTAAAAGAAAAATATAAGATGTTTGGGTGTATTTATCAAGCAGTAAATCAAACATTATGGTACATTTGAACTGGTCCTAACTGAAAATTTTAAGGAGAGGAAAAAAGCAGGTGCATGTCAGATTTTAAAGAAGTTGAGGGAAAGATATCCTTAAAGATATGCTTTAGATGATCTTTTCTTTTCCAAAAGAAAAAAATAAGCAACTTTCCTCCCTTAAAAAAGTTTGAGAATTTGAGTGAAAGATGAAAAATGATTCTTTCTCCACACCCTGAAACCACAGGCAATATAGAATAGTTTTGCTGTCTTGGTTGCTACAGAATGAAAAATGAGAACCTGGAAGTAGATATTTCTGGTTGTTCAGTTAAAGCAACTTAAGGGGGAAAATATATATATATATATATATATATATATATGTATATGAAGTATTTTTGAATTAGAAAACATATAGTTAAGCTGGTATAATTGAAAGTATATAAAAGGAAAAATTATAATTGGACATCTTTTATTACAAATAACTTAAAAGTAAGATTGGGTTGTGTAGAATATGAATCATCTGCATGCTTATATATTCTGTTACATCAACTTGGTGAGCTACTGCCACTGCTGCTCTGCATGTAATTTATTAATAGTAATATTAAGCAGTATTTCCTTAATTTACATAACCGTTGTTTCTCAGGACAGTATGATACTACGGATAAGCTAGGATAATGGTTGTTGTCATTTGTATTCATCACTTTGGAAGCTGCTCCAAAAATAGAACTGTTGGTAACAGTTACTATGTGTGATTCATGTTCAAGAGGGGGTTATGATTTTAAGAAACTCTTGCTCTATTGTAAACCAGTGTGTCGGTCTCCTACCAGCAATATTGAAGTTTACCTTAACCAGGTTTTTTGAGGGGCTTTTCCCAAAGGCTTGAAATGACCCAAAGGCATATTTAACAATTTCCCAGGTGTGAAGTTATACTTCAAGGCACATTCTCCCAACCAGTCATGCAGGCTGGCAGTATAGTTTATAAGCACAGGAACTCCCAGTACCAAAGTTTTCTCCCCTGAGGGATGTTTTTTTCAGATTTGCATTAAGCACATCATATTGTTCCTTCCCATTTAAAGGTTTTGGCCTCCCACCATAGGATAATAACGTGTCACTGAGTAGAAACGTGACATTCAGAGAGCAACTCTCAAATGGGGAAGACCTGTGGGACTGTAGAATGAAGGGTAGTTTACAAATGTCAAAGATGATTATTCCCCAGGACATACAATAAAGGGATATAGGGAGCATAAATCTTTTCTTTCTACATTGAAGGTTTTATTGTGTTTCCCCCTAGTTACTACAAATCCAATTTTCATTGGAATCCCACTGGGAGAATGGCTCACACTAATTTTTGCTCTTGTGAATTATCGGAGAACAAAATCATTGTATTGCTTTTGGACTCAAATGCAAATCTATATGAATATGAAATAGGCATTTCTATACATTGAGAAAATGTTTCTGTTCAACTCTTAAAAAAATCTACAAGAAGACATATTTCTCTCCAAACATTAAGACACAACTGAGCTAAGTTGCAAAATACCTTCTCTTCCTAGATTGCCAGAACAAGAAAAAATTCATAGCTTCTAGGCCCTGAGCCAACCTTATTCAGGACTCAAGAGGAAAAAACACCCAAAACAGGCTGGGTAAATTCTCAATGTAAACTGTGATGGGAGTATATTACTATGGAGGCCTAAAGAGAAGATGTATCTGTGCCTCTCTTTCCACTTAGTGTTATTCCATCATTGGCAAAATGCACACTAAGTTTAAAATACCACCTCCAACCTTCCCTTAACTCAGCTATTCAGGTAATCTTTGCAAATTTAGCCTACATACTATGTACACACATTTCCTAAATATTGCCAAATCAATTGGTCAGTATTACCAATTAAATGGAAAAAAAATCAAATTAGATATCAGACCCACTGGATGATTGAACTGATAATGTCTGAAATCAACAAATGGATCCACAACAAGCACTGACTTTCTATCTCTGTTTCATCTTAGATACATTTCTTCTATTGAAATAATCCTCTAAAAGCCAATATATTAAAACAAACAAACAAAATCAGAGGGCTCTGGCTAAAATGCTAATGAGAATCCCTGAGCCAGTGTCACGTCTCCCACTACCTTTTCCTCTACCCTGAACAATTCCTAAAATCCCTCAGTGCCTCTACACCTTCACCCAGCTCCATGTACCATGCTGCAGGAAAAAATCACCTGATTCAGGCCACTTACATCCCAAAAATTCATCACTAAAATAAGGTACCACTTGAAGTGGGACAAGACTCTGGGATTTGAAAGTAAGTATTAAACAGAGTCTAAAGGAAGCCAAATGAAACCAGCGCTGATTTTTTCAGTATTTGTCTAACAGTGACAAAATAAAATAGTACACCCTACTTATATTCATGATGGTCTGATTCTTCATCAGTTCTCAAGGCTCTCCTTCTGAATTTCCAAGCATGTGAAACTACATGTTGGAAGTGACAGGGACCACAAAGTCATAAGATGATAGTTTCTTCTCAGATTTAAACTCTCTTCCCCGTGCTTGAATCTCAGATGATGTCACAAGGCTCTCAGACCTTCTGTAAGCATCTCCAACAATCTCCTATCCCAGATGCATGTGAAGATCAAACATGTCCCTGCTACAATTGAAGTAGATCCTTATCTGACCTAGACCATGGATGCATTCTGATTTGTTCTTCAAGATAAACTAAACTCAAATTACTTTAACTAGAACACCTAGAATCCCATTATCCAGACACTCATCCCAATTGATACCCTTCTATGAATTACTAGGTTTCCTTACAGCAGAAAACTTTGTCCTGTTTTCCACTTTCCACTCTTCCAGAGGCTACCAAAGACACCATACCCTTAGATAAGTGTCAACCTGTTTTATAATGTCAAACTTAGAGTGGCCCTGGATGGGTAAAATATTAGGCTCAAGAAATGTTGGTCAGGAAATATATATTATTACATGCCAATGTTGTCCAAAATAACCGATTCAACTTATGTAATAGAATATGCAGGGGGCAAAAAGGAAGTAAATCATCTCCCAATAGTGTGTATACATGGCTATAAAAAGGATTAGTTTGGATTTTCAAAGATGAAAAAGAAATGACCATATTTTGTCAGCACAAAAGGGCTTCCTCATTCATTGAAACATCAAAGTGGAATAGATATGGCTTACAGACTCAATGCAGTTATGATGAGACTACTGTAAATTTAATGGAGCTTTATACAATGTCTATATTCTGATAATGGATGATACTCTGCCCACATTATTCACCTTACTCTTCTCTAAACTTTCCTTTTGTTTTCATTTCTGCACCTCACTTGGGATGCTTGCTCTCTCCACCCATGCATTCTTTGAATATCTCAAATCCCATCTCTCCCAGAAAGTCTAACTCAGCTACAGTTATCTGCCCAAACTGATCTTGCCTTTTTTATTCTGCAAACATTCATCGTTGACTGCGTGTGACAAATTGTCTAGGTAATGAAAGAATAAGAGCTATGAATTCTTCAACGTCCCTTAGCATGTACTCACACATTGAGAAACATATTTAATGTATACATATTTGCTGATGACCTCATGTGTCTCAGTCTTCCTTGTTCTCTTCTACAATGTCTTGCATAGGACTCTGCACAGAGTTAGTGCTTAGTACACACTTGCTGATGCTCAATGGCATGTTTTCTCCACACGTGTCCACATCTGACCTCTCCAGTAAACAAACAGCACACTCTGATCTCAACAGTGCATATAAAACCTAGTGGGCTAATTTATGTGATGCTAATAGAATAGTTTATCTCTGAGGCATTGTATTCATTACCCGACTAACTAAGCACAAACTTGGGCATCAGAGCCCAAGGACTACTAGAAAATATTAGAAAGTGTATTGTGACTCACAGCAGGGCACACATATTTAGATGCTTTGGTCAGAGACTGAACTCAAGGAAAGGACCCTGAAACCTGAAGCCGTGTCTGATGGCCATTGCCACCATCATTGCCCAGCACCAAACACACCCAGTTAAAGGCAAACAATTTAGCACTGGCATTTTCCTTTACAGAAAAGGCAGGGGACAGCAGGAACCCAAGCTCCAGCTGCTGATGGAATGGGATCAAATGGTAAACATCCAAAATTTCACTCACGTTTGTCCACACATGTGTTTTCTAAAGAAGCCCCAGGTTTCTGGCTCTTTCTCCTGGGTTCCGCTATAGACAGTGAAGCAGGGGAGATGTTCACTGCACTAGAATTTAAAACATTTAAGTGACTTCACATGTCTGCCTCACTCAGGCTGTTAGAATTCAGTTCATTTTCTCCTCCAGTCTGAGAATTTGTTTCCTCTTAAAAATAAGTTCAGTAAAGCCTTTCTCACCTTTTGTGAAAAATTATGTGAGACTAAGTGTGATAATGGATGGAAAACTTCTTTATAACCTGTGAAGTGTTACATTCACACAGGGAATTTGAGTTCACACGTTGCCTTTGAGGCAAAGAGTTATAGGATGGAATTAATGGGTATAAGATATTATGCTACAGATTTTACATATGTTTTTTATTCTATCAATATTTGCTCTCATGCCCTTGCCTGAACAGCCCCAGAGGAAAAATTTCCATATTTTCAGGATGGCTAGAAGCAGAGGTCATGATGGAAAAACTTGGGTTTTCTGGGGATTTTAAACATTGGTGCATCTTTGTAGTAACCTGTGCACAGATTCAGAAAGGGCCCTGTGGATAGGTGTAACTGGTATGCAACAATGAATGACACTGATTGAATGTGCACAAGCACTAGGTACTGTAAACATAGTTATAGCTAATGTTTATCAGGCCCTGCCCTAATTTGTGTCAGGTAGTGTTATAATTTCTTCATCTACATTATCTAAGTATTGCAGCAATCCTAATAGTTAGCAACTATTACTACCCTGTTTAACATACAAGGACCCTGAGTCACAGAGAAGTTGAGAAAATTGTCCAAGGTCCCTCAGCTGGTATGTGATGGAGGCTGAATTCCAAGCCAGGTGGTTGGACTTCAGAAATTAGGCTAAACATTTTTTCTGTTCATAAGACACCAACAAGGCAGAGAGGAAGCCTGGCTGAGTGAGGAGTGGATACAAGGCTTGGAGACACAGTAGCCGCTGGGCATATTCATCTTTTCTAAACCCCAAGTGTGGATAGTCACAGCCAAGAGAAAGAAATTCTTCATACAGTACCAGGGTTTTCCAAAGGAGAAGGGTAGGCTAGTGAGGACACAGCAAATGTGTATGTCAGGTCCACCCAACAACAGTAAAATCAGTAGGAGAGAGCAGAAGCCCTTACCGTAACCCTAGGAAACATGACTGACTAAGGTAAATGAGCTTAAAGAGAAAGATACAAAAGTTATCCAAGCACAATCGTTACAGTAGAATGGCAACAAACCTAACAATGTATACTCTGTGATTCTGAATATATGTAATACAGAGATTAACATTTTAAAAATAAACATAATAAATATTTTAAAAGAGATAGGGTAGAATATACTGATGACATTAATCAATAAGTACTTATCAAAAAGAAGCAAATAAATTTACTGGATATAAAATATAATAATATAAAATAAATTACAAGATGGATAATTAACAGAACTGATAAAGTTACAACTTAAGTTAGTAAACAGAAAGATGAGATCTAGGCACTTATTTAGAAGGCATCAGAAAGGTATAAAATAATGGAAAATATAAAAAAGAAATTAAGAAATATGGAAGATAGAAACACAACTGTCACCAACCATGTATAGCAGTTCCAGAAAGAAAGAAAAAAAATAAATAAATTGAGAAGTGGAACCACATAAAGCTATAATCCACAGAAAGTTCTCAAGATTTAAAAATATGAACACCTAAGATTAAAGGAACTTAAAAAGTACAAAACGGCATAGATAAAGAAAAGCCACACATATGTGCATTATAGGAAAATTTAAGAAAATATTTCAAATGCTTCCAGAGAGTGGTTATTTAAAATGAAAACAAATTCATACTAATATAAAGTTTTTCAATGTTAAAACTAGAAACAAAATGCCAGAGGAATAGCATTTTCAAAGTGTTGAATGAAAAGAATTTCAACCCTATATCAAGCAATATATATATTTTTTAATTTTTAAGGTGCAGATGATGCCATGAATAATGAAACCCTTCTTTAAATACCATAAGAGAAAAAAAATTTAAGGAGTAATGAATCCTAGAAGATGCTCTGTTTAATCTGAGAAATAAGGGTAATCAAATACCTCAGTAAAGTTTATTGTTGTCTAAAAATGAAGAACATGATGACAACTTAGAGAATTCATACCTGATTGGAGGTTATTATAAGAACAGACGGGAGTTTGCTAAACATCTGGGAACATCTACTCCATCTCCCTTTTTCTCAAACCTTCATGGCTAGTGGATTACAATCTAAAACAACTTCCTTCTCATAATGGTGCTTTTCTCTAATGATTGAAAGGCAAAACATGTCCAAAAGAGTCGCTGTGTGGTATGAGAACTGAGAGGAGTACCCAACAGTGGATGAGTGCTGCACTGGTTTTCTATTGCTGCATAACCAATCACCACATATGTAAAGGCTTAACACAGCACATATTTATTGTTTCTCAATTTCTGCATGATATGCAGTGTAGGTGTAGGTTATCTAGGGCCCTTGCTTTAGTCTTATCAGGTGGCAATCCAGGGTTGCCTGGGGCTGCAGTCTCATCAGAGGCTAAAATGGGGATAGATACACTCTCAAGTTCCCTCAGGCTGTTACAAGAATTCATCTCCTTGAAGCTGTAGGATGAAGATCCTCATTTTCCTGTTGGTTGTCATCCAGGGCTGACCTCTATTTCTAAAGATGACTTGATGTTTCCTATTATGTAACCTTCTCTGTAGGCATTTCACAACATCTACTTGGTTCTTCAAGACCAGAAGGAAAATCTCTTTCTTCAGTCTGCAAGGTGGAGTAATATAACAAAATGCTGTCATGGGGTGGGAGGAGCAGTATCTCTTCACTTTTTCCATGGTCTATTGGTTAGAAGCAAGTCATAGGTTCTGCTCATGACTCATACTAATAAGGTCACCTAAGGTGTGTCCACCAAGGCATTAGGGTTTTCCACATTTAGACTTATTGCCTCCCACCTTAGACTCCCAATGTGGACTCAAATTTGGGCCTGGCCATTACCATAAAAGATAACTATCATGAAAATATGAGCTGGCATGCCAAATTTTCACACACCTGCAGAGTACTATGATTATACAAGATAGACTATGAAGTAAACAGAGTATGCTACATGAAGCAGAATTATTGGAACAGATCACCTAAGAATATAAAATAAGCAAAGTAAATATTCTCAAAGATAGCAGGGAAAGTATTAATATAAAGCAAAAGCAAGAAGTCATAAAAAGTTGAGAATGTTGAGTATGCAGAGTACAGCAGGTGAGAATATTTCAATGGTCTAAAAGGATGAGTCCAACTGAAGAGTTAATGAGCAAGCTGAAATATCAGACTGAGTGTCTCTCAGAACACAGTATAAAGGATAATGAAATAGAAGATAAAAGAGAAACGCTGGGCAATACAGGAGATAGAAGTAGCAGTGTCAACCTCTGTAGCAGTTTCAGAAGAACAAAAAATAATAAACACAGGAAAGGAACTATTTGCAAACAATAATATAGAGAAAACTTTCTAGAATCAAAAACATGTTGTACAACTTCAGACTTAAAGGGCCCAGAAAGTACCCAGTAGGATAGGTAAGGAAATATCTCTACCTAAATATATTATAAATACCAAACACACAGACCCATTTCCAGAAAGAATGCAGCTTGACTATAATAGAACTGAATGAGATAAACATTATATTTTACAATTTTTTGTTTTGCTCAATTGTCATATAAATATGAAGGCTAATAAAAATATTACAAGCATATTGACCTTAGAAGATTAGTCATACAAAAATCTACTTGGATCCTCTTGGGAGAGTCATTCAAACAAGAAGAAAAATATATACAGTTGGATGCTGCAAGGAGTATAAGAAGTAACGATGATTAACTATTTTAGCAAAGATTACAGCTGCCTCTTGATACTAGGAAGAAAGAGGAGAATAGAACTCTCTATTGTACAATAAACCTACAACTAAAATACAGTGGAGATAAATGGGAGAAAAGAGCAAAAGGACTTGAGAGTGTGATGAATTTTCTGATTTGTTAGGGTAAACATATAGATAATAACAAATTTAAGAAACCAATATGAATATAAACAAGAGAAGGGTTCTGTATATAAAGATAAGTAACATAAAAACATGAGTAGAATATATCATTTTGAAATCAACAGAAGAAAACCTAATACAACTCATTAAAATAAATGGAAGAAGAAAAAAGTGAACAAAAACAAAAGACATTAAAAGGAAAATATTAAGACAACTGAAACAAATCCTAATATAATTATGATAATATAATTGTTATACTCACCAAAGAAAAGACAATAACTTGAACTAAAAAACAATTCAAAACTATATCATTTGTAGTATTTTAAAATAAACTAAGAACTGAAAATAAAAGATGAAAAAAGATGTCATGCAAATATTAACCAAAACACATCAATAGAAGTTTGCTTAATATCTAGCAAAATATAATTTGAGATTAAAAAAATAAGATAAAAGGGTGTCATTATGCTGATAAAACATACAACTGAACAGGAAAATAAATACACCATAAATAGTCATAATTATAATAATACAGTCTTAAAATACATAAAGCCAAACTAAAGAGAGAAATAAAATACATGACCAATTGTTTCTGGAGACTTTGTCATATGTTTCACAGAATTCGATAGACCCGGAAGGCAAAATAATAGAAACTTAGAAAACATGGATAATTATATGAATAAATCCAAATAATCTTTGGAATAAATTGAAAGTTGTACCCCTAAGAAACAATAGAATGCATATTCTTTGTGAGTATATATACATTTAGAAAATTGACTGCACATTATTAAATAAAAGTAAAATAAATTATTATTTTTTTTACTTCAATCATGAATTAAAAGAATGTGTATAGTAGAGTACATGGTAAGGCCCATAGGCTAGAAGCTACAAAGTTTTAAAATCTGTTACAAAGTTCCAAAAGAGAGCTTATCTCTCATTCTTTCATACAGTGCACATCCCTTCACCCCAGCACTAGTTTTGAATATGGACAACCCTTAGGACTCTAGGGAAAAGGTTCCTTAGAATATGTTTTGGTAAGTAATGAAACTAAATTTAGCACAGTCCTTCTGTTTGATTAGAGAAAGAAAAAGACATAGTTACATTTTAAAAAAATAAATAGATAAAGAAAAACATGGAGGAAGAGAGAGGGAGCGAGAGAGGGAGGGGTGAGAGAGAGAACAAAAGAAAAAAAAATGAAGAAAAAAGAAACAAAGCAGTAACATATAGACCATTATCTATTAATATGAGCCTCTCCCCCAAAAATAGAAATTAATAATAAAAAGATAATGTTAAATATTGCATATTTTTGGAAACAAAATGTCATGCTAGTAAAAATTTAGTTGCAGTTGTCAGGAAAGACATTTAAAAATGAGCTAACATTAAAACTCAAGGAATTGGAAAAAGAGCAACAGTATAAAATCAAATAAATAAGAAAGAAGAAATGTAAGTACAGATTTCAATGAAACAGTGAATTCAAAAACACAGTAAAGTTAAGTAATATCCCAAACTAATTTTTAGAAAATAATACATAATGGTGGTATGATCAATGAAGAAAAAAGAGAAGATATAAATTTTTAAAATATATAATGAAAAAAATGAAATCCCAAAAGACAAAAATAGATAAAAATAGTTGTATTAAATTTATAGAGTAGTAAAAAAGATAGATGAAATAAGTTTCTAGAATAAATGTCAAAAGTAGAAAACAAATGGAAAACTTCCACTGATAATAGACTTTTAAAGAAATGAAATAGAAGGTAAAGACCATCCTCTTCAAAGCTTTAGGACCAACTAGTTTTATAGGTGAACTCTACCAAACTTCTATGAAAGAATTAATTCATATTTTGTAAAAATTGGTCTAGATGGGACTTACCTCAAAATGATAAAAGCCATATATGACAAAGCCACAGCCAACATCATACTGAATGAGAAATAATTGAAACCATTCCCACTTAGAACTGGAACCAGACAAGGTTGCCTTCTATCACCACTTCTATTCAACATAGTGATGGAAGTCCTAGCCAGAGCAATCAGACAAAAGAAGGAAATCAAGGGCATCCAAATGGGGGCAGAAGAGGTCAAACTATCACTCTTTGCTGGCAATATGATCTTATATATAGAAAACCCCAAAGATTCTGCCATAAGACTGCTGGAAATGATAAACAAATACAGCAAAGTCTCAGGTTACAAAATCAAAATTGAGAACCACCAAATCTAAGACTCAATACCCTTCACAATAGCAACAAAGAAAATAAAATAGCTAGGAATATATTTAATTAAGGAGGTGAAAGACCTCTACAGGGACAATTATGACACACTGAGGAAGGAAATAGCAGAGGATATCAACAGGTGGAAAACAATACCATGGTCATGAATCGGTAGAATCAATATTGTTAAAATGTTTATACTACCCGAAGTGATCTACAGATTCAATGCAATCCCTATTAAAATACCAACATCATTTTTTGCAAGTCTAGAAAACATAATTCTACACTTCATGTGGAACCAGAGAAGACCCTGTATAGCAAAAGCAATCTTAAGCAAAAAGAACAAATTGGGAGGCATCAGTTTACCAGACTTCAAGCTATGCTACAAGGCTATAGTAACTAAAACAGCATGGTACTGGCACAGGAGCAGAGACAGAGCAATGGAACAGAACTGAGAACGCAGGTATAAAAACATCCTCATATAGCCATCTACTCTTTGACAAAGCACACAAAAACATACACTAGTGAAAAGAATCCCTATTCAATAAATGGTGCTGGGAAAATTGGATAGCCACATGTAGAAGACTGAAACAGGATCCACACCTCTCACTTCTCACAAAAAACAACTCACAGTGGATAACTGACTTAAACCTAAGGCATGAAACCATAATATTTCTAGAAGAAAATATTGCAAAACTCTTATAGACATCAGCCTAAGGAAAGAATTTATGAGGAAGACCCCAAAGACAATCACAGCAACAACAAAAATAAATAAATGGGACCTGATCAAATTAAAAAGCTTCTGCATAGCTAAGGAAACTATCATGGGAGCAAACAGACAACCTACAGAATGGAAGAAAATATTCCCATGCATGCTACACATCTGATAAAGGGCTGTTAATTAGAACCTACATAGATCTTAGGAAAATGAACAATAAAAAATCAAACAAGCCCATTAAAAAATGGGCAAACGATATAAACAGAAACTTTTCAAAAGAAGACAGACCAATAGCCACCAAACATATGAAAAAATGCCCAACATCTCTAATCATCAGGGAAATGCAAATCTAAACCACAATGAGATATCACTTAACTCCAGTAAGAATGGCTTTTATCAAAAAGTCCCAAAACAATAAATGTTGGTGTGGAAGCAGAGAAACAGGAACACTCATACACTGCTGGTGGGACTGCAAACTAGTACAACCTTTGTGGAAAGTAATATGGAGATACCTCAAAGAGCTAAAAGTAGAACTACCATTTGTTCCAGCAATACAATTACTGGGCATCTACCCAAAGGAAAAAAAGACATTCTGTAAAAAAAGGTATCTGCACTCAAATGTTTACAGCAGCACAATTCACAATTGCAAAGATGTGGAAACAACCCAAGAGCCCATCAATACATGAGTGGATTACTAAAATGTGGTATATGTATACCATGGAGTTCTACTCAGCCACAAAAAACAATGGTGGTATAGCACTTCTTGTATTATCCTGAATAGAGCTGGAGCCTATTCTGCTAAGTGTAGTATCACAAGAATGGAAAAACAAGCACCACATGTACTCACCATCAAATTAGTATTAACTGATCAACAGTTATGTGTTCATATAGTAGTAACATTCATCAGGGGTCAGGCAGGTGGGAGGGAGAAGAAGGATGGCTATATTCACACCTAATGTGTGCGGTGCACACCGTCTGGGGGATGGACATTCATAAAGCTCTAACTTGGGTGGGGCAAAGGCAATTTATGTAACCTAAACATTTGTACCCCTGTAATATGCTGAAATGAAAAAAAATAGAGAAAGTCTCCAAATTAAGCTGTAAATACAAATAAATTCTATTAAAATATCTGCATTGAGTTTTGGGGAGACTTTTCAAACTCACTTTAAAAATGTTTATACTAGAATGAAGGCCCGTGAGCAGCTATTACAATTTTATCAAATAAAAATAGAACACTAAATGTTCCAGTTTTTAAGACTTACTAAAAGACCATAGTAATTAAAAATAGTCTGATGTTGGCACAGCAACAAAGAGACCAACAGATTAAAATAGAAAGCTCAGAAACAGCATGATTAATTGACAAATAATAAAACTGAAAAGGACATTGGTTTAGAATGATATAACGGAAACGAATTTACAGTAAGGAGAAAAATCATGTGACCTGACTTATATCATATATAAAGGTGGAGTCCAGATGAATTAAAGATATAGTGTGGCACAAAAATACCTAAGATGGCAATAGAAAAAAAAGAAAAATAATTGTGATACCCAGAAGTGAGGAAAAACATATTTATCAATATACAAAATGCATATACAATATAGAGATATTAGTCTATATGGCTACATAGAAGTTAAGAATATCTATTCATTGAAAGACGTTGGCACAATGAAAACAGAGAAATATGATAGCTGGGAGAAGGTACGTAGCATGTTTAAAACCTTACAATATGGTGAAATAAGAATAAAAAAAAAAAAAGCTTCTCCTCAGGCCAAGAGAAGCTTCTGTGTTAGAGCCTAGACTTTGCATTTTTGCCTTGATTAAAGAATTCTCTGTGTAAAAAAATAATAATAATAAAATAAAGAGTGTTATGTAAATGCAAAAAAAAAACCTTAAGACAATATGTAGAATATAAGTCAGGAGCCCCAACAGAAATGTGAGCAAAGATATTAATAGGTAACAGAAAGAAGAGGACAAAATGATTAATAAGCATAGGAGGAACCTGTCAAACTCACTAGTAATCAAAGAAATGGAAATGAAAATAATGAAATACAATTTTATATCTATAAGAAAGCCCAAAAAGAAAAGACTATCATGTGTGGGGAAAATGTTCCCTCTTGTGTACTGCAAGTGGGAATGCAATGTCCAAAAGCTACCCAGGCTCCCTGCAGCAACCCTCTAAGGAGGGCACTATCCCCGATGGGAGATACAGTAAGTGCACAGTTCTCAAAAGGTGGTCCTGGGTGCCCTGGGCTGGCATTTGTTAATAGTGTGCACTTTAGATCTAGCAGAGAGAGAGGGTGAGTGAGCCAAGTCCCACCTCCTACAGGAGAGGGGTTAGGGCAGGCTTCCCCTAGTTCCCTAATGGCTAAGAGGCCTACACCAGGGCAGGCTTTCAGAGGCAAAGACTATCTTGAGGACCCCAGAACCTGTCCTTCTAAGAGTCCCCAGGTTCCAATGCTGCCCAACAATGTCCTAGGATTAAGTGGCTTCTCCTCCTCATGTTTTATTTCCGAAGAGGATAGTAAACCCAGCATGCGGTGGGTTCTCCCTTCCTAAGACATAAACAGCTTGTTCAAGGTAATCCATATACATCATGTAACTAGGTACAACAAATCAACATCAGTAATCTCTTACTATAGATTAATTTCCAATTAAGCACAATATGATAATTATGGTCTCTTAGCAGTTCTCAATTCTTTATTTGGCTAACTGCTAGCATGCCATAGTGATTAGTTAAACTTGATTCTTACAAGAACCTCAGCCTGTAGCTCCCTACCCAGTGCTCTCCAGCCCAGTAACAGCCAGCTGGCAGTACTCTAGGCACACTTCGCAGGCATGCTGATCCCATTGGCCACACATTCCTGATACTTACTTTGTGGTTAGTGTTGCCAGGTAAAATACAGAGTACCCAACTACATTTGAATTTCAGATACAGAACAATTTTTGAAAAATAAATACATCGCCAATATTGCATAGGATAGACTTATGCAAAAGTCTGGCAAGTCTACTGGGGATTCCACATCAGCCTGACCTTAAATGTCACGACTGTTGACACTTAGCATTCTTTACTTCCACTCACTCTTGCCAGAATTGAGTCTCCTCCTTTTGGTAATTTTTCATTGCTTAAATCTGCTGCCAAGACAAAAGAGATGTGCATCTTTTTTTTTAATTCTAATAAAATTGGGAAGTAGGTATTATCTCCAATTTACAGAGGAGAAAACTGAGGATAATATAAATTCAAAACCGTACCTGGCATCATATAGCTAGCAAGTGGAGTCAGTCCTGGCATCCAGGGTAGTCCGTGTGCACAGTCATTCTCTTTCCACTTGCCCACCCTGCGATGGATAAGCAGGGCACAGATTTGCACAGATTAAGGAGCCTCGACAGAGGTAGCATACATGATCTCAAAGAACTTCAGATAATGATCTGGGGATCCCTGAGCTGCCCCAGAGGGATGGTGGTGCCTGGACTTCTGTAAGTTGCATAGCTGAGCTCACGCTGCTGCTTCTGATAGGAAATCTCTTGGGAATCCAGCACTAAAGAGCCACCTTAGGCAGAGAAATAAAGGCAGATGAGAAACCCAAGGCAGCAGCTTGAAACCTCATTAACGTTTCTCTATACCCAGAGACCCAGAATATGTTGACTTACATCTCCTGGCCTTCGTCACCACATATAGAACACACAAAGCTCAAATTCTCAATCAGAGAATCCATTAACAAAACCCAGTGCCCTTCCACCTGCCCTCCTTTATTGAGAAGGCACAGGTCTCCTACCTTTAGGAAAATCACCCTAATTATATGAGCTAATTATTCGTGTTTTGTTTGTTTGTTTGTTTCCTTAAATTATGGCCACTTTAAGAGAATCCAATTGCTTTTTTTCACTAGAAGATTGAACCACCTATTAGAATGTAAAAGAATGTGCTAATTGGAGTTCAAATCAAATGCTAGGACACAGTTTAAATTTATAATTATAAAACAAATTATCTTCACCCTCACACCCCCAAATCCACAGGCTCTGAACAGCAGAGTGACCCGCAGTAGCCTTGAATCTGTCCACCCTTAAAACCTGACAATGATTGCTTTTTTTGTTTTGTTTTTAGTCTTTTTTAACCAGAAAGAACTGCTCTTAACTGTAAGATTATGCAGCTCTGTTTGGAAAGCTTTTGTGAGTCCCTATAGTGTAATGATTTTCCTTTAGAGAGCATGTAATTTTAGGTTCTTGCATAACAGCACAGATTTTTATGGTATTACTAAACTTTGTAATTTTATTTCTCTCTGACAATTAAGTGCACATTGATGTTATGGAATTTTTTCTTCCTTCTATCACAGTTGGATGAAATTGGAAAGGCTGGCTATGGTGTGTTGGGAGTGCTCATGTCTAGAAGTGTAAACGTTTTGTGATTCCCTTGTTGAAGATCCATTTCACACATAGGCAAATCCATCACATTGCTACTGTTTACTTTCAGTTGCAAACAAGCTGTAACCCAAAACACACAATGCACCAAACAAAAACAATCAATGTGCCATTTATGCACTCAGTTTGCTTAGGAAACATAATAGTTAACAATTTACAGTACATTAACTCAGATGTTTAAACTGACCTTTTTTCTGAAAGTGAGTATCTTCCAAATAAATGACATTTTCACCTAGTATTTATCATTTCTTATCACCAGTCACATCTATTTCTTGTCTCCTGCACTCAGACCTGGGCACAGTAACACCTACCTTTTACAGAGACCCTTGCTGCTTCCCTTTGCTATGTGAATGAGACACATCACTTTTTCTAGTCCAAGCAGCTGAATGCAGACAATTTCGTTTGCCTACAAACTAGGCAACCAAATTTGGACATGCATGATTCGTGCTGTCCCTTTGAGGCAAAGTGAAGTCTTCTCTGCCACAAAGATGAGTGTTCAGTAACCATTAGGTAGGTGACAATCAGCCCTTGAGTCTCTCTAAATTGAATTTTGTAATTTATCCAAGAATCTCTAAGAATGATAATGCTCTCTTTTAATCTTCATCTTTTGGCCTTAATCCATTCCCTGATGATTAGAGTTTTGCAGACTTGCTAGGGCTTAGTGTTGCTTCTCCTAGCAAGGATTATTTGATCGATAGTATGATCCCAAGACAGGGTGGATAGAAACTCTGAAATCCAGTCTGGCTCAGCCTCTACTCTGAGGTCAGGTGCAGCCATTTCCCACTGGAAATCACTTCCCACAGTCAGCAGATTTTATGTCCTTATATGCCATCACTGAGATTTGTGAAACTGAGGCCCTAGATGAATATTCATGATCTTCACTCCATGGAATATCCCTACCCTAAAATGTGTGGTGTTAGAAGAAGCTCTTACCTGACACAATGGATATATTCTATTAGGGACTATATGATTGTTTACACCCAAAATTCATATGTTGAAGCTTTTTAACTCTTAATATGACTGTATTTGGAGATAGGGCCTGGAAAGAAGATGGGTACTTGATTTTATAGGATTGATGTCCTTATAAAAATATATATCAGAGGGCTCATTCTCTTTCTCTGTGTATGTAGGCACTTAGGAAAGGCCAGGAGAGGACATAGCTAGAAGGCTGCCAGCCCTCTGCAAGCCAGGAAGAAGGCCCTTACTGGAAATCAACAATGCTGGTTCCCTGATCTCAGACTTCTAGGTTCCAGAACTCTGAGGAAATACATTTCTGTTGTTTAGACCATCTGGTCTGCGGTACGTTGTTATGTTAAACCAAACAGACTAATGCAGATGAACAAGAATAAGACATTCTAGTAACCTTCTTAACCTTTTTGGAGTTTTTCCAAAGAAATCACAGATTAATCTGGACTCATTTTCCACATAAAAAAATACAATCTCTGAAATTATGCAGTTGAGAAGTAAATCCATGTGGATGCATGGTCCTGTATTTAGCAGCTTCAGGCAAATACTCATGGTTATATTGTCCCTAAATCTTGAAGATTGTTTCTTTGAACTATCCTGAATAAATGTAAAACAGGTAAAAAGCAAAGAAAAAGAAACTTCTCCCAATCAGTGGTCTTGTACTGGTCTGAGGCAGTATCACACAGCTCATGAGATCTTGCCAAGGTAAGGATTTGATGGCAGTCTGCTTGGCCTGGGCTCTCTATTCACTTTTACGTTGGTCAAACTAATCAATTCCCTAATGTTTTTTGTAACCAAGCCTTTTCCAAATGTATGCAGCTCAATCATTAGGCTGGTTAGACTACAAAGCTGGCTGGCTGTGCTTGGCTAAGAAGAGTAGACACACAGAATAGAGCAGGAACCAAGCCACTTCTGTGGCCACTCTGTCCACAGCCCCTCAAGAAATTTTACAGCAAAATTGACCCATGTCAATTTCAATTATTATTTAATAAACAAGTCCATTCTGTCCAAGAAAACAACTAGAAAACCATGCCTAAATACTAATAATGATTCAGGATATAGAGTTTCATGTCTTTTTTAAAGATGTGTGTTTATGTGCATGTGTGTGTGTGTGTTTCATGCAGAGTAGAAGACTTTCATTGAAATTATTATTTTTAAGCATTCATGAAACATCTTGTATGCTGGAAACTGTGCAGAGTCAAAGATCCAAAATGCTCTTAGATGAGCCACCCACACTTCAGGAGCTCAGTCAGAATTAGATTTCTTTCTTCTCACTGGGTGTCTCATTCCAATTGCCTCCCCCTAACCCCTCTCTCCTCTTTCCTTCCCAAATTCAGAACTTTCATCTAAGCCTATAGGATACTCTCTGAACCTAAGGTCAAATACATTTCGAGGAGAGGATGAACTTAACCTCCTCTTGGCTGGAGGCACCTGGTCTGTGGAAGGTTTATCCAATTAGACCTCGGTGATCCTGGCTCGCAGATCAGAGTTATTTGCCCTATGACTTGCGTTTCCTCCACTTTGTGACGGAGGATTGTGATGAATGCCTCTCTCCCCACTCATCTGGTCCAAATCATCTTAGACTCTCCCTTCTTCCCTGGGACTCAGTAGTGAGACTGGACATGTACTTCTCCTCCCCAAGCTCCATCTTCCATTGCTGGGGTGACTTGGCAGCTTCCAATAGGACAGGACTCAGAGGGCAGCCTGTGTATAAGCTGGCCAAATTTAAAGCAGGATTTATGAATCTTGAACGGGATTTTCATGCTGTCTATACCACCGTGAAATTATCTACTGATTCCATTTAGTAAACAAGACAGCAGGTTGAAACTGGCTGTTCCCAAGCCCAGCAGAGAGACTGGTGGCAATGCTGATGTGCTAGTGCAAAGACGAACAAGACTTCTGCCGGGAAGGTGGGCTTGTCCACCCTGGCGTCACTCTTCCAGTGCCTAAGGAGGAGGAATTGAAGAAAGGCATGTTTGCACACTGTCTTTCCACTCATTACTTATGTATAGCATATATTATTCAAAATAAGCAATTATCTTAAAGAAAACAAAGCTATTTGCATTTCCCAGGAGAGAATTTGCCCCTCGGAGGGAGTTGGTGTCAGGCAGAGATCAAGAAACCACTGACTGGAGCAGAAATAGTATCATTTTCTCTCTACAGGACAAAATTCAAATACTTCAGCCGGACATGCCCCACCCTCTATGTGTAGGTCTTATCCAGCCCAGTTTTGTTCATTTTCCACAAATGCACATGTTCCTTACTTTTGAGCTGGGCTTACTTCTCACTCAAAAACAATTATTAATTCCGTTTATTTTTCTGTAAATTGTAGAATACCTATGTTATTCACTTGTTAGTGAAATATCTTATGGAGACCATTATAATATGAAAATGACCTTTCTGTATAAATCCCATAAGCACCCTACCTACAATGAGTTTTTCTGAATTTCTAGAGCAATGGTTTTCAATTTCACAGGCACTCAAAATCCCCTAAACAGCTTGTAAAAATACAGACTGCCAGCCCCAATCTCTTTCAGTGGACCTGGGATGGAGACCAATAATTTGTGTTTCTAAAAAACTTTTAGGTGATTTGAATGCTGCTAATCCAGGGACCACCTTTGAAAACCATTCTTCTAAAGCTGTGTTGTCCAATAAGGTAGCCACTGGCCACTTGTGGCTATTGAGTGCCAGAAATGTGGCTGGTTGCAATTGAGATGTGCTGTGAGTGTAAATACATATTGTATTTCTACGACTTTGTACAAAAATAGAATGCAAAATACATATTAATAATTTTATATGATAACATGTTGAAATATCATTTTTGGACACTTTAAGTATAGCATTGTTAAAATTAATCTTACCTGTTTCTTTTTACCTTTTTTTTTTTTTTCTTTGAGACAGAGTCTCACTCTGTTGCCCAGGCTAGAGTGCCGTGACATCAGCCTAGCTCACAGCAACCTCAAACTCCTGGGCTCAAGCAATCCTTCTGCCTCAGCCTCCCAAGTAGCTGGAACTACACGCATGCTCCACCATGCCCAGCTAATTTTTTCTACATATTTTTAGTTGTCCAGATAATTTATTTCTATTTTTTTTTTGGTAGAGATGGGGGTCTTGCTCTTGCTCAGGTTGGTCTCGAACTCCTGAGCTCAAATCATCCGCCTGCCTCGGCCTTCCAGAGTGCTAGGATTACAGGTGTGAGCCACCATGCCCGGCCTCTTTTTACTTTTTTAATATGACTATTAGAAAGTTTAAAATTGTAAACATGACTTGTATTATATTTCTATTGGACAAGCACTGATGTAGAAGAAGGATGGTATATTGGCAATGTGAAATTGAGGAGCAAAGGTAGATTTTAAGTGTGAAACCAAATTTGATCACCTGAATGCTTATTGACTATTCCAGAATCCAAAGAAAGGGTATATTAGAATCATGGTGATGGATAAAAGCTATGTGGTAGCTGAGCTAATCCAATTCAGGGTCAAGGAGTAGCAAGAAACCTAATGACCTTAATTTAGGCCAACAGTGTTTTGTAGAATCAGATCTCTTTTAGAGAGTTAAAACATGGTGTTCTATTTGTCCAGTCTTGTCTATTTTACCAGTATGTGAAATAGAGCTCTCAGTATCCACTGAATTTTACTTTTATGTATATAATTTTTTTCCTCAGGGTGATTGGCAGCTTCGCTAGGGCAAGAACTAAATCTCTATTTTATGTGATTTGGGACACCTAATGTTGCTTTAATCTATCTACATTATATCAATCAGTGTAATAAAAGGAATTCATCTTAAATATTTTACATTCCCTTAAACCAAGACATAACCATTCCTAGATTTTGCAGAAATAGCATAGTAATGATTGCGACATTTCTCAAACTGTTGTTGAACAAATTATGAGTAATCTGTAGCTATAGAAGTTTAAGAAGATGTGTGCACAACCTATCCTTCTTGGATATCTACAACAATGAAAAATTACTACATTAAAGACACTGAGAAATCCTATAATTGTGAGACATTTAATTTTATCTTATTGAGCATTTTATATTTATATAAACATGGTACTATTTTTCTTTATAGTATCTATTAAATTCTCACATATTACGTTTCCATGGAACCTATTTCTGGAAGAGCTAGTCTGGTGGCAAGAGGTTCCTTGTTTATCGCTATCCATATGTGCCGGGAAAACAGAAAGAGAAAGGCTATTTCCTTGATGAGTCATATAAACAAACCCTCCCTAATATCTTCTTCCTACCTCTAGAGCATTAGGAAAATATTTATTTTATTTTACATTTTCCCCAACTATGGGTCATTAAATATGAAATGACCGATTTTGAATCAAAAGTATAGTTTATTATATCTCAAACAAGAAGCAGTACAATTAATCAAAGCATGTGCCTAGACTATCACACAGTATTGCCATCTTAACAGTAGCTTGTTTATGCCAGCAGCAAAGAAGCCTGGAGAGTGAGTTGTGATGAAATCGCCAAAGGCATTTTCCACAGTTTCTTGAGAACTGAATATTTCTCCTTGCAAGAAATGGTCCAAAGCCTGGAAAAAGCAGTAGTCAGTTAGTACAAAGTTTGGTGAATACAGTGGATGGCAGAGAGTTTCCAAGTCCAGCCTCTGTAGTTTGAGCAGCGTTGTTTGTGCAACATGTGGCTGGGCCTTGTCTTGAAGGAGGATTGGCCTATCTCTCTTTATTGACCAATCTGAGCTGCTTAATTGCAAGCATCCTCACCATTTCATCCAATTTGCTGTAGTAGATATTCACTGTAATAGACTGACCAGATTTCATGAAGCTGTAATAGATAACATCAGTACTGGACCACCAAACAGACATCATTAGCTTTTTTTGATGAATATTTGGATTTGGACTGTGTTTTGGCACTTCATCTTTATCTACCTATTGTGCCCAATCCTTGCAATTGTCAAAAAGAATCCATTTTTCATCACACATAACAATACAGTGCAGAAATGGTTCACCTTTATGTTGTGACAGTAAAGAAAGGCAAGCCCCAAAGCGATTTCTCTTCTGTCATTTATTTAATTCATGCAGAATCCATCTATCCACATTCTTTCCTTGCCAATTTGCTTCAAATCATCCAATATTGTTGGAATAGTAACATCAAACCTTGATGCTAATTCACGCGTAGATTGAGATGGATTCGCTTCCGCTACAGCTTTCAGCTCACCATTATCCACTGTGGTCTCAGGTCACCCATGTGGCTCATTTTCAAGATTAAAATCACCAGCATGGAGCTTCTCAAACCATAGATATTCTGTGCGTTCATTAGCAACATCCTTCCCAAACCTTTCATTGATATTTTGATCTGTCTGCACTGCATTGGTTCCAGGACAGAACTCATATTCAAAAATAACTCAAATATTTTACTTATTCATAGTTTCATAAAAATTGCTCTAAAAATGTGAAAGATAATAACAAGCCAAACCATGCATTTGAAAGACTGAGGATGTACTTTCACAATCAAAATAAAACAAGAAGTCAAAGTGAAATGTCAGCGATATCAATTGTCAAACTTAGTAAGGAAATTGGACATTTCATAGTTTATAAACTAATAGTAACAGAAAGCTCTTTTCCCAAGGCTCTGGCGGTAGGAAAGAAATCTACCATTTTAGCTCTTTCTAATCTTTTATAGAATCAACACACCAAGTTCTCTGAGGTGGAATCTCTACATGGTAATTCCCTCCCAAGAGTTTCTACCTCCAGGTCATTTTCTTGGGATTTTTCAGTGTTGGTCTCAAGTCTACCCAGGAGTTGAGTAAGACACGTTATTTTTGTGTGGGGACATTTGGTCCAAGATAGCTCTTGACCAATGTCTCAGTCCATTCTTGCTGCTATATATAACCAATACCGCAGATTAGGTAATTTATAAATAATGGAAAGTTAGTACTCACAATTCTGGAGGATGACAAGTTCAAGGTCGAGATGCTGGCACTCATGAGATCATTGCCTCCTCACATGGCTGAAGAGGAAAATACTGTGTCCTCATATGGCAGTAGGTGAAAAGGCAAAAAGACAAGAAAGTGTCTAGATACTTCCCTCCAGACCTTTTATGAGGCATCAATCCTATCCATGATGGTGGAGCCCTCATGGCCCAATCACCCATTAAATCCCCCCCTCTTCATATTGCTGCATTGAGGATGAAGTTTCAACATGAATTTTGGAGAAGACAGAAACATTCAAGCAATAGTACCCAGTATCTGGTAGATCTAAGCAACAGATTGGCAAGAGAGCAAGCATATAGACAGGAGGAGTGGAAGAGCACACAGCTGTGTTCAGGGGCCATGTTTCCAGCAATTCCCTTTTAAATGTCTTTAAAGGTGCTTTAAAATGACTCTAATAACATGTATTTTTTTTTTTGTAAAGCCTATACAGTTATTTTTGTACAAAAAGGATTGGACTCCTTTTATCACAGCAGAGGCTAAAGTGATTCTGAAGGCAAATATTTAAAGTAAAAATATGTTGTTTGCTTTAGCCCCAAATCACAAACAATCGTTCTTTCTTCTAAATTGATTTAGGATCCTCTATGATAGCATTTTTACTCCAGCTGTACTCTGTCCCACAAACTCCAGATTGCCCTGTAGATGACAGAGCAGGAGTGAATTATTGTTATTTTTTTCTGAGCACTATCTAGAGTTGTATTGCCTGGCTCTGTGTAGCCATACAGTGCAGCTACAACCCTTTGGGAGGAACTATGAATGTAAAAGGCATTGTTGGTATTTTTTGTTTTATTATTCTGCATTGCTATTCCCCAAGCCTAAGTGTAGAGTTTTCTCTGCTGATGCAGAACAAGAATGCACTGCTCTCACACAGTCATTTAGCAAAGATGTGCTTCAGTAGGAGGGTTCAAGATACAATCTCCACCATATTCTCATGTTGGAGAATACAGCTCAAACTGAATCACTCCTCGTTAATTTCATAAATATTAATTTCATCAGGAGGAATTTATCCGAGTTGAACTATGTTACTCCTGTAAGTGACAGGCAGGGCAGGATTGGCTTCCTCAAATCCCAAGGTCCCTTTCCCATCAAGTGATCGTGTGACATTTCGTTGATGTAGTTTTTCCTTTCTTGGGTGTATGGTGGATAGCTACGAGCAACCAATTCACTTAACATAAAATATTAGCATTCACCAGGACGTTTTTTGTTTTTTTGTTTTTTTGTTTTTTTTACTGTGTGTGATTAAAGCACTGTGGAAATAAATGTAGTCCCTTAAATGAAGTATGACTATGCCACCCCCAAGAAAAACCCTAGGCATAGAAATGGAGGGGAAGAAAAAGTTAAGTAGACATGGAAAATTTCTCTTATTACTCTGCTATAAGAATCTTAATTAGTCCCAAAAGGTTTTTTTTTTTTTCCACTCATTTTAAAGCAAAATCAGGTAGATCACACAATGAAATGTATGTCAATCAATCTCTGGTAGAGTCAGCCAGCTGTGGCCACCCTACTTATGTGACGTGACCTTCTATATTTGCAATTGTGAGTTGGCTAGGATTTTGTTCCATTCAAAATTGTATGTATGTAAGTAGAATTGTGCCGATAAATGAGCTTTCCTAATTGAGTTCATCCTTGTAAATTAATAAAAATTCCTGCCAATCAAACGTGTGCATGTTTGCAGGAATATTATCAGTAGGTAATGGAGATAATTAATACTTCATGACATCAAGGTCTGAAATTAAAATCAAATCTGAGACTTAACTGCAATTATTAAATCTGAGGAAAATTATCTTTCAGATGACAAGTGTCACAACCTTCAGCACCTGAATTAATAACAGGGAGCAAGCCTCCAAAAACACAGTGAACACTTTTTTTTCCTATGTTGCAATAATTATCACTTCATGACATCAAGGACCTATATCTGGCTCAAGGTAATATTGCAGATCAGTAAAGTATTATTGAAGCAGAAAACACAAATTTCAGGTAACTTATCTAGCGGAAAAATATAATTGAAAGAGTATAGGACTGGGAGATGGGACCCAGGTTATAGTCCTGACTCTTAGTAGACATAGTTTCTAGCCCAGAAACTTGCAGGTATTTTTCTATTCTATTTTGGCCAAGCAAATCATTTCACCTATCTGGGCCTTATTTTGTTTTTTATGCTATGAAGCTAATTTTTGTTCTGTTTACAAGATTCATGTAAAGATCAAATAGGAGTGTTTTTAAAATAATTCATTTCTTTTCATTTATTCATTTATTTTTCCAATAAGCACTGAGTGTCAGCCATTATTATGAGTGGAGTGTTTGGAAAACAGAGATTAGAAAAGAAAAGACACAAACCCTGATCTCAAAGGACTTTACAACCTGATGAAAGAATTGTCTACATAAAGTGCACTGAGACAGGGCTAAGCTTGGAGGTGACGGGCAGCCCGTGTGGTGTAGCAGAGGTGGTACGGAGAGGTTGTTGTCAGAGAGACTTTCCAGACAAAGTGATGCTGGGGGAGAATCATGGAGGGCAAGCATCTTTTAACAGATAAATGAGCATTCAAGGGAACAAGGCAAAGTGTTCACACATTATTTTTTCCACCATAACTAGATTTTGGTAGTTGATTTCCAGGGGATAGTTAACTAAAGTGTGACTATCGTAGGTACATGATGGAAACAATGCACTATTTCCCAAACCACAGCTCATTCTGAAAGTAGAGTGGTATGGTTTATAAAAAAGAAAAAAATTGGTGTCCTTCCCCGATGTGCATTTAGGTGATCAGACTGAGATGGGGGGTGGGGGGAGGGGATGAGTGTATCCCTACATGATGAGTACGTTGCACACCCTCTGGGGAATGGTCATGCTTGAAGGTGCTGACTCAGGGAGGTGGGGGGGAGGGGATGGAGGTATGACTACATGGTGAGTGCCAGGCTCACTGTCTGGAGAATGGACACGCTTGAGGCTCTGACTCGGGGGGATGGGCGGGACATGGACAATGTATATAACCTGAACTTATGTACCCCCATGATGAGCTGAAATAAAAAAAAAAAAAAGAAAAAAAAATGTAACTTCCCTGAAGATAAATAACTAGAAAGTGGCAAAGCCAGGACTGGAACCATGTAGCTTAATCAGTATATGTACAACCTCAATTTAATTTATTCATTTATTTATCCATTGTTAATTGTTAATTGTTTATATATTCCAGGGACTACTGAAGTTAGGCCAGAAGGGACCATTGCACATAGGGGCAGGGACCCAATAGACCAGATTAGATTGAGGGCATATTTAAGATGCAGAGCTGGAGCCTAACTCTAAACAGATAGTAGAGTCATGGAAATGAAGCTTGTTTGCAAGGGTGAGTGGAGAGAGGCCATGGCAGGGACCCACTCTACTCCAGACTGAGGGCTGAAGGTTGATCCCACAACTCTCCTTGAAGTCTCTAAATCTGCTTGGACTGTGGCTTCCTTTATCGGGACTGAGCCAGGCACCAATCAGGACCCCTCTGCAGCACCCAGGCCGATGTCTGTCCTATGGGATGTGCTATAAAAACTCTTAAATGTTTTATACATCACCCCTAAGAATGATGGTTTTCCCCATTAGTCTATTTTTACTGCTATAACAAAATACTTTAGACTGAGTAATTTATCAATACTACAAATGTATTTCTCATAGTTCTGGAGATCAAGAAGTCCATGATCAAGGCACCAGTAAATTTGGTGTTGGGACTGGGCTTGCTCTCTGCTTCCAAGATGGCACCTTCTTGCTGTGTCTTCACAGAGAGGAAGGCATAAATGCTTCCCAAGGCAGAAGGTAAATGAAAGGACAAAAAAGGGGACCATCTAGTTCCCTATAGCCTTTTATAAGTACACTAATCCCATTAATGAGGGCTCTGCCTCATGGCTTTGTCATCTCCGAAAGGCCCCAACTCTTACTACTATTGCATTGGGATAAAGCTTCAACATAAATTTTAAAGGGATACAAACATTCAAATCATAGCACCCATGCTCTGGGGAACAATGTGCCCTGGTCCAGGTCCCAGTGATGCTCACGAATATGCAAAATCTGCTCTCATTTCAGATATGACCGATGGGAAACTGTTGCAAAAGCCAAGACTTAAACTCCATGCCGACAGAGCCCATGCCCTTTCCCGGCACACACTACCGTTTCTTACTCTCTTATCTGATTAGAATTCTCTATATGTTACTCTCTAGCTGAGACATGAGATATTCTAATCATGGTAAGGCAAGGGTTTGCTGACATGCAATTCTCCTTTATCTTCACATATCAGAGCTTCCCATTGGTTATATGATCTCTTCTGATCCCTTCAGATTCCAGAAGTCTAATTTGGGACAGACAACAATTAGTGCTCTGGGACAGTTGCTGGGGTGGTAGTAGTCCTTTGACTAAATACAGAAGTTAGTAAGAGAAAGACCCAAGCTAGAGTCCTACCCAGCTGCTTAATAGATTAATGACCTTGTGTAAGTAATTTCATCTGTACAATTTTCAATTCCTTCAACTGTATAATGGGGACATTGAGAGTATCTAAAAGGCTGGGTGCTGTGGCTCACACCTGTAATTCCAGCACTTTGGGGGACTGAGTTGGGGGGATTACTTGAGACCATGAGTTCCAATAGCCAGGGGTGGTGGCAGACACCTGTAGTCCCAGCTATTAAGGAGGCTGAGGCAGGCGGATGGCTCGAGCCTAGGAGTTGAAGGTTACAGTAACCTATAACTGTGGTACTGTGCTTTAGCCTGAGTGACAGAGTGAGACCCAGTTTCCAAAAAAATAAAATTAAAACAGATCATCCAACACATTACCACATAAAGTTGCTCTGTGAGTTAAATGTGGTCATGCACATTAAATGCTTAGGAATGCTTTAGTGAAAAATAAATGCTTAATAAATGTTAGCTGTGATCATTGCTTATTATCACCTTTGTAGAGTATTGTACTCAACTCTAAGCGAACACATGTGCTAAGTCCTAGTATGGATCCTTGAAACCCGGATACAAAGCTGTGGAATATCATGGTGTCTTGCTCCATTTGGGTTGCTATGACAAAATAACAAACTGGGTAGCTTATAAACATCGGAAATTTATTTCTCACATTTATGTAGGCTGGAAAGTCCAGTATCAAGATGCCAGCAAATTTACTGTCTGGTAAGGGCCCTCTTTCTGGTTCATAGACAGCATAGATAGCACCTTCTGCTGTATCTTCACATGATGAAAGAGACAAGGCAGCTCTCTGGAACCTCTCTTACAAAAGCAGTAAACTTACTCATGAGGGCTCTGCCAAAGGCCCAACTCATAATACCATCACCTTGGGGATTAGGATTTCAACATACAAATTTGGGAAAACCATAACCATTCAGACCATTGCACATAGGAATATCAGAAATAGTGTGAGAGTGGTGAGAAATTTGGGGTGGAGGTGCTTACCCTGCAGTCAGCCACCTTTGCTTACTAAAGATGTGATTGATTACTCACAAAGCATTAGGACCAAGTCTAAAATCTGGGTCTCCTGAGAGCCCTCAGACTAGGGGATTTGGAATGTACTTGTAAAGAGACAAACATATACTGTAGTTGAAAGGTAGCTGAATTTCCAGACCATAGCTAGCCTCTTGGAAATTTGGTATGTATTAGAATAATGAGAGAAACCATTTTTTGAGCAATCTTCCAGTAACCAGAGTTGTGGTAGATGCCCTGTTGGCTCAGAAAGCCTTGGTTAGCTGTGTGTCTGTTGTGTGAGATCTAGAGAGAGGGATCTGGGGAAGCTTCACCACCTTGGAACAATGTTTATTCCCTGTCTTATCCTCCAAGAGAAGGCATATGTTTCTTCAATTTGTAGATTGCAGCAAGGTGCAGCTTAGAGGGGAGTGTGCAAGTGCATGTGTTTGCCATGAAATTAAATAAGAGCAGTGATACATAGCCAACGTGCACCCATAAATTTCAACAGGGAAAATTCTAATGCGGCACAAGGATAGAGATAGTGATATATTAGAAGGGAAAAGCACTGAATCTTGTGTAAAATGAGAGAAATATAATTTTCCTGCATTATCTTGTCCCTTTCTTAATTGCCTACCAGGATGCATTCATCAACTAGCTTCCCTAGGCCCAAGCTTTCTACTTGCATGCATTTGTATGTAAAACCGGCTTGCGTTTTAAGTACAAAACACAGTGCTTGTGCTATCACACAAGACACAGCAAATGAATAAAAATTTTTACTTGTCAGTTTCTAGATAAAACACACTTCGCATTTCAAGGCTGGGAAATAGTCTGCAAACACCCAGCGAGGTACAATAAATATGGGCTCAGGAGTCTTCGCTGGGCTATATATGCAGCTCAGTAGCCTCATGCCGCTATCTGGGGGATCTGTGAAGCTTTGGGGTGGGTCATAGGGAGAAAGGATAGCTGGCTGCCCAGATAATCCCATCCCAGTGGCAGGCTCAGTCTCCAGATGCCAGATGTAAAACCTGTTGGTAAGAGGAGAGATGACCCCAACTCCTTTCAACTCTAAAGTTCTGGAATGAAGGCAGATTGGGAGAATGTGGGATAACCAGTGAGTCAGATACCTAATGGAGAAAATATCATGAAGACCATTCAAAGGAGATACATATGAATACCATGTCATCTCCTGAAGATAATAAGGCCCTTTGGTATTTTTCCCAGAAGAGGCAGAATATAGAAGCAGATAATGGTCCCAAACCAGTGTGCCAAAAGGAGTAAGAATGCCAAGTAACTTCAAATCTAATGATCCCCAAGATGGCAGAAGGAGTATTTCTGACTATATATGCTGTAAAATTGTCCTATTCCTTCTCTTGCCAGCCTGCCTCACCAAGCAAATGATGTACACTAAGAGCTGGGCACATAGGACTGGAAACATAGAGATGTGATTCCTAGTTCCGATACTTACTGTGCAATTTTTTTGCAAATTACATAATCTAATTTAGCCTCAGTTGCTTAATCTGTGTTTTGGAGATAATAATAATATCAACCTCCTAGAGTCATTGCAATGATTGAATTATATAGTGCATGTTAACAACTTAGTTTAGCACCTGCCATCTAGTAAAGTAGCCAGTAAATGTTAAGTGTCATTATCATCTTTTATAGACATTGCACAAAAGCAGTGGTGTATTGTAAAATTGCAGGGGACTCTGTTTAATGGTTTAGGTTTTTGAGGTCAAGGAAAGGTCAGCAACTTTACCCAAAACCACACAACTAATCAAACCTTATCTTTAATTTTCATCATTTTGTAGTTTTCAGTGTATAGATTTTTCACATATTTTGTAGATTTATAGCTATTTCATTTGTTTGGTCCTATTGTAAATGGTATTTCTAAAAATTTTTTAAATCACAATTGTTCATTGCTCCTATATAAAAATTCAGTTAATTTTTGCATATTGTTTATATACCGTGATCTTGCAAAACTCATATGTTAGTCCTAGAAGGTTTTTTTGTAGACACTATGGAATTTTCGTTAAAGACAGTTATGTCTTCAGTAAATAGATACAGTGTTATTTCTTCATTCCTTATGTCATTCATTATTCTTTTCTTATTGCACTGGCTAGGACTTCCAGTACAAGACTGAATAAGATTGCTGATGGAGGAAATCTTTGCCTTGATTCTGACATTAGGGGGTGTCTTTGTAGGTTTTTGTTGCTGTAAAAAGATACCTGAGGCTGGGTAATTTATAAAGAAAAGTTTATTTGAGTCATGTTTCTGTAGGCTGTACAAGAGGCATAGTGCCGACACCTGCTTCGGGGCCTCAGGAAGATTCCACTCATGATGGGAGCTGAAGGGGAGGCAGTGTGTGCAGATCACCTGGCAAATGAGGAAGCAAGAGAGAGAGAGAGAGAGGAGGTGGGTGCTAGGCTCTTTTTAACAACCATATCTCATGGGAACTAAAAGTGAGAATTCACTCACTCCCATGATAATGGCACCGAGCCATTCATGAGGAATCTGCTCCCATGAGCCTGACACTTCCCACCAGGCCCCAACCTTCAATGCTGGGGATCAAATTTCAACATAAGACTTGGTGGGGTCTAACAAACCATATATACAAACCATAGCAGGGGGAAAACTTTTATTCTTTCATACTATGCATAATGTTAGCTATAGGTTTGTGGGTTTTTTTTGTTTGTTTGTTTGTTTGTTTGTTTTTTGAGACAGAGTCTCACTCTGTTGCCCGGGCTAGAGTGCCGTGGCATCAGCCTAGCTCACAGCAACCTCAAACTCCTGGGCTCAAGCAATCCTGCCTCAGCCTCCCGAGTAGCTGGGACTACAGGCATGCGCCACCATGCCCGGCTAATTTTTTTTTTCTATATATATATTTTTAGCTGTCCATATAGTTTCTTTCTATTTTTGGTAGAGATGGGGTCTCGCTCTTATTCAGGCTGTTTTCGAACTCCTGAGCTCAAACAATCCGCCTGCCTCAGCCTCCCAAGTGCTAGGATTATAGGCTTCAGCCACCTCACCCGGCCAGCTATAGGTTTTTGATGAATGTCTTTTCTTCAGGTCAAGGAATTCCCCTTCTATTTGTAGTATTCTTAAAATTCATATCATGAATGCATGTTGAACTTTTTCAAATATCTTTTTTGAATATATTAAGGTGATTATCTGATTTTTCCTCTTGATTTTGTTAATAAAAATTACATTGATTAATTCTCAGAAGATTTTTTAAAAATAAAACTGGCAGAAACATAACTAATGGAATGATTTTCTTCCAAGGATAGACATTTTGATTTAAGGAACTTTAGTAGAGAAATTGGGGAATGGCTATTTTCATCAGTGGTAACTTTAATCATTAGGTATCTCCTACAAGTCCATAGGGAAGAACCCCTGTTTCTGAACTCAGCAAGTTCTTCTGTCTTTGTCCAGGGTGTTCCATGTTAAACTGCCCCATGACATTACTTTTTAAAATGAACTCATTTTAACATAGGTTATTTCTCCCTGAGCTGGAAATCAAGTGCTATATAATCTCCCTCAAAGGCTGAACAGTGTTCCAAGCAGCACTAGGCTGGGGTGGCTGCAAAGATGGCCAGGCCAGCATGGGCAGGTTACAGTCATTGCCATATCACCTTGCTTGAAAGATCCCAAGACATAGAAAGTGGTGGGGGCATAAAAGGATTGATAAAATGAATTCCTACCCAGGCATTGCTTCTAGAGCTTTCCAGCCTCTGGTGAAAATTTGATGTATGGGGGCTTGAATGTGCATATTAGTAAAATATTGATTCTTTTGGGTTTTCATTTTTATGAAGGAATGTACTTTTTGTCCCTTAAGATGGTAACATTAGACTTCTGCCTAAATGGCTTCCATGCACAGGTTCTGTATTGCTTTCATCCTTCAAGTTGTTCATGTGTCCTTTCGGGGATACTGTTCTTGGTTCCTTTGCCTGCTGTCTACTGCATCTCACATTCTTCTAGCAAAAGGTACTCCATAAAATGAAGTTAAAAAAAGCAACACTTAAATTTTTTTTTAAAACACAAATAAGTTCAACTTCTTTCCCCATTTAATTTTCTCCCTTGCAGTCTGGTGGAGAGAGGAGCACTCCCAGCCCGGGTATCTAGCAGATATTCTGTTTCTCATGTTCCATATGAAGGAAGCCATGTATTAAATTGGGATGAGCCCTTGCATTTCATCACAGAAAGTGAGCGTTGGCTTGAAATGGAGGATCAGCTCCTGTGGGTATGAGATGGTGGTTGGGATCATAAACTGCTGCTCCTGGGCAAAGGACCGAATTATTAAAGCTGTTGTTTATGGCCCTTATCATTTACAAACAGGTGCACACAGAAAAAGGACTTTCAATTTCCCAAATTAATTTTCAGTTGAGGGTTCTCTTGTGTTAAAAAGATAAGAAACTTGTTTAGAATTATAGTACAAGAAGTTTACAGCTGTCTAAAAGACCTGCAAGTCTAAGGTTATCTAGCAAATATGGCATTTGTCAGAATGACTGTTCCTCTTTATAACACATTTGGGAAATGGAAATGGATTTGAGACAAATAATACCCTAATCCATGATCCCATCTCCACGGACAACTACTTGGGTAAGTTCAGTGAAAATGGCTCTAAGATGACAATTGTTGGCAAAAGAGTTAGTCAGGATATTGATGCATGGGGTAAGCCCAAACCTGGTGGCATTACTGGCATAGTTTAATAACAAGAAAGCTTCCCCAAAGCCAAAGTTGCTAAGTCAAGGGCTCCTGAACATTTCAATGTGAAGAAATATCAGCTTTTCCCCTCTCTACTGACTGATACTACCACCTACCACCTCCCTATCCACACATACTTACCTCCATACTACCCTGTTTATATATCTCTTCCACCAACCCCATATATACACTCACCAACATGCAAACACTCACAAACCTCTTGTATCTGTATGATCATTTTTGCTGTAATGGTAAAAGAAAAATAACAGTAATAACTTGTATTTATTGGATGTTTACAATGTCCAAGCAACTTATCAAGCATTTCATATACATTGGCCCACTTACACCTCACAAAAATCTAACTTGATAAATAACACTACAATAATTACATCCATTCTACCAATGAGAAACTTGAATCCTAGAGGTTGGGTAACTTGCTCAAATTCCCATCAATAGCAGAGCAATGACTCCAAAGTATAACTTCTCTTATTCTAAAACCCGTTTATTAACCAGTCCATAGTGTGACCTGATACATTAACTCATCCAACAGCTATTTGTTGAGTAACTGTGTATCAGGTACTATGCAATATGACTTCCAAACTATCTGTACTTGGCAACTTTACACACAGCCCCACCTTCAGACACAGCCATATACATTCATAATTTGAAATTTAATTCCACTTGTCTGTTATCAGTAACCTTTGAGCAGGTTCCCTATAAAAATCAGTTCTTGGTCCTTGTCTCTTGTTATTTAAGGTAATATTTATTTTTCCATTCTTCCATGTATTCATCAACTGAGCCACAACAAATTATTCTAAGACAAATTCAAGTCTCATCTCAGCATCGAGTCTCTTTTTACTACCCAAACCTACAGAAATCTCTCCCACATTTGAGATTTTACCATTTCATTGGCAATGACCTATTTGAACCAGATGTCTTTTTGCCCATGCTGGGTTGTAATGCTACATGGAATATATGTTAATATCTTCCTTGAGTACAAAATTGGGTATACAGTTTCAGCTTGGTAAATTCCTGTTGACGGATCAGCTGATTAAACAAATAACCGAAAGAGAAAGATTATATACTTAAAATAACAATGATGACAATTATAAATAAAAATAATAATAATTTTAAAAAGAGAGATTTGAAATCTTTTGGGAAAATGGTATCTTATGTCAAAGCCAAAAGAACAATTCCAATAAGAACATAAGGAGTCATAAAGAGTCCAGGGGAGAATAAAGTCAATAGTTCTTTTACATTAGGAAAAACTCCTCTAACTGGAAACTGTTGCTTGGGCTGAGAAAAAAAAAGCCACCTGGTCCTCATCACATGCAGTGAAGTGAAACAGCTGTGCTTCATATCAGCCACCTTCGCTGGGCTCATAGAAGTCTGAAATGGGACCCAGGGATCACAATTAATTCTTTAATTCTTAAAGAACTGATGCCTCCACACCAGTGCAGGGACAAGTTGGATGATCTGTTCAGGATCCTTTTGTGCAGGACACAGGATTGACGTTCATTAAATACTTTTCTTCAACCATTTTACTCTCATTATGCACAACAAGGGCTTAGGTTAGCAGGGATTAAAGAAAGAATTATTCTCAAGCAAGAAGCTTTATCCTCATGGCATAAAAATAGAGAGAATCTGGTTTTTAAAAAAGCCAACAATACAGGATTAGATTATGAACTTGTTCACTGAACAGTTACATAGCAATTTGCTAAGGTAATTATTACTATTAATTCGAGAGCCAATAATTATCATAGCAGTTCTACCATTTCATCTCTCATTTATTCTAAAAACCTGGAAATACGTGTTTGTGTGTGTGTGTGTGTGTGTGTGTGTGTGTGTGTGTGTGTGTGTGTGTTTGGTGTTGTTTTTTTGTTGTTGTTGTGTTTTGTTTTGTTTTGTTTTGTTTTGCCCCCGGTTGGCTTGGCTGGGCTAAAAAAAACCTCTGTCCTAATGACTTTACAATCTTAGGCATGTTTTAGTGGCAACCGAAAACTTCTCAGATAGCCTTCTTATATCAGTGAAACAGTGCGCTAAGAATCAAGAGGTAATTCATCTTGGTCACCCTTCCTTCTGCAGAGTAGTCCAGCCTGGAGGTTAATAGAAAAGGAGGCCGTGGCTGCCATCTTGGATCTCATTCCGTCTCAATTTTCTGGTCACAAGCACCATGCTTTTTTTAGCCAAGAAGGGTGAACAGGAGCATATAACTCTCCCCTTGATGCCTTTCCCTCAGGCCCTTCAGTCTTCGGAGTGCAGGACTTAGTGCTAGTTTAATTGAACCGCTGTGCTTGGCTTCTCTTCTGAAAGAGAGAGATATATAGTCCCTCTGGTGACTTGTTGCAACAGATTTCAAACTCAGCTGGATTTAACTCTGTGAATTAAAAATACTACTTGAGATTGGGAGCCCTGTGGAAAGAGCAACTTCAGATACGGGCATGTAAGCGAGCACTTTCTAAAGGGCGGGCAAAAGTCCTCTCTTCTTGGCCACCGCAAACTTGCATTGCTCAATTCTCTTTTTTAGACCATAATAATGGCTGATTTGGGGCACAGATGACCACAGTGTATCTTAGTGGAACATCTAATAAATCTGTATTTAGGCTGTAAGACACCAGTATCCTTGACTCAGAGAAGATATTAGTTTCATAGTCTTCAGGGAAAAAAATCTGTCAGTATTAAGACATTTGCCCAAGATAGGTCAGGATGGGCTCATTTAAACCTAAATAACCAATTACATTGATGCCAGAAGAAGAGCTAGAATCTAAGGCTTACATGATATGAAACTATAGAAACCATAAAAACTATCTAATGCCACTATTAATACTTGTAAATAAAGATGGAGAAACTGAGGTTGAGACAGTTAAGTGTTCAATTGGTCAGCTAGTTGGGGGAAAGCTGAAGCCAATATTTAAAAGCTTTTCAGCCTTCAATGGCCAAAGCCTTTTCTCCCCACTGTTCAACACTGCCTCAAAGTACTTGAGAAAGCTATTTCCTGTTTTTCCACACAGGCCCTTTGAAGACAGAATGCCAGACTGGGCCAGAAATGACAAATAGCAACCAAGTAAACCCCACATATTTCTGCTTGTGTTTGGTCTTGGAGTTCAAGTTTCCCCAAACACATCTTTGGGCTGATCTAATGATGGGACCAACTGGAGCTGGACAGACCCAGAGTTTCCATGGGTCTGCATGTGGTACAGGCAACCAGAGAACAACTTCCAACAGACAAAGGAGGCTATCCAGGCTGGGCAACAGGGAGATACGGGGGCAGGGGTTAGACTTATTGACCTGGGTGGGAATTGCTGTTAGCTGGTCCTTAATAGAGGTGTCAGGCCTTTAATTCATTATCACCCTTTCCTGCCTAGGACTGAGAGACTAGGATAGAGATATTGCAAGGTACAGCCTTAATCCAGTATGTATTTGTTCCTAGTAGTAGTCATAGCAATGGAATCCAACCACTTATTAAATCTCCTAATGTCTGCCATATGCTGTGCTTGGTGATAGGTGTACAGAATGAGTGGGCCACATTCCCTGCCCATAGGGAAGAGACAGACATGTAAGCAGAGAACTTCAGGGCAATGTAGTACCACCATAGAGCAGTATGCTCTCCTGGGGAATCAGCTCAGAGGGACTCAGTACAGCAGTCCTGGACAGAGATCTCATCCCTGACTTCAACAAAACTTCCCAGATAAGGAAGGGGAGTGATCCTAGAGCCTCTGGATAGGAAGAACCCGTGTTTAGCAACAAGTGAATATGACTGAGGGGATGAGACTGTTGCTACAGGAAGTCAAGTGGACTTTCCTTCATAGACACCAGCAGGAAAATGAGAGAGACTGCATTGGTCATGATCATCTTCTACCCTGAATTTAGTTTATGCTCCAGGAACTAGCTGCAGGACAACATGGTTCTACCACCCAAACAAACCTACTGCTATTGTAAAAGCTAAGGAGACATGGTATAAAATGTCAAGGTCCTCCTCTTTAACAGCTGAATACAAACGAGATAGGACCCCACAGTATAACTTTCAGTAACAAGTGGACATCAAACAGATTTGCTTCATTGTTTGTGCTTTTGGTCATGTTTGAAAATAAAAATGTCACGTGCAAAGGAAGGCACCTCACCTGTATGGGTACTTGCTCTGTTATGAGCTGCTAGGTGCTTCCACCTGGGCTCTCTCCTAGCCAGTTCCTCCCATGTCTTATAGGTGGAGTCCCCTGTGCTCCTTATGGTGAATACCTGAGTTAGGACCCTTTATGGATGGAGCAGTTAAAGGTGATAAATAAATCCCAACTCTGCCTTTTAAACATGGGCAAATGACTTTCTCTGGGCATTAGCTCCTCTCTATGAGATCGCCTGAGAACATGGCAGATGGAGTAAGACCCCTTCCAGGGAAACTGTAAAGAAATATCGATTCAAAGATAGCATCTAATTTTACAATAATAAGAAAGCAGCCCGACGTCAGTGCAGCACGGGAGTGGGAGGAAAGAGAAAAGAGGTGGTAAACACGTGATGCGCCGTGAAGCTGTCTGTGTCTTCAGGCGCAGTCAAGCAGGGAAAATGAAGGAGAGGCTCAGTGTTTCCTCGTGAGGCTTGGGCTCCATAGAGAGCATAAGATCATCATCATTATCCTGCTCTACCCCAGTGAATGTGATTCTCCAAAGCAGAAGAGATAACTGATCCTGGAAACACAGTCTCCCCTGTTCAGGGAGTTCTGTGTCTCAGAACGCACCTCACTGATGAATGTCTGCTGTCTGGGGATTCTGGGCCCACACAATTACTGGCTCGGCATCGCAGGGAGACTGGCTGCCTGGGTAGGTCCAAAATGACTAAGAAAAATTTAGACATTTAGACTTGTTTTTCTCCAGTGAAATATCTCCGTCAACATCACATCCTCCAATTACAGCACAGACTCAAGGATACTGATGCGGCTCTTGCACCCAAATCTTGGCAACTTTCATAGACACAAAAGAGCTTTAACCTAATGAAAGCCAAGAGATGCTGAATTCATGAACAGGCAAATGCTGATGGGATGATCTTTGGATAGCTTAATGCTTAATGTCTCTGCTACTGCCTTGGTGTCCTTCCCAAGAAATGTGCTCTGTGTCTTTGTTACTTTGCATGAGGTGCTGTCCATGCAGGCCCTAATACACATGGGGCTCCATATGTTGAACACCAACACAGCATTCTACCCCTTGATGGGGTGCTTCTTGCTGCCATCCTTATCACCCCCATTTTCCTAACACATGCCTGTCCCAGTTTTCCTACCCCACAGCTCCCTTCCAACTGCCTTCTGTTCCTGCCATTGCCTGATACTCATACCACCTTCTTCTAGATCCTCTTACATATCATGCTTTACCTACTCTTACCCTTCCCAGAAGAATTATTTCCTCTTTGAAATTTTCCTTGTTACTACCAGCTAATGTGATTTCTCTTACTCTCAAAATTAGAACTCGAGCGGTATGCTGGAGATAATACACAGCTCTTCCCAACTCCAGTTTCAGTGAAGCTGGTAGCTTGAGATCAGCCACGGTGATAGAAGTATAGTGTTTACACCAGGGACATCAGCAAATGCCACAAGCCAGAGCTTTCTCCTACCCCTCCCCTCCCAGCCAGTGCATGAAGAACATGTGGTGCAGGAAATTACATGTAGATGGCATGAATTTTCACATACTAAAGATATCTCTTTTTTGGTCTCCACTACACAAGATTTTGTTTGTGTTTGTTCTTGAAGAATACAATATTTAACCATTATAGGCCAAAGAACTTGATAAAATAATAAAGAGATCCAGAGTGAACTCAGATGAAAACTGTAGACTCTTGGCGGTGCCGATGTGCTGCTGTAGGTTCATCAGTTGTAACAAATGTACCACTCTGGCAGAGGAGGTTGAAAAAAAGGTTTTTTTCCAGTTATTTCCATTTCAGGAAAAAAAAAAAAATGAAGTGCCTCATTTATAAGACTATTGCTTTGTTTATAAACAAAACAAACACATTTCAATAGGGACCAAAACACTATTGCTTTCTGCAAAGCAAGCAGGCTTCTGTTCTCCTCCAGCAGACAGGTTTGTCTCTCCTGCCAAGAACAGACTTCTGAAAACAAAATAACTGCAGCTCTTAATCTTTTCTTTATTTTTTTTCCAGAATAAGAATAGCTTTAAAAGAAGATTTTTGATCCAAGGTAACTATTTCCTTGGACTGTAATCTGAGCCCTCATGACACTTAGCTATGATCCTTTTTTTTTTTTTTCTATGAAAAAGCTCCAGAAGGGGAAGAAATGGTTTGGATCCAACCTGGGAGTCAGAGAAGGTGTGGCTCAAAAGTAGTCATGATTTTTCAGATCCTCAAAGAGTAAAAGGAGCAGTCATGTGATCATTAACTTTTGTTTCTAAATACCCCCCTGGGTCTCCTGGTTATGCAGAGAGCCATTATTAGAAAGTATCCATGCATGCAGGCACACAAACAAAATCTGGCTCATTTAAGTAACAAAGAATATGAGGCAACTCACAGATTGAACAAACGTCTGGAGGACCAGATCAGAAAACAGGGAGGAATCAAGAAAAACAAGGTGGCAGGGGACAGCCTATGTCATGTCCTTGACAACTCATTTGTTAGAATCTTCACATTCTACTACCTGTGAATAATTTCCCAGCTCCATCTGGATATTCCCCTTGCTTCTTCCAGGTTCAAAGTCCCGGACAGGAGTATTAGCTGAGCTGAGCCCAGACCACATGTCCCTGTGTTGGCTGACTGGTGAGCCTCTTTAGGCTTCTGTAAAGGGAAATAGGCCCTGCCTTCCACAAGAATTACATTTTAGGGGATGTATTAGTGTGCTTGGGCTGCCATAAAAAATACTATAGACTGAATGGTTTAAACAACTAAAATTTATTTTCTTACAGTTCTGGAAGCTGTAAGTCAAGGCACCAGCAAATTTGATTTCTGGTGAAGGTCTCTTCCTGGCTTGTAAATGACCAGTTTCTCTCTATGTCCTTACATGACTTTATCTCCCTCCCTGTACAAAGAGAGAGAGAGATGGACAGACAGAGAGAAAGCAAATGAGCTCTCTGAAGTCTCTCCTTGTAAGGACACTAATCACATCAAATCAGGGTCCCAGCCTTGAGATTTCATTCAACCATAATTACTTCCTTAGAGGCCCCATCTCCAAATACAGCCACACTGAAGGTTAGGGCTCAGCATATGAATTTAGGGGGACACAGACATTCAGTCCATAACAGGCAATGACTTCAGAAGAGGATATCTAAATTCTAAGGAGCTAAAACACAAAATGAGAAATACACATGTGAGCACAAAAAGAAGCTAGGGAGAAGCAAAACATGCTAATTCCTGATCTGTGCATTTGTTTTTCCAGATAAAAAGAAATCCTGAAAGTCATGCACAGTTCACAATTGCCATTAAGGTAGATTTTGAAGATATCTCTAAACATTGAAATATCACTGAATTAATTATATAAATAATTACTTCTTATCACCCATATCTATTAGGTCAGTTAAAGCGTCTGGCCCAGCATTTGTTTACAAAGTGGGGAAAAAAAATATTTGGAATAAAATATGCCTGATTTTCTCCTCACAAAGGGAATTAAACTAACCTATGTTTTGCTTATGTACTAAAAACAATGTGTTCCTCCCATAGATTTTTGCATTATCTCATCAAAGAACAAGTGACTCCAATTTCAAAATTGAAGAAAGTCATTTTTATACTCAAAAAGCCACTAAAGCCATTCTGTTGGTTGCCTGTCCCATATTCTTTTATATATTTGGTCCTAAAGAAAACTCCTTTGCTTCAGTTACCCCTCTGTACTTCACGCAGCACGAGGGCGGCAGGTGCACAAGCCTGACTGGTCTGCACCAATCATGGTCATCCGCTGCCGCTCACCAGGCCCGGGCTTGGAGCGGGCCCACGCCAGGACTCTGCTCAATGAGCTTTAAAGACAGGCCTGTAGAGGGTTTCTTGGAAAACACACAATGAGATGTGTGAAGCTCTCCCCTGCCCCCAGTGTTATTTGGATCATATCTGATGTCTGAAATTGCTGCAGTCACAATATTATCCAAAAGTGAGGCCAGGACTTGGGAAAATAACCAAGTAACACAGAGATTCAGACCCAGATCCATGGCCCGTCCTGCACACAGCTTACTTACCTCTAGATTTCTTGTTATTTGAGACTATGGTTTTCCTTATTGTTAAAGCCAACTTTAGTTGGGATCATTTGTTACTCGCCACAGTGGGTTTTAACAAAATCACTGTGTTTTATTTTTTTGGAGAAACTTAAAGGCTACTCTATTCACATCATGTCTTAAGGGGCAAAGCAAGATAGGAGAAGAAAGATAAGTGAGTCACTTTGCTTTCAGGAAAGAGGCGAGAGTCTACCCTTTCAAAAGGATTATCCTAATTATTTAGAATTAGCTCAACCTGAAGAGAAAACCTGGATGATCCTCCTTCCTTCCTTCACAAAAAATCCAATGTCAGAGTCTAATGATCACGTGCTCTAAAATGTGACATTCAAAACAAAGTCATGTTTCAGTATTGTGAAGCTTACTTCATTTATCATATACACTGTAATAAAAGTATGTGCAATCTCTATTTCTTAGAAATAAGAATTGGGAAAGGTCTTTCTATTACGGGAGTATGCTTTGGAGAAAGAGGAAATCAACTAGTTGGTTTGAAAGGTAGCAGGTCTGTTGAGAAGGGATTAAGGCAACATGCTTAACATTATCGCCTACTAACCCTATGTCCTGTGTGCTTTATAAGGCACCAGAATCTTGTCATCTTTAACCCCACAACTTAGGATTCATTAAACCCATTTTTTATGAAGTTTTTCAAAGAAGTTAAGTAAATTGTCCAAGATCACAGCTACTTATTAACAATTTTGAAATATGAATTTGGGATGCTGGACTTAAGATACTTCTTTTTCTGCATCTTATTTCCAAGGCTAATAAGCCCAGTAAAAAGAATGTTTAGAGAGGTTCCACTTGATCACCTGTTATTTTCTTTTTTCTTTTATCTTTTTATAAAAAATGTTTCTTCATTCTTTGTAATATATTTTGAGCAACTCTGAGGTATATAAAGCTGACTCAGAACGAGTCGTATTCATGCTGCCTACAAAAGGAGCTAAGCCAGGGACATAAATAACAATAACTCAAAATGGAAATTGATAAACATTGTAGGAAAGACAAATGAAGGATGATAGAAATTCAGAAATGAATATTTTTTAAAAAAAAAATAGAAGTTTATTTCTCCCACTTGTAATAGTCCAGTACATTGTTTCTGGTTAATCAATAGTAGCTTTCTTCAATGCAGTGATTCAGGCATCCAGGTTCTTTCCATCACATAGGTCAGCCAGCTCCTTTGTGCCCATCAACCTCTGCATCCATCTAACTGACAAAAGGCCAAAGAGTGTCAGCTAGATGGATGCTAGAGATATGATGCCTTATAAAAGCATCAAAGTGAAATGCATCACTTCTGTTCACTAGAAATGACTAATTTTATAACAACAAAAAGGTTGTATGAGAGGAATGTAGGGGAATGTTTCTTTATGAACACAAATAATCAAAAAAGTGTATTGTAATTTTGGGGGCATAGGGTAGATTTCAACTTTTAGAGATGACAAAATCTTGAGAAAGTAACAGAAGGAGATGAACATATCTCAGGTTCTGGAGATGGTCAGCTGTCCTGGTGTACATGAGAGGATCCTAAAGGTGCCTTCAGTCACCCCAAGATGTACCACACTGGATTCCTGTGAGTTGACTGATGAGGGGAGTCACCCCTCCTCCATTACACTGGGTGTACCTTCCACATCACTGAGACTCGTGTTCCCCAGTGGATCATCCACACGTGCTCCCTAGGCCATCTGTAGGCAACAGCCCATCACTGAGAAGAAATAATGGTCTTCCAAGATTCCTTCCATCTCCACTCCTATAGGAGAACATATTTCACATGAACATTTTCCCCTTGGGAAGAATACAGTGTGTGAGAGAGTGAAACACTTGTTTAGCTTTTCGTGTGTTAGGGAGCTTTAAGGGTAATATTATGTCTATGCCAATAATTCTCCTGGAGACAGAAAGGAAATTTATTGTCCTCCATAACTGATATTGGGAGATGTAGATAAAAAGAATAAAACACTTCAATCAAAATGACCTTCTCTTACCCCTGAAAAGTCAGTCTTCATTTGTCTTCCTTCTACTTGGATAGCGTGACTAAGTATTACTGTATGAATGAAAGTATAGTAGATTTTAAATAGGAGGCGATAACATTATATTTAATATAGCTATATATCATCCATGCTTTCACGAAGCTCTTGCAACTGTTTGTTCATTCAAAACAGTGTTGAAAAGCACCCTCTGGTTGATTTCCCTATTTCTTGTCACATGGCACCAGCAGACACAGGTAATGCATGAGCTTTGTGAATAAAAGTGTTCCCTAAAGATATTGTTTCCATATTGGTCATAAATTTATGGACATAGATCAATTGGGATAATTTTATAATCTGTACTTAAATCAGAGGAATGGGCTATAATATTTAAAACCACAAATCTAATAAGCAAATGATGTAAGCAATAAGAAAATTGCCAAAGATTTCCTATCTTCGTTCAATTCAAAATATACTTAGTACAACTTAGTAGTAGTCATTTTAGGGACATGGAGGCAATGAGGAATAGAGCATGGTTTCACACGGAAGCTACAGTCTACTGTGGAATATAAGACCATAGCTGAATGGCTGATGCAAGGCAAAATATGGTTAGTGATGCATGACAGGTGTAGATCACCTGTGCCTATGACAGGTACAGATCACACGTGTCACGTGATTTAGAAGAGAGCGATTTTATGTATGATTTGGAGAATTAGGAGAGGATTCATATACAGTTGATATTTCAGCTTCACCTGGGAAAATGAATAGAAAGAACTTCCATAAATAAAGATGGGGAGAAATAATTTCAAATGCACAAAAGGAAGTCTGTGAATGAGCTCAGGAGGTCAGTGTGGAGACAAGAGAGCAGGGAAAAGAGCAAGAACTGGTGTCAGACAAAACTGCGTTCCCATCCTTCCCCATTGCTGTCTAACAAGGGGACAGCATAAAGTTTACTTGATTTTTTGAAGCCTCAATTTTTCCCATGTAAAATGAGAATAATAAAACTGACCTTGATTGGTTTGTTTTGGAGATTAAGTGATATATGTAAGTG
Source organism: Lemur catta (assembly GCF_020740605.2). Taxonomy (NCBI): domain Eukaryota; kingdom Metazoa; phylum Chordata; class Mammalia; order Primates; family Lemuridae; genus Lemur; species Lemur catta. The sequence continues at coordinate 15,326,757 of NC_059131.1, read as the reverse complement.
TTTAGCACAGGGTCTGGCCAGTGGAGCTTTTATCATTTCTTCTCCTGTAGTCTACTCACTTTTCTCTGTTTAACAAACCCCGTTCTACCACATCTAGGAAGACTTTCAGCCTACATCCATTCATTAATTTATTCCACAAATATTTATTGTTCACCTTCAATATCACTCACTTTCTTCCCTAACATCTACTGCTCATATGTTCAGTGTGGTAATTACTTTGGGAACAGAGAACTATTACGTTTGCTGCCTTCCCTCGTTCTGAGTGTCTCAGTAGTCATGAGTTAGGATTTATTGGCGACCTGCAGAAGAGGCAGATGCTAGCGACTGTCATATGTAAACAAGGGAATCAAGACAGGAAGCCCACCCTGAGATGAGTGGGCACCTTCTGGCCATTTTAGCACAGTAGGGCTAGAAGCTTCTGGACCTAACCAGCTCTGAGCTAATGTAGACAACAGACCCTGGCCGTGGGATTTAATTTCTCATTTTTATTTGTCACTTGAAAATATCAGCACAATCCAGCTCCGGTTGCAGCAAGATCACACCTTGGCACAGCGTGAGAGTGTCATCAGGTGCACACAGCCCAGTGAGGCTATTTGGTAACAGAAGGAGGAATATAAATAAAAGAAACCAAGTGCATTAGCAACTCACTTTCCCCCGTATGTTAACATAATCGCAGTTGCCCTCCTTTCCCACATGGCCTTCAGACTCTAAAATGCAACATCTCGCCGTTTTGTTTCTGTTTCTGTTTATTTTCTAGTATATGCTACAGAAAAAGGAGAAAGTAGAGTTATTTTTAGTGCACAGAAAGCAGACACGCAGTTGAAGGAGCAGGGAGCCAGTGAACATGTCTGACACATAAAACCACTGCTGAGCGGTCTCTGGGAGAGTCCCTTATCCTGTGTGCGAAGTGAGCAGCGCCTGGGCCTCTTTCCCTGGGTCAGCTTCCTTGGAACCAAGCCTTGAAAACCACACATGCAGAGCATCAGAGATGCATTTTCACTATTGATGTTCGGTTTGCTTTTATTTTGTTACCTGCTTTCTTCCCCACCATAGTTTCTGTAAGGCTCTAAGAAGGAGAAAGGCACATAACTCTGACTTTTATAGAATCAGGGATGAGAGGACAGTCAGTGTTGGAAAACCAATGGTGCCTTAACTACCTAATTATCATGTTTGTCTACCAGCCTTTAGAGAGGTTCCCCAAAAGCTAACAAATGGCCACAGACTTGCACAAATAAACAACTAATACATCTTAAATGGGGATTAATATGTCAAGTGGAGCTACCTTCTCCCTGTTGTCTCCCTGCCTTCATTACCTAATTAGGTCACTTTGGTGATATATTTAAGAAAAAAAAATTATCTCAAACTTTTTTCTTTGTCTTGCCTTTTATATCTCCCAGACGTATCCATTGAAGATTCATATATTATAAAATATTTTGTTTAAAAGTCCAGATATTGTTGAAAGAGAAAGATAGCCAGAGTTTGAATTTAAATCATCAGATTGCCTTCCTCCTAACTCTTACAAAAGCCCCATGTGGACAGAAGTTTTGAATGGCTGGAGGAAAGAATATGATGGTATGGGGGTTATTTTGGAGACTTTGGACTTGGATAAGAACACTGGAGTCTAGGACTTCAGCCAAGAATAAAGAGAGAGACAGAGAGAGCTCCCCCAGTGATGAACAAAAGTCAGACAGCAGAGAGAGGACATAAAGGAATACAGCAGGTACCAAAAGCCAACTGCTCAGTCTACCCGATGCTAGATATTCAGTACAATGAAAACAGTTTCAGAGGGTGGCATCATTCTGATCACCACATTTCTTTAGGATAATTCTGTTTATTATTAACAAAGACAGTGTGTAGACACACTTCCTAGCTAAGTGGATTCTTGGCTAGAGCCATCTCCTCCAGATTTATTATATGTTTTTTTGGTTGTCGCATTTTACTTTATTATATTAATATATATTATGTATTTTTATATAAACAAATATATACATATTTATATATTATATATTAGTAAGTGAGCTTAGTTTGAAAACATTTTTCCTTTCACACATGTTGATATTCCCAAAGATCTTTAACCTCCTTCCTCAACATTTTACTCACCAGCATTGGGTTACGATAGGGGAAATGCTATCATCCACCCAGCGTAGAGGATGGTTCTGAGTTAAAACGTGTTCTTCTTAGCCATAGGTCATGGGGCTCAATTGCATCTTTTGTGCTTTCTGTCTTGTTCTTTTCTTTGCCCCCATTGACTTGAAGTTATGTTTCCTTTTGTTTCTGGCATGGTGCTACTTAGCGAGTCTTCAGTAAATAAAGATTTCGATATACTATGGGGTTTTTTTATAGTGCTGTATTCAGTGAGAACTTTCTGTTGCTTTTTCTCCAGTCAGAATGTCTTAAGGACTGCAGGTTAATCCCTCCTTCCTGTTAGATGCTTTTATTCAAGAGCATCCTGATTCTGGAAGATTCAGCTCTCAGAGGTTATTTTTAGTACTCAATTGATTCAAGCATCTTCCAAATTCTGAGGAAAAAAATCACTTCAACCAAGAGATCCTATCAATCACAGCGTGGTTTGCATGCTTATTTAGCTGGTTAGTAATTAAAGGCAGCTAAAAATACCAGGCATGCATGAATGGTGTGATTTTTATATCTTAGCTTCTTCCCAGAGAAGACGCAAGACCCATCAATCAAACAGTTGGTAGCTGAAGTCATTATCACTGAAATTAAGGCAATTATATACAAATGAATATTAATGAAGTATCTAGTCAAAATTAGGGTCAGTTTTTTAACACGTAAAAGAAATCACAGAGAATGTAGGTTCAGCGTTAGTCCATCGCAGAATAACTCAAGGACACACCTTCCATATTACACTGCCATTACAGTTATGAGAACTCCATCACATTTACGTTATTTCTTATTTCAGGTAGAAATGGTTTTGCTCTGCATTATAGCTTTTATTTTAAGACTTCAAAATGGTCTACAAACCCACATTTTAACACAAAACCCCGACAAGAAATGAGCACATTGGTCCTAGGTATTGTGATTTCTTTTTTAAACAGAGGAGAGCACGAACGCAGTCCCCCCACCACAAATTATGCAGTCGAGTTTCCCATATTTGGGGAAGTTGCAGGGGTCAGCACAACAGGAATGTAATGGATAAGCCTCACCCTTGGAAAATCATCTTCATGATCATGGTATCTCTCCTTCCAGGGAAGTACGGCATTGTGATTTTATAACTTAAAAAAAAGATACTTATTGCAATTTATAACAATGCCTTTATTTAGAAAATAAGAATATGCCAAATAATCTCCAAGATTTTTTAGTCCGTATATTCTATTGTTATGGGATTTTAAGGTAGAATAAGAATGTATCACTTTAAGTACTTTGAAAAAGCAAATGCTAGTAGGTAGTTCACCATTTTATTCTTTTGAAAGCTATGAACAGGAAAAAAATGTGAAAATGCAAAAGGTCTGAATTTTCTAGACATGCTTGCAGATAATTAAAATCTGGCAGAAGCCCCTCCAATAGCCTCCATGCATGACTACTGCATCTCACAACTCCAGGGACACTGTTCATATCAGAGTCTGTGTGAATGGCTCTCCTGGGGCCGTGCAGTACACAGCTGTGCAGGCATAGGTGTTAGCCCTCGAGAGAGAAGGGACATTTGATTAATTATCCTATTGCATGCTACCCATTTAGTAAGTACACAGGAAAACAAAAAGAGAGAGAAAGACAGAGAGAAAGAGAAAAAGAGAGAAAACATTGTTTTGTGAAAGCACATTGGAAGTAGAACAGATTTGGACTCAAGAGGTCTTTGGGTCAGCCATGCCCCAGCCAAAAAATCAATGAATGAGGCCTTTTGGATGGTCTCTACAAGGGACAGAAACCCCCTGAGCCACCTATTTCAAATGCACAGGCCTTTGAAGGCTGGCAAACGGAAGGAGAAGGAGGCAGGCTGACTGTACTAGAAGGATCCCGAAAGGATGGATCTGGAGGACAACAGGGGAAAGTGAAAATGATGAGGTGAGGTGGAGGAAGGACAGGAACAAAAAGGAGGGCATCTCAGTTACCCACCGTGTGTGGGAAGATGAAGTCATTCTGGCTGAGTCCCACCGGCTCATTTTTCAGATCATTGCTCTTCTCCCAGAAATCCCAGCTGCATGAGAGAGACAGGATCATCACAGAACTGTAAGGCCTAAAATAAAAGAAGAGTCATTGGTCTGGGGAGTTTAAAGAATCGTCATGCTTGGAAGCAAGAATATGGAGTAGATGTTCTCTTATTCCCTAGATTCCTGTGCAATGCTGCAGAATGATTCACTATCTTTGTGAGTCAGTGCCCAATACATGGTAAATTATTATATTTCAGCTTCATAAAATTATATATGTGAGTATATTCAGTGTAAATGAAATTAGCCTTTAATGGACACTGTCTACTTCAATGCAGATTGAAAAATCCTGGCCATTCTCACTTATTTTCTATTTTAATTC